>NC_135621.1:10628541-11257083 GCF_053574225.1 Canis aureus | reverse complement strand
CTTTCTGAGGAAAAGTTGGTTGAGAAAACATACCTATTTAACTTGTACTAGCTACTTGTACTAAGGCAACCTCGTTCTTTGTTAATAAGTGTAAACTGATAACCACTGACATTTGAGGGGTCACAAGTGTCATGAAGAAAGAAGAGCCGGGATCCCTGGGTGGCTCAGTGGTTGAGCGTCTGCCTTCAGCTCAAGGCATGATCCTGGAGACCCAGGATCAAGTCCCACGTCGGGCTCCCTGCATGGAGCCTGCTTCTCCCTCTGCCTGTGTCTCTGCCTCTCTCTCTGTGGCTCTCATGAATAAATAAATAAAATCTTTAAAAAAAAAAAAGGAAGAAGAGCCAATTCAGGTATAAAAGATACATTTTTAAAAATCCTAATTAGTAGCCTCAGAAACATTTAAGAAGGTATTACATTTATAAAACAAGTTCAGCTCTAATGATAAGAGGACAAAAGAGAAATATATGGATGTTCTTGGAATATAAAAATAGGACTACTGAAATAAATATTCACTAAAAGCAGATGTTGACAAAATAAAGGCATATATTTAAAGAAAGTAGGTACACAGAAAGAAGATCAATAAGAAAAACACAATAGTGACTTAACAAGACATGAGCAGAGGAAAAGGAGAGAAATTATAATGAAATTTTGATGTAAATTCTTGAAACTAAGGAATATTTTCAGATTGAAAGGGCCTATAGAACCATAAGCAAGATGATTGAAAAAAGATCTAGACAAATTCTCTTAATATTCTAGGACATTATGAAAAAGAGAAAATCTAAGAGCTTATCAAGAGAAATAAAAGTAAATTTCCTGGGGTAGCCTGGGTGGCTTAGTGGTTTAGTGCCCCCTTCAGCCCAGGGCCTGATCCTGGAGACCCAGGATAGAGTCCCACGTCGGGCTTCCTGCATGGAGCCTGCTTCTCCCTCTGCCTGTGTCTCTGCCTCTCTCTTGCTCTCTCTCGCTCTCTCTCTCTCTCCCCCTCTCTGTGTGTCTCTCATGAATAAATAAATAAAATCTATAAATAAATAAATAAATAAATAAATAAATAAATAAATAAATAAATAATTTCCTATAAAGGAATAAGAATCAAGTTGGTATCAGATTTTTTATAACACTAAATCCTAGCAAAAAAATTTGATGCTGTCAAAGTTCCAAGAAGATGTGCTTTTAAACCTTGAACTCTTAATTAAAGGTGAACATAAAATAAAGACATCTTTAGGCACTCAACAATTCAGACAATTTATATCCAACATGCACTTTTAGAAAAAACTACCTGAGGATATACTTAAGCAAAAAAAAAAAAAAAGTATGTATATATATGAAATCTAGGGAAGAGGAAAAATGTAAAAGTCAAGAAGCAGTGGATTTAAGAGTGCAGTGGAAAGGTATCCCAGAATGGCAATTATGTAGTAAAAAGCAGTCATTCCAAATTAGAGCATTTGACCAGAGTCAGGGCCTAACTTCTTCCAAAGAACATGAATGTTTTGTAACAAATAATGAATAAATGGAGTAAAATTAATGATGAAGTAGAGATATATCAAAAATATATATTTTTGTTAATAGGAAAACAGAAAGGCAATTAGAAACCCTAAGAAGCATAAAAGCTGGACAAAAAAGTAAAATTCTCCATTGAGTGGTACATATCTAGTGACAAGATTGCATCTCCTGCCTTAGGAATTCTATCACTTTATTTTATTTTACAATGAATATTTATATAATAATTTTGTAATTGCCATTTATTGGATTTTTTATTTTTATAGTCTGCCTGTGCAGAGAAAACATAAAACTAAATTATAATTAGAGAATGTAGGTATTATAAACTTTTCTAATATAAAGATAATTATATGCCTGATAAGCATGAAGGCTTATGGAAGAAACTATAGGACTGCTAATGTCCTCAATTTTTGTAGACTATATTTTAAGGTACTTTGTTAAGTTGACATATTAAAAAGAAGAAGAGACCCCAGTTAAAAAGACTGATACTACCAAAAGTTGGCCTGGATATTGAAATTTTTATAACACTGCTAGTATCATTTGAACGACTACTTCTGGAAGATCATTACTCGATGTAACATATACATAACATATGACTCAGCAATTACACTATTAGTTTTGTTTGTCTGTTTTGGGGAGAGAGATCAGGGGGAGGGGGAGAGGGAGAGGAAGAGAACCCCAAACAGACTCCCTGCTGAGCGTGGAGCCCAACGTGGGGCTCAGTCCCATGACTCTGAGATCATGACCTGAGCCAAAATCAAGAGTCCTGTGGTTAGCCAACTGAGCCACCCAGGCACCCCTACCCTGCTAGTTTTATCCCCCAAAATAATGCATAATATATAACTCAAAAATTTGTACAAGGACAGTCATTGAAACACTAGTCCTACTAATACAAGCCTGGAAACAACCCACCTGTCCTTTAATAGGTGAATGGATAAATACATTGTGGTATTTAATGGCATACTGTATGGAATTAAAAAGAACACACCTGCTACATGCAGTGAAATGGATGAATATTAAGCATAATGTTGAGTGAAAAGAGCTAAACACAAAAAAAGTATGTGATCGATTTATTAAAAAGTTCAAAAACATTCCCAACCATCTATAGGACAGAAATCAAGATAATGGCAGAGACAGGGAGGGGACTTACATGATGCTGGGACTGGTCTATTTCTCTGAGCTATGATTCCGTGGGTGTGTCTACTTTGTGAACTTTCAGTTTGTGCACTCTCCGTGTGTATGCTATATTCCAATATAAAAAGCTTATTTTTAAAAACCAAGGTGTTAAGTATGTTATTTACACTTCATAAACAGGAGTTATCAAAGAACTAGGGATAAGAGAGGCGGAGAAAGGAAAGAGAAGATGGTCCAAGTGCAACAAATTTCTCTCTTTCACAGATGACAATGACAAATGCTGCTTAAAACGGACAAGTGAAGAAATGGTAACGTTTATTTTGGTGTTTTCAGAAATTTGGAGACTGAGCAGAAAAAAAATGTTTCCTATTGAGGAATGGGATCAAGGTTGAGAAATAATGGAGGAGGGAAACTTTTACTTTCCATCTTTTATTCTTCTTTACTATTGACATTACAAAGAGAAAAAAACTAATATTAACATTATTAATAATAACAGCTGCCATTTACTTCATGTTTGCCATTATTGAAATACTGAAGCAGATGTTCTATGTAACCTATTTCAATTAAATTGAACACTTGATATTCTTCACCACATTCATTAGAATGGAATTTATTAACCCTGGTGTGATATAAGCTACACATCAAGATACCCAATTATAATACAAAAGACATAAAACATTATTCAGAAGGAAAAATTTTAGCAACTCAAAATATGTTCTTATATTAAGGCACATGTGCATTTGAGCTCCCTAGCAGTCAAGGAGAAAAAATAAATTTTTATTGTGTTTATAAATCTTGCTGCCCATTAATAAATATGGAGAGATAATCCATACCTGAGAACAAATTCTACCAAAATTCACTCTATAAATGTTTAATGTATATTAGATGCCATGATTATGTTATGGCAAAAAGATAGAAAAGTCTCTTTAAAAACTCCTTCCATTACTGGGACTTCTGAGTGGCTCAGCTGGTTAAGCATCAGACTTTTTGGCTCAGGTCCTGATTTCATGGCTCCAGAGATCAAGCCCCACATCAGACTCCACACTCAGGGGGCATCTGCTTGGATATGTCTCCCTCTGCCCCTTCCCCCACTCACACTCATGCATATGCTCGTGCGCTCTCTCTCTCTCTCTCTCTCTCTCTTTCTCTCATAAATCAATCAATCTTTAAACAAACAAAAACTCTTTACTGACTCCCTGTAAAACCCAAAGCCATGATATTATATCATAATGGAGAGAAGTAATTTCTTCAGGAAATGCAGGTGGTAGAATCCAGACATTGATTTCTGGAGCATTTCCCAACCTCTGTTCTTCAGAAAACTAATTATGCGAGATGTTAATAGTCCATCAAAAATGGGTTTAAGAAATGGAAAATGCAACAAACTGCAATCTCCCTTTTGTAGATTCAAAATTATATTAGCTTATTAAAGACTCTTAGAAGTCCAGGAAGAAATGAAGCTAATTAATTTTGCTTAACCCAGTATTTTCCCAATTTATTTGAGGATGGGACTTTTTTTTTCAATGAATACTAAACTGCAAAAAACAGATTTTGGGAAACATTAGTTTACCTCAATACAGATTAGAGCACACCCAACATAGAAGCCCCAGTCATTAGTAAATCCTTAGACAGTAGCTTTCAAAACTAGTTGTTTCAAATATAGCCTTGGCAAGTACTGAAAGGTGAGTTTTCTAAGAATTACTTCAAGTGCCAGTATTCTCTGGTATTGTTTATAAAATTAGACTCGTGTGATTTAGAGTTTAGAAGTGTAGAAAGCATAGTTTGTGTCCTGCTACAAAAACTTAGGAGTCTGACAAATTCTGTCCTAGACATGCACCTCCCACTTTCACACAAAAATAACTACAGGGATGTCTGCTTCTAGATTAAATTCCCTCCCCCACCTCCTACCCTCCGCAGTGCAGAGCTTCTACGTTTTGAACCTGTCAGATCATTTCAAGTCAATTCTATGTAACGTCTAAGTTCTGTGCCATGAAGCATGAAAAAAGATGATCTGAATTCATAACATTGAAAAGGCACCTATTACAAACTGGCCAACACAGACAAGGAAAGAATTAGACCTTCCTACACTGTCTAGGTTTCAATACAGCTACTTCCTGAGGATACTGGCAAGTTATGTTCTCTACAAAGTATGCACCCCCACCCCAGATAGCTGAATAAGTAAATTTTGGGTGAGGAGAGAAGAGGTTTAGTGCTTCATGTGTATGTTAGAGAATATCTGCCAAATATAAATATTTCATTGTAAGCATATGTTATGCTAAATTCTTCACAACAATAATTAATCAATATCTCCTGATAATAAAATAATGGCATACAGTCATTTTTCAATTTGTTAGAGCCTATGGGCATAATTCCAATTGAACACCAAACATTATCAAGTTATCTTGATAAAGGTTAACAAGAAAGGGGAGGCTGTACCATTTAGAATTAGAACTTGATCTGTCAAACAAGCATTCTTATCCACACTGATTCTGACAGTAGTATTATAGCATACCCTTTGAAAAAGCATTAATAGCCTGGGCTTTAATCCAAGAGTGTACAGCTTGACTTACAGATAGTTCCTGTTTATAGAATCAAAGGCAAAAAAGATCAATGAACATGACAAAAAGTCTTGCCTCGTCTTAGTGTGATAAAGCAAGGGTAGAGCAGTAATTACTAGTGGAAAACTGTCTCCTTAATGTTAGATAGAAGATCCAGGGACCCAGGCTTTCCCCGCCCCCTTTTTTTAATGAAGAAAACGAGTCATAGTTTTGCGCTTTGAATGAAATCTAAGGTGGTTTCCCACTTTGAAAGGAGAGCCCACCATGAAAGAGTTATTGCCAAAGAAAGTCACTACAGTAAGTGGCCTGGCACAAAAGGCTCAGCCACATGGGATAGAAATTTAGTGATTCTTGGAGGAAGAGGGACTTTCCTTGGAATCGTTTTCAACATGTAGGGAAGTGATAGAAATTTTTAAGGAGTTTTTTCAGTTTTTTTGTTTGTTTTGATCTTGTTTTCATCAAATCCCAGGAAGAGGCAGGCCTGTAAGCCATAAAATGTGGGAAAAGCATCGTGAAGTAATTCAGCCAGTCAGCTAAAGAAATGTGTGCATCTGGTCTCCCTCCTGGAGACCTTATCACTCGGATTACAGTGCATAGGAATCTCAACTCTTGTCAGCCGAAAGTTGTTTGCAGTAATTTATTAGAATCCTTCCCCTGCTCCAAAGGAATATGTTACTCTGAAAAGATTTGAAGTTCAATGGTTTACGCATGATTTCCTCCACACTCTGTTTAGCTTGTACGGATGTTTGGTGGGAGAGTAGATGGGGAGCAGGGAGGGAGGAAGCAGGACTCCTGGCTCCAGCAGACAGTGAAATGGAAAAGAACTACAGAACCATCAAGATTCGTAGGTATTAGTCAGTTAAAAGGGAAACCTTTCTAGAAAGACAGTTTGAGTGGAATAAATGCAGATCTCTCTCCACCAGGTTCCTCATTTGAAACACAGAACAGTGAACCGGTTTGGAGTGTTTGTTTTCTTAGATCTTCCAAGGATGATACACAATTAATGTCAGTCTACATGCGTATGACTGTCTTAGAATACTAGGTCTTAAATCTCTCATTGAACCTAGAGTGAGAAAGGTAGAGCGTGATTTATGGGAAGGAAAAGATCCTTGCTTTATCTAAATCTTACCTGGCCGAAATTTCACTGTTTAGTTGATACACATGGTGAAGTCTTAGAATAGTTAAATATTAAGTGCTAAATGTTAATTTTACCCTGAATTTTATTTAAATTATCTGAAGGGCAGAGATGGAAAGAAAAATAGCTTGGTAGTTATATATAAATAGGACACTGGCCATTGCAAATGTTTGCGTTGGTACATGTGTGATGCTTGAGGTAAAACTAAATAAGGGTTCAGGAAAACATTAGCTTGGAAAAAAGAGGAGGTATGGATGCTGTCATCTTTTCTATCATTTCAGTGAAAATTTTAGGCAAAACCGAGTATAAAATATATGTTATGTTGTGTGTGACTCTGAAATAAAATTTGTTTGGGATTCTGATAAGGACAATGATGAATTTATTCTAGACAGGGCTGTCTCTAAGTCAAACTGAAAACAATGGTAGGGATGGTTTGTATTGATTGGTCTCTTTCCCACTTCTCTTGTTTTTTTCTGGAGGCTAACTAGGGTTTCACTTCCGCAGGGCCTTGCTCTCAGAGCTTAGTGGGGTTTTCCGGGGGGTAGTGGTGGTGGTGGTTTTTGAGAGTAGTAGTCTCTGCTTTGAGAAATCAACTCCTAAGGACTTTTGTTGTTTCTCTGCTCCAGGACTTGACCTTTTTCATTGGGAATTCTGAATGAGTAAAATCTCCTCAAGATTCAAATCTCTGGAGGCAGAGCTTTAAACTCTCTGGCCAGCTGATACTCAGCATAGAAAGTTCAAATCAGCTACATAGGTTGCCTCTGACTCGTAAGGGCAATTCTGCTTTCAGATTATGTAAAGAAGCCATTTTCCCCCCAAATATTACTCAATTTCTAGAAGGCCATGAATCCTTCATCATAACTGGAACCTCAAGCATATTTCTATGTTTCTAGGAAAATCACCATATACCAGCACAGTAAGCTTTTCTTCTCTTTTTAAATTTTTTTATTAAAGTTCGATTTGCCAACATATAGTATAACACCCAGTGGTCATCCCGTCAAGTGCCCCCCTCAGTGCCTGTCACCCAGTAATCTTTGATTTTCTTAAAAATTATTCATCCACTCCAACTTCAGTACTTTTGTGTGTTCAGAGTATAACTACTGACTTAGATGAAGAGATCAGAATATATATATATATATATATATGTATAATCTTTATATATAATACATATGTATATTTGGTAATACACATATATGCACACACAAACATGTACATGAAAATTGATTGGATGCTCTGCCAAAATATGTTTACTTTCTCCAGACCTAAATAGCCACTGCTCTAAAGGGCATGGCCCATACCTTGCTCCTCTCAGTATCCCCAGCACCTAGCAAAATTCCTGGAAAATAGCAGGCAATCAATAAATATAAATAAATAAATAAATAAATTTATATTAATAAATTATATTTAATAATTTGTATATAATATATGAATAAATATAAATATAAATAAATAAAATTGAATTTATAATAAATTAACAACTTAGCCTCTAGTCACACATCTCGCCAGAAAATGGAAATGTGTTGGACTGTGTGTTACGCTATGAAATAGTAGGCTGAAAATGGCTTATGAGAAATGTATGTGAAAATGCTTTGTAAAATTTTACACAAGTATTGTATAGTGTTATGTTCTAAGAAATGTAAACATTTGAAGCGTTATAATTGCACAACGTAAACATATTTTTAGTAATATACCCTGGACTAATAATAAGCAATCGATACTGGGTTGTTAGCTAAGGAATACGTTTTTGATTTTAAAATACCAATGAGGATAATTCATGGATTTAATTATTTTTTTCTTCCTTGCCTCAAACAGCATTAAAAGTTTATCTGTGACATGGGAACAATTTGATATATATTCCAATACTAGGATATTGCCATTCATTTAAATATGTAAACACATCATTATAATAGGTAGTGTGGTGGGGGCACCTGGGTAGCTCAGTGGGTTAAGCGTCTGACTTTGGCTCAGGTCATGATCTCAGGGTCCTGGGAAAGAACTCCATGCTTCTGGCTCCGTGCTCAGCAGGGCATCTGCTTGTCCCTCTGCTCTTCCCCCCACTCATGCTCTCTCTCTTTCAAATAAATAAATAAAATCTTAAAAAAAAAATAGATGGCATGGAATGTTATGATACTGATCTTATTTTAGGGTGTAAATGCTAGAGATCATTTAAGTAACAGAATTAAGATTTGAAGATAGGGGATCCCTGGGTGACTCAGCGGTTTAGCGCCTGACATTGGCTCAGGGCGTGATCCTGGAGACCCGGGATCAAGTCCCACGTTGGGCTCTCTGCATGGAACCTGCTTCTCCCTCTGCTTGTGTCTCTGCTTCTCTCTCTGTGTGTGTCTCTCATGAGTAAGTAAGTAAGTAAATAAATAAATAAATAAATAAATAAATAAATAAATAAAATCTTAAAAAAAATAGATGGCATGTAATGTTATGATATTGATCTTATTTTAGGGTATAAATGCTAGAGCTCATTTAAGTAACAGAATTAAGATTTGAAGATAGCTGACCATTTTAATGAGGACACAGTATTGATTCCTTTGCTTCACAAATGGCCAACAGCTCGCCAGAGGAAGGTTGGGCTGAGGCTGTTGAGTCATATGCAGGTTAGGCACCAGCATGGCAATCATAGAAAATGTTGGATAGTTTAGTTTTCTTTCTCTAGAGAAGCGTGGACATGGATTTATTTTGGTGGCTATCTTTGTACAGCAAGTGGAATCATCTTAATAGACAAGCCTGTGTTTATTTAGTGTGTAGACGCTGTGTGTTAAGATATATTTGGGGTGTTTATGCTATATAAGACCCTTTTTTTTTTTTTTTTTTTGGTCTAAACGCAAGATAGAACTTCTTTTTCTTTTCCGCTAGAGAGATTTTACAGGAGAATTGCATGGCAACAATTCACCAAGAGTTAACAGTTGTTGAGTTTCTAGTGAGTATATGGCACAAAGCTGAGTCCTTCAAGGAATATATCTTTTAAATATCCATGTTTAGAGCACGTACTGGATATACCATCAGAATGAACAACCATTTGAAAGGAGAAAGAGTTGTTTTCTTAGATTGATTTCAGTATACATATAGAGTTTATATCAAATTAGAATCTATACAGAGATTGGTACATGTGTTCTTTTTTAGTAGCCTATAAAATGGAAATCGTATATACTCAGGCGCCTGAGTGGCTCAGTCCGTTGAGCATCCAACTCTTGATTTCAGTTCAGATTGTGATCTCAGGGTGGTGGGATCAGGCCCTGGGTCAGGCTCTGCACTGAGCATGGAACCTGCTTGGGATTCTCTCTCTCCCTCTGCCCCTCCCTCCCTGCTCATGCATGTGTGTGCATGCTCTCTCTCTCTCTCAAATAAATAAAATAATAAAATGGAAATAGTACATTACTATTCACATCCTCCAGGATCATATGACACTGTATTACATGCATGTGGAAGTGTAGCTTTTTAATGTTTTGTTTTAAAGGGCATAAAGCCGAATTGCTTTGAAAAAGGAGTGCACAAGAACAGTTTCATTCATTCACAAATATTTATTGAGCATCTACTAAATGTGAGCTACAGCTCTGGGTGGTAGGGGTTTACACAGCAGTGAACAGCAACACAAGTGCTGTCCTATATCTGTGGAGCTTTCTTCCTAATTGGGAGAGTCAGACAATAAGCAAATATACAAATGAATGCATACATGTATTATTATGCAGGAAGTTAGAGGAGGACGTGGAGCTCGAAGGTGAAGTGAAAGACACTATTTGAAGTAGGATAGTCAGGGATGACCTCTCTGATGAGATGACACTTGAAAGCCAAGACCTGAAAGCCATGTGGCTATCTCTCTAGGGGAAAAGTGTTCTACGTAGAGGGAACAGCGAATGCAAAGGCCCCTAGGTTGGAATGAGCTTGTTGTATATGTTTCATCAAGGGGACAATATGGTTAGAGCACAGTAAGCAGAGCAAAGGGTTTAGGAGCTGCCTTTTATTTATGTAGTTTTTTTTAAAGATTTATTTATTATTTGGAGGGGGAGGGGCAGCGGGAAAGGGAGAGAATCTCAGGCAGGCTCCCCTCTAGGCATGCAGTGAGTGACACAGGGCTCAATCCCAGGACCCTGAGATCATGACCCCAGCCAAAATCAAGAGTTGGACACTTAATGGACTGAGCCACCCAGGCGCCCCAGGAGATGCTTTTTAAAGGAAGGATTTTAAGTTATAAGCTTATCCTATCCAAATGTAGTCACCCCCCCAAGATGCTCAATAGAGGTGTGTATTCCAAGAACACAAGACTACACGTGAATTGAGTACCACACTTACCGGATATTTCTTCACACTTACAAGGACCGTTTCTAGCTGCACAGGGAGGCTTCATCCAGAACCACAGCCTGCATAGGCTGCATTAAGCTCTCAGAGTAATTTGCTAATTAATAGTAGCAATAATCACGTGTATTGTTTCCATTGTTCTTATTGATTTCTTTTGTCTCTACCTCTCTGGGTTTGTTTTTTTCTTTTCTGCATCAACATACCAAATAAAAATTGTTCATCATAATATTGTTTATTAACCATTAAAATAATTATGTACCGTTTATTTCATTAGTCAGTACATTCTGAAATTGAGAATTTGCCATCCCAAGAAGGAACCACCTAATTAGGGCGAGAAGAGATGGTAAACTATTGACTTATGAAATTTAAAATATCTTTTGTTTCCATAAGGACTAAAATTTAAGAGGCACCTGGGTGGTTCAGTCGATTGGGTGCTGCCTTCAGCTTAGATTGTGATCTCAGGGTCTCAGTATCCATCCATCTGGCTCCCTGCTCAGCGAGGAGTCTGCTTCTCCCTCTCCTTCTCACTCTCCTTCTGTGCTCTTGCTTTCTCTCTCTTTTGCAAGTAAATAAATAAAATCTTAAAAAAAAGAACTAAAATTTAAGTTGAATCCCCCCCCAAAAAATACCTTTTTAAAAAATATTTGAGAAAACCTTAAAGTCCTCTAAACTAGGGTTCCTCCTGTTATCTCAGAGACCTTATGGCTATCATGCTTTGTGTATTGTCTTTCTGTTGCCCAGCCATGAAGATTTTTTACCTTTCCTGGCAGTTTGTTACATGCTAACTGTAGGGGAAAATCTTTAAAATGCTGTGAGAAGAAACTGTTGAAGCTGGAAATAAAACCGCTTAAACCCATATAAATGTGGGATGAGGGTTGATACAACTTGTAGAGCCTGCTTCCCTACCAATTCGAAACTTGGGAAAAAGCTTCCTAATCAAACACCATTTTTCCTCAATAAAAATAACCTTCTATTGATGTAAAGGACCTGAAAGACTTAATTCATTTGAGCAGAATATCAGAATAAAGCTCAAATAAAGTATCTTGTTCAGCCACTTAGAACTTTAAGGCTCTTGTTCCCACCACCTTTTCTGATGCTGTACTCTGTCCAGCTGGGAGGACTGGGCACCAAAGTGACTCCCAAGCACAGAAGTGTTCTTCACTGGGGGGGTCTGAGAGTGATTTTCCTGGGCATCACACCGTCCGCTGACAGCTCATCACCTTCCTCCTTCCAGGACCCTTGCTGGTGATGAATCCTGGACTGACAAATTGCTATTAAAGAGTTGTCTTACATCGTTTAAAGATGGGGATTTGATGAGGCAAATCCGCTACAGCTAGAGTGAAAATGAACCACTCCCATATTTTCTTATTCAAATCAAAACATAGAGATTTCAATTTTTAGAAGTATGATGTGTGCCGATAACAAGCTCTACCAGAGTTATGACAGCTCCTGTTGGAGCTATTTAAGAGAGAAAATAGAGATTAGGAAGGTTTCTGGGTGATTAGGGAGGATTTTCTAGTGGGATGAAAACTGTGTGAAAATAAATACTAAAAAGCTAAAGAGAAAGTTTCTTTCTTTACAGTTCAGGTAAAAATATTGTATTCTAAAAGTATTTGAGACAAGAGTGTTGGCTTGCTCACTGAAATGCCAACAGAATCCAGGTTTTTATTATTTATTTAATAAGGCCACCCCCCAGGACCTAGACTGTCCCACCTAGACACACTGTTGGTGCATATCATTGTGTATTACACATCTAAGGATATAGTCTTCACTTTTGCAAAGAAAGGTATTCTCGCCAATTTTGTGTGAAGCACCGGGCCCTATCAGTCCATCTCTATTTTTCCCCCTCCTTTTCAGAGGCTAGGATACGATGAAGTATTTCGTACCACAAAAAAAAAAAAAAAAAAAACAGTGCAAGCAATAAACTGTCGTAACCGACAACGGGCCTTGG
Organism: Canis aureus; assembly: GCF_053574225.1. Classification (NCBI taxonomy): domain Eukaryota; kingdom Metazoa; phylum Chordata; class Mammalia; order Carnivora; family Canidae; genus Canis; species Canis aureus. The sequence continues at coordinate 11,244,503 of NC_135621.1, read as the reverse complement.
TGTCAGACCTGCGATGGGAAGTGTGGGTGTCCCACTGGAAGCACATGGCCTATTTAAGGGTGGCTGCAACTACTCACCTTGCTTGTTGCCAGGCAGAAGGACAAGCCAGGCATTGTTAGATATTGAGATTTTGCAATAAAAGCCAGGGATCTGGGTCTTTATTGGGAAATATCACAATTTTAAAATGTGGATTCTATTGAGAAAAAAAAAAAAACTATGTTAGCTAATGAAGTTTACTTATAGTTCATATTTGCCTGTGGTTGCCTGTTTCCAAGCTGTGCATTGCATATTTCACAGGGGGAAAAAAAGAGCAAGGGGAGCAAGGCTGTTTATTCATCCATTCCCTCATTTTGCAAACATTCATGGAGTATCCCATCGTGATTGGTGCTGTGGGACTTTCAAAGATAAGTAATACAGGGTCGTTGCACTCCAAGAACTCAGAGTCTAGTGGATGCCTCGTTCTAGCCTGGAAAACAAAACTGCAGTCACAGTTCAATTATTCTCTATGTTTATAGCCTTCAAATCAGCACCTCCAGCTCTAATCTCTCACCTGAACTTCAATGTATCTAATTTCCTTTAAATATGATATATCAATAAACTGGGTCTACCTGCATCAACGTCAATACATTGACATTTGTTCAAAGCAAAATAGTGAGGGGGGAGAAAAGAAATAAAAATATTACAAAAAAATATGCAGAATGATTTTATGTGAATTTTTAAGGCACACAAAACAATAGTATATATTATAGGAACATCCAATTATAGGAAAAGTATAAAAACCTCCACAGCTGAAGGATAACAACACCCAGTTGAGGATAGTGGTTGCCTCTGGGGGAAGAAGGAGGGAAGTGAGATGGAGCTGTTGGTCTGTAGTTGTGTATGCAACACTTTATTTCTTTAAAAATATCTGATGCGATTTCATAGACATTTGTTAAATCTTGATGATGGGTGCTAAGACATCCCATGTTTTTTCTGTCTTCCTGCATATAATATTTTAAATAGATCATAAAAATAAAATAAGAATGCAAAATACCAGCACCACGAAATTAGATTTCTTTTTTCCTTATTCCTAAGGGAGTCCCTGTTCTAATTTTCACCATTGCCGTAGTGGCACTAGGCTCCCAGACTCAAAATACTTAAAACTTCCTTCTTGTTTATCCCCAGTGGCTAACCCAATCTGTTGATAAGGCATGTCCCCCTTTCCCACAATTTCCAAGTTCTCTCCTCCACCTCCCCGGGCCTCCTGGAAAGCAAGCACCATTCCACAGTCAACTTCCATGATCGTGCATGTGATGTTTCTCCTTCACAAAATGCCCCTTCCTTTCCTCGCTTTCCAAAACTTCTTCCTACAAGTGTGATTCCAATGCCACCTCTTCTGTAGAACTTGACCTATTTCTCTGCTGTTGTTATATTTTTGACGTGCACTGTATCCACTTTGGTACTGTATGATGCTCTTTGCGAGTTCATCTTAGGTGGAAATTTTGCTTTGGTTGTTGTGGTTCTGGTTCTTTTGATTTTTTCTCCCCCCACCCCCTCCTTCCCCAAGATCGCCTCTCCTTGTCCCAAATTCTTGTAGTTGTCTTTTTCTGTCTTCCCAGGTTAAACCATTGAGAAGCAGGTTTTCATGACTGAAAGAGTCATGATTTAATCTAGAGCCTTGGTTTGGTGCCTGGTAGTTCTGCTCCTTCCCTCCTCTCCAACCAAGTAGGGATCACAGTCCTGGGCAGTGGTCACAGCATTTTTAACGTCTGTTCACTAGCGGCGGTCCTGCCCCAGCTCCCTGGCTCATGTGATCATCCTGTATCCATGCATGGGCTTTTAGTCTCCATTCTTTCTGATTCTATGTGACATCAGGTCACTATAGTCTGTCCCGTCCTGAGCCCAATAGGCGACTCCAATTTCCACCCAGTGGTATACATTTCAGTTCAAAGTTTGGTCCACAGACTACACTTAATCTTATTTCTAAGGGTGGCTATGCTCCATTGGTTTTGTTTTAAATTTTCATTCCTATGTGCTTGATATGAGCAGGAGAAACAATTCTCTTAGATGGGGTTTATGGTAGATCTGCTATGTTCTTACAGCAAATAGTTTCTTCCTTTAGGTCTAGTATAGGTCAAGAATTTCTTGGGTTCAGTATAGTCTCAGTGACATAAATGCTGACATGTCAAGGTGTGTAAGAAACTGAAGAAAAGGTAATGGTGAGATAAAGCTTCTGGTACATCAGATTAATAAATGGAGGAACTGCTAATCCAGAGATGATAGATTCTTCACTGATTCTACTTCCCAAATTAGTATTCACATTAGGAAATGTGAATTAGGAAATTCGTATTAGGAAAAGCATTAGGATGCTTTTAGGAAATAGGTGGACTAGTACAGACTTGTTAAATATTCTGTGAAAATGAGAGCTGTTCAGCTTACAGGGGTGCCTAAAGTTTATAAAGTGCCCTGTTTTAGTAGCTTGGTGTTTGGCAAAACAGATGTTTGGGAAATTATAATAGGTTAGTAGTTAGATTGATTCCACATTAATACTTGTGGGAAAGAGATTCATGGGACTTTTTCATTCTCCTTTACATTTGGGAACTCAGTGAAAATTATATATGGAAACAGAGCTTGTGATATAGAATCACTATCAAGGAACCATAGGCCCAGCTCATTCCAAGAGCGCCAGAGCTATCACACATTTGCCAGCCACGAATAATTGTGAGCACAATAAAGCTCATTCCAGAACAGCCAAATTAAAATGTGTAAGTGTTGGAGGGTTTTCTGTGGGATTTTTGTTTTATTTTTTGTTTTTTTGTTGTTTTTTTTTTTTAATATTCTTCTTTTCCTCTGGAATCTTTCAAGTAGAGCAACTGGCATTTCTACTTCACAGATCAAACAAACTAGAGATGAAAAGCTTGTAGCCTGCTTTATAATCCTCACCTTTACCTTTCTGCCATTTGTGAGGGATATGTAAGCCCTAAAGAAAATCCCATGTAGGGATGCCTAGGTGGCTCAGCGGTTGAGCGTCTGCCTTCGGCTCAGGTCGTGATCCTGGGGTCCTGGGATCGAGTCCCGCATTGGGCTCCCTGCAGGGGGCCTGCTTCTCTTCTGATTATGTTTCTGCCTCTCTCTGTCTGTCTCTCATGAATAAATAAAATCTTAAAAAAAAAAAAAAGTCCTGAGTAAGAGTCTCTGAAGCAGAAATTTTTTATCAGATTCTGAGGGAAAGGCTAAACTTCTCATTAGTCAAATCAGCTTTGGTCACACGGGGCAAAAGCTCATGGAGAGATCAGGACAGGGCATATCAGCTTGCCAGTGAGATACCTTCCCCAGCATCCCCTGTGCAAAGGCTGCACTCATTGACTCTACCCCTTGACACCTTCACACTAAGTGGCCAATGCCAACTGCTAAATCTCAAAATCATGTTCCTCTCTCCCACCATAGTACAATCTCCATGAAGGCAAAGGCATCTCTGATATCTCTTTGTATTTCTCCATGGCCCCCATTGTAGGGCTTCCATATTGGAGTAGTGGAAGAAGAATTTGTTTCACCCTATTTGATTTCATATTAAGAATTTTTTTCCATTTTTCCCAAAAGGTGGAATACTTCTTTTCCATCAAATTTAAACATACTACGCAGAGCTCCCTTTACTTTCTAGGAGTTCGATTTTTCTCACAATCATTTCCAGATGCCACCACCATTGCTGAGACAACTCTTAGAATACAGAGCACATTATAGTAGGAAATGGATTCAGGTGGCCCCATGTGCTCCCTTCCTGATTCTAATACTTTTTTTCCTTAATAAAAACAATGCATCCAGAGGTGATAGATGATACTCTTTAGTTTAGAAAGCATGAATAAAAACTCCCCTTTCCTCCTCCTTACAATTATGTCCATGGAGATTTCCACCAAGCAAAGGGATTTTTTTTTTCCTCATTACCCAATATAGGAAAATCCCACTTAACGTGTCGCCAGTGTGCTGGCGAATGGTTACAGGCCTACAGATATAATCCTAATGTGCTTGTTTGCTGTTTTCCCCAATTAGTCATGGTGTATTAAAGTGAATAAAATCTTTTAAAGTCTTTTGGCAGCTATTTTTGCTGAAGCGCTCACATCTGCATTTGAAGAACAATAATTGTGAATATTCTGATTTGGAAATAAAGAGAAATTGAAAATGTTTTCTGGGAAAAAAAACCACTAAATGACATAGAGAGAAAAGCAGTCCCTAGTGCAGAATACAATAACTCTTAAAGCTTAAGATTTAGGAAATAATTTAAATTTTGCTGATGCCTCTACTCCAGCCTCAGGCTTCCTGGGCTCTAGAGAAGATTCTGGGATGTGGAACGAATCAAGTATCGATCCTGCTTTAGGATAATCCTTCTATCTATGGAATGTGAATTTAAGGAGATTAATGGATACAATGAATGAAATTCTAGGTTTCTTATTTTGCTGCTTAACATTCCAAAGCTGCTACACCACTGCTTGACTAGGCAGGATAGAATCCGTTAAAATCACAAAATATATGCATCTCAATGAGAAATGGATGTTCCAGCAGAAAGACAAGACCAGCCACATATTTGGACTACATACAAGGCAGTCATCATAACAACTGCAAACTGCATTTACTGAGCACGTTCCATGTCGATGAGGCATTTTTCTAAGTGTTACCCATATTATCCCCTTTAAACCTTACATCAGGGCTGTGAGTTGGTTATTATCATGATTTTAGAGATGAGGAAGTTTAGGGACAGAGAAGTTTAGTAGTTTACCCAAAGTCATGCTGCTAGATTTGAAACTGGTGAGTGCAGTACCAGCACCAGAACCCTGACCTCTGTAAATGTATTACCTTTCTACATTTACAATGAATATTTATTTATTCCTTGTGTATATATATAGGGGTTGCCAGTTGGGTTTGTAAAAGAACGTGACGCAACACTGCAATAAGCTGTTGATCTAAAATATGACGTAAAAGGGGCCCTGGGTAGCTCGGTCGGTTAAGTGCCCAACTCTTAATTTTGGCTCAGGTCATGATTGTGAGATCCAGCCCTGTGTCAGGCTCCATGCTCAGTGGGGAGTCTACTTAGACTCTCTCTCAAATAAAAAAATAAAATAAAATAAAATAAAATAAAATAAAATAAAATAAAATAAAATAAAATAAAATAAAATAAAATAAAATATGACATAGCCCAAACTACAAAACCCAAGGGTAGCACCAGTTTATGTTTTTACTCATTGCATGCCATGTACCAAATTACTAGCAGACAAACCTCAAAGAGAGTATTTTTGATCTGTAAAGTCCTATGTGTTTCAAATGCTGGTTTCTTCTCTAGCCCTTTTTCAGTAATTAAGATCAGCCTGTGGTTTAACATCTGAATAGTTAGTAATAGTGACCATGTGTGTAAGCTATCCTTCAAAGAAGGTATTACAGGTACAAGGTATTGTCACACTGTCTGGTGATTAAGGTAATGCTCCAAGTATTTCCATTAAGCCCTTTGGACTGGGAAACTTTAAGTTGCATTGCAGCAACTATATTCTACTGAAATTCAAATTCTGAAGCCTAGCGTGTGTATAGCTTGATCTTTGGGGACTCAGAACTTTATCAGAATCAGACTGTATGACAGATCATCTCTCTCTAGTAAAACATGTTTTATTGGCTTACGAAATTTCTTGGACAGAGCTCGTAAGACTTTGGAATATTTCTGCCCTGATACTTCTTGTCTCCCCCGAGCATCCTGAGATGTAGTTGGCATAGATGGACTCTGACTAGTAAGGTATCCCATTGGCCAGATGACCCAAATAGACTTTCGAAAGCATTAGTCCATTAATGACTTAAGCTGGGGTACAGATTTCTGATTGCTGCACAGGTGGGGTGGGATACTCTCGCTTGGATTTGGAGTTAACCACCAAGCACTGAGGGGAAGAGTGGCCAGGCAAGCCTGTGCTTGTTGACTCAGCTGTTCTGGGGGGCAGACAGCCAGACGGTGGACCTGGGGATGTAAAGAAAGAATATGAGTTTTGAAGCTTTAAGTCCCAGATCTATTACTCATTAGATCCATTCCCTGGGAGCACTCTGAAAGCCCTCTCTCTGTGGCTCAGTTTTCCTTTCTGTAAAATAGATGTAATACCTGGCCCTGAAGCTCACCACTTTAGCTGCACAGTAGAGAATATAGTATTTCCATCCTCCTCTCCCACTGACAACCCAGGAAAACCACATACATTCCTCCATCTATAGCTGCATGTAGGTTTTTTCTAGTTCACGGTCTTTGATTATGTGGTTCTTTCTTCCTGGAATGTCTATTTCCTCATTTCTGTGTGTCTGGACTCCTACCCTCTTTTGCAAGTCCTAGTTTAAATATTCTGTCTAAAACGAATCCTCCTCCAATTCTATGGAACAGGAGTAATTTCTCTCTTCTCTGTGTTCCAGCCCCCTTGGGGGTGCTTGATGGCACTGGCGTGCCCTTTCTTGGATTGCACTCATTTCTATGCTGCTTTTATCTTTCCTACTGGACTGTAAGCTTCTTGTGAGGGAAATAAAGTCTAGTCCATCACTGTATCCCTATGCAGTGCTTAGCATGGTTCCTTGCACATTGGAAATCAGTAACTGTGTGTTTAATTGAATTGAATGAGAGAGGGAAACTGAACTTTGTGCAAATCTGTGAACCTTTCTCCCTGCCCAGGATCGAGGGACTCAGCTCCTTTGACTGAGTCTGACATAACCTGAAGTGATAAGGAAGACAGAGCTCGTGATTTTCTCTAGTCCTACCAAAAATCTATCATATTCTTCAGGAATCTGTTCCCTCCTGGTAGATGGGCATATTCTGGGGTTTTATAGATTGAATACATTTTTTTTAAATACTATCAAAGAGAATGGAGCTGGACCAACTTCAAACATGAAATTGCCAGGGGAAAATATCCAGACAATCTGCATTTTACTTGATTTATAGTTAGGAAATTACTGATTTTTTTTTCTTCTCTTCGTTATTGCACATGGTCATCTTACTTTTAAACTACAAGAGTATCCATTCCTTTCTTTGCTTAGCCTCTAGGAATAAAAAATAGGTGAAAAACCAAGAGGATGAATTTGCACATTGCCGTGTGTATGATAAAATGGAAGCCACAAAATAAATTTACTTTTATAGTGTTCACTTACCAGGACTATCAACATGTTTTATACATTGATTTTTTTTCCATCTGTATTGTTTTAGAAATATGTAATTATCAAGTTTCCTTTATAGTGTTATTCATGCAACTAGGTAATACAGAAACTGTCTTTGGGGCAGCCCAGGTGGCTCAACGGTTTAGCACCGCCTTCAGCCTAGGGTCTGATCTTGGAGACCCGGGATCGAGTCCCACGTCAGGCTCCCTGCATAGAGCCTGCTTCTCCCTCTCCTGTGTCTCTGCCTCTCTCTCTCTCTCTCTGTCTCTAATAAATAAATAAAATATTTTTTAAAAATACAGAAAATGCCTTTAAATCTCCAGTTAAAATGGGACGTTGAGCTGTAGATGCACACGGGGACAGTCTGGTACTAAAGATTTGCTACAAGTGAACCTCAAAAATATTGCCACCATGGATGATAATCTCGCCAACTCCCTCATCAACTTCTTGCCCTCTGTGCATTCAGCCCTTCTCTCATTAAATCCTTGACTTAATACATTATCCTGTTTGCCTATTTTGTTGCTTCTCAGCAGCTACTAATAAACCCAAAGGACTTGATCTTTCAGAAAATTTTCACAACTGCAGTAATCACACTGGAATGCTTCACAGCAAAAGGAACATTTTGTCTGAAATTCCATTCAACACACATTTATCGAGCAACTGCCATGGGCTGGAAAGCCTGGGATACCCATTCATTCCTTGTTTTGTTTGAGCTTAGAGAGCGAATTAGACACAAACCCAGCTACCATGTAGGTCAAACTATGATTAATGTGAATAGGGTGAGGCAAAGCACTTAAGGATGAGGAAAGGAAAAACATTAACACTTAAACTGCAAACCATATCTTCTTGGGGATGATATTCAACACATTTAATAATCTGTATGGCTGGGCACTGGCCGGAGAGAAGGGACATTAGCTAAAGGTGGAGCATAGTCCTAAAAAGCCAGGCTGTAGCTCTTAAGTCATTGGATATGGGAAGGTCTGAGGGCTTCTGGGTGAAGTGGGTCAGGAATGGGGTAGCAAGGAGGCACTGGTTTGGGGAGGATAGGGGACTCATCTGAAGGGCGGCAGCCTTCACCAGCTGTTTTGAAACTATTTCAATATTTCACTCCTGGTGTGACCATTGTGGTACAAAGCAGCAGAAGATCAAACACAGCCACTCTATGAGCTAAGTATTAAGCAGAATTTAAAATGAAGAAAACACTTATTAGAGACGAGATAGAGGCACAGAGCTAGTAAAAGATAGAACTGAGTTTAACCTGCTTCTTCCTTGGTTCTAAAGCCCATTGTCTGTATTAGTAACAAATTCATACGGACAAGTCGAGAGAAGGAGGAGGAAGATGACCATGATAGTGATTTACAGAGAAAGTGCCTTTTGAGGAAAGCCTCTAAAATATCAAAAGATATCTTCTTATCATACATCCAAGAGTATGTGACGCCAGGTTAGTTTTTTTCATTCCTGGGAAGAATCTTATTACTGTTCTTTTCCTAGGTAGCCTTCTTTCCCTTCCTTTCTTCCCACATCTAACACTCCCTTTAGATAACAAGTCTTAATCTAGGGTTCAGATGAAGAGGGACCATGAAGGAGCTTCCAAAATCTTAGAACCCATTGTATTTGCATCTGTCATTGTGCATTTTTGTGGGAAGATGATCCCTAGTTTTCTTCAGGTCCTTAGAGGCCTCTGTATAACTCTATTACATTAGAGGAAACTCAATAATATCCCACAGATGGAAATTTTAGGCATTATGATGTCATGTAATGTAACATTCTGAAAATACAACATATCCGCTCGGATTTCAATGGACTGAAAAGTGAGTACCCTCTCTTTGGCACTACTTAGATATTGCTGTCAAATAGATGGTGTTTCCCCTTACACGTATCAATGAATACTCTTGAGCTTTTTAGAGAAATGAGAGACCACAGGACTCAGGCACCCAACCTTGGCAGACAATTCTGATGTGTTACCTGGGGCTGACGTTTGGAGATCCCAGGTCTGGCAATTCCAGCACACATGAGACAGTGGGGCTGGTGGCCTAGTGTAGTTAAGTTCAAGCTCAGATCCAAGCACTGGAGTTCAACCTTGGCTCTCACTTCCCTATTCTGTACCTTCGAACAAGTTAATCTCCAAGTGCCACCATATTCTTATCTTGAAAATGAGAGTACTCATAGCACCTATTTTTTATAGTTGCTATGGAGAGGAAGCGGTTGATACAAGGTGGGACTGACCACAAAGGCTCACGGCAGCTGAACTCTTGCACCAAGGTCAGTGCCAGAAGATTAGAGGATTCAATATCCCCTCCCCCCCCCGAATCTACTTCTTTCAGCACTCACTTCTTCTTGTTTCCTAGTTGGCCATAATTTCTGTGCCAGGATCCTCTATTCCTGTTTTCTTGTCTCCATACATGGCTTCCCTTGTCCCATCAATGGAGTGGGAACAGTTGTTAGGGAATAAAAACTGTGACATGATTCTGGAGGCTTGTCCTCTTTTAATGTAGAAAATAAAAATATCTCAACACTCCACAATTACTCATCCAATCCAGTAAAACTAAAACCAAAGGGAAGTAGCACCTCCATGTTATGCTTTTCCTGGCAAGGCTCATACTTCTAGTTCCCTATTTTGTTTCTAAAGTACAGCTTATATTTCAAGCCATGTCAATAAAACTGTTAATCAGTGAACATTGCTTGAGAGTTTAATATACGTAAGGCATAAAAGGGGATAAAAGCAGTTGCATTTGTAAAAAATAAATACGCATGATGTGAAGATTGGCAAGGTTTCTGTATCATCACTCATTCCTATTTAACTGGAGTCTACCTTTTTTTGCGTTTAGAGTGTTTTGAAAGATGAATGGACATTGCAGCCCAGTTTGAGAAAGCCATGGCAAAGTCAGTTCAGAAACATCACTTTAGCGCTTCTGAACCTTCTCTTCCAGCAACTTTAGTCTTCAACAGCATCTCCTTTAATATTGATGGTTCCATCCAATATAAAGAAAAGTCTTATTTCTCTGCCTCTGAAGCCCTAGATGCTTACATTGACGATTTTTATTTAAGCTGTAAGCTGCCTGATATTAATGATACAAAGGTTAACCCGGATCAGAGCCCTCTCGAATTTCTTGCTAAACTAAACAGTGGTAAGCTTTCATTATTCTCTGAGTTCAATTTTCAATTATCTATAGAAAGCTGATGCTTTGAGAAGATCTATGATCTAAAAGACTTCTCTTTTTTTTTTTTTTTTTTTTGGAAAATAATTGTCTTACATTCTGTGAATCTTTTTAGAATATTGTTATATAATTTTAAGTTCCAAAACTTTTTTAGCAATGGATCCCTTTGAATTGAGATTAATTACAGAAAACACCCCCCAGCCTTGATTTCAGAGTGGAAAAGCTCTGGCCTTGGCTATAAAGCCTTGGACTATGTGACTAAAAGTATTACAAAGGCACTTAAATTCTCCAAAATGAGAATAACAGTAGGAACACCTCGCAGGGTTATTGTGGGAACTAAATGTATGTGGAATGCTCTGTAAATTGTCATGGCTCTCGGGTCCTCAGGTTCTCTCTGTAGCACAATCAGCACTGTAATGGAGGGAGGTGACTTGAGGTCTGGTTCCCATTCTGCTAATGAGTTAAGATAAGAGAAAAGTCACTTACTCTCCCTGGGCTTTACTTTCTTTCTCAATAAGATCAGTAGACTGAAATTTATGAACTCTTATGATTTTAAAATTCTACGCTATGTAGATTACAGAAAAAAAATTGTTCAATGCCAGTGTTTCTCATTTAAAAAGTCTTATTTGTAGAAGCTGAAAAAAAAATACCACCATGAAAACAAAACTGGATAAAAATCTGCATTTGTGACTGATTGACCATGAAGCCCTTGGGGATATAACCTCCTCTGATAGTAACTTCTCTTATCTGTATGAGTAGGAATAATAATATACTAATAGTAAGGATGCCTATTCCTTCACTAAAAATGGGAAGCTATACATTACAAAAGTAAAGTGGCCTGTATTGTCATGGATTTTGCATTGTTATGAGAACAACATTTGCCCTATTAACGTGGGCAAGGTTAGAGTACATCCAACAGCTTGTTATTTTTTCATAAGTGAAAAACATAAAGTGACATGAGAATTCGTGCAAACGTGACATAGTCCTACACAAGAGAAAACTATGATTCTTTAACCTAAGTCGTATTATAGAATATTTGACATGGTCTGGTCAATGGGCAAGCATCATACTGGGGATTGAGTGTGAAAGTGTGGTTCAAGTGTCTATATTATCCAAGCAATTGAAATGCAAAATATATTGTAACTGAGTCAGTAATATTGCTGGTTTTTCTGATGAGGATTTTCACCCTTTTTTTAAGGTTCAGTGCAGAAAGTCTTTCTGTGTCTGTTTTTCTCCTTGAATCCAGAGAAGAGACTGTATAAGTGCTACTTGTTAATGATTTGGAATGTGATACAGGCACTTGCTCTTTCCTGCATCCTTTTGGGTTGTTAACTCCCCCAGCAGTATTATTCTTGACACTTCTTTGTAGAGGGAAATAGAGGGTTTTCTTTTTTTTTCTGATTATTAAAGTAGTTATGGCAATAGCATTTCAGAAAAGACATGAGAAAATGGAAATCAATTATAATCTCAATGGAGAAAACTGTCAATAGTTCTATATATAAACCTCCCCCTTTTTCGAAACAAATACGTATGATAGAATCGTACTATCCATTCTGTTCCATAATCTTATTTATTCACTTGTCAGTAAGTTGAGAATATCTTTTCATATCATTAAAATAGTTCTGATCTTTACATTAAATGGTTCTATGGGACTTCATTGTCTCTGTCGGGCATTTTAGTTGTCACTAATATCCATTCAAAATGTTGCAATTGCCACCATTGTACATACATGTTTAGGTAGCCGTCCAGTTACTTCTTTAGGATAAGTTCCTAGGCATGGGGCTTCTGGATCAAACAACATGCACATTTTTAAGGGTTTGAGTTATACTACTCAACTGTCTTCCAGAAAGGACATAGCAATTTTATATTCTCTCCAAGGGAGGGGAAGCACCCTTTTTTCCCTATAATCTCACCATCCAGGAATATTATCTTCTTACATCCTTGCCAATATGCTGGGTAAAAATTGGTATCTGTGTTTACTGATCATTTGCTTTTCTTCTTTTGTGACCTGCTTAGCATTGGCTTTTACCTGCTTTTATTTTGTACATTTAAATCTTTATTTCACCTAGAATTTATTCTGGTGTTAGGTACGGTTAACGTTTAATTGTTTTGTAAAACAATCCCACTTGCCACTTTATCATGAGCTGAATTCCAATATATATTTAGGTTTATGTCATGAGTCTTTGTTCTCATCACCTGTCTGCACCATTTCTGTACCATCACCACTCTATTCTAATGACAGTAGTTTTCCAGTGAATTTAACATCTTGGCTAGGACAGAGGATGGAGAGCTGAAGAGTCATGTCTATTCCCATTCACTTACTCTTCCAAACAGACTTTAAAATTACTCTAAAAAAATACAATAAAATAAAATAACTCTAAACAATCTCCAAATGTTGTTGATCTTTGGATTACTTAGATTCCTCCCTGCCCTCCTGGGCCCTGCATGGTCCCCTCCATCCTGCAGCTAGAGGGATCTTTATTAAGCACAAATCTGCTTTGGTCATTTGTGTGTTGCAGGTTCCATTCTACTAGCCTAAAAATAAGATTTAAAGTCCCTATTATGTTCTGAAGGCTAGTGATGGTTTGGCTTCTACGTACCAACGTAGCTTCAGTTTCTCCTCTGCTGCTACTGTGCATGTGCACATATGTGTGCCCTCCCAGTGGGGCTCTTGTTCCCAGTTGTCTGGAGCTGCTTCTAGCCCATGGAGTGTGCATGTTGCCTCTCTACTTTTCATATGTTATTTCCTCAACTTGGGGTTCTTTCCTCCCCATCCCCTTTTTTTTCCTGATAAACTCTTCTTTTGGCCTCAATTTAGATGTCACTTCCCTCCCTCTTCCCACAAAGTCCAGGTTAGTTGCTCCTGTTGTGTCTTCCCTTAGCACCTGGAAAGTTCCCTAGGATGGCAGTTAACACTGTATTGTAAGAACGTGCTCACTAGTTTGTTCTCTCACTGGATTGATGGGGCCACCTAAGTCTATGTCTTATTTACCATTGTAATTACCCTTGTAACTTGGCACTGAGGGTCACAGTCCATTCTTATTGAGGAATGAAGCAGTGAATGAAGCATTGCTGCTATGGTCATGTTGTGTGTGCCTAGGACTCTTTTTGTTTTCATTCTGGGCTACTCATTCAATTGACAGCATGTCTGTTAGAGAAACTATTGTCCTCCTCTGCATCTTTTTTTTATTATGATTATGATTAACTTGCCCAGAAAGAGTAGTGATCCTTATTTCCCTTATTCACTGGACCAAAATGAGCATGTTCCACACAGTGCCAGGGTTGATAACACCAAGAACCTTACAAGATACATCCACAATGAGAGAGAGAGAGAGAGAGAGAGAGGATGGCTCATAATGGCAACACCCTTGGGGATCCTTTCACTTCTTTACAAAATTGTTCAACTGATGATTTCTTTGGGTCAACTTCTCAGATACCTATGTCCACTGCTTCTTCACTTGATTGGAGTCATTTAGGCTTATCACTCAGACTCAGTCTCGTGCTACACGGTTTTTGCAGAGCCCGCAGCAGCTGTTGCTCCTGAGCATTGGTAGCATCTGCAGAGAGAGAGCTTTGCACTCACTACAGGGAGCTGCCTCTGTCTGTTTCTCTGTGCTCTATGGTCAGCTGTACTTATCTAAAATGAGGGAAATGTGAGTCTACGTACTGTGTGTTCTTATTCTTGGCCCCCTCCGGGATATCTTAGGTATTGCACTAAAATTTGAAGGTTGCTTTAAAGAAAGTTATTCATACTCTACATTGGATTTTTTTTCACTAGCTCACTATAATGTTCTTCAGTTCTTGTTCTGTAAGGAGCTTTTCCCCCCACTGGGGTTCACAAACTATTTCCAAGACACTATTTTGTCTGTTTTTGCCTTGAAATACAAGTGATTTTTCTTGGCATGGAAAATGTGCTTTGGGAGAACCAGAGAGGAGATTCTCTTGAAAGATTATGGCAAAACCCTGTATGGCTTTTACTTGAAACATTAATCCCTTGAATGCTCCTCTTTTCGTTTTTATGCTCATATGTGGAGAAAATGATCCAGCAATGCTGTAACAGCCTATTTTGTGGTTGAGAGAGTTGTTCTTCTTTTACAATAATGAAAAATCATAACTATTGATTTGGAGGTGGACTGATCTGGAAACCAAAGTAGAGTTTCAATGGACCCGAGAAAGAAAGAATTCATATTTATACCACTGCCCAAAGCAACTTTGAGAGACATTATCTGAGACTTCTCTCCTACCTTGTGTACCTTTGGGTGCATTTCGCCATGTTTTCTATTTGTAGTTTTTCAGGTAGAGAAATAAGAAATCTGTTTTTTAAGTCATCTTGTTATTCTAAGGGGGACAAATTTCTCTTTCAATCTATGCCTGTCTGGTGTTGTAATTAGTGAACAACATGCAATTCTCTAGTGCCAGGTATGTGCTAAGTAACATGTTTATAATTAGGAGTATAGAATCATGCACAGTCTCTGTACTGAATAACCATGGTTCCCTACCTTCAATGACTTCATAGTTTGCAAATAAATGTAACACCAATGATTGTAGTACAGTGTGATATAGTATAATTGCTAAGATGAGACTATGGCATGAGATCTGGGAGTAAAAGGATGGATACTTAAAGCAGGTTGGAGGATTTGAGAAGGCTCCCAGAAAAAATGAACCTTCAATTAAATTTTGAAGGCCAAGTTAGAAGATAGCAAACCAAAAGGAAGAAAAAGGAGAGCATTCTAGAAAGAGGCATGGACATGTGGAAAGGCTCATCATGCATTCAAGATGTTACCAGTAGCCAAGTTGGATAGAAAGAAGAGTATCGTTTTAATCCTATTTCCTTCAAGTTTGTCTCAACTTCAATTTTCATTCTAGTAGAATAACTGTGCTTGGACTAAATTCATCCAGCTCCTTATGTGTCTCGAGAAAATAGGTTTCACTCATTCTCACGTGTGGCAGTATTTAATAGAAACATAGCAACGAAGGCATTTGATGCAGATGTTTTCTACAACTTTTGCCTTTGAAATCTTTTCATACTAGAAAATGGAAACTTTGTAAATGAAATAAGAGTTTGACCACAGTTCCCGTCGATATTTTATGCTGGAGTATTTATCAGTCTTTTCTATGGCTCTTTCTAACTCCTGGAACAATGAATGTCTTCCCAACCGAGCTGCCTGGAAGACTCATTCCCCACGTACTGTCCAATCCCTGTGGGTCCCCCTCCGTGTGATCTCCACTCCTGTTGCTACACTGTGATCGGTCCCTTGACACTGGTGGCCTACCCTACCAATCTGTCTGAACATTGTGTATTTCGTGCTAGCTGATTTCACTGGCACCATTTCCTTATCCTACAAAACCCTCACTCCCCAGCACACATACCTTCTTCCTACATCCTGCTCACCCTTCAAAACCCACCTTAAACTCAGGCCTCTGCCAGAAGATCTTCCTAATCTTTTTCTGCCAAGATGCCTTTGCCTCTGGGCTCCTACCCCCACCCATGGCACCTGAGTATACTTAATAGGCTGGGATGCCTGGGTGGCTCAGTGGTTGAGTATCTGCCTTTGGCTCAGGGCGTGATCCTGGGGTTCCTGGGATCGAGTCCCACAGGCTCCCTGCATGGAGTCTGCTTCTCCCTCTGCCTATGTCTCTGCCCCTCTCTCTCTGTCTTTTATGAATTAATAAATAAAATCTTTAAAAAATAGTAATATGCTGTGCTATTAATATAGCATAATAGTAACACTTAACGTTTATTAGTATTTGTGATGCATACATACGTGTGTATGCATATTTGCTGCTAATAGTAGTGCCAATATTTATTAAGCTCTTGTTATCTATCAGGAACTATTAAATACTTTATAGGCATTACATTATTTAATTCTCAAAACCATACTGTGGATATTATCCTCCTTTTACGACAATACTAAGACACAGAGAGGTTATGTAAGATGCCCAAGGGCACAGAGCTGGAGCTTTCACCTCTGGATTTATACCCAGGGACGCTCGTTCCAAAGTTCCCACTCTGGGCCAACACAGTACCACACTCACTTTACGTGTGCCATAAATAAAACTGTGAGATATCAAGCTGAGACAAAAAAGAAAAAAGAAAAAAAAATCTTAAGCCTCATCTTAAACACAATGATCTGAATTTTAAAGAAGGGTCAAAACTGACAAACTTGGTTCCATATTTTATATCCATGGTTCCTCTTAGTAACTAATTAATGAGCAGGAATATAGCCAAAAACATAGGACAAGCCTTTAAATAGGAGGGAGAAGAGAAGCGTCTGGCTGATTAGTTCTTGACTTATATTTACTGTCATTTTTTTGCTAATTATTTTTTATTGTAGTTGACTTACAATGTTCTATTAGTTTCAGGTACATGATGATCTAACAATTCTTTATTTTACACAGTGCTCTACAGGGTGAGTCTAGTTGCCATCTCGGACACCATACAAAGCTATTACAACACTATTGACTATATTCCCTACGGTGTGCATTTCATCCTATGGCTTATTTATAACTGGAAGTTTGTACCTCTTAATCCTCTTCACCTATTTGCTGTCATTTTGAAAAACTATTTTTAAGACAGTCATAAAGAAATAATATAGTGCCCAAAGTACCATACTTTGAGTAAGAACTAGGTCTGCATTCCAACACTCTCACTTACCCGCACTGTAACCCTGGGAAAATTCTTTAATCTCTTTCTCTCTCTGTCTCTCTCTTAATTTATAAAATGGGAAAAGAAATTCCTATCAAGGAGGATATATTAAGGATTAAATAAAATGGTAAATGTGAATACACACCTAAAACAGTTCTATGTCACATTGTCAGTGCCCCCAGAATAATCTATCTACCCTGGTGGGATAAAATGTAAAATATAGCATTTCTTAGTGGTGTCAACATTCTTTTTTTTTTTAATTCTTTGCACTTATTCTTCTCATTCTTCTAACACTTCACTCCTACCTCCAGCCATAACAAAAACAAAAGCAAAACACCAGACAATGACATTCTCACCTGGAAGGGGGAAAGTTGCTTTTGACGATTGGTGGCTTTAGCCTATGGCATATCTCTAAGTGGCCCTTGAACTTTACATATATGATGTGGAATCTTGATTGACAACATACAGAAGACTGTATGTGCTGTTCACAGTCCATTAGATTGTGCTGGTAAAATTGTGATTTATGCAGCCAACTCTTCTAGCAGTTCAAGTAATTTATTAAATCAGAATTTTGCTTGCTTTGTTATCTGTCCAAGCTATGCCCTGAAACTTGAAGTTTTATACTCTATTTATTTATGACCTTCCATTTCTCTCTCTCTTGCATTATCATATGATAGACACTTGTGCCGGGAAGTTGTCTAATGAGCCTAAGCAAGACCAGCAGGGCTGTGAGATCAGTAGAGGATTCTGTGGTCTTAATGGAAAATTGGGTCCCAGGATGCTCAGTTTTTTAATGGATAAAATGAAAAGCTGAGATCTTTAAATTGAGCACAATTACTTTCTTTAACTCTTTATCATCTTTTGTAAATTAAGGGGGAAAAAAAGCGTAAGAACCTAGCAAGGGAAGAGATATAAAATTACTACCAAAATTTTTGGACCAACATGGATCAAAGGTAGTTAAGCTATATATACCTTTGGTATTATATATTGCCATTAATCCCATTTATTTAAATGTTTTTTTGAAAGATTTTATGTATCTATTTGTGAGAGAGAAAGAGAGATCACAAGCAGGGAAAGGGATAAGCATACTCCCCACTCAGCAGGGAGCTCAACCCAGGGCTTGATCCCAGGACCCTGAGATCATGACCTGAGCTGAAGTCAAGTGCTTAACTTACTGAGCCACCAGAGTGCCCCTCATTTATTTAATTGTTAATAAATATTCTATATATGTAAAATAAAGAGTATGCAGAAGGGATATACATGTTTTCAGGAATAGTAAGGCATCCACATGCCTACCACTCATCAATATAGAATATTTGATGACCAAGTGAAGCCCCACTCCCCTCAAGGATGTCATTGTTCTTTATCTCCCCAGAGGTAATACCATCCTGTGTTTTTCAGTTTATTTATTCAGCTGTTTTTCTTTGTAGTTTCTATTCTCTTCTCAATGTATATTTTGGTGGTTTGCAGATTTTGCTAATGCAGAAGCTGTCTCAGTTAACTTCCATGTACTTAGTCTTCTGTTGCACGTGTGCTAGAGTTTCTCTGGAATGCACACCATGCAGAGGAGTTGCTGGGTTCTGAGCGTGCACTTCTTCAGGCTGGCTAGACCAGCCCAGACTGTCCTCACACACATTCCTGTCAGCAGCATGTGAGCTCCCATTTCTCCACTATTGCTTGGTCCTGCTTGGGCTTCCACGCCATTCTGGGTAACCTAAACAACAGAAATGCATTGTCTCACTGTTCCGGAGAATGTAAAGTCCATGCTCAGGGTTCGGCTTCTGGAGAATGCTCTTTTCCTGGCTTGTAATGGGCTAGTCCTTAATAATGGAGACGGAGGGAGCAAGCTCTCTGGGCATCTCTTCCTTTTTGTAAGTTTGATTGGATCAGGACTCTACCCTTACAACCTCATTTAACTTTAACTTGTCTCCCATACAATCACATGGTGGTTGGGGGGTGGGGGGGAGGGTGGTTAGATACATTTTATTGTCAGAAGTTTGGGGGGGTTGTTTTATTTTGTGTTTTGTCAATTAGTGGATATAAATATCTCATTGTGGTTAATTTTTCTATTGTGGGAAACCATATATAACATAAAATTTACCATTTTAGCCATTTTAAGTGTATGGCTCATCGATACTAAGTATGTTCTTATCCTTATGTAACCCATCACCGTAATCCATTCCCAGATTTCATCTCCCCAAAATGAAACTTCATACCCATTAAACATTGCCTCTTCATCCTTACTTCCTGCCAGCCCCTGGCAACCACCATTCTGCTTTCTGTCTCTGTGAATGTAACCACTCTTTGGACCTCATGGAAGGGAAACCATACAGTATTTGTCTTTTCATGCCTGGCTTATTTCACCTAACATAAATGCCTTTAAGTTTTATCCATGTTATAGCATCTGTCATAACTTTGGATAACATTCCCCTCTAAGTATTCCACTTGTAAACAAAACACATTTTGTTTATCCGCTCGTTTGTTGATGGATACTTGGGTGGCTGCCACCTTTGGGCTATTGTGAATAATACATTGAACATGGATTTACAAATAAGCATACAAATATTGGTGTACTGTTTGAGTCCCTGCATTCAGTTATTTTGAGTATATATCACTGTGGTTTTTAATTTTTATTTCCCTGATTACTAAAGAGGTTGAATATTGATCTATTTTTATTGGTCATTATTGGCCATTAGTAGCCATTTGTGTTTGCTTTTCTTTAAAATAGACATGTGTATCTTTTATCATTTTTTTAATCTAATGAGTAATTGGGATTTATTTTCCTTTTTGGTTTTTAGGACTTATTTGTGGATACTAATCTTGTGCTGGTTATGTGTGTGGCAATTTTCTTCTCTTCATACAGAGAAACTTATATACGGTTTCTTTAGGGTGGACTTTTGTTGAATTGGAAGCCCCTAATGTCAATGTAGCAGAATTTATTACTTTCTCCTTTTATGACTTCTTAACTTACTTAGAGATTTAACTTCTAAAATTGTAGTTAAAGCAAACATGGATATTTTAGGAAATAAAATGTAAGCGACAGGGAAATGTTTACTGTTAAATGTGAAACCTCATTTATAGGTATTTATTAAGTCCTACTATATGATACCCTTAAGAGGCCACAAATTCTTTGCCTTCATGGAGCCTATATTCTTTGGGGCAGAAAGGCAATAGTCAAAAGAATATATAATACATGCCAGGCTGTTGTAAATGCTATGAGGAAAGCCTGAAATTGTTGTCATTGAGATTAGAGAACCATCCCACCTGTGTGAGCTGTGAAAAGCACAGGAAAAAGAGTACCATGGCAGCCCATACACACGGCTTCTGGTCCTGGCTCTTTTCACTGTAAATTGAGTGAAACTTCTTTGTCAATTAAATGCACGGATGGAATCAGATAATCCTTTCACCTGGAAAAATTCCCTAGGATTCTGGAATTCTAAAAGGTTTTTGCTTTATTAAACCTCCTTGGGAAAAACTGTTTAGAAGGAAATATGACAAGTTCAAATTTTTCTAAAGCTAAAAGAATGTAGTTCATTTCCAATCCTGATTCTTAACTCTATGTCCCAGGCAGAGTAATTTTTCATCATTTCCAATAAAACCAATATGAGATTCCAGCTGAAGCACTGTAAGTGCAGAGCCATTTGTAAAGGGATTTCCCCATAATTAAGACAACTCTGCAGAGGAGGCTCTAAGAGCAAGGCTTTCATGATCGGCTGCAAAAAGTAAAGCACTAAAATTGCTAAGTAATACTATAGATTTCAAAATTTATATGTATCTTTGGAGCTAGTCCCATAAAAGAAATGATTATTTAACAGTCTAAATTCTCAAAAATGGTTTTCCTAGTGAAAAGAAACCGTAACACGTCCCGCTGTACTTTTTTATCTGTGGACATTAAAATGTAAATTTCACTTGGGCGCTGGTGGAAAATCTTTTCATGGAATGAATGCTAAATTAAGTGTGACAGGTGATTGTGATTAATCACTTCTTATTATCAGGAACGGAAGAAATGAAGCCTTTGTTGCCTAATGAAATATAACACAACGCAAAAGGAAAATGCAAAGATGGAACATTTTTGAAGGGAAATCTAAACCGTTTCATGTCTCTTTGAAAGCATGTGAACCTCATGCACATGAATCTTCCCATTTATCTGAGGCTTGCCCTAGACTCTGACTCTCTTGAACTTGAAGGTTCAGAGTTCCTTCAAGATCATACTCTCAAGTGTGCTTACAATATGTTATTTCACTGCCATGGGCACCTTCAGCTTAGGACTTTGCCAATAAAGATGGATAAAGCCAGAGCTGCTTAGGGTGTGACCAGACATCACAAGCACAGTGGCCAATAGCACGGCCTCCAGAACACAACTTCCCTCATTCTGATTCTAGTTCTGGGTCACTTATAGCTAAGAAACCTTGGGCACGTTATTTAACTTAAGGTAATGAATACTCTGTAATTTGGGGATAGTGGTAATTTAATGTCCTTCCTGAAAGCTGTGGTCATCTTTAGGTATTCAAAAGTTATAAAAACACCCAGTTCCCTCTTTTTCCACTTTCTCCTTTTTGATTCTTGACATTTGAGATGGAGTCTTCACTTATATAGAGTCATCTTAAAAATTACAGACATTGTTGGGCGCCCAGCTGGTTCACTTGGTAGAGCATGCGACTCTTGATCTTGGAGTCATGAGTTCAAGCCCCATGTTGGGCTTAGAGCTTACTTTAAAAAAAAAATTAGAGACATTCTTATATCTGCTAGAGAGACAGATTTCTTATCCTACCCTTTACCATCCCTTGAGCAAGTCACTTGCCCTCCCTGAGCTTTACCTTTTCTTATTTGTTAAATGGAATTGATACCAATTCACAAGGATTATAGGCTTCCCGTAAACTCCGAGTGTTACACTTGATCAATATATAATGATTCAGAGCAGGGATTTGTACATTTATCTTAAACAATGGTTTTAAACCTTGGATTCAAGTATGGGTTTCTAGGATTCTGGAAATAATCACATGTGTGTTTGTCTGGTCTTTTGGGACCAGCCCTTGGCACATATTCAGTGTTAATACATGTTCATTCCATTTTTGATGTAGTTCTGTGACCTTAAGGCTCTTTGTGACAGTCTTCTGCTTAGATATAAATTTTGTATCACCGAATCACATGCTGGGACTACCATTCTCTAATTTGTCAACCATCTCCCATAATTGTGACAAGGATAGTATCATTCGCCCTTTTCCCTTTGTTACATGGAAAGTCAGATGACCACAGTGGATGGCATTATATTAAGAGAAAAAGTAGGGATCCCTGAGTGGCGCAGCGGTTTGGCGCCTGCCTTTGGCCCAGGGTGCGATCCTGGAGACCCGGGATCGAATCCCACGTCGGGCTCCCGGTGCATGGAGCCTGCTTCTCCCTCTGCCTGTGTCTCTGCCTCTCTCTCTCTCTCTGTGTGACTATCATAAATAAATTAATTAATTAATTAAAAAAAAAGAGAAAAAGTAAAATCTTCTTCCTAATGCTTTACTAAATGCAAAAAAAAAAAATTTACAACAAAAACAGTATTGCACTACATAGGTCTTTAGCATTGCAAAAAAAAAAAGGTTGAGGATAAGTAGTGTTGTTTTTTCCTTGTAAGTTTTCATGTTCTATTGGAATAGCACATTTAATATCCCTTTTATCCAAACAGTAAACAAAGCCAATGAACAAATACTTATTAAGCCCTAGGATGTACAAGATACTGTGTGGGGAACAAAAAATGAATAAAAAATAGCCCCACCTCCAGTGATTTTCCTATCAAGCCCATGACCAAGGACATAGAGTTTTTCCAATTATCTTACTATCACTACAGTAATAGAAAATTTTGCTTTCCTTATCTGCTATTCCCAATTATCATAATAAATGAAGCCAACATATATGGAAATTTGGTTTAGCTGGAATGTTTTCTGGCCTTTTTTTCTCTAGATGGCAATCCCAGTAAAATCCTAAGGATAGACATTTCTCCTTCAATAGTGACTTTAATCTATTGGAGAACATCTTTTACTGCATTAGAAGTGTGATGAGATGCAGAAGCAGACATGCTGTGTGATTCATAAAATGTTACTGACCCGTCCTAAAAGTCTCTGCTCCCTGCCCTCAGGGGCTTTGTAGTCCAATGTTAGAACAATTAAATCTTGAACATATAGCCTTAAAAGATGCGGGAAGGCATCCTCTATTTTAAGATGTTTTCAACTAATTTCTCTAAGCCTTACTTTTCTCACTTGTCAAATGAGATACATTCTTTCACTCAAAAATGTCTTTTTTTGCACAAATTGAGCTCTAAAGTCCACAGTTTTCTGCATCACAAGAGTTTAAGCACCTTGAGGGCAGAAAGAAGAAGAAAACAAATCCAGGGAGGCTCTGAGCTGGTATTTGAAGATAAGAATTCTGGAATTTTTTTTTTTACATCTTCTTCAGAACCAAAAAAAAAGGACCTTATACAGTGTAGTTGCCAAACACAAAAGCAGAAAAGGTTCCTGAAAGCCCCAAAGCCATGACCTGTGTTAGAGTGACCACCAGAGCCTCGAGATTTTTCAGGGGTAAAAAAAAATCCCTTTTTTAAAGTCAAAATGAAGCTTGTGTTATTTGAAACTAGGATCTTGAAATGTTCTTTCCATACAGAATGTCAACAGGGAAATATAAAAGATGAATGGTTTAGCATGCTTTCAAATGAAGGTTCTGTGTATATTTAAATAATTCACTGCCTCATGGAGAAGGTAAATATCTCTGGATAAAAATATGTCCAGTGTGCAATTTAACATGCTTTTAAGGATGGTGTCCTTTATAAACTAGTTGCTTTTTATTTTTATAAAGTAGTGTATTTTAGTATATTGTTTTAGAGTCAGTTTAATAATTAACCTAGTCCTTTTCCAAATGCTTTTACATTGTAGAAATTGACTTCCAGAAATTGACTTTTATATAAAAATCACATTTGAATGTTCACTTGAGTTGCAGCTTTAAAGCAAATATTATGACTCAAGATTATAATTAGAGGGTTTAGAGATCTACCTACCAGTCATTGAAGACACAGCTCAGTAGAATCCAAGTTTATTATTACTAGGTGGCAGTTATGAAGTATAGGAATCTATATTATCACTTATTTCAGGGATATTTTTATGATGCCACTCTGCTAAGTCAGTGACTTGCTGGTCATGTTGCATGTTAGGCTTCCTGCCATTGTGTCACTGAGGCTTGTCCGTTCTATGTGCTGCAAAGTATGAAGCATTACTGCAGCCAGAGCCATACATTTTATACATCTTGTCAACCTTCCAAGATTTTCCTAATAGTTTAAAACAAACATTTTCATATGGGATATTTTCATTTTGGAATGGAGCCTCCCCGATTAAGCCAAAATACAGCCATGCAACCAACAACTTTTGTTTCTAGGAAATGGTAAATGGGTAGAGAGAATTTAATTTTGCATGCTAAAATACATACTTGCAATAAAGGATAAATTACTTGAATGCTATATTCTGTTTCAGAGAATAGATTTAACACTTCTTTAAAGACGATGATGTTCAACAAACGAATGAAGACTCTCCCTACTACTTGAGAGTCTTTAGGAATACAATGATGTAAAGCAGACTTTGTTCCTACCTTTTCGGAATCTAGA
Source organism: Canis aureus (assembly GCF_053574225.1). NCBI lineage: Eukaryota > Metazoa > Chordata > Mammalia > Carnivora > Canidae > Canis > Canis aureus. Next base: position 11,219,929 of record NC_135621.1, on the reverse strand, counting down.
GTTTAGTGGGGGGAAATGCAGTAATCACATAACGACAAAGGTAGAGCAATAGTTCTCAACTGTGGTGATTTATGTAAGCTTGTTTCTCAAGCTCCTGACATTTGGGGCCAGATAACTCTTTGTTGTGAGGAGCTGTCCTGTATTTTGTTATATGTGTAGCAGGATCCCTATCCTTTATCTGTCAAGAGCAACACCCCTCCTGGTAGTGCCAATCAAAACTGTCTCTAGCTGTCATCAGATGTCCTCAGGAAAGGGGAGCAAGGGGATCCCTGGGTGGCTCAGTGGTTTGGCGCCCGCCTTTGGCCCAGGGAGTGACCCTAGAGTGCTGGGAACGAGTCCCACGTTGGGCTCCCTGCATGGAGCCTGCTTCTCCCTCTGCCTGGGTCTCTGCCTTTCTCTCTATCTGTGTCTCTCATGAATAAATAAATAAAATCTTAGAAAAAGGGGGGGGGAAGGGAGCAAAATCACCCCCCGGGTAAGAAGAACTCCTTTATGTAAAGAAGAAATACAAAATATTTTAAGACCATGTAACAAGGTAGCTGATAAGGCTCTCTGAAAAGTGACACGGTAAATTGGTATTAAGCTCTGATGAGGAGTTAACTATGTATGGAGACAGCAAAGGACATGGAGAGGAGGGGGAAATGAGAAATAGAACAAGTTATTTTAGGTTTCTTTCTGAAGGCCAGTACTCTGTACATGTTAGTTATGCTGGTGAATTCCTCAAGTGCAGGGCCAGCCTTCCACTCCTTCACTTAGGGCTGGGGACATAGAGATACTCGAGGAGTTTTTGTTGAGGGCATGGTCTATACCCAGTCTAACAAGGCAGCATGCTAAGCACTAGGAGGTATAAATATGACCGAGGCAATGCTCTCTGGTGTCTGCGACCTCATAATCTGTTCAGAACGAAGTAAAATGAAGCAAGTAATCCTTCTGGGGAGAAGGAAAGTCTTCCCTGAAGAGGTGACATTTGAAGAAATAGTGAAAAATAGGTGCCAGGTGACTGCATTTCCCCAGCTGCTCCAGGTGGAACTGGTTGCTTCCTTCTCAGTGCTCATTTTGTGGTTTTTTTTTTTTTTAGATTTTATTTATTCATGAGAGATACAAAGAGAGGTAGAGACATGAGCATAGGGAGAGGCAGGCTCCCTGCGGGGAGCCTGATGTAGGACTCGATCTTAGGACCCCAGGATCACGCTCTGAGCTGAAGGTAGATCAACCACTGAGCCACCCAGGGGTCCCGATTTGTCGGTGTTTCTATGATTGGCCTTAGAGCTTTGGGGCACAAGTAGATCTAAATGTGGAGAGATAGATGATAGATGAGAGAGAGAGGGAGAGGGAGAGAGAGAGATGATAAATAGATGTATCCATATGTATTTCTCTATCTGTGCATCAGAAGGTGCTAATAAAGGGAGAAATGGCTGCTAATTAGACAAAAACATCCCTTGTTCCCTGTAGTATCCTACCCGACTCATCCTTCTCTGACTACTACGAATCCTGACACGGTCACTTTGAAACTGGCAAGACATGTGCTTGACACATGATATTCGGTAGATATGGATGGCTATTTCTTGAACAATGAGTGAATAAGCAAGTGAAGTGACATTTTCATTTGGTTTTACATTTAGAGGTCTGACCATTGGGATCCCTGGGTGGCGCAGCGGTTTAGCGCCTGCCTTTGGCCCAGGGTGCGATCCTGGAGACCCGGGATCGAATCCCACGTCGGGCTCCTGGTGCATGGAGCCTGCTTCTCCCTCTGCCTATGTCTCTGCCTCTCTCTCTCTCTCTCTCTCTCTGTGTGTGACTATCATAAGTAAGTAAAAATTAAAAAAAAATAAAAATAAAAATAAAGAGGTCTGACCATTGAAGAAGAGTCAGGAAAACCAGTTAGGAGTCTGTTAGTCCAAGATAACAGATTTGAGGGACTTGGTGATTGTGGTTAGATTTCTGGGTTGCAGTCTTCTTCCCGGTACAGAAATATAACGTCCTCAAAGGAGATGCTGATCTCTGCCACAAAGAAACCATCTAATGAAGACCAAAAGTAATACAGTGTCAGTTGTTGAGCTGTCCCCGAGTGATGACAAAGAACATCTAAGTATCCTTTATCACAGGAAAGAGTACAGCTGTCCCAATGCTCTGTAGGACAGATAATGGCTTAGCAGCCAGTGGCAGGTTGAGCAAGAGCCTGATCTGTAAGCACCTGTGGTTAGAAAATGGGAAGGCACAGTGTGCAATGACATTTGGAGCTTAATGTCCATGCAAATGAATTGCTTGGACCAGGCAGAGATGGTCAGAGAGCACAAGAGCATGAATCCTGGCAAAATAGCATCCATGCCAAGTCCCTGGGTGTCCCGGCTCAGTGCCCTTTCTTTTTTGCCACCTGCAGAGTCCCCTCCATAGAAGAAAGCAGTGCCCCGTCTCATCAGGAAACTGTGCTCATTTCCAGACCTGTGAAACGTGGGTTTGTGACCCTGACTATTACCTCTTTTTCATCGAGACAGTAGGCTTTCTCAGCTTCCCCAGCTCTCAGGAGAGGGGAACAGAGCATGAGGCGCTGGTAGAAAGAAGAGGCTAAGAGAACTAAGGACAAGGCAAGATGTATTAGGACAAATGTCAGCGAAATGTTTTCAGGATATGGGCTAATCAGCCACTCTTACTTCTGCTGGCTCATATTTAAAACATCTGAGAAATTTGCTTTCAATTTTCTTTATTTGCATACACGCATTTGGTATACATATATGTCTATATACGTGTGTGTGTGTGTACATATGGATACATATATTTTATCAGTACACAATATATATATGATCTCTGGGGATACATTAATTTGTCACTGAACTTTTGTTTGATGCTTTTAGCATTTGGTTTTAAAAATAAATATACTTTTAATGGACACTTGAGACTGATGTGTTTGCTCTTGCCTTTGCCTGGAGCCCTCCTCTGCAGAGGTGGGGCTGGCTCCTTGTCTTCATTTGAATCTCAGCACATGTTACCTTCACAGAGAGGCATTCCCTACCCCATGGTACTTCCTTCCTCCCTCTCAGAACTCTGTATCTGAAATTTTTAGCAGGCATGAAATAAATATTTGTTGAATCCTATATGGGGGACACTTGCAAATTTCTTTGTATACTCTTTATGCTATTTATATCTTTAGCAAACTTTTATCTGTATAGTCCCCAAGTCCTCAAATTTGATAGGCTATCTTAAACTTATTCTCTTTTAGAAGCTCCATCTAAAATATATGTTTGCAAGATTTTTCCACCTCAGTAACACTTTCCATTATACTCTAACAGTTATAAAGCTATATATTGCCTCAGACTCCAAGGTTAATTCCATCACTTTGAATTTCTCCATTTTATGCATATTGTCAGAGGGTAATCACTTTTTTAAAATCACTAATACCAAGTATGGTTTCTTTATATAATAGTTCAAATGAATATATTTCTATCTAAATTTGTCAATATTTTATTATGAGCCTCTTTGAAAATTAGTGTAATGATTTTTAACATCATAAATGCTCAGAAAGAATGTCATAAGACCTACTGGTCTTCAGTTCATGCGGGAAAGTCCATATGTGAAAATCTGTCCATTTGCAAGTAGGATGCATGAGCCACAACAGGGTCAGTTCAGTTTGGGTAAAACATAATGAAAGTTATTCATAATGAGAAGCTTCTAGAAATAGAAACTCCAGGATCTGAACTATAGTAGTTAAGAAAAAATGGAGCTAATATAATACATGTGATTTAGAGGAGATGGTCACCTATCTGGTCGTTTGAAGTTCTGTCTTCAAACGGCAGATTCCTAAATATAAGGTCATGACAGATGTTAACAATAGGTCCCTTCCTTCTTGAGACCCTCCTGACTTGTGTGTTAAAGAATGACATTACAAACTTACCATTTAGACCAAACCCAGTTTTCTGGAAAAGCAACTGAAATATATGATCGAAAAGTAAAATATAGTCTTGCCTTGGTTTTCATTTGCATTTGGCTTTTAAACATGGCAAAAACCAATAATGGGTTTTCACTTTGAGCTATTTCTAAATGTTATGTTGGAAATTAGCTGCAAATGTTACATTCTCTGGAACAAGTTAAATTGGAAATGTTGTCCATGGTAAATGAAATATACCCCCAAGCATTCTTAACTATGAATGAGAATCCTGAAAGAAAAATGTACTTCTCACGTAACTTTTAAAGATTTACTGCACTATATGAGAAATTTCACATGGGGAAAACCAAATAATAACCACTGTCTTTCCTTAGAGATATATTAAAAAGGGCAAGAGGTATAAAAATGAATGTATGTGCTATTAACCATCAGCCTAGTGCTTGCTGCAGAGAATAATTTTGATTCTTTACTGTATGTCCTTAGCATAAATGATTATTTTACATGCTTTATTTCTCTAGTATTCAGAGAGAATCAATAAATTATATTTATTACTCAGATGCAAGAGATGTTTTGCAGTCTACCCAATGATAAATTTCTAATATATCCATCTTGCCTTAAAATGTTTTACCTCTAATTTTTTCTCTCTTTAAGGAGATTAACTCTTAACTATAGCTATCTATTATATACTTAGAGTTGCAAATCATCTTGGTATATATTTTTGTACTTTCTGAAATGAGATGTTTTGTTTAATTATTCAAAACGAGATAACAGTACTGACCTCTATGCAACTGCATTCTAGCCTTTTGAGAGGAAAATATGAATACGGAAAAAGAGGAGCCATTGTAATCACTTATTTTCTTCCAAAATAGTAGAATTATTTGACTTGCATGGTATTGGACAAACCTTTTTAATGGGAAAAACACTGGCTTCTTCAGGGTAAAAGTTATATTTCCATCATCTAACACAGTGCCTGGCACCTTGAAAGTGCTAAGTCAGTAGTTGGACAGATGAATGAATGAGGAAGAAAGGAGGGGATGGAGGAACTCTCTTTAAAGAGATACCTTGCTGTGTAATAATAATAATAATGTGGCTGAAGATTAGTTTTACTGAAGCAACCAAAAGATAATAAATTCAAAATAAAATAGTTCAAATATCCCTTAAAGTGGTAAGCTGACATGCTATCAGAGCTGAGATTAAAAAAAGAATGTAAGGTCATTGTACCTAGTTGTTTGAATACTTTGATAAAATTGAAAACAAAGAAGTACCAGAAACTAAGAAATTTTGTTTTTAATCCTGAAAATAATACGGTCCACCTTTACTTGCAATGCTTCCAGCAGCTGAGCCTCCAGAAGGAATGAGGAAGTGAGCTCAGGTTCTGAGAGAGGAGGTTAAAAGAGTGAAGAGTTGACAGGTATAAGTTAGTACCAGTCAGGAAAGTTGGGGTTCCTGCAGAGTAAATCGGACCATAAATCTGAGGAGGATGTGAGCCAAGTTTACAATACCACAAATATCATGAACTTGGCCATCCTTGTAAGTCTGAAATGTTCCAGCATATATTGTTTCACATTTAGTTGGAACTTAACCACGACCAAGAGATGGTACAGGGTAATAACTCTGAATGGACACAAGCCCAGTTAGTAGTTATGTGACCATAGGCAAGTTACTAAACATCTCTTTGCTCTTACTTAATTCCCTGGAAATGGCAGATAAAACCTACCTCATCAGACTGTTATGAAGATGAAATGAATTAATGTTTTTAAAAGCACTTAAGGATTTATTAGATAAACTTCACAGAGAGGAAATTCTTGAAAAATAGGGATATTTGGGTATATCTTTAAATTTTACGCCTCCTTGCGAACAGATTACTGCTAAAAACAGAACACTAGGTTGGAAAAGCTGTTGATCTGGTTTATTCATTCATTCATCAGATATTTACTGAGCAAAAAAAAAAGAGCTAGAACTCATACAGCAATTCGGTAGCGTGGCAGGATACAAAATCAATGCCCAGAAGTCAGTGGCATTTCTATACACTAACAATGAGACTGAAGAAAGAGAAATTAAGGAGTCAATCCCATTTACAATTGCACCCAAAAGCATAAGATACCTAGGAATAAACCTCACCAAAGATGTAAAGGATCTATACCCTCAAAACTATAGAACACTTCTGAAAGAAATTGAGGAAGACACAAAGAGATGGAAAAATATTCCATGCTCATGGATTGGCAGAATTAATATTGTGAAAATGTCAATGTTACCCAGGGCAATATACACGTTTAATGCAATCCCTATCAAAATACCATGGACTTTCTTCAGAGAGTTAGAACAAATTATTTTAAGATTTGTGTGGAATCAGAAAAGACCCCGAATAGCCAGGGGAATTTTAAAAAAGAAAACCATATCTGGGGGCATCACAATGCCAGATTTCAGGTTGTACTACAAAGCTGTGGTCATCAAGACAGTGTGGTACTGGCACAAAAACAGACACATAGATCAGTGGAACAGAGTAGAGAATCCAGAAGTGGACCCTGAACTTTATGGGCAACTAATATTCGATAAAGGAGGAAAGACTACCCATTGGAAGAAAGACAGTCTCTTCAATAAATGGTGCTGGGAAAATTGGACATCCACATGCAGAAGAATGAAACTAGACCACTCTCTTTCACCATACACAAAGATAAACTCAAAATGGATGAAAGATCTAAATGTGAAACAAGATTCCATCAAAATCCTAGAGAAGAACACAGGCAACACCCTTTTTGAACTCGGCCATAGTAACTTCTTGCAAGACACATCCACGAAGGCAAAAGAAACAAAAGCAAAAATGAACTATTGGGACTTCATCAAGATAAGAAGCTTTTGCACAGCAAAGGATACAGTCAACAAAACTCAAAGACAACCTACAGAATGGGAGAAGATATTTGCAAATGACATATCAGATAAAGGGCTAGTTTCCAAGATCTATAAAGAACTTATTAAACTCAACACCAAAGAAACAAACAATCCAATCATGAAATGGGCAAAAGACATGAACAGAAATCTCACAGAAGAAGACATAGACATGGCCAACATACACATGAGAAAATGCTCTGCATCACTTGCCATCAGGGAAATACAAATCAAAACCACAATGAGATACCACCTCACACCAGTGAGAATGGGAAAAATTAACAAGGCAGGAAACAACAAATGTTGGAGAGGATGTGGAGAAAAGGGAACCCTCTTACACTGTTGGTGGGAATGTGAACTGGTGCAGCCACTGTGGAAAACTGTGTGGAGGTTCCTCAAACAGTTAAAAATATACCTGCCCTACGACCCAGCAATTGCACTGTTGGGGATTTACCCCAAAGATACAAATGCAATGAAACGCTGGGACACCTGCACCCCGATGTTTCTAGCAGCAATGGCCACAATAGCCAAACTGTGGAAGGAGCCTCGGTGTCCAACGAAAGATGAATGGATAAAGAAGATGTGGTTTATGTATACAATGGAATATTACTCAGCTATTAGAAATGACAAATACCCACCATTTGCTTCAACGTGGATGGAACTGGAGGGTATTATGCTGAGTGAAGTAAGTCAGTCGGAGAAGGACAAACATTATATGTTCTCATTCATTTGGGGAATATAAATAATAGTGAAAGGGAAAATAAGGGAAGGGAGAAGAAATGTGTGGGAAATATCAGAAAGGGAGACAGAACATAAAGACTGCTAACTCTGGGAAACGAACTAGGGGTGGTAGAAGGGGAGGAGGGCGGGGGGTGGGAGTGAATGGGTGACGGGCACTGGGTGTTATTCTGTATGTTAGTAAATTGAACACCAATAAAAAAAAAAAAAAAAAATAAAAAAAAAAAAAAAAGAGCAAAAAAAAAAATATATTTACTGAGCATCTACTATTTACCAGGGATTACTCTAGATACTTAGGATATAGTGGTAAAAATAAGTTATCAATGTGGCTACTGTCCTCATGGAACTTCTGATCTAGAGGGGATTGGAGCTAAATAAATAATAATTCTATATAGTAAATCCTGTGATAGGTACCATATGGAATGCCATAGGATCTCAAAGCTAGCACATCAACCCCCTGGCCGGATAGAAGCTGGCTGGAAATGGGGACAGATCATGGGATACTTCCTGGGAGAAGTGCTGATTGGGTTAACTTGAAGGATGAGTATAAGTTAGGCAGGTAAGGGGCACCTGGGTGGCTCAGTGGTTGAGCATCTGCCTTCAGCTCAGGTCATGATCCTGGGGTCCTGGGATTGAGTCCAGCATCGTGCTCCCTGCATGGAGCTTCTCTCCATGCTTCTCTCTCTGCCTGTGTCTCTGCCTCTGTGTTTGTGTCTCTCATGAATAAATAAATAAATGATCTTTTAAAAAAAGTTAGGCAGGTAAGAGGACATATATAGAATATTCCAGAGCACAAGGAATTCAAGATTACTGAAGTTAGATGATAAGGGTCAGAGGAGGCTAAAGAAGTAGGCAGGGATCAGACCATGAAGGGAAACCAAAGCCATACAGTTTGAACCTTAAGGATAATTGGGAACCAATTTGAAGTCACCCAGCATCTTTTGCTCCTTAGCCTATCACATCATATTTCTTTAGAGTTTATTTGGGAATAAATAAATTTATTGTAGGTGGCTTGTAAAGTAATCCAAGAATGCTGCCAAAATGGTATCAGAGACGGAACAAATGGAATCACTACATTGATTTCTTGGGTATGACATCAAAAACACAGTCATAAGAAAAACATATAAATGAGAATCCAACAAAATTAAAAAATTTGTGGAGGATCCCTGGGTGACTCAGCGGTTTAGCCCCTGCTTTTGGCTCAGGGTGTGATCCTGGAGACCCGGGATCAAGTCCCACATCAGGCTGCCTGCATGGAGCCTGCTTCTCCCTCTGCCTGTGTCTCCACCTCTCTCTCTATGTCTCTCATGAATAAATAGATAAAATCTTAAAAAAAAAAAAACTTTTGTGTCAAAAGACACTGTCAACAGAGTGATAAGACAACCTAGAGAATGAGAGAAAATATTTGCAAATCATATATCTGATAAGGGATTAATATATTCCAAAATACAGAAGGAACTCCTACAACTCAAGAGCAACAAAAACAATAAAATCCAACCCAATTCAAAAATGGGCAAAGGGGGGGGCGCACCCGAGGGCGGGGCGCACCTTGTCCGAGTCCAGCTCCAGGTCCTCCTGGCAGCAGAGGTGACACAGGAAAGACTTGGGCTCCCGGCCTAGGGTCTGTCTGGTCATCACGAAGATCTCAAGATGGCTGGGCAAAAACTTGCTCTAAAACCATTGACTGGGTAGCTTTTGGGGAGATCATACCCCGAAACCAGAAGGCTATTGCCAACTCCCTGAAATCCTGGAATGAGATGCTTACCTCCAGGTTGGCTACTCTTCCTGAGAAACCACCTGCTATCGACTGGGCTTACTACAAGGCTAATGTGGCAAAGGCTGGCTTGGTAGATGACTTTGAGAAGAAGTTTAATGCCCTGAAGTTTCCTGTGCCAGAGGATAAATACACGTCCAGGTGGATGCTGAGGAAAAAGAAGATGTGAAAAGCTGTGCTGAGTTTTTGTCCCTCTCAAAGGCCAGGATTGAAGAATATGAAAAAGAGCTGGAGAAGATGAAGAACATAATTCCATTTGATCAGATGACCATTGAGGACCTGAATGAAGTCTTCCCAGAAACCAAATTAGACAAGAAGTATCCCTATTGGCCTCACAAGCCAATTGAAAATTTATAAACTTGAGTTGAGGAGAATGCCCCGGCCCTCATATTATAAACATTGGACATTAAAAATGATGATATGGTGGAAAAAATGGGCAAAGTACTTGAAAAGACATTTCTCCAAATAAAATATAAATATGGCCTTTAAGTGCAAGAAATGATACTCAACATTGCTAATCATCAAGGAAATAAAATTAAAACTGCAAAGAAATACCCCCTCATGCCCATTAGGATGGTTATTATCCAAAATCAAAACCAGGAGCACCTGCGTGGCTCAGTTAAGTGTCTGCCTTCAGCTCAGGTCATGAACCCAGGGTCCTGGGATCAAGCCCTATGTCAGGCTCCCAGCTCGGTAGGAAGCCTGCTTCTCCCTCTCCCCCCTGCTCATGCTCTCTCACTCTCTCTCTCTCTCATAAATAAATAAGTAAAAATTTAAAAGTGTTTTTTAAAAATTCAAACAAAACATATGTTATGCTCTATGTTGGCAAATCGAACTCCAATTAAAAAAATATACCAAAAAAATTAAATTAAAAAATAAATCTCTGCATTTGCTCATAAGATGCAGTTATGTAGCTTTGTGTAAAACTCTGATAACACATGCTATTATGTGTTCATATACATAAATGTATAAACAGAATGTTATACATATATGTAAAATATGATTTTACAGTATTTCTAATTTCACTAACTTTTCACTAACTTATTTCACTAATTTCACTATGGCTTTTTTGGAGGAGTGTCTTGGTGCATATGGTTGAATTCTTATTAAGTAAATTGTAAGTATGATAAAAAAATAAAATAAAAAATAAATCTCTTTTAATCTAAAAAAATTCAAACAAAACAAAAAACAATGGAAATTATAAATATCAAATATTGGCAAGGATGTGGAGGAAATGGAATTTTTTTGCATTATTAGTGGGAATATAGAATAGTGCAGTCACTGTGGAAAATGGTTTGAGTTCCTTAAAAAGGTAAACGTAGAATTACCATATGATCCAGCCATTTCACTCTTAGGAATATACCCAAAAGAATTGAAAACAGGGGCTTGAACCGATACTTGATTACCACCGTTCATAGCAGCGTTATTACAATAACCAAAAGGTGGCCACAGCCCAAATGCCCATCAGCGGATGAATGGATAAACCAAATGTGGTCTATCCATACAAGGAGGTATTATCCAGCCACAAAAAGGAATGGAATTATGATAATATACAAAAACACAGGTGAACCTTGAAGACCTTACACTAGGTGAAATGAGCCAGATGTAAAGGGACAAATATTGTGTGATTCCACTTCTCTGATGTCCCAGAAAAGGCAAAGTCTTGGAGAGAGAGTAGAGTAGAGGTCACCAAGGGCTGAGGGGAAGGTGCAATAGGAAGGTATTGCTTAAAGGGTGTTATGCTTTCAGTTTTGCAAGATGCAAAGCATTGTGGAGGTGAATGGTGGCTGTTAGCTGTACCACATTAGAAATGTACTTAAGGCCACTAAGCTGTACGCTTAAAAATGAGGAAGGGGGTAAACTTTATGTTGTGTATATTTTACCACAGTATCAAAAAATATTAATGGAACTACCATGCCTTGCAATTCGTAAAACATTTTCCCAAAGATAAAACTTTTCTAAATACAATAATCTCTTTGAATTTTTTATTTCACCCAGTATCTACTTGCTGCCTTTGGGACTTTGGGAGTGTGTAAATCTGAGCCAATTAGAGATGTTCTGAGTGAATAACCTCATGCTCCAGCTTCCAAACTTCAAAAGAACGTCTACCACCCAACTCTTAATTTCTGATGAGGCAGCAGCCCGTTTCTCCACCTTCCCCAGCTGAAGAGTCAAAGGGGCTTTGGGTGGGGGGTGGCAGGAGGGGAGGGAGGAAGGGGAGGTCAGGAGAAGACCAAAATTTTTTAAAAGCACTCATCCGCAGCATCGTGAAAGTCTTATTGCTGTTCTTGCTCTCACGAAAGGCACAGTATCCTCCGAGAGCACTTACGTGGAGTGTGAGATCAATCATGCTGGCTCCTTAATTGTTTATTGTTCTTTGAACATCTCTAATTGTTAACATCTGTCTGATATTGAAGTAGAATGTCCAGAAGGTGAGAGCGAAGCTTCCCCGGCTTTCCAGAGCAGCCTTCTCAGGAATTTGAATTCAAAGGAAAATCAATTCCTTGCTCAACTCTTGGCTCAAAATTGTATTGGCCTTTAAGGGGGCAGGGAATGGAGGATCCTGGATGGTGACAATGAATCAATGTGTCTTTGTAACTAACACTGAACCCATTTTTGAGAGCTCCCCCAGCACACCATTGGCACAGACTTGTCAAAATACAGCCGGTCCCTGGCTGGTTCCTCTGGAGGGGAATGGAATGCCTCATTTTTGCAAAGGCTACTGGGGCACCATTAGTTGCACGTGTCCTTGAGGATCTGTGGAGCACAGAGCTCAGGATTTGAGGAGTCGTGAACTGAGTTTGAATCTGTTCCTCTACTTTCTTACTTACGTGGGCAAATTTGTGCAGGTTAGCTTAAAGCCTTTGAGCTTTGCGCGCGCTCTCTCTCTCTCTCTCTCTCTCTCTCTCTCCTCTCTCTCTCCCCTACAGGGAGGATAATACTGGCTCATCAAATGGAAGAATGGCTGTAAAATGGCACAAAATCTGTAAAGTGCTTTCTAACTAAGAGTCATTTCTATTAGAGGTTCTGTAAGAGGCAGCAATGTCCACCCCAAGCAATGAATGACTTTTACTCCTCCTTCAACAATCAAAACCATATAGTAGTACTTTTTAATCTCCTGCTTTTCTCTCTTCTGTACCTATAGATTTCTCCTCAGATGTTTGCTCTTTCACTGGAGAATAAAATTAGTCACCTGCTTTTTAAGGCTATTGCTTTTTGAGAAGGCTATTGCTTGGTAATTACCCTCAACTCTTTGTTGTTGTTGTTGTTTTTAATCTTCTTCTGATTTTCTAGGACAAAGCAGGCAAAAATGAAAAAAGTCTGACGTTTTGGCCATTTTATTGTCTCTATCGATTTCCCCTTCAGTGTTCATTTATTGCTCTTCTTCCCATGAACCAATACATAGCAAATGCTAGAAGCTTCTTGCTCTGTTCTTTTTGAAGGGTGTCTTGCGTACGAACACCGTGAGCTGCTATTTTTGTCAAAGGTGCCACCAAGAAGAAAGCAAACGATCCCTGATGTGTACTCTTGATTCAGGCAGACCAAGAAAACCACCCATGGTGGCTTCCTCTCCTTAGGTCTATTTTTCCCTACTTCACATTGGCCCATTCAGTCCTGTGATCCACTACGTACTTCTCCATGTGTCATTTGAAAATTGTGAATTGTGACTGTGATGAGTCCTTTTAAGCATGCTTTATGTAATTTTTTGGTTGCTTTCTAAAAGAGAAATATGACCCTTACATATAGTACATCCTGCCCTGTGGCTCCTGAACTGTTTCTCTATTCACAGTATTTCCTTTGAATTTAATGTGTGCATATTAGTCTATGTTATTTTGTCTTCTGTCTTGATATGGGTACCTTGGGTTCTTGCTGTGTTTTAATTATCCAGGCAAGACCTCAAATAACTGCAACAACAATTCAGAAGAAATGCCCTTTAGTCTCAGATGTGAATATTTCAAAGATTATTGGTTCATAGGGGCCTGAACATCATTTGTTGAGAGTACTAGAGCTATAGGAGTTTTAACTTCCCAGAGTTAGAGACCTATAAAAAAATAAGCAGGTTTTTAATTTATTTCGCCAAGATGACATGTGATAGCCACTGAACTGTCGTGTTTTTGTCTTTTAGTCCAGATGATAGTGGTGCTTGCCTTTTTTCAGTTGGTCTCCATCCAAGAAGCTTTAGTGCCTGATTGTTTTACAAATATGACATTTAATCAATCCTAATTCTCGAGAAACTTAATTCACTAAGCATTAGTAGATCTTTAGAAGTGTTTCATTATGCACGTGCACTCCTGAAATGTCTTTAATGTTTATCTTCTGGTATTTAGAAGACTCTTCCTTGACAAAGAAAGCTGCCAGAGAAAAATTTAAGTGTATTCAGTGATATAGATGGAATGTATTTTTGGAAGACTAGAAATTGTAACATTTTAATCAATTATACTTTGTTGTTTTTTTTTTTTAATCGGTAAATAGGTAGTTTCTGGTATAACCAGATGGCTTGAAACACAAAAAAAACATATAAAAAGGCATATAGTGAAAAAATTCACTCTCTTCCATAACCCCCAGCCAACCCGGTCCCACCACAACATACACAAAATGAAAATCATGCTTATTCGTTTCTTAGAATTTCTCCAGATGTTCTTTATGCAAATATAAGCAAATATGAATTCATATTCATAACTTTCCTTTATAAAACAAAACATTGCTTTCTGTGCACACTGTTCTGTATGTGCTTTTTTCACTGAAAAAATAATCTTGGGAACCTTTCCATATTGGCATAAGAAGTGATTTATCATTATTTATAGCTGGACGGTAATTTTCTGTATGGGTACATTCTAATTTATTTAACTAGTCCCTCATTTGTGAACAAGTAAGTTGTTTCCAGTATTTTGCTATTATGAAGTTACTGTAATGAATATCCTTTTGCATATATTATTTTATACATACATAAGTATATCTGTTAAATCACATTAGTAGAAATCTGGGCCAGAGGGTATATGCATTTATAATATTGTTAAATAATGTCAAAATGACCTCTTCCAATGTTATACTGGATCATATTTCCACCTACCATGTGTGACAGTTTCTGTTTCCCCACAGCCTCACCAATATGTATGTTATCCAACTTGGAGGATTTTGCTAATCTGGGAAATGAAAAAAAAGGGTATTTCATATGGCTTTAATTTGCATTTCTTATGAGTAAGTTTGAACAACTTTTTTTACCTTTACTATTTCCTTTTCTGTGAATTTCTGTTAATATCGCAGTCCATTTTTTCTACTGGCCTTGGGTTATAGTGTGTTAAAATCAAATACATGTAAATATCCCAGATTTGGGCAAATCTTAGGAACTGATCTCTAACTAAAACCAGTCTCTCTGTGGCCTGTCAGACTTGAGAATATGCCCATTGTGAGCAGAAAAACATTGGATATCCAAGTCATCCCTGGGACTTCCACTTTCTTTGGGAAATTATTCTAATTAATATTGAAAGAAATAAAAAGAGAATGTGATGAAGCATTCATATTGCTCAATTAATTCATGTGATGATTCAAGTATTCTGATATCATTAGCTTTGATTAAACATCATTCTTGTAAAAACAGTTGGGAACTAAAGCTTATTAGATGGATAATGTCATTTAAAAAAAAAAAAAGAGGAATAGGACCACCACTGCAGTGGTTTACAAGCATTTTTTTCCTTTGGCTAGGTGAAGGAAAGAGCCAGATCTGAGGTGGGGGTTTCTTTGAATAATTAAAGCTGGTGTATCTCCTACTCCTGCTGTAGAGCTGGTTTCTGAAGTTGGAAGACACCTCAGACTATATCTCCACCTCCCAAACACACACACACAAACACACACAAACACACACAAACACACACAAACACACCTTTCTACCCATTGCTTGTCAAATTCTTCCCTAACTCTTGAGGAGACAAGTTTGGTTTCACTTCTCCTGTGACTTGCTCTTCAGAAACTTTCAAGATACCCATCTGTAACTCTAATAAGGCCTTTTGGGATTTATTTTAATAAATAGGCATTTTGCTTTAATTTCAATCCATGTCTGGAATGTGCATGTCAGGATTTGGCCAGAGCAGATTGTCCTCATTTGAGATTAGGTCACGGTGACTGTAAATCCCAAACAGCCACTCATTTTCCCCGAGAATTGGGAGAGTGGGTAGAGAGAGATGCAGACAGTCACAGCAGTTACTTTTACTTATTCTGTTGGTTGGTTTTCAAGTTCTGAGACAAAAATGTTCTGTCCCTCCCTCACTTTTTTGTACACTTGATTGTAGCTGTGTTGTGTGGCTAATGTCTCCTCCATCCCCCACCATCCTCTCCCCAAACCTCTTGTTTGTGGTTAGAATGAAGATAGAAAGCAAAGAAAGTCAGATATACGAGCCTGTCATGGGTGCTAAAAGGGCTACTTGGCTTAGGCAGATCTCACTTTTATAAAGAACTTCAAACTTAGATATTTTTTTACTATTATTTGTATATACATGTCCCAGAGATTCATGGACAGCATTGCAAGGAGTAGGTGTTCCTTTTACAATTTTACAATGTATGTCTCTGCAGTAGATCGCAGAGCTCTAAATGCATGAAAGATAAACATATTTTACAAATCCTATAACTAACTATAAGGCACTCTCTGGAGGTTAACAGGTTATTTTGTTCAATATAAATATTTCAAGTATTCCATAATTTGGGTAACCCCATTTCAATATTTCATTACAGGAAAAAAATGCCAATTATCTCAAAAATTTTAAGTAGTATAGGCCTTTCTCAATTTTATTAAATCCCTGGGCACTCAAAAGGGCTGAATTATATACATCATTGTGTCTCTTAACTAAAGCCATCCAGACAGTGAGATGCAGTATGAAGATTTCGGGAAGTAATATTTATAGACATTTATGGGGAGAAAAAAAAAGTGTGAGTTAAAACTTGCCTGGTCATATTCCTAGAGACATGTCATTCAGTGGTCCCCGAAAAAAATATTCTAAATTCTAATGTGAGCATACTTTTAATTGAAAGATTACCACTTATTATGAACACTAGCATATTCATTTAAAATAAATCAAATTTATGCTTCAAAATCATACATTTACTGGGGCACCTGGGTGGCTCAGTTGGTTAAGCATCTGCCTTCAGCTCAGGTCATGATCTCAGGGTCCTGGGATCAAGCCCCACATTGGGCTCTCTGCTTATTGGGGAATCTGCTTCTTCCTCTCACTCTCTCTCTCTCTCTCTCTCTCTCTCTCTCTGGACTCCTCTCTCTCTCTCTCTCTGCCTCAAATAAATAAATAAAATCTTTTAAAAATTTGTTAAAAATTATACTTTTACTGGTGCATAGTGGGCATGTATTTTGATGCAGAATTTGTGGTTTCTTGTGTTGTCCATGAGTTCTATACAATTGCTCATGTGTAATATATGATAAGGACCAGCCCACTGTATTTGATGTTGCAAATCTAGGGACCTGGCCAGGCCTGACTCTGCCTCTCTCTCACTTTGTGCACTTTTAGTGGCTCACTGACCCTCTCTGATCCTCAGGAAATTGTAAGGTAAGAAGGTTGCCCTATAATTTCTAAGGTCCTTCCCAAGAGCATGATTTCATTATTTTAAATTATTATAAAGGATTTTAGTTGCTATGTTTGGCTTTATCATATGGTCTCTCTATACATCATTATGTATATATGTTGGTCAGGAATACATTCAAAATATTCAACAAATACCTCCTATGTGCTAAGTAAGACACGTAGACTATACTCAAAGCTCTTGCTCACAGGCAGTTCATATTCTGGTGGAGGAAATAGACACCAGACAAGTAAATAAACAGACATTGCTGATAGTTCTAAGTATTAGAAAAGAAGTAAAAATTAGCTAAGGCATAGAGCATGGCTGGGAAGAGAGCGCTAAATTGGGAAAGGATGCCCAAGGATGAAGAGATGGCATTTTACCAAGATCAGAATCCTAAGAGGCTGGTTGTACAAAGGCCTGGGAAAATAATGTTCCAGGTACAAGAAATAGCAAAAGTAAGAGCTCTAAGGTGAGAATGACCTTACCATGGTCAGGGAGCCAGAGGAAGGCCGCTGTGACTGAGGTACAGTGGATGGAGAGGAGAAAGATAGAAAGATACAGCACGAGGTAAGAGAGATGAGTAGGGCCAGATTACACCTGACACCATGGTCGGGTGTCTGCATGTTACTCTAAGGATAATAGCCCCTGGAGAACTTAAAGCGAAGCAGTATTGTGATTTTTTTATTTTGTTTTGTTTAAGAGAGAAACTCTGGAAGTCATGTGGACAATAAGTGAGCATGTTTTGGGGTCTATTTCAGTAGCGCAGGGAGATGATGGTGACTTAGATCAGGGTGGTGGGAGTATATGTGGTGATAGGTGAATGGATTGGGTAAAAATCCCAAGAAGGAGCCAGCAGACTATGAGCATGAATTCAAGGTAGAATGTAAGGGCAGGAGAGAATCCAAGATAATTCAGAGGTTTGGGGTTGTAGTGACTGCTTGAATGGGGGGGACCACGGACTACTGGTATGTGTGTGTGTGGGGGGGGGATTGATCATTCTATTTTTGACATGTTAAGATTGAGATCCCTTTTCAATATTCAAGCAAAGATGACAGATAGTCAGTTGTATATCTTGAGTCCAGAGTTCAGGGGGAAGCCATGGCTGTAGATACAAATATGAGGGTATTAACATTTAAAGAGATGGAACTGATGGAGATGGTGGGGGCAGGGATAGCTAAGAGAAGGAGAAGCATATCCATATTTATAGGTTTAAAGAGAGAGGAGCGAAGGGGAAGGAGGCCGAAAAAAGGTGTGATTGGTGAGGTAAGTGGGAAGCTAGGACCATCTGGTATACCCAAACCCAGGCAGACAGAGAGATTGAACTCCTGTGATGCCGCCAAAATGTCAAGAATGAAGAGATCAAGGAACAGTTTTAAAATAACATTAATGATGAGACAACCTTCTGATGAGACAAGTTCGTGCTATCTGGACTGCATTTTAAGTGTGTACTATTTTTATAGTCTTAAACTCCAGGATACAGAAGCAATTTTTTTTTTAATGCTTGCACAGAATAAACTTAAATCTGATGAAAAGTAATTGCCCCCAATAGTGATTCAGGAAAAGAGAACAAATCAGTGTGCCCTGGGCAGCCTTCCAGCAGATCTCTCTTCCTAGCTAGGAGGTGATTTATAATGCCCAAGAGTACTCGCCTTTTGTCATATTTCACTTTTTAAATAAAATTTTATAGAAAGAAATTAAAAAGTTCTTTTTTTCATAGTTGTTGCCAGACTGGGTAATGATACCACCCTGTCCTTTGTCATCATTTGTCATATAAAGCAAGGATACTAGTGCATGCTCATTATTTAAAAGCTGTGGCTGCCTTGTTAGTCAGTTGTTTCTCACTTGTTTAATTAAAATTCTGAACTGAATTATAACGTAAAAAACCTTCCATGTGTAGACAGCATGTACCTCCCAGAGTTGGGCTGTATACAAAACAGTGCCATTGGAGATACTTTCATGGAATAAGTGCAAACCAGATTTGTCCAATTAGTGATAATTATACATAAAGGATCAGATGAGCAAGTCATTTTTCTCATTCTAACTTAAACTTTTACGAGGAGCATTAGTTCTAGGGCCACCAGGGCACTATAAAAGAAGTAATTTAATAAGTGATATTCTAGTACCATAAAAGAATTGGCATTGGCCCACCTGACATGTCTGTGTTAGAGGACTGAGTTGTGCCTCTGGGAGGATTTACCATATTATTTTTTAAAGATATGTTTTATATTCAATAGGTTTCATGTGTATTTTTAGGATTATTGAACTGTGTTTTTAAGGAGCCATTTTTTGCCCTCTCAGAACTCATCTCTAAGTAATTCAGTTATGTGTGAACATCAGTGTCTTTGTTCTCAGTCGTCAGGGTCCTGACAATCCCTCATAATAAAATAAAAACAAACGAAAAAGAAAAAAGTCTAGGCCCTTAAAAATCCCCATTTGCATGATTTTTATTTCTACTAAATATGATCAGTTAACATTTATCAAACTGCCAAGAGGTCCACAAAACCTTACCAGGCCAGAGTGGCACAAAGCAGCTCAGATTACTATATACCAAGGACTTTACATGCATTCTCCCAATTCATACTCACAAGCTTGAAAAATAGGTATTGTTACCCCAGTTTGAGAGATGAGAAAATTAAGGCTTAGAGGATTTACGTAGTGTGCCCAAGGTAAATGGAGAAACCAAGTTTCAAACATTTTATGATGATAAAGCCTAGGAGCCTTCCACATTACCAAGTTAACTCTCCACAAAAGAAAGCCCATTTCTATGTTTGAATTGTTTGCAGTCATATTAGCTGAGAAACACGAGGCATCGGGTGACTATGATATATAGTATGCACATGCACTCTGTTGTTGTAAGCCTTAAGAAGAAAAATTCTATAATAATAATTTTTTAAAAACCTGATTAAAAAATGAACAGAGGACTCTAAGAAATATTTTTTCCAAAGAAGACATACAGATGCCAACAGGCACATGAAAATATGCTCAACATCAATAATCATTAGGAAAGTGCAAAATAAACCCACAATGAAGTATCACCTCATACCCGTCAGATTGGCTATTATCAAAAAGCCAAAAAACACATGTTGGTGAGGGTGTAGAGAAAAGGGACTGCTTGGACGCTGTTGGTAGAGATGTAAATTGGTGGAGCCGCTATGGAAAACAGCATGGAGATTCCTCAAAAAATTAAAAATGAATCTACCATATGATCCAGTAATCCCATTTCTGGATATTTATCCAAAGAAAATGAAGACACCAATCCAAAGAGATAAATGCACCCCTATGTTTACTGCAGCATTATTTACAATAGCCAAATATGGAAGCAATTGTCTATCCATAATAGAATGGATAAAGAAGATGTGTTATATTTATACAGTGTAATATTACTCAGCCATAGAAAAGAATGAAATCTTACCATTTGTGACAATGTGGATGGGCCTAGAGGGGATTGTGCTAAATGAAATAGGAAGAGAAAGATAAATACAATATAATTTCACTTGTATGTGGAATCTAAAAAACAAAGTAAATGAAAACAAAACAGACTCATAGATTCAGGAAACAAATTGTTGGTTACCAGAGTGGAGGTTGAAGTAGGTCATGGAGATGTAATGTACCCATGGGGAAGGATGGTCTAACTAGACATGGTGGAGATTATTTCATAATATATAAAAATACCAAATGACTTTGTGGTACACCTACAACAAATAGGATATCGTAGGTCAATTATACTTCAATTAAAATAAAAAAGGAGAGGAGCACCCAGCTCGCTCAGTCAGTGGAACATGCGATTCCTGATCTCAGGGTTGTAGGTTCAAGCCCTACATTGGGTGTAGAGATTACTTAAAAATAAAATCTAAAAAATAATAATAAAATTATTTTTTAAAAAAAGGAGAAAAGATATAAAAGAAAAATAAAGAACTGCCTTCTCTCACCTACTTCCAATTGCTTTATCTCTGCTGATGGCAGAAAAACAAGCCAAACAGGGTAAATATTTACCTTCTTTCTATTTATGAAACTTGTGATAACCCGATATGGGTTGCAATCTAAATGAGAAGAGATCATTTAGTGGATGGACATCCAGGTCTTAAGTTTGTGGACGTTGTTCACCAACCAGCTCGCCCTCCTCCGCTGAGCCTGGGGGCCCCTGGGATGAGGTCCAACCCCTGTGCATCACGCTGCATCTCAGTTACATGCAAATATGCAAGGCAAGAAGTTCTGGGATCAAAGGAAAAAAGATAAAGGAAATTGAAAAAATGACTTAATTATGCAACTTGCTCAAGGCTTTCCGGTATTTCTCCACCAAATTTAACATCTTTTTTTTTTTTTTCAATTAAGTGTGTAGATATTTAAGAAAGGTGGTAAAGCTTCTACTTGGTTTAACAAAGAATTTTGTGACCTAAAAGATTTTTAGCTGAAATCCCCATAATTGGAATTTGAAAAGTATCCCTTCAACTGGTTTCCTGGAGAGAAGATGCTGACAGGAGCAGTGCCAGCAGTGCTTTCATATTTCAGTTTTATGAACTCTGTTTACATAAATGTGACATTTTTCAGATAATGCACAAACGCTTGTACTTATTTCAAGCAATACATCCCTAATTGTCAAAGAAGCAAATATCTGAGCTTTATTATACCCAGCGTAGCCATTATGTGTTGTTTACTCTTTCTATCACAATAAATAGCAAATGTTTTGTTAAGCTTGTCGTAAGCAAAATAGAAGCCAATAAAAGCTGCAGTTATACAGTGGAGAAACATGAAAGCAGAGTATACTTAAAATCAGTACCCAGATTGCTCAGTACATCTACACATGCGTGCATAAGCTCCCTAAGCTGTGTCTTTATGCAGCAGGCACGTAGACTGTACATGTCAAATAGTCATCATGCCCACCTCTACAATGTCTGCTGTGCTGTGTTCGAATTACTCACTTTGGACCCCGGGGATAAATTAGTTTCTCATATAACCATTCTGTTCTTCTCTAAGCTGTGGACCTGCACTACATGCCTGTGGGCTGTCTCCAGGCTCAGCTGCAATTTCTCTGAAAGCATCTCTTGTTATAATGTGGCAGTCCTACACATAGAATTCCAAAGTCCAATTTGAATTTATATAACCCACACCACAGTGTGCGTGTATTTGTCGAAGAGTTGACATTTCTTGAATATTGTAGATGCTCCATCCCATCTTGACTCTTGCCATTAGCTCTAAGGTCTTGCTTATTTTACTGCAGGGCTCAAGAGGAAGTCTATGGGATCAAGGTGATGGGCTCCAACTTCTGTCCATGGCGTTTGCCCTACAAGATAGGAAAGGACGCGTGGCTTGGGGTTGAAAGGTCCTTTTAGATCTCCTGTTCATATGCATACTTTTTCTTACTAGTGCTCATCGATATATAAATGTATAT
This sequence comes from Canis aureus, assembly GCF_053574225.1. Taxonomy (NCBI): domain Eukaryota; kingdom Metazoa; phylum Chordata; class Mammalia; order Carnivora; family Canidae; genus Canis; species Canis aureus. The sequence continues at coordinate 11,197,696 of NC_135621.1, read as the reverse complement.
ATATGGATAACTACATCTATCAGATATGTATGTGTGTATATTGATGTATGTGTGTATGTAGATACAGGCACAGACATAGAGATCTAACTGAGTGTCTCATGTGGCATTGATACACACTGATCTAGAAAATTTAAACAATGTCTACATTGAAAAAATACTTCGTGATTTGCTTGCCAACATTGGATTTCATAAAAAAAAAATCTCATTTTGAAATACACTGTGGCTCAGACTTAAATGCTCAGAAGAACCCTTCTAGAACTTTGATGATATGATTTTAAAATACCTTAAGGCAGATGAGAGTGAGTCAGAAAAAGTTTTAGTTATCATAAATGAACCTCCGCTAAGGTATTATTGCTAATAGAATCCAATATAGTTTTCCTTGATTACTTTCATGATTGAAGTGTCCCAAAGCAGACCCAAATTCAGTAATGATACTGGCAAACGGTGATGGAAGAAAAGATTTCTTTTATTCTAGATGTTTGTACTTGTCAGTAACTTGTTAATTGGAAAATTGGAAGAGTCCTACTGAGTATAATGCTACAAAATCAGTTCAAAAGTAAACATTCACATTTTTTGTGGAGTTGAATTGCATTGTCGCTTATTTATCCTAATTATAAAAGCTGAGTCTTTGTTCAGGCAAGATTTATGTGAAAAGGTAGCGAAGTTGATGAAGTAGACAAAACCAAGGAGAGTCAGACAAGCAAGTAATTCGTGAGGAAATTGTACATCTGAATAATTTGTCTCAGAAGCAAATGAAGATAATTTGATCATCTTTGGGCTATTAAATCCAGGTACCTGGGTTTTAATTTTTATTTTGCCACTGACAAATTGAATCATAATAGACCTCTTAATATCAGTGAATTTTTCCAACTGAAAACTCTGCAAATGGTACCTCGTAGCTTTGAAAAAAAAAAAAAAGACATGTCAAGTACTTGACTCTTATTGTTGTAGAAAATGGAAGGACAGGTTGGCCCGCACTCATATTGGTTTACAATTGTCAGATAACACGCTTCCCTCTCCAATGAAGGTTGTATGTCGTGTAGACTCTATTTATTGAGCCAGTGAAAGCAATATTAGGAAAAAAGAGGTCTTTGGTGGCAGGCAGCCTAGATTAGAGTCATGGCATCCTCTGCCACTTAATAGCTATTTAGCCTTAGACAAACTTTTAGCTTCCCTGAAATTCAGCTTCCTCCTCCTTAACAATGGGGCTAATAATATCTGTAACTGTAAGAATAAATCCCCACTCAAAGGAGTTCATATTATGGAGAAAAACAGGTTGAGGATTACAAGATAATATGGTAAGGGCTACCGTGAAAACATATTTATTGCTGAGAGATCCCTGCCGGCTCTTGTCTGTCTCTCAGCTTCTTTATACACCAGGTAAAGGGATGGAACCACCACTTTTTCAACTCAATTCAGTCCTGGTGCTTTATTTACACTGTTTAGTCGATCCTCACAAGAATCCTAGGCGGTAGGTACAGTACGATTTCCCTTTTACAGGTGAGGAGATTGGTGCTGAGAGTATAAGCAACTCGTCCAAAGTCACACAGGAAATGATAGAGCCACGTGAACCCTAAAAGATGCATTATGGTAAAATCCCGGTGTATTAAATGGGTTTAATGTTTTGCATACAAAAAGTATTTCTGGCCTAACACTCTTGTAAGGTTTTGTCTACATCATCACTGCCTCTCACTGTAAAACCAGAGAGCATCCAAAGTAGGGCTTTAAATAACAAAAATCACAGGCTCCCTGGATTCTGACAAGCATGATAAATCCTGCTTTAATCATGCATTAAAAACACATGTCATCTGCTTGATAAGCAGTCATCTGCTATTGCTTGACCTAGCAATGAATTAATAAAGCAAAACACGCGCGACCCAAGGCATACGTATGAAGGATATTATTCCCAAGGCACCCAAATGTGATTCTCACCCTTCCCCTAACGGGCCGAAAGGTGTTGGCTTCAAATGCTATGTAATGACACTAGCTCACGCTTACAGATTGAGCTTTAAACCTGGGAAATTTTTTTAGAACTATAAGCTATCAAAAAGTGAGTTCAGAGATAGGTCCCGAAATGAGCCAAAGCCAGAAGAGATGACAGTCTCAGAAAGAATAGCTAATTGGTGTTAGTCACTGGGCTTCCTAGGCTCCCCGTAAAATTGTTAGGTCTAGCAACGAGTCTGCCCCTTGTTGTGCAGGAGCTCTGCTGCACAGGCCCCTCCTGAGCCTGAGAACTGAGACTGCAGCACCCCTGCCCTGGAGCCTGGCTACTTGTAGATGGGGTGGGGGGAGGTGCTGGGGGCGGGCAGAGAAAGAGGAAAGACAGGCTTCAGTGAGCCCCTTTGCCAACAGCACAAGACATTCCACCTTTTTCTTCATTGTATTGCTAGTGGTCGCCCAGCCCAAGATTTATTTTCCCTTTCTAGCTGCATGAACACTAATGAAAGGTTTGAAATATTGTAAGCAGCAGGCGATGAACATGGTGTCTGGAATACTAAAGGAGGAAAGAGAGTGTCCCACTATTTATTCATCTGAAGATGATAAACCACTTGTAGGAACCAGTTCATAAATGTTCTATCAGCAGAGGATGGTTGGCATAGGGTAGGAGTTAGAGAAATTCAGCCAGGTTTCCTCTCCTAAAATGCTTAGGGCTGCTTGCCTAAAAGTCATTCTTTCAAGTGATTTGCTTAAAAGTGACTAGTGTATGAAAATGTGCCTTTCTTTTCACGCACACAGTAATCATAAAAATGGATGTGAAGCAAATTTTTGTAAATAGTATATCATTGTGGTGAAGAGCCAACCCTATAAAGACAAGTTAAAGCTTTATTTCTGCACTTTGCTCCCTGGGAGCCTATTATTTCATCTCTACAAGCCTCTTTATCCTCCTGTTTCAAGTAGTATAATTCTACCTGCACTATTATATAGTTGTGAATATTGATCATGTATATGAGGTCCTGAGTACAGTGCTTGGCGTGTAGACTACACCACAGTGTTCTCAGGGGGTTTATTCATGAGAGACACACAGAGAGAGGCAGAGACACAGGCAGAGGGAGAAGCAGGCTCTATGCAGGGAGCCCAATGTGGGACTCGATCCCAGGACTCCGGGATCACACCTTGAGCCAAAGGCAGACGCTCAACCACTGAGCCACCCAGGTGCCCTCTCAAATTCAATATAATAGTAGTTGCATTTAAATTCACCGTGGAATCTACTGTTTAGGATAAACAATTGCCATTGTTTATTGCTTCCATAATGCTTCCATAAGACCAGAACTCCTTTTGTAACACATTTATCTTTTGTGTGTGTGTGTGTGTGTGTGTGTGTGCAGTTCTAAATATTATTGAGCTGTGAGGATAAGATTATACGCATAAAGGACTAAAACTCATGCTGTCATACAGTGACTGCTTGGTAATTGTTTATAGCATTATTATTTACATTTTAAAAATGTCTTATGGTTGACTCAAGTAGTTTGAACTACTTACTAGGGAAAGCACAAAGTCAGAAGTCAAGGAAAGGTCTGTAAGAAAGTATTTAGATTATTTGTAGAGGAAATCAGTGGTATTGACATATAATGACAGAAGCATCTAAAAAATCTTATATGATTACAGTCAAACCCTAATTTTTCTTCATATAACTTATATCCTTCATATATTGCCAGGGTATTCAACTGGAGGATCTCTTTTCCTTCTGTCTACTTTGCTCTCTGAAAAATTCTGGCTTAATCAGATTTCCCCATTAACACAAATTCTCATCTCTTGTTTCACTGTTTTGATTATTAATGGAAGTAGATTCTTGGAAAAAAACTTTGGTTTTTCTTGGCATATTGGAAACATCCTTTGGAGTATTGCTTCTTTTCTTTTTTTTTTTTTTTTTTTTTTTTTGAGACTTCTTTATTTATTCATGAGAGACACAGAGAGAGAGGCAGAGACACAGGCAGAGGGAGAAGCAGGCACCATGCAGGGAGCCTGATGTGGGACTCGATCCCAGGACCCCAGGATCACGCCCTGAGCTGAAGGCAGATGCTCAACCACTGAGTTACTCAAGTGCCCCTGGAGTATTGTTTCTAAGACCACTACACACGAGCCATGAAGGAAGGAATTGGGAGTCACGCAGTGGGTTTGGCACGTATGTCCTTGTGCTTCAGTCAGATCAGTGGCCCCGGGGAAAACAGTCTGTGCTCCTAGCTCTAAAATATTACTCAAGCTTATAAGTTTAGACTGTTTTTCCTGTACTATTGTTCCAGGGTGCTAGATACAGAGACAGTTTTTTTTTTTCAGCTTATTTATTAGAAAGTGAGTCTGAATGGTGGTGGCAATACCTTTTCTTTCTCAGTTTCATTTAGGAATTAGTCAGTAGTGGTGACTATCTTATCATTTATTTGTGTAAAGTAATTTGCCAGAAATTGGCATTTGTTTTAGCTTACACTATACTTGGTTAACAGAAAAAAGAAAAGAAAAGAAAAGAAAAGAAAAGAAAAGAAAAGAAAAGAAAAGAAAAGAAAAGAAAAGAAAAGAAAGAAAGAAAGAAAGAAAGAAAGAAAGAAAGAAGAGAAAGAAAAAGAAAGAAAGAAAGAAAGAAAGAAAGAAAGAAAGAAAGAAAGAAAGAAAGAAAGAAAAGAAGAAAAAATACTGAGCCACTGAACCAGATTGGAAAGTTGCCTTAGTTATAAAATTACCACCAATTGCCAGCAAAAGGTGAGGGCTTTAAAGGCCATTTTCTCAATAATCAAAGCTACACCAAACAAATCATTCTTTTATCTAATTATCTCCAGTGTTTATTCACTCACTGGCACAAGATGTAAATCTCTTAAAATGAAGTCATCATGACTCCATTTTGCTTCCTCTTATTTTTCCATGAATTTTGACCTCATTCTTGCAACTGATGTTTCATACTGAAATGTTCTAAATGTAGAAAGCTTTGTGGTAATATCATGTAAAACAAGATTTCTTGGAGAGCCTCGATTTTACAAAAAGCTCCCTCTTTTTCTCTACAGCTTATACTAGAAATGCAAAAAGAGCCCCAAACAAAAGGGGGAGAAAAGCAGAGATCTGAATAATCAAGAGATAGGATCATTTAAATGATCCAGTTTTGAAGCTGTGACCATTGTTACTGGAATGTTCTTAAAAACCTCAATCTTTTCGATGAAGACATGTTGAACATTTTGTTGCATGTGCTATCTCTAGAAAAATCTATGTACTCTTTAAAATTTTTTCCCCAGAATTTATGCCAGTTGAAATTGTGAGCAATATGTGTCAAAGTAACTTAATTATTTTTAATTCAACATGCAGCGTTAAATGTGTTTCGGATGTACAATGTGATGATTCAACAATCCTATACATTGCTCGGTGCTCACCAAGATAAGTGCACTCTTCCTCTCCTTCACCTATTTCACGCATTCCCCCCGCCACCAAAGACCCGTTTGTTCTCTGTATTTTTCAAAGTAACTTCTTGTTTCATTTTATTTATTGGTCAAAAAAATGGAGGGAACCTTAGTTTCTCCAAATGTTTTATTTATTTCTATGGGTTCTCCCACTCAGCTCTAGTTGCTAGGAGATAAAATCTTTGATTCTTATGACCCTCCAAGAATCCTGAGATCTCTTCCAAACTGTTTATACTCATATACTTTTTCCTGAATAATGGTGCACTTTTTAAATAAGAATTAGTAAATGGGGACACCTGGGTGGCTCAGTTGTTGAGTGTCTGCCTCTGGCTCAGGTCGTGATCCCGGGGTCCTGGGATCGAGTCCCACATCAGGCTCCCCATGGGGGGCCTGCTTCTCCCTCTGCTGTATCTCTTTCTCTGTGTCTCTCATGAATAAGTAAAATATTAAAAAAAAAATAATTAGTAAATGTGGCTTTAGATAGCCAGTACTCGTTACCCTGAAGTAATTTATATTTTTCACGTTATTATTCTAATGCTAAGACCTTATCTAACCTGCACATATTTCATCGTGTTAAGATACTGACAATGTCAGCTGGCATAACCTGATGATTAAGTCAAGGAATTAAAGCATATTGTCCTCTCAACATATAGAAAGTGTAGACACTGTACTAAATTTAACTTTTTAAAGTTTTCAATTGAGATGGGATATGGTAATGAAAATAAGCCTCATGCCCTAGTGTCCATCCCTTTAGAAATGTCAGTTCTTTGGCGGTGAGGACAGTCTGTAACTGCTGTGACTTTTTTTATTTTATTTTATTTATTTATTCATGGAGACACAGAGAAAGAGAGAGGCAGAGACACAGGCAGAGGGAGAAGCAGACTCCATGCAGGGAGCCCAATGTGGGACTCGATCCCAGGACTCCAGGATCATGCCCTAGACCAAAGGAAAGCTCCAAACTGCTGAGCCATCCAGAGATCCCTGCTGTGACTTTTGTTCATCTGTTCCTGCTGGAAACAATACCAAGGAAGAAGCATCCGAGTTATCATTTGTGATTCAGACACATGAGCATTGGGAATGCCAGAGGCAGAAAATGTGCAATTTCATGCTCATTAATTTCAGAGAGGATTTACAAATTAACCTGGCTCGAGATACTACTCTTCCAAAAAACCTGTAGGCATCACCAAGCAGCACAGTTACTACAGACCCTTCCACAGGGTTGACCAGATGCTCGGGGCCACAGCGGTCCTTTGCATCAGCTCCTGAAGATCATAGGCCAGATTCTGTGCTGGAGACCTTCCCGGTTCCAGGAGAACTATATGCATCCAAGGGAGCAACGTTGTGTCTGAAGAAAAGAGTTTAGGGAGATAGTACCACAGAATATTCTTTCCCCCATGTTCCTGCCATGAGGCAGGAGATAATTTTTCACTTGGTTGTCTTTTACTGGCTAGGAGGTAGTAACACCATACTATGTCCTGTCTCCACCTTAATCAATCAACTGCTGTAGGTAATCCGACCTTAGGTGTATCCAGTTACCACCATAAACGAGCCATTTTAGGATTGTCAGAGGCTTTAGGGTGAATCAAGAGAAGATGGAATTCACTCAGAATCATAACATCGCCACAGTTTCATTTTCATTTGAGGAAACCGTTCCATAAGTAATTTGATAATTATAGTATTTGAGAACTAGCAAGAAGCTATTCGGCCTTCTTTGTAGGCTGCCATTGACACAATCAGGTGACAATCAGGACAGATGCATCCTCACCACCTGTGCTGTTGTTCTTGGTCAAATCAATTGGAACAGGGATTCCCAGATGTTACTGTGCAGACAGATCACCCGGAGATTTTGTTAAATCCTATCCATAGGTCTGGGGTGGGGCCAGAGATCCCACAGTTCTGACAAGCTCCCAGGTGATACCCATGCTGCTTGTCTATGGACCACATTTTGAGTAGCAAGGAGTTGGCTAATGGGGCGGTGACAGACAAAGATGGCCTTGTAAGGCAGGCCTACAGCAATATGAGCTCTACTGCTGGCATTGTTTTTAGCTGTAATATGTGATCCCCGAAATGGTTATGTGATTGTGAGCAATATAATTTTACAGGACATTCTATCATTGTGAAGAAACCATCGTTACGCTTGTTTTTAAAATGAAGTCACTCTGTTTGGATGGGGTTTTTTTAATTGAATATTCAAAAGCAAAAGACCTGGTCCACTTTAAGAATATAAAGTACATCTGTGTCTGATTTATAAAACTGTACAGAAACCTGCAGAGTCAAGGATAGACAATAATGTCATGCAAATGCAAAACAAATAACACAAGACAGGAGGGTTAGTTGGAGAGGGAAACCGTCTCTTCACAGGAAGAAGACGAGACAGGAGGAGCACATTGCCTCTGCCTTCTACCATCAAGCTCAGATCATTCCTGCTCCCTCTGGTTTAAACCTGGTTGGTGGACTACTTCATCCGTTGGGCAAGGAGATTAAACTAATTCATTCTCAAGTCAGATGTAAGCAGTTATCCATATGGTAGCTTCAACACACCAAAGCAATAGAATGGAAGCCCATGTATGACTCAGAAGCATCTGACTCTTGGAAAGATTGAGGGTGCATTTTTTGATTGGCCCTGCGAGGGGTAAAGGTTATTTTATCAGACATTAAGAACTACTTGGGATCAAAGAGGAGTACTGAGCCATATCTTTGAGTGTGTTTTTCTTTCAATTGTGTGAGGGCATGGTGCTTGTATATATACATTATTTTAATAAGTGTAAGTTATAAGTAAGTCTATTGTCAAAACCCTTGGACAGCTACCCTTCAGGAAATCTTGCTTACATTTTAGGATGTGCCATCAAACCACCAAGGCAGCCGACTGAACTGGAGGTCTAGTGTCTAAAAAAGAGACAAAACGAGACACACAATATACAGCCCTTATGACAGCTGTCTTGCAGTACATTCATACTGGGCTGGAATAAAATGTTCACAGGACCCAAGTCCTGAAAAGATTATGGTCCCACATCACACAAAACTCCCATGTTAGCCAAAAATTAAAATGGCCTGTTTCTTGATTTTTCTGATTGCGGAATTCTGGATATGTTCTTGAAGTTGGAACTCCCTTCCTCTTCCCATGCATCCCCCCCACCAGTACCCTAAGCCCATGCTCCTTTTCCCCCTCAGCTACTGAGCTACTGAGACTCAGTTGCAGTCTCAAACCCACGAGGCAATAAGGATTCCTCAATCACCATTCCACGTAAAATTTTATTATCTTTTCTCCACGTTGATTCTTAGTTTGCACATAGTAGGCACTAAACTTTGTGGAATGTAATTGAATTCAAGGGACAGATTATTCCCTCCACAATGGATTTAATTTTGTTCATGCATGAAAAACAGAGGTTTCTTCTGAGTTTGTAATGACACGCATGAACATTGTGGCATGAGCTGCCTATCTCCCTGCTGCTAGGAAATGGTCATAATGTTTAATTGCACAAAATGCCTTTTTTTCCCTAATCAAGAAGTTAAGGGATCCGCTGGCTTAGCAGGTGCCTCAATTGTGCATAATTAGTTGCTAAGAATTGTTTAGCATTGGCTGATTAGTCTCAGCCAGAGGAAATTAATTTTTTTTTCTTGAACAAAGCTATGAACATAGCTAGAGATTCTTGAAACCACAGTCATATCCACTCCCTCTGGGAAGCCAAGAGACACTGGAATGGGGGAGGCAGGAGATGGAGAGACAAGCAGCCCGATTACACACGGATGCTATTTGACATCAGGCAACCATTCTAGGTAATGAGAACATGAGGGGACCTGAGTCCACTCCTCAAAGTGTGGTTCTCTTAGCTCCAGCTTGGGCTTCGATCGTGATGCAGAATGAAGCAGTACTCCTTAGACGCCTGCTGCCTACCTTCCAGGCTTATAAACACCAGCTTCACTTGGAATATGTAATCAAAACAAATGATCTGTGTTTGCCTCTCCTGTGTTTGGCACATGAGGAGGAGATTGACCAAACTTGGGGGAATAAGAGGGACAGATGGTCCTCTCCATTGTTCCACTTCTGTTTTAAGTACATGGTTGACTAAGCCCTTTCTGTGCCTGTGTCACAGTGTCATTCTCCATTTAATGGAGGGCATTTTCCCTAGTCTCATGGGATATCACTGTAAAGGGAAGCTGTGCTCTTCCTTCTTAAAACCAATATACAGCCCTTATGACAGTGAACGGCCATCAAGTGTGACAGTGATTATTTACCTGCTCAGATGTCATTAGGAAAGGTTGACAGTTCTGACACCCTGTGATGCCCTTAACGATTACTTAAAGCATTCCCTTCTGTGAGCAGTAGGCCACCAATTGAATGTCTGCTTTGCCGCTGTGGTGACTTTCAGTAAGGATCCCTTTTTAGATGATCCACCATCAAAGTCAAGGCTGGAAGTCCTGCATGAAAATCAGAATTCTTTTGCTTAAAGGCATTATTTTAAAGATTTTTGATAAATCTTTCTGTGGTCTAGATGAAAATTAAAGGAAATATATTTTTTTAAGATTTATTTATTTATTTATGAGAGAGAGAGAAAGAGAGAGGCAGAGACACAGGCAGAAGGAGAAGCAGGCTCCCGGATCGCGCCCCGGGCCAAAGGCAGGCGCCAAACCGCTGAGCCACCCAGGGATCCCCAGGAAATATATTTTAATATATTTTAGTAAATATAACAAAGAGTCACAAATTTTTAAGGTGCGTGTTAATTCAATACTTAATATCTGTTGGGTGATGATGTGACAGTAAAGGAATAGGCTATAAATAAGCCTAGAAAAAGAAAAATCAGAGTTAGGAAGGAGAATAGCGCATAACAAATGCTTGGCTTTCTTCAGGTTGCTTATTTATAATAAATGCTCTAGTTCGAAAGTTGACTATAGTTCACTCATCTATCAGCAAACGTTTACTGAATGTGTGTCAGGCACTGTTCTAGAGATGTTATCTACTGATTTCCTTTCCTTAATATTTGGCCTCTTTTTTAATTCATTTATGCAATCGGATGGAACTTGAAAATCTACTTAGTGTCTCCCTGATAAGATAATGAAGTATTAACATGGATCTTATATTCACTGAAAATTTAAGCCCTTACTGAGGAACAGTGCATTGTATTGGCATTTATTTTAAATTTGTATGTTCCAAAAAGTAAACTTAAAACTATAGATTGGTTCTGTGGTACAATTTAAGTACACTTCATTTTAGAAGGGGGAATGAGATTTATATAGACACAAAAGGAATTAGCTATGATTATACATTTTCATAGCCTTCATAGTACAATTTTTAAAAGATTTTTATTTATTTATTCATGAGAGACACAGAGAGAGTGGGGGGGTGGGGCAGAGACACAGGCAGAGGGCGAAGCAGGCTCCATGCAGGGAGCCTGACGTGGGACTCGATCCCAGGTCTCCAGGATCAGGCCTGTGCTGAAGGCAGCACTACACCACTGAGCCACCTGGGCTGCCCCATTGTAGAAATTAACTTACAATTATGCAAGCTCTCTGCTGAAGTGGTGTGTCCAGACTTACCTGTGTGACACAGAAGCATGCGACTAAGAGCCTATCAAAGCTCATTATTCATCCAAGAGGAAATACCATCAGGAGGAAAGAACATGGGGAAAAAAATAAAGAAATTCAGTCCAGACTTACTCTAGATGTGTGTACTATAAATTTACTTCTTTGGACTTCAAGTCCTGACTATAATATGAAAGAGTGGTCTAAATCATCCCTTGTCACCATGAAATTCTAATGATATGGGACGGCTCAGTGGTTGAGCACCTGCCTTGGGCTCAGGTCGTGATCCTGGGTCCAGGGATCGAGTCTCACATCAGGCTCCTTGCGGGGAGCCTACTTCTCCTTCTGCCTGTGTCTCTTCCTCTCTCTGTGTGTCTCTCATGAAAAAATAAATACAATCTTAAAAAAAAATAAATTCTAATGATGTGTCAACCAATCTCCATTAAGGAACACATGAGAAAACCACAATAGCTCTCCATGACTTTATGCTCAAGGATTAAAATGTACCCCAGACATTCTTATCCTTTAGTATCCTACGATGGAGCCATCAGCCATTGATTTATCCAGTGTCTTTTCTCCACTTCTACTTTCAACCAAAGTTTGAATCAAGAGTTGACTTTGAATAAATCACATCAAGAGTTGATATCTATTCTATGATGGGTAGCTTTTTATAAAAGGCCTGTATTACCTCCTAGAAGTTTAAAATAAACAGATATTCTTAGGAAACATTTCTTTAAAAACAAATGTTAGCCATCTGTATGTCTTCTTTGGAGACATACAAATTGCCAACAGACACATGAAAAAATGCTCAGCAGCACTCGGCATCAGGGAACTACAAATTAAAACCACAATAAGATACTGCCTCATACCAATCAGAATAGCTAAAATTAACAACTCAGGAAACAATGATTGTTGGTGAGGATGCGGAGAAAGGGGAACCCTCGTAAACTGTTGGTGGGAAGGCAGGCTGGTGCAGCCACTCTGGAAGACAGTATGGAGATTCCTCAAGAAGTTACCAGTATTTAAAAACATATTATGAACAGCTATACGCCAATAAATTAGGCAATCTAGAAGAAATGGACGCATTCCTGGAAAGCCACAAACTACCAAAACTGGAACAGGAAGAAATAGAAAACCTGAACAGGCCAATAACCAGGGAGGAAATTGAAGCAGTCATCAAAAACCTCCCAAGACACAAGAGTCCAGGGCCAGATGGCTTCCCAGGAGAATTTTATCAAACGTTTAAAGAAGAAATCATACCTATTCTCCTAAAGCTGTTTGGAAAGATAGAAAGAGATGGAGTACTTCCAAATTCGTTCTATGAAGCCAGCATCACCTTAATTCCAAAGCCAGACAAAGACCCCGCCAAAAAGGAGAATTACAGACCAATATCCCTGATGAACATGGATGCAAAAATTCTCAACAAGATACTGGCCAATAGGATCCAACAGTACATTAAGAAAATTATTCACCATGACCAAGTAGGATTTATCCCTGGGACACAAGGCTGGTTCAACACCCGTAAAACAATCAATGTGATTCATCATATCAGCAAGAGAAAAACCAAGAACCATATGATCCTCTCATTGGATGCAGAGAAAGCATTTGACAAAATACAGCATCCATTCCTGATCAAAACTCTTCAGAGTGTAGGGATAGAGGGAACATTCCTCGACATCTTAAAAGCCATCTATGAAAAGCCCACAGCAAATATCATTCTCAATGGGGAAGCACTGGGAGCCTTTCCCCTAAGATCAGGAACAAGACAGGGATGTCCACTCTCACCACTGCTATTCAACATAGTACTGGAAGTCCTAGCCTCAGCAATCAGACAACAAAAAGACATTAAAGGCATTCAAATTGGCAAAGAAGAAGTCAAACTCTCCCTCTTCGCCGATGACATGATACTCTACATAGAAAACCCAAAAGTCTCCACCCCAAGATTGCTAGAACTCATACAGCAATTCGGTAGCGTGGCAGGATACAAAATCAATGCCCAGAAGTCAGTGGCATTTCTATACACTAACAATGAGACTGAAGAAAGAGAAATTAAGGAGTCAATCCCATTTACAATTGCACCCAAAAGCATAAGATACCTAGGAATAAACCTCACCAAAGATGTAAAGGATCTATACCCTCAAAACTATAGAACACTTCTGAAAGAAATTGAGGAAGACACAAAGAGATGGAAAAATATTCCATGCTCATGGATTGGCAGAATTAATATTGTGAAAATGTCAATGTTACCCAGGGCAATATACACGTTTAATGCAATCCCTATCAAAATACCATGGACTTTCTTCAGAGAGTTAGAACAAATTATTTTAAGATTTGTGTGGAATCAGAAAAGACCCCGAATAGCCAGGGGAATTTTAAAAAAGAAAACCATATCTGGGGGCATCACAATGCCAGATTTCAGGTTGTACTACAAAGCTGTGGTCATCAAGACAGTGTGGTACTGGCACAAAAACAGACACATAGATCAGTGGAACAGAATAGAGAATCCAGAAGTGGACCCTGAACTTTATGGGCAACTAATATTCGATAAAGGAGGAAAGACTATCCATTGGAAGAAAGACAGTCTCTTCAATAAATGGTGCTGGGAAAATTGGACATCCACATGCAGAAGAATGAAACTAGACCACTCTCTTTCACCATACACAAAGATAAACTCAAAATGGATGAAAGATCTAAATGTGAGACAAGATTCCATCAAAATCCTAGAGAAGAACACAGGCAACACCCTTTTTGAACTCGGCCATAGTAACTTCTTGCAAGATACATCCACGAAGGCAAAAGAAACAAAAGCAAAAATGAACTATTGGGACTTCATCAAGATAAGAAGCTTTTGCACAGCAAAGGATACAGTCAACAAAACTCAAAGACAACCTACAGAATGGGAGAAGATATTTGCAAATGACATATCAGATAAAGGGCTAGTTTCCAAGATCTATAAAGAACTTATTAAACTCAACACCAAAGAAACAAACAATCCAATCATGAAATGGTCAAAAGACATGAAGAGAAATCTCACAGAGGAAGACATAGACATGGCCAACATGCACATGAGAAAATGCTCTGCATCACTTGCCATCAGGGAAATACAAATCAAAACCACAATGAGATACCACCTCACACCAGTGAGAATGGGAAAAATTAACAAGGCAGGAAACAACAAATGTTGGAGAGGTTGTGGAGAAAAGGGAACCCTCTTACACTGTTGGTGGGAATGTGAACTGGTGCAGCCACTGTGGAAAACTGTGTGGAGGTCCCTCAAACAGTTAAAAATATACCTGCCCTACGACCCAGCAATTGCACTGTTGGGGATTTACCCCAAAGATACAAATGCAATGAAACGCTGGGACACCTGCACCCCGATGTTTCTAGCAGCAATGGCCACGATAGCCAAACTGTGGAAGGAGCCTCGGTGTCCAACGAAAGATGAATGGATAAAGAAGATGTGGTTTATGTATACAATGGAATATTACTCGGCTATTAGAAATGACAAATACCCACCATTTGCTTCAACGTGGATGGAACTGGAGGGTATTATGCTGAGTGAAGTAAGTCAGTCGGAGAAGGACAAACATTATATGTTCTCATTCATTTGGGGAATATAAATAATAGTGAAAGGGAAAATAAGGGAAGGGAGAAGAAATGTGTGGGAAATATCAGAAAGGGAGACAGAACATAAAGACTGCTAACTCTGGGAAACGAACTAGGGGTGGTAGAAGGGGAGGAGGGCGGGGGGTGGGAGTGAATGGGTGACGGGCACTGGGTGTTATTCTGTATGTTAGTAAATTGAACACCAATAAAAAAAAAAAAAAAAAGAAGAAGTTACCAGTAGAGCTACCCTATGACCCAGCGATTTCATTTATCCAAATGATACAAACATAGTGATTCTAAGGGGCACATGCATCCCAGTGTTTGTAGCAGCGATATCCACAATAGCCAAACTATGGAAGGAGCCCAGATGTCCATCAACAGGTGAATGGGTAGAGATATATGTACAATGGAATATTACTCAGCCATCAGAAAGAATGAAATCTTGCCATTTGCAACAATGTGGATAGAACTAGAGGGTATTATGCTAAGTGAAATAAGTCAGTCAGAGACAAATACCATATGATCTCGCCCATATGTGGAATTTAAGAAACAAAACAGATGAACATGGGGGAAGGGAAGGGAAAAACATAAGATGAAGATTGAGAGGGAGGCAATCCATAAGAGATTCTGAACTCTAGGAAACAAATTGAGGGTTTCTGGAAGAGTGGTGGGTGGGGGGATGAGGTAACTGAGTGATGGACATTTCAAGGGCCATGATGTGATGAGCACTGAGTGTTACATGAAACTGATGAATCCCTAAATTCTACCTCTGACACGAATTTAAAAAACACACAAATGTTAAATGGTACCACGCTGCTGTGTTGCTGTGCTCCCCTTAACTCTCATGATAAATGTTACCAGGATTCTGACTCACTGACATTAGGAATTATTGTTTTCACTCTGATTGACCTTGGCAAGCTATTCTTAGATAATATCAAACTTACTTCAGTCTGGAACTTTGGCCAATACAACTTCGGGCTTCTAGAGAATTGTTTACTTTTGTTTATGCTTAGTAAGGGCACTCTTAATACTGGGAGTGGGACTGGGGCTGGGGAATGGATATGTAGGAGCTGGCCAGGTAATCATTTGTAATGTGGTTTCAGCCTTATAAGGATATGCTTACCTAGACTATCTCCGCTCTAAATCAAGAAAACTGTTTTCAAATATAAATGAAAAATTAATTTTACAAAGGTTGACTATTTCTATAGTGCAAAGTGGTAAATTTCTTAAAAATAAAATAAAATAAAAATAGCTCCTTAGAGTATTGACTGCAAAAACCCCCAGAGTCTCCTGGGCAAATCTCTTATTGCCCTTTAAGAAAATCCAATGCTGGATTCAACCCAAGACTTTAATTGGCTGGACTCTTGACAAATTGAAAACTGAAGAAAGCCTGTAGGCTTCCAAGATGCTGTCCCTAAAACTAGTTGTTATGATCTACATCTCCTTGGCTCAGTGCTCTGTACTCATAAGTATACAGTTTCAAAGTTTTGGATTATGACGGAAAATATATTTTAATTGGTTTTATAAAGAATCCTGATTTTCATAATGGTGGGTTTAACAGGTGCTGTATAAAGCATATTGCCTGGTCATTAAATCAGTACTGTGCGAAAAGCACTCAAATTCCACTCAGGTGGAAATGGTGGGGCAAATAGAGACTTTTGTAGTACAATGCTTACATTTTTGGTTGTGGTTTCTGATTATTGCATTTTCAAGGAGAAGAGTCAAAAATCTAGGATACTGTATCATAAGCACAAATGATGCCGTTGATTGTATTGGTATCTGAAAGTTAATAGATTACAGGTATGGTTGGAAGAACATAAAGAATTGTGTGACAAATGGAATATAAACACAAAACAGTGGGATTTCCATTTTTTAAGTTAATTGCAGATTACAGCACTGTTAATCTTTCCTTTTTGTCTTTGCTTATAAAGGCCTTGTTAGTTTTATGAAGAAATCGTGAATTATTTCAAACCAAAAGTATATCCTACAAAGGAATCGAGTTCCTCAGTTTTGAAACACAGACCACTCAGTTGGGAGAATTCATGTTTTCAGATGATAAAGCATATTTGCTGAATTAAATCCTTGTTATGTTTAATAGTTTACGATGTACAATATGGTTCTTTTTAATCATTTAATGATTTCCTATTACAAAAATAACCGCAACAAACCTACCTAACAGTGTGACCGGAGGTACCATTTGGCTCATCTGCCTTGACTACATATGCTTGTTAATTATTTTACATTGTGTCTACTCAGGCCATTTATATCTTATTCTTGAAAGTGTTTACGGTTGTCACGCAGATGTCTCTTACTTGATACAAATGCCCCATGCGAACTGGAAAGAATTCTTCCTTTCTTTTTTAACCCTAATATTTGCCATCCTAGAGCTTTACTCCTGTATTCCAAGCCAGATTACACCTTTTTCGATATTTAAATAAAAATCACTTTACTGAGAATTTCATGGACCCATCCCCTCCATGATCTTGCCACCTAGTGTGTTGCTCATTCAGCTTCTTTCCTAACTGTCCCCGGTATGCTGAGCTTTAGACCTTCTGGCTTTTCAGTTCTCTCTATGATTCTGCAGGTTATTTTTATCTCTTTCTAAAAGAGGGTGAATCAGTCCATTGCAGTATACGTCTTCTTTTGCCAAATCATCATTCCTTCCCTGTTCCCGACATAGCTTCTCTGGTCTTCCTCTAAATGTCCCTGTCCCTCCATTTTGCTCTGGATGCCATTTCGCACTTCCAAGAGGAGCCTACTAACTCTGTGTTGTCTTTATTTTCCTGCAATACTAATGCTCTGTCATCTGCTTATAATGCTCTGTCATCTGAAATATAATATTTCTTTTCATTTCCTTTGGTCTTCTGATTGTTCATAGTGCCCACTGAGCCATTTTATTCCTTCTTTGTCTTCCTCTTACTGACATTCACCGATGCTTATTGATCAATGAATGTAGGTGACAGGCAAATAATTTTGTATGCTGTATTTGCATAGTTCTTATCATTTTATGCCTTCATGTACACGATAGCTTGATCCTGACAATCCTAAGAGGTAGATGAGAAAGTATCTCCCTCTTTTGTAGGTGAGAAAACGAGTGTTCAGAGCATTTGCAATGACTCATCCCATGGCTAAGTCAAAGTTAAGACTCAGATCTCCCAACTCTTTCTCCCATCCCATCCCATATCACCTCTCTCTCTGGCAGAAGGATTGCAATCCATTAAAAGATCTTCACTGCGTTAGAAACTGGATGGAAATTAACCAAACGCTTCATTGTACCTTTGCAGATGAGAGCCCCTACACTAAATCCGCCAGCCAGACAAAGCCGCCTGATGGAGCGTTGGCTGTGAGGAGACAGAGCATCCCAGGTTAGACCAGACTGTTGGATTTTTCAGCTGTTTTACTTTTGAACCCTGTTATTTGCTGATCCTGAATAGTTCCACCTTGGTAATAAAAATCAATGCTATTTCATAGGGTGTAGACCACACTCTACACGACTCGTTCGAAGGATGTTCATAAACGCTAGACTTTGGGAAAGCTTGCCAACTTGTGAGAATTCATCTTATGTGCAAATCCTTTGTAAAAATGACTTGAAGTTATGGCAGCTCTCACTCATTTACTGACTCTCTTCTCTGTTTCCAGGGGGTGACTTTCACAGCAGCATCTATTTCTTTACTGAGCCATACAAGGCAGGACAAAGGGGTTCGAAATTGCTGAGGCAGACATATATTTGCTGAATAACAAATTGCTCCTTTCTTCTTAGCTCTTTGAACCTGGATTTACTTGCACTGGGCAACTCTTGTAAAATTCTGGGGCTTTGTCTCCTTAGGAAGCTGTGATTGGGATTCTCGTAATACGATAAGTGATACCTGTTTTTTTCAACACAACATTTTGGACAAAAAGAATGCCTTTGCTCCAAAACTTCAATATTTTGAGAATGACACAAAAGTTCTGAAGGAGGAAAAAAATTCAAAATGCTACTCAAGCTTGGTGTGAACTAATTAAGTCATGGAAAACCTCTCATGGAAGCAACAGTACTTAAGCGAAGGGTGAAAACCATTAATACATTTGGACATTTATCAAAACTAACATCTTTATATGTTTTATACAAGTAAATTGAGTACAGCTAAACTTTAGCTATGGGATTTTAGAGCATAGTAGTTTAACAATTCAGGAGAAATAAAGCAGTGTTTCCAACGTGAAATCGAATTGTTTGGCAAAGTCCATCAGTGACAAGGGAATTTTTTTTCCATTTGAATAAGAGCTCAATTTGAATCCAGTTTCTGAGCACCCCTGCTCATGATTATTATTTACTTTGATAAGAATGACATGTGGCTATTTTTATTCTTATTCTGAAGGCTTGGGTTCATTATGAAAGTACGTGGCTTATAAAGAGGCGTATTATGAACGTGTTATACATCCTGGTTTGTGTGCTTTGAAGATTCTAAAGTAATTTGAATTCTATAATTAGATGGCATCACCCAGTGCCAAGATTTCTTCCATTCCATCCTATAAAACATCGTACTGAATTCTGGTCACATTTAGAAAAACTACTGTAGTCAGCTATGGGCTGTGTTCTCCACTTTCTCTTTGTCAGCAGTAAAGAAGTGCCCAAAGTTTGAAGTTCAAGGATGCCAGTTCCCCATCACTCCCTTCTTGGCTTCTCTGCATTAGCTAGTAGGCACTACTCCTCTGTTGGGAAGAGTGAAGAGACTTCCTAGTGTCCTTACCACTTCATGTGATATTGAACAAAAGCACTGTCTATGATCATGTTTTCCTTTCATGGTTACTAAGTTATAACACATGTTTGAGGGCCAAACTTTCCCCCAAAGTCATTAAGTCATTTTGTAAGTTACATGCTATGTATACAGAAGTCGTTCATCATAATCTTTAGTTCATGACACACGGTGATTCTTCTTTACAGAGCTTTTTCCTTTGGTCCTCCTTAGATCATTTTAATTAGAATCACAAACCTTTTTTTTTTTTTTTTAAGGCTTCCTGGGTTATTTTCTTAGGGTTTAAACATGGACAAACACCTTTTTTTGTTCATCTCCAATGAGGTAGCAGCCAGAAGGGTTGTGGGTCTTGAGAATTCTCTTATTTAGAACAGTCCAAGAAAAAAAGACTTCACCAGCCAGAGGGCTGAGATACCAAAATGGTTAATAGCTGATCATTAAATACTATTATCATAAGGAGAAAATTAAGGAACTTCTTAGAAACTGCTTCCTGACTGACTTCTAACACATGGATCTGTGAACTTTTAGTTACTTGACTTTACTGTCTTATTTAAAAGTACCTATTAATTTTTGTTCTGACAAAAAAACAAAACAAAACAAAACAAAAGAAAAAGGAGAGGAGTCCTCCCTTGATCTATGGCCAAGAAGTCGCTTAAGGAGAGATCTAACCCAGTATCCATGAGTCTTAACCAGTTACCTACTATGTTTACTACCTTTAGTCTTAATGAAGTCCATGAGAAAGAAATGCACAGAGGAAGAACCTAGGAAAATGCACGCTCTTTGTTAATTGCCAAAATGTTAGCTGAAAAGTCCTGAAATGTTCTCCTGTTGAACTCCATTGGGTCACATAGAGCCAGAAGAGCAAAATGCAAGTTTACAGCCTCTGTTCCTTCCTTCCTTCTGTGCTGACTCCCCAATCTTACTTTCCTCAAAGGTGTTTTACCACCTTGGTAGCAAGGAAAGTTATATCTAGAGAAAAAGGCAGCAAGGAATTGAAAGAAGGCCTAATCAGGTCTTTCTTGGCTAATCTAACAAACCCTGGATCTTCTCAGTGGGAGGGAGCTCTCAGGGCAGATGCAGCCCTATGGCCATTTGGTTGCCCCAGATACTATAAGCAAACACAAGGAAGCTGGAACCTTAAGGGAGCTCTGGTTTTCCTCACATCTACCCCCATACTCCATTCTCAACAACCCAAGGATGATGACTGAATATGATCCTTCGTGTTAGCACTTTCTCTGATGGAAAGGGTGAGAGTGTAGTGGAGGAAAGGTGTAGGGTAGTGGAAGGCATATTAAACTTCTCTATCCAAGTTTTTTTAGTTCTTTGAAACTTATTATACAAATGTAGACCTGACGCTTCCTGGTATAAATATCTATACACATATACATAGGCAAGATTTCTTAACATGGGCTCCCCTATTTTCATGGCATGAGAAAGAGCAACTTGTAATAATTCTGTCCCAAAGAGGTAACCTTGAATGTTTAACAGAAATAAAATTTGCTTTTCATTCACACCAAGACCCACTACCTCTGTCTAAACTCACAATTGCTGCAGCAATTATTTTATACTCACAAGTCAAATATGTGTCTTTTATTAAGTGGCAATTCCAACTCTAAGTCCTTTCATCCTCCTCCCTTTCTCTTTTCAACAAAGGGAATGAATTAAACATCTCTTAGGAGCAAAATACATTTGCTTTTGATAAAGGGGAAATGCATAATTCATGCTATTTGGAAATTTGTCATTTTAATCATGTCTCTTACAACGCTAAATGTGCAGGAAAAAAGATTTTTTTTAGCCTTTCATAAAGTTTTGTAAAATTTTAATAATGATGATAGTAAAAAAAAAATAACACGAGTGTCTCTATGACACTGAAGTTTAAATTTAGATTAAAGGCCTATTAAGTCTGTTAAAAAATATATTAAGGTGTCACATTTTCAATCTCATTTCTGCCCATTTTTTTAATCAAAGAGGAAGAGGTGATTTCCAAGTACATTTTGAACTAACAGATCCTGCCATACATCTATGTTTATTAAAAAGAATCTCTTTATCTGTTCCCATTTATTTGACAGATTATTGGTGAACTGAAATCTTGACCACTCGAAGGGTTTGTCCAAATTATTAGAGGAAATCTGTACTGACTCTTAGTTTAACACATTTTGCAATAATCTGTGGCTTTACCAACTTAGATATGAAGCATTCACTTATGTCTGTCTAATATCAATGAAGGGAAAAGATAGGATACTACTATAGACCTCAGGGCCTGGAGCTAGTGTATTATTTATTTGACATGCTTCTTCTTTCCAGGTTGGATAGCTTTCTTTGACTATGCTAGTCTTGACAAAGATTTCTGGGCAATTCACAAAGGCAAGAAGATATCAAGCATTCACATCCGAACTTTCATGCCCCAGGAAAATTATCTTAACTCTGAAGCCAAAATGAGCTACAGAAGTTTGCATGGGATTTTTTTTCTTCCTAGAATATAAAAAATGACACTTCTCAGTTTGGCCATAATGGAATGAAGTGTATATCAGTTATTATTGCTTCTCACATTTGGTCTATTTGCTGGGGGAGTAAAACTATGGAGCCGAGTCTGACATGGCTATTAGCCCAAGATGTATTCACCCAGGCCGTTTAGAATACATCCAGGGAGACTCAACACCTACTGAAAAAATCAGTCTGGAAAATACTATAGGGCCCTTGGCACCACAGAGAAGCTGGCGACCTTGAATTATGGAAGAAAGGACGGGAACTTTGAAGGCTTTGCCTTCTCTGTCCAGCATCCTTCCCGTCTTTGTTAGCACACAATTTGATGCTTCATTGGTCAAAGTTTCCATTATTACAGCACATATAGTGTGACATTTACACTAGGATTTTATAGCTGTAACATTGTTCGGATGTATGAAGGGCATGTGCTCTGGTTTGGGGCTGGTTCTCCTTTCTTCTGTTTGGTTCCACCATTGAGTTCCCCCCAAAAATGGGCAAGTCTCACAGGTGGAAACCTAAAACCAGCCGACTTGAGCACGGAGGAAATGTCGTACAAAGGAAGGTGCTGCCCAATGTCTACGTTTATCAAATCATCACATTGTTCCCTTAAAGAATCTTACAGTCTTGACAACTACATCTCAATAAAGCTGGGGTTTAAAAAAAAGGTAAAGGACCAGTACATTTCCATTGTATGCATAAATGACTTAGAAAAGAAAATTTGATGTGTGTGTGTGTGTGTGTGTGTGTGAGTGTGTGTGTGAAGGAGTGGTTCATAGTGGTCCTGCAACTCTTATAATTTTCAAATTCTTTCAAAGATAAAAAGTCAAATAAAAAAAAAAAGGAATGATGGTACACAAATGCTGCTCAAAGATACTGCAGCAAACTCTGCTGTGAGGGAGAGAGTGGCCCACACAGGACAATAGCAAAAGACGAGCACCTCTGCTACTCAGTCAGGCTGTCCCTGCAACCTCAAACGCATGCAGCGGGCCAAGGTCAGGACAAGAGGACTAAGGTCCGTGATGTGCCCTACCAGAGCCCCTCACAGTCAGCATTAAGAACACAAAACAGGGGCACCTGGGGGGCTCAGTCGGTTAAGCATCTGGCTTCAGCTCAGGTCGTGATCTCAGGGTCCCGGGATCAAGCCTCTCATCGGGCTCCTTGCTTTGCTCCATGGGGAGTCTGCTTTTCCCTCTCCCTCTCTCTCTTTCTCTGTCAAATAAATAAATAAAATCTTAAAAAGAAAAGAACACAAAACAGCAGTGTTTACCAGCTTTCTAATTATTGAATATTTAAGAAATTAGCAAAACGATAAAGGATCTTTAGTGATAAATTTCTAAGATGATAGATCGAGACTATTGGGAGCTGCACAGATGTCTGAGAGTCTGTCCACACCTCTACCTATTTGTTTTGTCCAGAGTACTAGATCTATCACTCTATAGTGTGATCAAGTACTAACTAGATCTATCACTCTATAGTGTGATCAAGTACTAACTAACTAGATCTATCACTCTATAGAGTGATCAAGTACTAACTAGATCTATCACTCTATAGAGTGATCAAGTACTAGATCTATCGCTCTATAGAGTGATCAATTTATTGGTTTTTTTCTTTGTCATTCCCTCCAAGGTAAGCTACTGGAGGGCAGTCACAGCCTATGTCTTGTTCAGGCACGTGTGTACAGAGCACAGAGGAGTGCCAGGCAAACGGTAGGTCCTCAGGCCTTGCTTGGGGGATGGACGAGCCGCAGGTTTGCTCTGTGCAGAGTCTGTCCCCTTAGGGCTAAAGTACTTGGCTACAAAACAAGTATTCACAGTCTCTGTTTACCGTATATTCTCTGACTGGTGAAATGCTGCACAGCAGCTGTTCACCTGAGCCTTGAGGCCGCCCCGAGTGTGACATTTCCAAGGAAATCATCTGCTGCCCAAGACTAATGAGTGAAATAAATATAAGTCAGCTAGAAGCTAGGGAATTTTAAAGGCCAGAGGTCTCCCTCCAGCCTTATCTGTTTCCGTGTGAGCAGAAAATGTCTGTGCAGTCCTAGAACCCTGCAAAACCCTGCAAGTCGGGACAGAATTTAACAATAAAGTTGACAAGATGAGAATGAGTCATCCAGGTGTTCTGCTATAGGAAATAAAAGGCTAAAAATATATATATATGGGAAAATAGCCAGAGTCTATAAATAGACTGTGCAAAGCACAACTTATTACTTATTATGGCAGGTACACATTAAAGATTTCCCCTGGAGCACTGATCCACTTTGCTGCGTGGCTGCTTGTACATACCGAGCTCTCAAATAACACCGGGCAAAACGAGAGCCAGCTTGATTTGTGTGTTCAGTGCTGCCGCTTTCATTAGCGATTCGGAAAAATGACAGTCTATTATGTTTGAACTTCTCTCACCCCTCGGTAAACGTGGGTGAAATATAATAAAGTGGTACATATGCAGCAAACAATTTTTAAACCATAACTCTCCGAGCATGCAATTTAGGGGGGAAATTATTTGTAGTGAATTAGTGCTGTGCCTTGATATTCCCCAAGCCCCCCTGTGCTTACAGGATTGGTGGCATTTGGTCAACGTCATGCTCTAGATACACATAGTAATCAGACAGAGTGACTGTGGTGGCCAGCACAGCCTCCCAGAGTCTGAAGATCATTTTACAAGGAGGCTCGAGGATATGTGCACAACAGCTATAAGGAGAAAGCCCTTTCCCTCTACTACTTTTGCACTGAAGAGAAATTAATTCTCCCAGTTTCCAAGTGAGGGAGATCTTCAATCAGGGTTTTTAAATCAAGTGACTTTAGAGAATTAGGCTGGGTGAAAGTTGTATTGATTGACTGGCGCTAGGGAAAGTGAAGAACCTTCTTACACAATTTACTGTAGATCAGAGAGTTGGGCCCGTCGATATTCTCTTACGACATGGCTTGGAATTAGCTTCCCAGATCTGTCAATCACATGTCATCCTCATAATGTTGGTTATGTATCTGTGTTCTATTCATACTATAATTAATGTGGATTTCAATACATTTCTATTGATCTCCCTTTTTCTTAGCTTTACCCAAGCCTTTGTTATCTGGCTTTGGTATACTATTTATATTCTCTGACATAAATTTTTAAAATCTCTAACTCTAAAATTTTTGTAAAGGCTATGTGTCCTCTCAAATACATCCACTAGTGGTTATGTACTCCCGTATTTCAGGAAGCACCAGCCTGGAATGAGATTCTTCTCAGAAGAAAGCACGTCAAGAACCCCAAAGCTGTGTACTTTGTTTGTTGATAAGTTGGTGTAGATTCACAGTGCAAAAATGGGTCATTTGAATGGGAGTAGAAGGCATTTAGGACTTTTTCTATAAAATAAGAAGAAATACCAGAAGAGAAACAGGAGGTTGAACAATATTAATCCAGAGCTCAGGGATAGACAAGAATGCATTGATCATAAGAGTAACCTAATCTAGAAAGAAAAAGTGAGAGAAACTATAGGTAATTATAAAAATACGAATTGCCATTCATTTCATGCTATGCTTCAAGTATTGGACTAACCATGTTAATAAATATTGATTTTTTTTTTCCTCACAATTCCTTCAGGAAGTAAGTTTTTTTCCTTCTTCTCTAATAGATGAGCAAACTCAAGTTTGGGGAGCTAAAATATCTTGCCCATGGTCACAGAGCCTAGAAAATAGTGGAGCTTAGGCAAACCCTAGATAGAAATCAAGTTCAACTAAAATCCTGAGCAGTGCATAAAACAAGAAGGCAGTGGAGGCGATCTTTAATGAGTAAGACATGTAAAGACTTGGCTTCTACAGGCCAACTGAACCTCTGCTCAGAAGTATCCAGAAAATGTAAGGTATCCATCTCAGTTACAACCAACTGGCGCCCTTCACTGGGGTGGGTCAGTGAGTGAAGGCCGAAGTCATGGCGATCGTACCATTATCTCTCTAAGTAACAAAGACCTAAGAGAACCTGGGAGGAAAACTGGTGGTGCTTCAGGCTGTGCTGTAATTTCTTCTATACAGTTGTGATTTTCAGGGCTTCCAATTCAAGGGAAAAGATTAAAATTGGCCAAGTGGGCTTGTAAATACTTGTTCTTAAACTGGTAACACTATAGCTCTATACTTCATGTTTCCCTTTTAAAACTTTGGAAGAATACAGAGCTTAAAGATAACACTGAATAAATCAATCCCTTTGTTCTGTGGCAGAGCATTTAACCTTTCAAAGACGTTTCTAAAATCAGTTCATGTATATCCCCCCATTATCGGATTAAATGAGTAAAGACTGACCCCAGGCAATGTGCTCACTCTCTCTCCATATATATATAATATATGTATATGCACACATTTTTATATTCTTTTAAAATTAAACATTCTTACACGTTCCTAAAGTGTATTACTGAATTACATGTTTAACTGGTGTTACAGGATTTCTGCTTCATAATACTTTATAGAGCCTGCCAAATCTCTTTTTCTCTTTAGGAGTTTGATTGCACCTCTGGTTCTTTCCCGTTTTCTGCATAGAATGTAAACAGTTTGCACATCGATCCCATGTCTTTTACCCTTGCATTCTTGGCTGCATTGCTTTTATTTTTTCTCCAGCCAGGCTTTTATTTGCTCCCTAAATCCATTATAATTAACATGATCTCTCTTTTTTTTTTTATTCTGAGTTTTTATCGAAACTGACCCTTATGCAGTCATTCAACAACTTATTGGGCACCTACTATGTGCCTTTTACTATCCCAGGTACTAGGAATATCCTACAAGCCTCTGTCTTCCTGGAGTTGGCCCACTAGTGGAGGAGACATACATTCAACAAGCGCCTAACATAAGGTCAGACTGTGCTAAGTACAATAAAATGGAATAAACTAGTATATGGGGTAGAAAGTAGTGGGTACAGAAGGACATGGGCTCTTGGTTTGCAAGGAAAGTCAAGGATGGGCTCTGGGAGGAATTAACATTTGAGGGATCCTAAGATGAGGGTGAACCACATAATGCTCTGGAAGAAGTAGAGTGTAGACCAAAAGAATAGCAAGTGCAAAGGCCCTGAGGTCAGAACAAATTTGCCTTGTTAAAGAAACAGAGAAAATCGGCATGGCCAGAAAGGGAGAAGTAAGACTGAGAATGGTAAGAAATGAGGTCAGGGTATGCCTAGCTGGCTCGGTCAGTAGAGAATGCAACTCTTGATCTCGGAGTTGTAGATTCAAGCCCCACATTGTAGAGATTACTTAAAAGTGTCAAGATTGCTTAAAAATAAAACCAAGGAAGGAAGGAAAGAAGGGAAGGAAGGAGGGAGGGAGGGAGGGAAGGAAGGAAGGAAGGAAGGAAGGAAGGAAGGAAGGAAGGAAGGAAGGAAGGAAGGAAGATAGATAGATAGATAGATAGATAGATAGATAGATAGATGTGGTTGGAGAGAGAGAGAAACAATGATGGGTTCTGTAGAACTTGTAGCCAAGGTAAGGGTAAGAGTTTGGAACTTAATCTGAGTGTGACCCAAAGCTACTGCCGGGGTTGAACAGTTGAGGTACGATACAATTCTTTTTAATATTTTTTTTTAATTTTTATTTATTTATGATAGTCATACAGAGAGAGAGAGAGAGAGAGGCAGAGACACAGGCAGAGGGAGAAGCAGGCTCCATGCACCGGGAGCCCGATGTGGGATTCGATCCCGGGTCTCCAGGATCGCGCCCTGGGCCAAAGGCAGGCGCTAAACCGCTGCGCCACCCAGGGATCCCTACAATTCTTTTTAAAATCTCTTTGGTTTCTATATGGAAAATAGACTTGAAGGACACAAAGGTGGAAACAGGAAGATCAGTTGCCATTGCAGTATTTCAGACAAGAAATGATGGTGGGTCAGGCAAAGATGATGAAGGTGCAGGTCGTGAAAAGTGGTCAAATTTTGAAGAAAGACTCCCCAGAACCTAATGAAAAGTGAGATGTGGAATGGGAGAAGAAAAGAAAAATCTAGAAGGAGTCCAAGGCCTTTGCTCTTCACTGGATGAACAGAGGTGCCATTTATCGAGATAGAGAGCCACCGAGAAAGACCTAGATTGGCAGAAGGGTGCATAGGGAACTCAAAGGAGAGGCCCTTGGAGATAAAAATTTTGGAGGCATCAGCCATATGTACACCCGTGGCGATGGGTGAGATCATTTAGGCGGTGTAGATTAAGGGTGGGGTCTGAGGCCTGAGGTTGGAGCACACCAGGCTTCAGAGGTCAGTAGTGAAGAAATAGAGGCAGTTGAAGGAGAACCAGGAGAATGGAATCCAAGCTAAGACCCACATGTCACTGAGGAGGGAGAAACAAATTGCATCAAATATTGATGATAAGATGAACAAGATGAGGCCTGAGAATTGACCATCAGATGGTCTAGGAAGTTATAAGTGACTGGTTCCAATAACAGGGTATGAGCAAAAGCCTGATTTGAGTGGGTTGAGGTAAGAATAGGACAGAGAAGACAGAGAAGGTAAACAGAGACAGAGAAGGTAGGCAGTTTTTTCAACCTCTCAGATAAACTATCAAGAGAAATAGAAAAATGGGACAGTAGCTGGAGAGGACATGGTATCCTGGGAGAGAGGAACTCTTTTTTTTTTTTTTTTTTTAACAAAATATGGGAGAGGTAACTGTGCTTGTGTACTAATAGGGTTGATTCCAGTGGGATGGGAAGAGGGAGAGGGGATAAAAGCAAACCCAAAGTCTTTGAAGCAGCTAGAGGGAGACCACCTAGCATTCAGTGGGCCTATCAGCAAAAGGCAAGGCAAACAGAGTCCAAGGGCACGATGGGAAGGAGGGTGGTAGGTTTCCTGCTGAGAGTGTGTGTGTGTGTGTGTGTGTGTGTGTGTGTCTTCTGACTACTTAGTGGAAAAAGAGGTGAGATCATCACAGAGAGTAAGGTGGTGAAGGGAATGGTTTACGCTAGTAGAGAGGTATCATTCCAAAGGCTGGGAGAGTGGATTGCCTCGGGCAATTTGCAAGGATTCGCATGCAGCCCTGGGGCTCTCTAAGTAAATAGGATCCTCTCTGCTCTTGCACACCCTACCTCTTCAAATCAAAAAAAAAAAAAAAAAAAAGGTTAAAATAAACTTACCCACCTAATGCTGATAGCCCACATTGCTGCCTTACCTTCCATTTCCCCTGGAAGCTCTCCTCCAATTTCTCACTTCCATGATCATGTCTTTCTATGAACACCCAGAATATTATGTGTTTTTATTGAGCCTTTTTTTTTTTTGTCAGGTTACCTCATCCTGTCTCAAGATGCTCTGCAATTATTTTTCTGGAATCTAGACTTATCTCTAATTTGTGGTTAGAGTCGCTTAAATTCAAGACAGTATTTCTTTTCCCCCTCACAGGGTTCATAGCTCAGGGAAGGTCATGTTGGTTGTGTTAAAGGATCTGATCACTGTTGTACATCCAGCATTACAAAATAAAGAAATGGGGGCAGATGGATCGGGTACCTGGGTGGCTCAGTATTTGAGCACTTGCCTTTGGCTCAGGTTGTGATCCCCAGGGTCCTGGGATCGAGTCCCACATCGGGCTCCCCGCAAGGAGCCTACTTCTCCCTCTGCCTGTGTCTCTGCCCCTCTGTGTGTCTCTCGTGAATAAATAAAATATTAAAAACACACACACATCAAATAATGAGGTGGAATGTGTACAACTCATAATATTCTTACAGCTTTTCCTCCAAAAAACATTTAAACCTAACACACTTTCATGTGCACACATGCACACACACCTTTCTCTTTCTTCTTTCCTTCTTCCTTTCTTTCTTCCTTTCTTTCTCTTTCTTTCTTTCTTTCTTTCTTTCTTTGTTTCTTTCTTTCTCTTTCTTTCTTTCTTTCTTTCTTTCTTTCTTTCTTTCTTTCTTTCTTTTCTTTCTTTCTTTCCTTCCTTCTGTTTTTCTGTTTCCTCTTCCAATATAGGAAACTCCACATCCAACTTCTGCTTCAATATTTTTAGAGACAGGAAATTTACTACCTTACTTAGCCACCACTTATTTTTTATATCACTACTTGTTAGGCACTATTCTTCATGCCAATGGCCTAAAGTTTCCTAACCTTATACTTGTACCTACTGGCTCTTCTAATTCTCCTGAACTTCCCCAAAGTACATTTTTCAAGTCCTTTCATGCCCCGATCATCTCTTCCCTGAGCTGTTGTCATGGTTGTAGTTGTTTAACCAGGTAAAGCAGGTCCGTTCCTTCCACCTTGTTCTGCGACATGCTCTCCACACCCAGGTAGTCTTTCTCGAGTTTGTTAATGCCATTTACCCTGTGGCAGCCAAAAGGGAAGAGCTCCTCTCACTGAAGAGAACACAGTGTGAGAAAACCATCTCTTTCCCTGATCTGGATGCTCTATGGGATTAATGCAGATTACAATCGTATTTTTAAATGAAATAGTGAGGTTTGTTTATCCTGAGCTGGCACTCAGTGGGTGTTGTTTTCATGAATTATCCCTAAGAGTCAGTCTTTCTCCCTTGAGCAGCAGCTCTCTGGATAATGCTGGGCCTTCGTTCAGTTGTCCTCACATTTACTTCTGTATTCAGCGAGTAAAATCTGAGAAGAGGGAAGGGTACTAATAATTGTGGGGCATCTATCATGTACCAGTCTTATTTATTCAAAAGAGATAGTTAATTATCTCAATTTTACGGAGGAAGAAATTAAGGCTTATGGAGGCTTAAGGGACTTGCCCAAGTTTACGCAACGACAAAGCCAGTATTTGAGTTTAGCATCCCCTTAATCCGGAGCTCCTCGTCTTTCAGCTACATACTCAGCTCTCAAATGATTTGGCTCATCTTTGCAACATGGTGGAAATAGTCTCTATTCCTGCTCATCACGTATATTTACCATTCTTCTTTTTTTTAAGATTTTATCTATTTATTCATGAGAGACACAGAGAGAGAGGCAGAGACATAGGCAGAGGGAGAAGCTGGCTCCATGCAGGGAGCCTGATGTGGGACTCGATCCCCGGTCTCCAGGACCACGCCCTGGGCCAAAGGCAGGCGCTAAACCTCTGAGCCACCCAGGGATCCCCATTTACCACTCTTCTTAGTAGCGAATTAACCACGAATTTGACAAACATCTAAGAGTGTTAAGAATTTGGGGCATAAGCAGTACCAAGGACAGAGCTCGGAAGTACCCCACCAGGAACCTTGACCCTCCTCATGTTGATCCTCATTCGCAGACTTTGGTTATCATCCTCAGTGAGCTCTAAAACCACAGGCTTTGAGTTCGGAGTACTCTGTCCACAGGTTATCATGAGAGATCTTTCTCAAAGCCCACTGAAAGACTCAAGTATGTATTTACATTATGTTGTTTTTATATATAATGTTGATTTGTATGCCTTATTCTTCAGTGGTGTAATAATCCTTTCTAAAATTTTGCCAGGACATGCCCTTAATCCTAGAGATCTGTGATTTCCAGAGCCCTTCATGGTAGAAATTAAGATGCTTACTCATTCCTATTCCTTTGGCATATCTTTCATTTTCATCTTCATTTTATGATCACATCTGTACATTCTTTTAATGCCGGGGTGGTGTGGGGCGGGGAGTAATTTATCTGACTCTAGAAAGCTGCATAAAATACATTTTAAACAGCCAAAACAGTATTTTAATATCACTTTACCTACCTTTGGCATGTTTTTTCTCATACATTAATGTAAAATTCTCTCTTTTCTAGTTTAAGATCATTCTTAGACACTGCTGGAGATGTGCATCATTGGAATTGAGTAGCTCAGCATTTCATCATGCTAACAGTAACATTATCCCAGCTTCTACCAGCAGTAGGCTTCTACTCCATGCTCTTGTTCTGGCCTGGAGAGCTTGGAAAAATCCTTCTAGTTGTCCGTTACATCTCTAATAGTTCTCAAGTGAAAAAATTGTCCATATTCTAATAAAGCATATCCAAGAATTATTCTTTCTAGAAGCCCACGTGAAGGTGCAGTAACTATGGTGGCAAGAATTCACCCTCTGCTCTCAGGAGCAAGAAATAAAGGGAAGAAAATATTAGGAATTTGCAAAAAAATGAGATGGCAAATATTTAAATTATCTCCAGTGCCATCAAGGATACAGGAAAATAGAAGCATATATTGTTGGTAGGAATATAAATTTCTTAGAAGACACATTGGCAGCTCAATCAAAATGTTTAGAAATATAGCCACTTTCCCCGCCATTTCGGGGAATATTTCCTACAGCAGTCCTCATCCTTGAGCACAAATACGTAACCGTAGTTGCCTACTAAGAAGATGTGGTAGTTTTTGAGAATCATCCCAATCCTATAAAGAAATGCTCTGAGAAAAATGTCGGTAGCCCCCCAAAAAACAACCACTCTCATCATCACTTGCTGCCTTTGAAATAGAGCATTATATTAGCATCGGAGGAAGGTGGCTCTGGGGATAGGAAGATATCTCTCCCAACTCTGATGCCTCGCTGTTGAAAAGTGGGAACTAAGAGTCCCTGCAGTCAGCCATGAGTGGACAGGTGGGGTGTGGTTGAAAATGGGCAGGACTGGGAATAAAATGTGTCAGCAAATCCATATCTACAGAGATGATCACTGAAACATGGCTCATTAGTGAAATATCAGAAACAACCTAAAGTATTTATCAAATGGGGGACGGTCAAACAAATCATTTTAAGAAAGATTAGAAAACTTTTGAAAAGTGTGAAGCAGACCTATAGGCCACGTCGTGAAAAGACTTCTAAGACATATGCGTTATATTGAAAACAGCAAGTTATCATTGTGTTACAAATCCAATTTAGCTTAAATATTAGTGTCTGAAAAGTGAGTGGAAGTTTAGAAACAAATTTTGACAGTGGTTTCCCCTGAGATGAGAGGAGGAATAGAGGGAGAGGGTGGAAGGGCATCCTCAACTCAGGCTTTGCTCCATATGCTTATGTGTCATTTGAATCTTATGCTAAAATGTGTATCTGGGTAATTTTTTTAAGTACCATAATAACAAAAGGGGAAATTAATGGATTAGAACTTCCTGGAAGAACCGTATCTTGGTGAGCATGCCAGGCCCAACCCTACAGGTGGAAACAAGAAGGAAGCATATCTGCCAGCTGATACTGCAGAGTCAACCATATAAATCCTTATACATGTGTCTAGAAGCTGATCTGCAGGGAGAACAATACAAATGTGACGTTGTCACCGTTCATATAAGTAGGAGAAAATAGAAGATTTGAGACAAAAATGATCACCGGTTTCAAACTATTTTAAGTCCTATAGAAAGGAGCTCAGTGGGTTCTCCATGATCTCAGAGGTATAACTGGAACCTGCACGTCAGACGTCATCATCCAGTATCATCCCATTAGCTCAGGGAGGCCTATAGATGCATTTCCTTGGCCAGCAAATACCATGAGACAGTGACTGTTGCTCTTCATTCTATTTCATGCCCACACCCACCCCACTGATCAGGTGATACACAGCCTGTTTTATCCCTTTATTACCTCTAATTAGTACCTGCATTTGGATTTTTGACCCCTGCTATGAGGAAATCAGATTTGGAAACAACTGAAGGTAAAACTTTGTAAGAAGTACAGAAAAGCAATATACCGCACTGGTTAGGAACACAGGCTCTGGAGTTAGCCTGCCCTGTTGGAATTCCAGCCCTGCCACCTACTGCTATGTGGACTTTGGCTGGTTATTTAAGTTTCATGCTTTGTGTGTCAATTTTCCCATTGTGTGAAATGGGAGAGTAATGAAGCCTAAAGAAGTTAATGCATAGAGAGCATCTATATTGTTTTTCTATTGCTATGTAATATTACCCAGACTTAATAGCTTAAAAACATCTGTGGGTCAGTAATCTAGGCATAGCTTCTCTATTCTTCTGTTTCGGGTCTCACAAAGCTACAGTCAAGGTGTCAGCAGGGCTGCGGTCTCATAAAAGACTTGACTGGGGAAGGATCTGCTTCCAAGCTCACACAGGGTGTTGGCTGGATTCAGTTCAGAGTTTCAGTTTCTTGCTGGCTGTCACCCAGATGCTGCCTGCAGCCCCAACACAGCTGCCTGCCTCCTCAAAGCCCACAAAGGTGGGAAAGTCTCCAGTGAGAGGAGCACTATAGCCTTCTGGGCAAAATCATGTACAAATAATCACATACATCTGGGTACCTTTGCCATATTCTCTTGGCTAGATAGAAGCACAGTCCAGAAAAGGAGCCACACAAGGGCTCGTGATCGGGAGTTAGGGATCATAGAGGACCACCTGGGAGTCTGTCTGCCACAGCATACTAAGCCAGGCTTAGTCCATAGGAGGTGTTTAATAAATGTAGATACTCCTCGTTGAAACTGTCTGAAGAAGAAATAGGTAGCTTCCGAGAAGATCGGTTTCTCGAATTGGGGTATTCGGATAGGTGCTGGATGGTGTCTCTAGGCACATAGTGGAGAAAACCAAATGAAAGTAGGTCTTGAGCTCTAAGATCATCTGTGATATCATTCAGTCACTAGGAAGGGGAAGAATGCCCTCCTCCTTCAGAGTCTCCTCCAGCATCTTCCTTGTTTCATTGCTGCTTTCCTTCGGCATGCTTTTTCATTTTTACCTGACTTTACCTGTTTTAAAAAAAAAAAAAAAAAAGGAAGAACTAAAGCATCCTATATAATTTTCCCTGGGACTTCTGAGTGGCTTTGGTCCCTCTTCAATAGTCAAGCTTTGGGGATGGGGTGGGGAGGAAAGAAAGAAATAGATTTTACCTTCACTAAGATTTGTAGACTCCCAGGCCCTATTTTCAGCTTCTCGCAAAACCCTAAGCAGATTTGTGTACCTGTGCTGCACACTAAAGGCCGTATAACATTACTGGGTGTTCCCCCAGAAGAGGGAAAGATGATGGATTGGATTTCTAGGTTCTCTGTAGATCTTGGTGCTGACACACAAGGGTTTTTACCTGTGTGATTCACTCCACAGCTCAGTCACATGCCTCTGCCATCTGTACCAAAGGCTGGGGAAACATGACCTTCCCGTGCAGTAGCCCAGCTTTGGAAGAGAAGGAATAAAGCAGTTCCATTGTGGTAGCACACGATTCAGAAATGTGTTTTTTTTATGTCTGAGAAGTTACCGATTTAAGACATATATTGCCTTGGATGTTAATTTCCCGAGTGCATCTACCAGCCCTACTTCGTCACATAGTCTCTGAAAAATGAAGTGACTAAACCGTATGTGCCACCCATGCAAACATCCAAATACACCCCGAGTCGTGCACACAGTGGCTCCTGACCCTGTTGCACTGGGGAGAGTAGTTGGCAATGACATAGGCACTCGACAGCCATGCTAGTAACTAAATATTACAAATACAATAACCATAAAGCATCCCTGTTATTTCCTTAATTTAAGCAATTTCCCAGTAGAGTGTTGAGGTGTTAATTGCTTCTGCACTTCTTTAGTTGACAGATACGTCCTTTTTCACCTGGGTAAGGGAAGCAATTATTGTAATGCTCTCCTGGGCTTGGTGAGATATTCTTTAATGGATTTTAAAGGCATTGGTGGGGCATTGTGCTTTTAAAAAGAAACTGTCCTTTGCTCTGTTCATACTTGATAACGTGGGTGGGTGTTGTATTCAGACCACATGATGAATCTGTAAAAGGAAAGTATATAATGGGGGAAAAAAAGAGTAGTAATATTTTTGGGGGGGGATGTATCCAGATTTCAGATATGAGAAAAATATGTTCGTATGTGTGTATAGTGTGTATATATATCACTGAGTTGAGCAAAAATTAAAACAACAAAAAAAGAGTAAGCCTTTTCTTTGAATATTCAGCAGGGCATATTTCTCATGAATTTCAGCACAAAAATGTTACTTTCTGGAACTGGTGTGGCCTTCTAAATGAGAATTTGGCAGGTCGCTAACTTAATACAAATCGGTAAATATTATTTTACCTATTGTGTGAAAGGGACTTTCACACAATGAACTACAATTATGTTAATGTTTCCTTCAAGGGGGAAAAAAGAAAAATAGTCTTAGAATTGTTTTTATTAGAATTTGGAACTTTTTTTGGATAAGTATCACTTTGGCAACTTGTCAAGCCAAGACAGCCCACGTGAAGCAAAGTGACATAGTGGAAAGAAGGTTGAATTTAGGATTAGAGCACTTGGTTTTAAGTTCTAGCAAATGATTTGCCTGATATGGTGTCCTTAGGCAAGTCATCTAACCTGGCAAGTGTCAATGTTTTCATCTTTACAGTCCTGGGTTTCCATGAGAATCAAATGAGAAAATGTATGTGACTCTATGAGGCAACTCCTTAAGCTCTATTCAGATGTAAAGGGATGTTACACAAAGGTCTAGGTTTTGTGGCACCTGAAGTATATGCCATTGGAGGGGAGGCAGCTCTTTAAGGAAAAGAACTCAAAAATATCTTTTTCAAATTTTACAAAACCATGTGAACATAATGAACGAGTTGCAAATATTTTTCAAGCAGTTTTTTTCTTAATTAACCCCAGGCTAGAACCCTCACCCTTTGTTTCGCTAATTATTACTAATCAAATTTGTTATGACTTTTTTAACTGTTTAGGATCTGTATTGCTTCCTAGAATGTAAAGTCTTCGAAGGCAGGGACTAAGCCTGTCTTGTTTATTGCTGGATAGCAAGGTGCCTAGCATTTAGCAAATTATCAATAAATATTCACTGGAAAGATGCAGAGAGGCTGAAAGGCAACGGACCACAAGGATAAAACATTTCATATTCAGAGTGAAGCTACAAGATAGCTGGGGGAGGTTGCGTTCCCTACAGTGATTGAGGTACTAATACAGAGGACTGAACAGAGAGGAAGTGGCAATGACTTTGGTTCGTCTGTTCATTCCCTGCTGCTCATCCTAATGGGAAACCTTTCCTTGGGGACAAGAATGCAGTTGTTTCCCTTGTGGAGCAGAAGAAAAGAGACCAGGAGAGGGGCGAGGAGAGAAGTCTACTGTCCTTGTCAGGGTGGGGGAGTCAGAGGTAGGATGCGGGAGCTGACCTTCATGTGGGCCATACAGCCTCCTTCTTTTCTGAATTGCAGTGAGGTCTCAAGAGGGTTCCATTAAAACTCAAATTCACTGCAGCCCTGCTGCCTGGCTTCTCCTTGGAGAGTCTACAGGGCTCCCCTGACGCCTTGCCTCTGGGTTGTCTGCAGTGAGTGCACTATTAGTTTTCCATCTGTTCCTTTATCCGAAATGGATCAAGTCTCGTAAAATAAGAGAAAGTCAAGGAAATGCCTGTGACATCTGTAACAAAATGAGAGGGACTGATTCACTGGCTTACTGTTACTCTGGTGGCTTGGAGTCTGCCTGGGGATGGCTTTATTTTTCAGCTCTTTTCTCAGTAGCATTTCATTACATTCTTGTGTCCATTGTTTAGCAATTGCTTAATGATGAATCTGAACATTCATAGCATTCAGCTATATGAGGCTGCGAATTTCGTGTACCTAAAACAGGTACCAAGTTCTGCATAACAAACTAATTTTCAAATCTCCGTTTCCTAATATATAAAATGGGATAATTACCCTTTTCACAGAGTTGTTCTAAAGGTTAAATTAGATCATGTATTGGGAACATTTTGAAGAGTATTAGCAGCTTTAAAAGGATAGGTAATCCTGAAAGGTATCAGAATATTTCCTTATTTTAATTTCTCTATTCAGTCAGGTTGTCTACCCCATGCTGGACTCATGGGTACTTAGGTATCCATGGAAGGAGGAAGCCAAGCAAGCATACCTCTCAGACCCACTTTGCCCTGATCATTTAAGAAGTCTGATTTCTTGTTGAGGTTGATCATCCATCCATTTCCTTTTTTAGGCAGGATAAGACCCCAAGCACTGTCCTTTCAGTTATCCCTGAAGAAGCAACAGTGCCTAAACTAGCAGCTAGCCCTCCATCCAGAGCACTAGCTACGCTCCTTAACTCCTTGATGACTAGCTCTCACTAGCTGCCTGTGCAGCCTCATCTGACCTCTGTCTGCCTCTGTGTCTTCCCTCCCTCCCAGAGTGCTTCTTTCTTCTCACCCTTCAGCTGAACGAGACCTATCTCTCATCCCTTTTGTTCAGCTGGACTCCCAGACCAGACCATCTGATCATTCTAATCCAGCCCTACAGAGGAACTCTGGCTTTTTATATTTAAATAGTTATTCACCATAAAACACTGGCCAAAAGGATATCCAGAAAGACTGGCAAAAACCCCACAATATCTCATTAAGCTGCTAAACAATTTTTGATACCTCTATTTCTCCAGTTATAGATGGAAATGATAGTAATACCACAAGCAAATCACCTAAAGGATGAACTTAAAGCTCTAATGACACATCTATAGCCTGCAGGAGGCATTCCCAGGACCACAGGTTGAACTATTATCCTTCAGGCTCCCAGGCCCTGTTGTGGACCAAATACTTACTTGAAATTATTAGTATAAACATTCATCCCTTAGAGATGTGGGATGTGAGCTGCAGAAAAGTAGAGGCAGTAATAATTGGTCTTCGAAATGCTAGAGCTCCAAAATATTTTTGAACCAAAATGGCCCGCAGGTAGCTGTAAGAATGCAGTTAACTTCTCTAGGAGACCATTGAAGCTAATTTCAAAATTAGCTGTGCCAATTGCTTAAGATTAACTTGCAGAATCCAGTTTTCAATTGCGTCAACAACTTAAAAAATGTGATTACAACCACCTACAAGTAAAAAGTCACAGATGGAGAGTCTTCCCAAAGAAAAATTGCCTGGGGCTCTTAAGACAAGTGCAATCACTGGATCTTCTACACAGTGCCTTTTGCTGGTCCTTATGGATTCTCAGATATAAAAGTCCACCACGCAGGCCATCCTACTCAGGAAGAGGGGAAGTTTCACTGAGGTGAGTCACTTCCTGTTTCTGAGATCTTGGATATGGTTTCATTTTATTAAATGACTACATAGGAACTGAATGATAGGTCTGGGCATTATTTCCTATTTCATGACACCCACCTGATATGTGCACAGATTGTAAAATAGCAACCTAGCAGAAGATGTTCTTTGATTTTTCACATTGCTCAAATCTGATGTAAATTAAGATCCTCCTGGTTTCTTGAGTACAGGGATGTGGTCAAGAGTTCTCATGCATTCCCCTGAAACTGTATACAGAATTTCTCTGGGGAGGGAGCCCATGGCTTTCATTAGATTCTCAAAAGAATATATGACTCAACAAATGGTGAAATACCACTGCTAATTGTTTTGTCCTATTCATAACAATCAAAATAAAGAAGATTGGTGCTCTGTGTACCTGCAATTTTTTAATATCCTAGTAATGATAATAATACGACTAACATATATATGGAATACTTAATACGTGGCATGTACTATAATACATATAATAATTAATTTATATTAATATAATAAATATATATTATACCATGTACCACCTACTATATATGTGGCAGGTACTATGATATGGTAATTTAATAAATTCCTTACAAGAATATTACCACTTCATTTTCACAACACCCTAAGGGTAGGTTACTCTTATTACCTCTATTTTAGAGATAAGGAAACTAAGACCCAGAACCATTAAATAAATTTGTTAATAATTTGTGACGCTGGGAAGCTTAACACCAAATTTTCACAATTAAATCATTGATTTTGAAAAAAGTGGGAAACAAAGAATCCTACTTTTGCCGTATTTTAAAATCAGTGATATTTTTTTCCGATGCTTTAGGAAATATATCGTAGCTGAATCAGTTTCACTAGAATCCACATCTCAGCTTTATCTATTTTTAAATCCTGATCTATTTATCACATCCTTTCAGGGGGCTCAGGTTCTTATATTCGGTACTGCATATTATGTATTCTGTTTCTCTTGAGGTGCCCGAAGAAACATACGGATATTAATCCAACCATCCCCATCATTGTGTAAGATAAATACCAATCATAATTTTGTTTCACATGAATATTTGTGCTGGGTAATATTTATGTGCTCTACATCCCTGCTACTAATCTAACTGATGCTCAGATTCCCAAGGGATGAGAGAAATTCTGGTACATCCTTCATGTCACTACACAGAGGTGGAAAGCGCCAGAAGACCTTTCTCTGCAAGTCTGGGTGGCAAAGAACTGAGACTGAAAATGCAGCCATTCATCACAGAAACCCAGCTTTGATCCCAGCAGCTTTGCTGAACCAGGGGTTGTTAGGAGGAACTTGAAATGAGTATTGGAAAAAGCATCTGCTTATTTCCTGAGGGGGATAAACTTCCTAGTGGCACCACTAAAAGTAATATATAGATAAAACTGTACTGTGAACAATAATATTCTCTCCAAAAGTAATACACAGATACAGCTATGGTATTCTGGTGCAGGTCTCAATCCCCCTCACTAAAGAAATGGTAAAAATCATAATCATAATACTGATCAACCAAGTAAGCTTAGGGAAATAACCCTAACTACTCCTATTCAAATCCTTCTTCTTCATCATTTTTGCCTCTGTACAATCCAACAATAATTCTGGTTTCTGCAACCCAATGCTCATTGCCTGGTCATAATTCCCTCTTTGGGGATGGATATGTTCATTCATTCGGCACTTACCAGGAATACCTACTAATATGCCAGGCACCATTCTAGGCACTGGAGATGCAGAGGGGAAAAAACACTATCCCCATCACTAGCATTTAGAAATTTGTGGCTTTTTAAAAATATATTTATTTAAGAGAGAGGAGAGAGAGAGTGAGAGAGAAGGAGTAGGGGCAGAAGGGTGGAGGGAGGAGCAGACTCCCCGCTAAGCAGGAAGCCTGATGTGGGGCTCCACCCCAGGACCCTGGGATCCTGACCTGAGCCGAAGGCGGACCTTAACCAACTGAGCCACTCAGCGGCCCCTATGTGATTTATTGCATCAAGTTTTCATCAATAGTATTTCCATTTCACTATTTATAATATCTTTTAAAATTTTTATGTAGTTAATGGAACCTCAAGAAGCAGAGAGTTTCACCCATGCTTATTTTGCTGAACGTGCCTAGGGTGGTTGCTTTTAAAATACGTTTTCTCTTTTTATGTTACAGCTATAGGGTGAAGGTCTTACAGACCACCCACTTTGTTTAAGGTATGATGAAAACCATCCTAGCACTAGGTTTTTCCCCTGGTATTTAAATCACATTTTGCAAAAAAAAAAAAAAATAAATAAATAAATAAATAAATAAATAAATAAATAAATAAATAAATAAATAAATCACATTTTGCTTCTCTCTGTATGACATTATATCATGTGACGGCCCCCTCTCCAATGAGGCACAGCAACCCAAACTTCCTCATTTTCCAGATTCCCTTTCTTAGTGACAGACATCAGTATCCCCCAATCAAATGAATTGGAATCCTTGAGGTCCTCTTGCCCCCCTCACAGTTCCTCGCTCCCCACACACTGATTCGTCTCTAACTCAGGGCAGTTCTTAATCTATCTGGAATCCATACCATCCATATAGCTACTGATGGATTTCAACCTCTCACATGTTGCTTCCCTGTCCCTAAAAACCCACCCTACCCTTATTGCTTCTGCATCTGTCTACATTCCAATTCCTCACGTCCCTTACAGTTAGGTATGGACATAGAATGAGTCCTTGTCATTGGAATGTGAACAGAAGCAACCCAGTGTGGCTTTTAAGAAAGTTCTTTTTCTCCTTCCATCAGGTAATGAAGACAGGTTGAAGTCCTGGGGCAGAAATTTCCAGACTTCCTCAGTTGATAGGGCCCTTAGTGTCTCAGTAATTTTTTTTTTTTTAAACAGAAGCTCTGGGTCAAATGAAATATCAATAGTTCCACTCATTAAGTAGTTAAGTCCAAACAGTATAGTACATATTGCATCCTAACCACTCACTTGCCATTTGAAAAAAATACTAATACATATAAATTGAAAGAACCTGAAGTACTTAGTATTGGTATGCGTGTGTGTTTGGTGGCCACTGCACAACTTCTCAAAATTTCAGCTTCATTTCCTGTTCCACATTGATTTTCACATGGAACTCCCTTTCTTTAGTAAAACCCAAAACCTGACTTGGGAAGATAGGACATCAACAAAAACAATTATTATTCAATGTTGAGCAAAACTATTTCCAGCTAGTAGGTGGTATTGTGTCCAATAGATACCAAAAATGGTTCTATGTTCCTCAAAAAATTTTAATAGTCCATGGTGGTCCTGTAAGTTCACTAGGTAACCTTAAGGCATCTGAATGCATAGTTTGGAAACCAGAGCCCTAGAAGATGACAGAGTCATAAAACAAAAAAGACCATAGATCCCTAAACATGAGAGGAGATGGCTGTTGATCAGAAACACCCACCTTAGACTTGTATATGAGCAGAATAAACTTCTGTTGTGGTTAAGCAGTTATTCATTCTTTGATTGGTTGACACGGCAATGTCTAACTTAATATATTATTTTACTGCACTAGCTTGTAATGGTTCTCCTTGACCCAAATCTAATACCCTTCTCCCCAACACTTTATGCCATAAATACCAAGTCCACTGCTTTGCACTAATAACAAGCTTACCTTTCCTAAAACTTAAATCTGAGCACTTCTTTTGTTGATTTCCCAATCTGTTTTCAACCAGTCTTTCCTCACACACCAAATCTTAAATCAGTATCTCTCAATCTTGACGACATGTTAGAATCACCTGGGGACCTTTTTTTTTAGATTTTATTTATTCATTCATTCATTCATTCATTCATTCATTTGAGACACTGAGATAGAGGCAGAGACATAGGCAGAGGGAAAAGCAGGCTCCCTGTGGGGAGCCCGATGTGGGACTCGATCCCAAGACCCTGGGATTACCATCTGAGCCGAAGGCAGACGCTCAACCACTAAGCCATCCAGGTGCCCCTCAAAAAAAAATACATATGCCTAGTCCCCACCTGCAAGGATTTTCATCCAATTGAAATGGACAAGTTCCTTAAAAGTCAGGAACTACCACAACTCACCATAATATGACATAATTAATTTAAACAGTCCTATAACTATTAAGGAAATTGAATTTGTAATCTAAAACCTCCAAAAGAGAAAAAGTTCCAATCCAAATGGCTTCATTGAAAATTACACCAAATGTTTAAAAAGAATAAACAATACTGTACGATCTCTTCCAGAAAATAGAAAAGAAAGGAATGTATTCTCCAATTCATTTTATGCAGCTAGTGTTATTAGCCTGACACCAAAACCAAGATAGTACAAAATGAAAAACTGCACATTATATCCCTCATGAATATAGATACAAAGAAAATCCTGACCAAAATATTAGCAATAGAACCACCGATGTATAAAAAGAATTGCATATAATGAGCAAGTGGGATTTATTTCAGTGTTGCAAGATTGGTTTGTTAGAAAATCAGTGTAGGCAACTACATCATCACAGAGAAGAAGAAAAATCACATGATCATATCAACTAATCAATACAAAAAATTGACAATACAAAAAATTGACAATATTTATATATATCATTAGAAAAACTCAGAAAAATAGGAATACAGGGGACTTCCTCAGCTCAATGAAGGGTATCTATAAAAACCTACAGCTAACATACAACTTAATGGTGAAACACTTAATGTCTTTCCCCTAAGAGAGGATATCCACTCTTACCACTCATCCAACATTGTGCTAGAAGTTCTAGCTCATGCTTTAGGGAAGACAGGAAAATTAAAGGCATACAGATTGGAAACAAATAAAACTGTCCTTTTTTGCGGACAATATTATGGTTTACATAGAAACCCTAAGGAATCCATAAAAAACAAAACAACAACAAAACCTCCTTGAAATACCAAGTGAGTTCAGCAAGGCCACAAAATAAAAGATGAATATACAAAAATCAATTGTATATTTATATACTAGCAATGAATATATGTACATCAAAATTAATAATACCATTTGCAGTTGTTGCCCCAAAAATGAAATACTTAGGTGTTAAACTAATAAAGTATGTATAGGACTCATATGCTGAAAACTACACAATGTTGATGAATGAATCAAAGATGTTCTATTAACTGGAGAGATATAACATGTTCATGAATTCAAAGAGTCATCATAGTAAAGATGTCTATTCTTTCCAAATTGACATACAGTCTTAATGCAAGTCCTATCAAAACCCGAGGAAACATTTTTGTAGGTATAGATAAGAATATTCCAATATTTATATGGAAAGGAAATGGAATTAGAATAGCTGAAATCATTTTTAAAAAGAACAATAAAGTAGGAGGAATCAGCCTACCCAATTTCAAGACTTACTTTATAGATACAGTAATAAAGATTGTGTGGTAT
Source organism: Canis aureus (assembly GCF_053574225.1). Lineage (NCBI taxonomy): Eukaryota > Metazoa > Chordata > Mammalia > Carnivora > Canidae > Canis > Canis aureus. The sequence continues at coordinate 11,153,796 of NC_135621.1, read as the reverse complement.
CTGTGGAGGGATATACACATCAGTGGAACAAAATAAATACTGGGATTTGACCGATTTGGGGGAAAGTGCAAAAACGATTCAGTGGGGGAAAGATAGTTTATTCAACAAATAGTATTGGAGCAATTGGTCATCCATAGCCCTTTGCCCTAAAAAATACGTGAATCTTTGATTAAGTCTTACACTTTATATAAAACTTAACTCAAAACGGACCATAGACTTAAATGTAAGCCATGATAGTAACAGAACTTTTAGAAACTATAGAATAAATATAGGAGAAAATTTTCCTGAATCTTGGGCTCAGCAAAGTGTTCTTAGACTTGACAACAGCATGATCCATAAAAAGAAAAAATTTTTAATTAACTAATTGGACATCATAAAAATTAAAAATATTTGTTCTGCAGAAGATCTTGGATGAAGGATGAAAGGAAAATCTACAGAGGAGGAGAAAATATTTGCAATCCTCATAATCAATAAGGGATTAGTATCTCAAATATATAAGCAACTCTCAAAATTCAACAGTAAAAGAAGTAAACAATCTAATTAAAAAATAGGCAAAAGACATGAGGAGACATTTTGTCTTTGGTGAAATGGCAAATAAGTACCCACAAAAAAAAAAAGTTCAACATTTCCCATTGGGGAAATGACTCAACTTATGCAAAAATTAAAACCATAATTAGATATTACTGACACACTTGTCAGTGTGGCTAAAATAAAAAATAGTGACATTGAGTACGGACAGGATGCAGAGAAACCAAATCACTCATACACTGCTGATGGGGATATAAAATGGTAATGACTACCTTGGAAAACAATTTAGCAATCTATTAGAAAAGTAAATATGGACCTACCATATGACCCAGCAGTTGTACTCCTGGACATTTATTCCAGAGAAATGAATAATTCACACAAAAACCTGTGCATGAATGTTTATAGTCATTTTATTCATGATAGTCGCAAACTAGAAACAACCAATACATCTTTCAACAGGTAAAAGATTAAACAGACTGTGGTATATCTATGCCATGGACTACTACACAGCAATAAAAAGGAACAAACTATTGCTACAGTACAGAAAATCATATGGAATGTAAAAAGTCAACCACAAAATTTTCACACTGTATGATTCGATTTATTTAGCATTCTTTAAGTAACAAAGTTATAAGCAAAAAGAATAGGTTAGGGTTTGCCAAGAGCTAAGGAAAGTGTCCAGGGAGGAGAAAAGTGGGGGTGGCAATAAAGGATGATACGAGGGAACTTGTTTTTTTTTTTTTTAATTTATTTTTTATTGGTGTTCAATTTACTAACATACAGAATAACACCCAGTGCCCGTCACCCATTCACTCCCACCCCCCACCCTCCTCCCCTTCTACCACCCCTAGTTCGTTTCCCAGAGTTAGCAGTCTTTACGTTCTGTCTCCCTTTCTGATATTTCCCACACATTTCTTCTCCCTTCCCTTATATTCCCTTTCACTATTATTTATATTCCCCAAATGAATGAGAACATATAATGTTTGTCCTTCTCCGACTGACTTACTTCACTCAGCATAATACCCTCCAGTTCCATCCACGTTGAAGCAAATGGTGGGTATTTGTCATTTCTAATAGCTGAGTAATATTCCATTGTATACATAAACCACATCTTCTTTATCCATTCATCTTTCGTTGGACACCGAGGCTCCTTCCACAGTTTGGCTATCGTGGCCATTGCTGCTATAAACATCGGGGTGCAGGTGTCCCGGCGTTTCATTGCATTTGTCTCTTTGGGGTAAATCCCCAACAGTGCAATTGCTGGGTCGTAGGGCAGGTATATTTTTAACTGTTTGAGGAACCTCTACACAGTTTTCCAGAGTGGCTGCACCAGTTCACATTCCCACCAACAGTGTAAGAGGGTTCCCTTTTCTCCGCATCCTCTCCAACATTTGTTGTTTCCTGCCTTGTTAATTTTCCCCATTCTCACTGGTGTGAGGTGGTATCTCATTGTAGTTTTGATTTGTATTTCCCTGATGGCAAGTGATGCAGAACGAGGGAACTTGTTATATTGTCTCTTGACTACACCAGTGTCTGTATCCTGCTTGTGATATTGTATGACAGTTTTGCATGATGTTACCACAGGGGGGGAACAAGATAAAGGCCATATGGGATTTCTCTACAGTATTTCTTAGAACTGCATGAGAATCTATAGTTAATCTCAAAAGTAAAAGTTTAATTTTAAAAATTCCCCCTAGGAAGTATTCTGATGGTTTGTTCTGGGTTGGGCCCAGGCATTGGTATTTGAACAGCTCCCCAGGTGATTCTAACATGCAGCCAGATGGAGAAAGTGCAAATTCAACTGATGGATATCCTCTCCCCAGAACCAAGTAATCACCCACCATTTACTATTTCTGTGCCTCCAAAGCCCCCCCCTTCTCCACTCACTGAACGGAGGCTGTCTTCAAGATAGCTCAGGGATGGCTCTTCCAAGGGGCCGTTCCGAGCACTCCTTGCCCAGCCTCTGGTTAGGGGTCCACCCTGGCTGCTCCATGACAGCCCTTTATTTTTTGTCATAGTCCTTATTCCTCTTTGTTATCATCACTTTTTGTCTCTCTCCCCACTTTCAGCAACTGTTGGAATTGTGCACTCTGGGATTCCCTGTCCATTCAGTCCCTGAATTTTAGGGACTTGCCAAAAATTGGAATTAACTCTCTTTTTCTGGCCTAACCCTAATTCTGTTTTTGTTTTTTTTTTAAATAAGCAATGAACCAAGAGTGTCCAGACGCCAAAAGTTTTACAAAACAATATATGATTCTTATGTCATACCTTTATTTTATGCAAACCAGTATTACAAAACACGAAGATGGTCTAATAATGGGTTCCGGATGCCCTGTGTCTGTGCTACTTCATTTCTTTTTTCTTCTCTCTTTCTTCCTTCCTTTCTTTCTATCTTTCTTTCTCTTTTTCTCCTTTGTAAAGCCAAGCAGATCCAGACTCTGACCAATGTCTGGAAGGCGGACGCAGAGGCTTTGTCAGCCTTCCCGCTCTAGGCTCAAACTTTGGGTTAACTAGGGAGATATAACTAGTAGCGTAACATCCAGTCATGACTCCAATACATTCATTCGGGTTTGCATCATGGACAGGCTCCTCTATGTTCTATCATCGTAACATTAACCAGGTCTACTTTGGGATCACAGTTTTTCACAGAATCTTTGCAGAGATGCATGTTCCATTTTTGCAATAGTATTGAATATATCTTGTGTCCCAAAAAATCTTATTGGCATTTTTATTGATATTGTGAACTTCATAGATTGACGTTAGATTGTGCTACCCACTGGAATATTAATCCTTAGATGGCAAGGATTTTCTTCATTTTGTTCAGTTTTATATCTCCAAAGCCTAGAACGATGCCTGGCACATATGGTAAGTGCTCAGTTTTTTATTGAATAAATGAATGGAGTGCTTTTACATTTGTTCTGATCTTATGTTCGTTCCTCAGAAGTGTTTTTGACATTTTCTTAATGTAAATCTTGTACATTTTCATTAAGTTTTTTCCTAGGAATTTTATTGTTGGCTACTGTAAATGGTCTTTTATGGTAACTTCTAACCAGCTATTTGTTTATATAAAGGATATGGCTTGGGGGATCCCTGGGTGGCTCGGCGGTTTGGCGCCTGCCTTTGGCCCAGAGCGTGATCCTGGGGTCCCGGGGTCGAGTCTCGCGTCGGGCTCCCGGCATGGAGCCTGCTTCTCTCTCCTCCTGTGTCTCTGCCTCTATCTCTTTCTGTCTGTCATAAATAAATAAATAAATCTTTGGAAAAAAAAGGATATGGCTTTCGGCATATTTTTTGTAATCATCTATGTTATTGAGTTTTCTTATTTGCAAGAACTTTTCATAATTCTCTTGCTTTCACCAGGCATCACTGCTACATTCCTTAAAACTTTCTGGAGTTCAGTAATTAAGAGGATTGAATTACAAAATCCAAGGAAGAGCAGCAAAAAACTAAATCCCATTCTATCAGTGTGATTCTTGTTGGTTATGTTGAGTGAGTACAGATACAGTTGTAAACCTGCAACTTACTTGCTAAGATAATTAAATATGGTGATAAAGGAAAATGTCAAATCGAAAACCATCTCATTCCTTGCCAATTGGGCATCATCTGTTCCCTGTGCTGCTTGCCAATTTGGGGATGCTACAGTCTTCTCTACATGTTCTTCTTAATTTGGGGAGGGATGTTTGCAATTTAAGTCACAAAGAAATAAATTGTCACTACATATTGACTCGCTTAAGTTCCAGTGTTTCACTGCAGAGTTTTGTTCAGTAAGCTTGGATATATAAGTGAACTCATGCAATTGCATGCATCTGTCATCATTTCTCTTTGCCATGAGATCATTATGCAAACACTAAACACCAAAAAATACATAAAATGATTGATTCGTCTAACGGAGAGTACAGATTAGCAGAAAGTATACTCCAGAAGCATGTTCCTCCCTCTCCTGACTGCTGCTTTTCTCCTGTTCCTTCAAAACACCCATAAAAGATTTAGTCAATCCTTCAGGGTCTAGAGATACTTACTGGCAGTTAACATTCTCATGATTCAGCGTATTTTCTTGCAACAATATTCCATCTTTACCCCTGAGTTTTGCCTAATTTAGATTCCTCCTTAAGTCTGTTCTGCTCAGCTAATCCCGATCGATAAATACAGATGGATTAGACAGGAGACAAAATTGTGAAATAGATGTTGCATTTGGAACAGCGAGCCTTCACTTTACATTATAGCCAGAACTGTCTCCTGTGTGGCTACCTTACCCCAAACCACCCTCTGGCATGGTGGTCTGTGACTCATTTGCCTCTGTGACTAGGCTGTAAGCATCTCTGCCTTTCTTCATCTTTGAATTTCACTCTCTGGCTCATAGTAGGCGCTCAATAAACGCTTGAATCCATGAAGGCACAAATTACTCAATTCACTGGTACATCAATATTTTCTCGCTTTCATGTTATTACAACTAGCTCTTGTGGAAAGATTTGAAACATTTTAAAATAAGAGGGTAATTGACTATTACCAGTTTTAAAAGAAGCCCAGATAGATTTATATTTTGACAGAGACCAAACTAAGCTAAAGTAATTAAGCTTTTTTGAGATTTCCAAGACTCAGCCAGAAGCCTGGTAAGGACCAGAGTCCCTTCTGGAGAAAACTGCATTGTCCACATCCCATAAGGCTGCATCTATGTGCTGGTGTCCCATTTGATGCAGGAAATATGTGTTTGAAAACCTAGGAGGAGTGAAGGTCTTATTAGTTAAAACTTATTTCTCCCTTACTGATTATTACTGTTTCATAGTTGCCTCTTTGTACATTTCTGATTGACTTTTCAGATGGGCCCTTAAAAAACTATGCTTCCAATTCTTCAAGTAAAGATCTATGACCAAATGCTTAAATATACAGGAGCATCTATGTATTTTAAGAAAATGCAAAGAATTCTTTTGTTGGGCAAGATCATTGAGCACATTATGTCTCTGTATTATGAATAGTCATCATCTGTTATGTAATTCTCATTACTTTAATTATTTAACCTAATTTTTAAAGTAATTTATACTTAGCCTTCTGCCAAGAAGGACTTTAGGGGTTGTTTGTTAGGTTGACCTCGTTAAGTACCAGTTGGGCCTATCTGTTTTTATGGGAGGTAGAAGGGGTTGTTTTATTCCGATTTAAGGTGATACAGGTTAAATGCACACAATGATGGAATTTTGTTTCAAATCCTTCTGGTAAATCACGTAAAAGGCCCTGCGCTTTTATGCACATGACAAGAATTTTGATCCCTGGATTTCAATCATTATTTGATCTTTCATACAAAATGTACTGAATGAAGCTGACATCATTCACACTCATAGACTCTTCCTTGGCTTCTACTTTAAAAAGCAACACAGCTTGCATATGCACATATGCAAGAGGTCACAGGCTCTGGCAATCTTGAAAGCCTTGCCTGAAATGATATTTAATACGTTCGTTGGTGAGGAAATCAGTGGCCTATTCCCGTGCCTTCCTTCCTGGAATACTGTTTTCCTTACTAGATCAGATGAGTGATAATTTCCTTCCCTAACTTGATTTTATTTTTTTCATTGGTTGATGGGATAATATACCAGCAGCAGCAATTTAAAAACTTTTATGATAAGGATTCATATACATTTTTGATATGATAATTAACTGTCACTTGTAATTAAGGAAGGGGAAGAGGTGTGCCAGTAACCTTTTTGGTTTCTTAACTTTGAAGAAGAAAGTCCATTCTTTCATTTTGGTGAGTGTCTTTGAAATCCTCGAAGGTCATAACTCCTGAAATTCATAATGTGATTCAGGAAGAATTGGAAAACTTGAGTTTCTCCATCCCTCCCTGGAAAGTGTGTATGCAAAAGGGAAATAACATAACGGAGAATTTGAAAACAGTTTATCATGGTTAATCTCTGGATAGGTCGATGTTGACTACTTTTATTTCTGAAAGAAAAGGATATTCTCAAAGCTTTCTCTCTGTTGTGCCTAAAATCAGAAGATTCAGGTCCCCTCTCGGTGTATAGGCATTGTCAGATCTGTGGGATCTGAAAATTTTGAAAGTAGAGAATGAAGGATGTGTGGCAATTACCTGGAGATTCTGAGTACCAACCCCACCTTACCATATTGTGACACATCCTGTAAGAAATAATGTGAACTGTTTTGTGAAGCCATTGTACTTTGTTTTCTGAAAGAAAAAGAAAAAAAAAAAAAAAACAGAGTCAGTAATATTTTTCTTGACCTTGTAGAAAGCTCTCTTCTCTTGTGTCGTTGGCTTATTTAGCTAAAAATGTAACAGCAACTTGGAGCTTGCTGCTGCATGATCGATATTATTATTTAAAATTATTGTTGTGTTATTGCTTAAAACTCTGTGCTAGGCCCTTGTCTTACAACTCTCAGCTGTCCCCTTTGGAGTTACAAGGAGAGGAACCAAAGAAAGTCGCAAAACAAAGGGTGAATATTGTCATTTGTACATAAGCCACATCGGACTCTTTGTTGTTGAGCCTAGAGTGGACTAACCCACTGGGGCCCATTTCAATGACCTGCGATAGAGTATCTGCCTCAGCTTGGTCCGCGTGCACGTCGTTATGAGATGCTCTGCAAAGCACCGTGGATAAGAGGCCGCAGATCCTTTCTCATAAGGGAAGAAGTGGGAAGAGCTGATGGCAGGAGTCCCTTCACCACACACAGCAGTATCCTGTGCTTCGACCCTCATCTAATGAGGCAAATGCTTTCCTTCCCACAGAGGAATTCAAGGGCTCCACCGTGGTTGAACTGATGAAGAAGGAGGGCACCACCCTGGGGCTGACAGTGTCGGGCGGAGTTGACAAGGATGGCAAGCCACGGGTCTCAAACCTGCGCCAAGGAGGAATCGCTGCCAGGTAACATCTCGGGGGGGGGGGGGAATGTAGGAAAAGGAGCACAGTGGGGGGGTGACTAATGCAAAAAATCAAGCTCCCTCAGTAAAGGTCACTGATAAATAAATGACAGTTGCCATCTGCTGGGCAGCCGCACGCTGGGGTGTGTCTGGGAAGCTGTCCTGGCCTGTGCCAAGTCGCCAGGGAGCCCCTAGGCCTCTCAGAAGACTTCGGCTTTAAAATGCCTGCATGGCTTGAGTCCCCAGATATGCCACCAAGCAGCGGCCAGGGCTGATCAAGCAAACAGGCCCGGTGACCCTACATCGTGCGTGCGGGCAGCTGCGTGGGGGGGGCGGCCAGCCAAGGCATCGGGAGGCCCGTCTCCGAGCTCCTGAGTCACGATCTGCCTGGCCCATGCCTTCTCTGCTTTTCTACTTGCGAGATCGTCCTTTTCATGAGGACAAGGATGAGGTTTCCAAGAGCAGGGGAGCGGAGCTGGGGAGGTCTCATTGTGTCCCCCTCCCGATGAGTTGCACGCTGCCCTGGCCGCTGCCAGGGGGGTACAGGCGGGCTTGCCTCATGGACCGGTTGAGATGTGCTTCAGATGGGACCATCAGGTTTCATTGAAAGCGAGGTTAATGCATCTTACCTCCTGCACATCAAGAGTCTTGCCCACAGAATCACAAATTACATTTTAGGGTTCTTCCCTTACCAGGTATCCCTGAAAATCATGCCTGCTTTGGATGATGGACCTGTCTGTACAATACAGAGGCCTCGTGCAACTAACTGTCCATAATCTGAGGTGCTGTTGGTGAAATAGGCTGATGTCAGCACAAGCACCCTCATCTCCTTTTTTTTTTTTTTTTTTCCAGAAGGAAAGAGACTTCTTTCCACACCCACAGCCCCCTTTATTTTATAACCGTCATGGCCAATCTGTGATGCTAGAGCTTCCCATGTCTCCAGAGCTTTTTCATGTGTCGCCCTGAAGCAAGGGTAAATGGAGGGGGTGTGGGGGGGCAGTGCTATGTCCAGTTGTAGTGATGCTGTCATTAAAAGTTGTGCTGTGCGGGTCACACTGTCAATTACCAACAATTCACGTTGTCACCTACCAACTGTTCTTTGTTGAAGGTACGACCGTTTTACAAGTAGTAAACTAAAATGATCGAAGGTAAGATCCCTGCCCTACGGGGCTTATAATTTGCTGGAGGAGGTAGGGATAAAGAGCACAAAGAGCTTGAGAGCAATAACAGCATTGCATGATAGTAAAAGGCAACAAGGTCATTGTTGTCACAGAGCATTAGGTGGTTAAGTTGTCCGGGGAGAGTTACTGAACCGGAGGGAAGAGGGGCAGCATGGACTGCAGGCTGCAGCAGATGAGGAAAGCTTTCCGAAGAGGAATGATTGGAGCTGGACTTAAATAAATGCATTAGGTGTTTCTGTGTGGGGACAGAGTATTCCTGAAGGTCCTCATCCGTGATGCAGATTTTAAGTAGCGTCTGTGGTCTCACTGCCTGCCTTTACCTTAGACGTGAAGTCTGCCTAAAACCCCCAAAATAGCCACAGTTCTTTCTTTTTAATTTTTTTTAAGATCTTATTTATTTATTCATAGAGACACACACAGAGAGAGAGAGAGAGAGAGAGAAGCAGAGACACAGGCAGAGGGATAAGCAGGCTCCATGCATGGAGCCTGACGTGGGACTCGATCCTGGGTCTCCAGGGCTGCCGGCAGCGCCAAACCATTGCGCCACCGGGGCTGCCCAGTAGCCTCCATTCGATTCTTGTGTTGGAAAGAGGGGAGAATTGTCCTGAAACCCTATGCTTTCACTGTAATTTGTTCTCTCCCTCTCTCTCATTACTGCTGTAAGCAATAAATAGCAATATAAGCTGGCCCTTTCCTTAGCCCTCAACAAACTCCCAGTGAAGATACTGAGAGCTAGGAAATGTCCAGGAGGCCAGCAGCAAAATGACAGAGAATAAGAAGAAAGAAAAGGTCCTGGCAATGCCAGGATCTGGATACTCTGTTCCTAGAGAACCGACTCGGGGCAGAGCAACCAAACAACAACAACAACAACAACAACAACAATAACAACAACAATCTATTTTGTTTCATGGTGCTCTTTAAAAGAGGCAAAGGGTTAGGGAAAATATCAGAGTCCATAGCAGATCCGGTAAAGGGCTTTCAGGGTGAGCCGGTCAGCAGAGATGAGAGGATTGCTGGATCTCTCAGCCACCTTCAGCTGTACTCCAGGCCCCGGGGCCAGGGGCTCCTGCCACGCAGGCCTTCGGGGCTTGTGTGCATTTTTCCAAAGGGCAAGTGAAAACGTAGGCCTGTAGAGAGGAGGGGGCCACTGAAGCAACATGCCCTGTTTTGCAGAAGTGATCAGCTGGATGTGGGGGACTACATCAAAGCGGTGAATGGGATCAACCTGGCCAAATTCCGCCACGATGAGATCATCAGCTTGCTGAAGAACGTCGGGGAAAGAGTGGTTCTTGAAGTCGAGTATGAGCTGCCGCCAGTCTGTAAGTAATCAGCGCGGGCGCAGAACAGCTGTGCCACTTTTTTGCCTTAAACAATTGGTTCTCCATCGTTGCCCCCTTTTGCCATCACTGTCTCATTACAGGAATGACAGGGTATGGTTTCTTGATACTTAGAAATTATTTGAATTGATAAGCCTCCAGCCCACTCCAGAAGAATTAAAAAGAGTGCAGATAACAAGAAAATGGCATAGGACTTGTGTTCCTTTAAGGGGATGTAGGTACATCATATTTGCCACTTTAACTATTTTATTTATTTTATTTTTTTAAAGATTTTATTTATTTATTCATGAGAGACACAGAAAGAGAGAGAGGCAGAGACACAGGCAGAGGGAGAAGCAGGCTCCCTGCAGGGAGCCCGATGCGGGACTCAATCCCAAGACCCCGGGATCACGCCCTGAGCCGAAGGCAGACGCTCAACCACTGAGGCCCCCCAGGTGCCCCATCCCTTAAGCTATTTTACTAAACAGTCAACATATGTATAAGTTCTGTGCGTTCACTTGCATCCAGGCTTTGTACTTAGTGACTAGGGTTAGGAAAAGCATGTTTAGTGTGTTTTATGTTGATTCTTGTGTAGTTCTGTTAATTTCTGAAGCATGAAAATAGATTCAAAACATGTTATTATCAAGTAACAGTAATAATAACATAACCACACATTTTCAGACCGTAGTCCATGTCGAGCGTTATAAGGAACCTGATTTGCACGGACACACCTAATCCTCACCATGGGGACAGTCAGCAGAGCAGAGCTGAGCTTTGGTGTCTAACAGCCAGGTTCCGATCCCAGCTTCACCTACAACTAAGGGCATGCCTTTGAGAAAGCTACTTAAGCTTTCTGTGTCACAGTTTCCATATCTCAGGAATGGGCATAATATTAGCTCCTACCCATAGATCTGTTGTGAGGATTAAATGAATTTGTGTTTGTAAAGCAGTGCCTGGCATGATAAACATTTGTTATAAATAATAGATATACAAATCAATCAGCACTACAGGACAGGCATTATTATCATTATTATCCTCATTTTACAGAGACTTCAGTTACGTATCTTTCCCAAATAAGTAGGCAGCAAAGTCAGAATGTGAACCCAGGCTCCCTGACTCCAGAGTCCACAGGCTTGTTCATTGTGACATATCCATATGCTCTGCGTTACTGCTGTCCTGCATTTAAGCTATGTTGTTCTAGCACCACCTCTCCTGTTAATAAGCTGTTCATGTGGATGCTACCCTGAGAAAGCTCTTTGCGTTTCTCTACTAGTGAGAACTCAGATGGAATATTAATGATCGATAGTGACCTATTTGTTCAGCAATGGCTTACTGAGCATTTGCTACATTCCCGCCACCACTCTGTACATCCTGACAGGGGAAGAGGGATAACAGAACAAGACCACAGCAGGGAAGTAAAGTAGCCAATATGAATGCTAGGAGTCATGAATGCTATGGGGAAAAGAAGGAGCCCTGCAGGAGAGGGACTGGGAGTGCTGGGGCCGGGGGGCGGGGGGGGGGTGCGGATTGAAGTTTTGAATAAGGTGGTAGGAACAGCTTCATGGAGAGGGTGACACTAGCCAATAACTTGCAGGAGGTGAGAAAGGCAGCTCTGTGGATTTCTGGGGAAGAGGACTGCAGGAAGAGACACAGCCAGTACCGAGATCAAAGGCAGGAATATCCTGGGGTTGTTGTACAAACATTAAGGGCAATTTGGCTGGAGCAGAGTGAGCATAAAGAAAAGTAGGAGAGGAAGTCAGGAATATAAAAGATGTGAGGTACATTTGTAGGCCACTGGAAGAACCTTGAGTTTTGCTCTGAATGACAGAGGATGGCACTGTATGACTTGGGGCAAAGGAGGGACATGATCTAATGCCTATTTTCAAAGTCTCCCTTTTGGCCGCTCTGTTGACAGTGCAGCAGAGCTGGGAGACCAGTTGGGAGACTAGTGCAGGGATCCAGGTGAGAGACGGCAGTGGAGATGGTGAAAAGCATTCTTGATCACTTTGAAGGTAGAGCCAACAGGATTTCCTGATAGATTTGATGGGGATTGTGTAGAAAAAGAGGAGTCAAGGACCACCTGAGATTTTGAGCGTGAGCAACTAGAAGGATAGGCTTGCCATTAGTGGGGGGTGGGCAAGAACATGGGCAGAGCTGATTTGTGAGCGAATATCAGAAGTTCATCATTCGCAGTGCTGCAGTGGAGGTGTCTGTGTGCTGTGCAGAAAGGCAATGTCGAGAAAAGAACTAGAGGTGGGGTTAGGAGTTTGGGAGAAAGATCCGAGCTGGAAATATACATTTAGAGTAATGAGACCATAGAAGGTGTTTGAAGCTTTGGGACCAGATGTGAGCACTTGGGGAGTGAACATATATGGCCAATCATGATTTCTTATTCTTAACATAAAATCCAACAACGAAAATATAACGTGTTTTTATAACAAAATCCAATGATGTCTGTGTTCGAAAACCTTGCTATAACATTTTTCATTTTCAGCAAGAGTAGGAAATAGAATCGAGTGTTGAAAGCTTAGACTCTGTCACTGGTGAAATGTCCGTTTCCCCCTTTCTTGCTTTGTGACCTCGGGTACATTATTTAAGTTCTCTGAGCCTTAGGTGTCTCATCTGTAAAATGGCTTGAGTAGGTGTAGAATGTAAGAATTCAAAGCTATAATCACGTATTTAGATCATCATCATGGACTTAGTAAATCATAGTGCTTGTTAGCCATGATCACCGTGTTTTCTTGAACTTAAAAGGAGCCCATTTGTTTTTAAATCACTCTTAAACCATCACCAAGGAGGGAAGAGAATCCAGATATCTAGAGCTAATGCTCTTTGATTAACCATTTTTATTCCACTGGGGATATAAATATCAATAAAACACAACCTCTTCCTGAAAGGAACTCTTTCCCAGGGTAAGGCCAGTAGTGGAGATTTAGGGGTTATCTAGAGCTAGAGGTTGCAGAAGATTGGAAGGAGGTTATGCAAGTCCAATAAGAAGAGGAGCATTTTAGGGAGCAGGTATGGCAAGGAAGTAAGAACATAGCCCAGTGCACATGTCTGAACCACAAAGCACAAAGAGAAAGAGAAGACCTGGAGGGGGATTAGGCCAGTGAGGTGAATAGGAACAAAATAATGGAGAGCCTTGGAAGCCATATTGGTAGAGCTTGGATACTATCAGGTGGGCAAAAAGAGGTTTTCATGGCTTTTAAAGCCAAGGAACGTCATCATCATCATCAGATTTGAGTTTTTAAGAGTTATCATTTTAGGAAGCCAAATGGAGAGTAGATAAGAGGCTGTTGTAAGCCTAAAGGCTGTGATTATTTTCCAAAACAGAGGTGACATCCTGACCAAATATAGCTTTAGTAAGATTAAAGAGAGAGTGAGTATCAGACGTATTCAGGGGTTAAAACCTATCACGACTTGGTGATTATACCAGCTTTTCCTTCCTCAGGCATTAAAGCTGATGGGAAAACGGAGTAAAATATTTTTAAAAACAGGAGTGTGAACCTGATGGTAGAAATCAGATAGAAGAGATCTATTCTCCACGGATTATCCCTGTCTCTATTATGTTTAGATAAATTAATAAGATCTTTGAGTTCAGGGAGGTAGAAGGGATTAATAAGCATCCCGAGCTCAGACAGCAAGAGCAGGAGCGAGCCACTGCGGGGAGGCCCTGGGGAGAGAGCTGATTGCTGAAAGATAAGCCGCCAAGGCTGAGACTGGTAACTCTCAAGAATCACAGCAATTTGAGGCTCAGCCACCCTCAGAGTCCAGAAGGAAGTGGGGGAAGGACATGTGTCTGCATGTGTGTGGCTGTGTGTATATGTGATCGGATAGAGAAGAACTAGGACTTGGACCTTGTGCGAACCACTTGCCTTTCATAAGATTCCAATTCTTTATGAAAATGGAATGGTTGACCTACATGAGCTCTAAAGCTCTTCTGGACTTTAAAATGATGTGGTGTTTCAAAATTGTATTAAGAGAAATGTTACCAAACCCTAAAGGGTTTTGAAATATTACATAATCCTCATTCATTTTTTAGTTATCACTTAACTTCTTTATCATAAGCTTAAATAGGTGGAGAGGATGTAATTTCTGGCATAACGTTTCTATGTCTTTAAACGGTGTTTCCATTCAGACCTTGGAGCTACAATATTTGCTTCACTTCTTTTATGAAAAACGTCTCCCACATCATCTGATTGGCAGAGGCAGTCCTCTCTGTTACGCCATCAGCTAAGTCAGACTAGATTTCTGTCAGAAAGAGTCCTTTTTAAATTCAAATAAATGTATTAAAACAAGTCCCTGTGATGGCCTTCTTACTTTTCAATTCTAAGAGAGACAGACAGGTGATAGATGATGATGATGATGATGATGATGATGATGGAAAGTGGGGAGCGGTCTCAGGTCTCCTCCATGTAGTTCATTCTGGGATTCAGTCTGAAGGAGTAGAAGCTACCAGGGAAAGCTCTTCCTATGACAATGGCAGAGGAAAAACAGAATAAACCCAACTACCTGAGCACATTTCCATCTCTCAACATCCCATTGGCCAAAGCGAGTCACCTGAGGAAGCCCAACATGATGAGATAATGAGGAGGGAAAGAATACAACTCCTATTCTGCTATTGAGGTAGAAGTTGGGGGGTGGTGGGCAGGGAAGTAGTATATAAGCTAGAAAAATCTAATCTACCATAGCAAAATTATACAAATATGCATGTATAGTAGGACATGCATATTCACATATGAAAACAAGGGACAACAGGACAACAATTTTTGCATCGCAAAATTCATTTCAACCTAACATTTTTGTGTACTGGATTTGATTCTTTGGGGAAGCCCCTTACTTGGATAGTTATGTCCACATATGCAAATGTGAAGTGATGAATAAAATTCACATGGCAATAGAAAGAGTCCAGCTAGTGAATATGAGAACCCAGTCATCAAGATCCAGTCATGCAAATAACAATGATGAAGCCCAAATCTATTTCATTAAGTATATCAAAATGTAGTCAACGTTCCCATTTATTTTTGTAAATGATAAACAGCAGGAGTGTGGATAATCTAAAGCTGTAGATAATCCTAAAAGTCTTTAGATTGACTCTAGATTTGATTAAGATTTTGTGGTCAGCAAGATTTACCTCAAGCAAAATTAAAATTACACTGCCTTTCATTACCAGAACAGACACCCAGCCAACTAGGACAGGTGGCCCAGAATAAGAATTTGTATATAATTGAAAGTTGATTTAATGATTAAATGAAATAATATTTATAAACCACTTTGCAGATTTCCTGGCACACAAGTAGATGCTCATTAATAATTTCTCCCCATATCTTTTCCTTTCCTTTCTATTTGTTCCAGTAGAACAAAAATATTATGTTCTTAACCAATTAATTCAAGTGGTTTGTTGGGTCATGGAAAAAGAAAACATTTGGTTTGAACTCAATTTTTTTTTCATTTAATTAAAACTGTACCTCAACACTTTCAGCTATTTGTATGTACTGTTCCTGGCTGATTAAAATGAACCAAAATTCCCCTGATAGCAAGAATATGACATTTAATTAAATCAGCAATATACCAAAACATTTGTTCAGCTGTAGGTTTATGTTGTTTTTCAGCAGATCCAAGTTCATGTTGTACTTTATATCCCAGCCGGATATGTGCAGTATTGTGAATTTAACTGTGTACTTTTCATAATCATGTCAATTCCTTTGAGGATTCAAAACTTCGGATAATTAAAAATAATTGTAATTAATGCTAAATTAAAATTACTTCCTATTTCTGTAAATGATAAAAAAATGTTCTTTTAAAAGATGCAATTATTTTTTAAAAAAAAAAAAGATTTTATTTATTTATTCATGAGAGACACAGAGAGAGAGAGGCAAAGACACAGGCAGAGGGAGAAGCAGGCTCCCTTCAGGGAACCCGATGTGGGACTTGATCCCGGGACCGTAGAATCATGCCCTGAGCCCAAAGGCAGATGCCCAACTGCCGAGCCACCCAGGGATCCCTTAAAAGATGAATTAAATTCTATCTATAGAATCTATACATATATCTATTCTATCTCTATATTTCTTGGTAGTTTTATCTTTTTAAAAATATTTATCTATTTAAGGGAGAGAGAACACATGTGAGTGGGAGGAGGGGCAGAGGGAGAAAAACTCAAGGAGACTCCAGGCTGAGAGCACCCAGCTCAATGTGTGCCCCAATCCCATGGCCCATGAGATCATGACCTGAGCTAAAACCAAGAGTTGGAGGCCTAACCAGCTGAGCCATCCAGGACGTCCCTCTTGTTGATAGTTTTATGAAATCAGCTTTTCAAGATCTAATAGCAATGTGTTAAAAGTGTGCTATTGATAATAAACATAGCATTAGATAATTAGCTATCATTGTAAAATTCAAGATAAGGATCTAAGACCATCAGATTCTGCTATTTGCAAATTCTTTTGTCTCTGTGAATAAAAACATCCCTGTATCCATAATGATGAAATATTAATTTGTGGAAATTTGTTTTTTAATTCAGAAATAATGTACTATATAACCAGAATTACTTATTACTTTCCTGAAAACAATCTCACAGAAGAATTTAGTTACTATACCTTCATACAACTTATACCTTGTATTATGCAGATATACTGTGCATAATATTAATTAGAGATATCAACTTAATCATGCAATTTTATTTTGTGAAATAAGAATAATAAGCAGGCAAATAAAACATACACAGTTGATATCAAATAAAATTAAGTAAATATTTATTTTATTAGACAGAGTAATATTTTGAATGTACATAGAATTTTTTTTTGCCCTCCAACTTTGATTTGGGTTGTCTTTCTTTTTTTTAATTTTTATTTATTATTTATGATAGTCACACAGAGAGAGAGAGAGGCAGAGACACAGGCAGAGGGAGAAGCAGGCTCCATGCATCGGGAGCCCGATGTGGGATTCAATCCCGGGTCTCCAGGATCACGCCCTGGGCCAAAGGCAGACGCCAACCGCTGTGCCACCCAGGGATCCCTGGGTTGTCTTTCTTAATTGCTGTACATCATGTCAGAAAATCTATCTGCATCTGCCTAATATGTTACAAAGGGGAAATAATTCTATGGATTATATGAAGATTATCTCTCTTGTTATACAGAGTTTTAACAATGTGATTATTATGCTCTCCCTGTAAGCTGGCTACATAAGAAGAAAGGAAGTACCTATAATTTTGATTCCATGGGGGCCTAAGCCTTAAGTCACTTATGCAGACAATTTATTTGTATGGTATCTGTATGGTATTGAGTGTATTGACATTCTAAGTGCTTTTTCTAACATTGTCTTTGAAAATAAATTATCACCCTTTTATTACTCATAACAAGAATTATTGGCAGCAGAGATCTGTAATGTCT
This sequence comes from Canis aureus, assembly GCF_053574225.1. Classification (NCBI taxonomy): domain Eukaryota; kingdom Metazoa; phylum Chordata; class Mammalia; order Carnivora; family Canidae; genus Canis; species Canis aureus. The sequence continues at coordinate 11,136,527 of NC_135621.1, read as the reverse complement.
TATACCACATCAGAAAAATTGGAAATGTTCTTATGACTTAAGACTTATATTTCTCTTTCCTCTGCATTCAGCTGTTCAAGGATCCAGTGTTATTTTCCGAACAGTGGAGGTCACATTACATAAAGAAGGAAATACCTTTGGTTTTGTAATACGAGGTAGGTGGTGGCTAGAAAATATGAACCATCAGATATTCTTGGAGAATTTATCAATGAAATATTGGGAGTGAACTAGAAAGTCATCCTTAAAACAACAACAGACGTTTCTATTTCATAAAGTCACCTTATAATACTCGCACCCATTCTTTTAAAAATAAAGCAATGAGTGGGAGGAATCAAAGCAGAATCATGACCTAGATTTGTTTTCAGCCCATTAATACAGAACAAGAAGTCACTATAAACCTTGTCAATTCATTCATTCTACTGATTTACCACTTTTCAACATGCGTTTTGTTTTCCCTTCATATTTTTCTATATCTCTGAGTCAAAAATGTAGATGAATATGGCTTGATTTGATTTAATACACTAGGATTATGCAACTTGTTTAAATTATTTTCTCCCGAAATACATTTTGTTATTGTAGCCTTCCAAAAATTGAAGATAATCTAATCTCTTGGGAACCTATATACATCAGCTTAACTTACTTTATTATGGGATGACATTAATAATAAAGATTTCAGATGACTCCAGCTTGTCCATAAAACCATTAATTCTGAGCTTTAATTCTGGCTTTTAGTATTTTATTTTTCTTATAGGCAGTTCTACACCTTGAAGACTACAGATAAACAACTCATAATTCCTAGTGTGACAGTAAAGTTCAATAGGGAACTATGTATGCATCAAAGATTTTTTTAAATTTTGCATATCTTGATTTTTTTGTTTTTATCTATTATATTTTATACTTTGCCAGGGTCAAAATTTTATCCAAATTATTAAAACATTAATTAAAGCTAACTAAGCATCTTAATAAACATACATGCATCAAGAAATAAATGTGTTCATTTAGATTAAAAATGTAGATTTGTCTTAAATGACTAAGCTTTAAACATTATGTTCCATTCTGTGCCAACCATTTAGCAAATCAATCAGATATTTATTAAGGACATGTCAACATGTCAGTATAGGGCCAAGTACTGGGGAGTCATAAGACAGGCAGGGAGTTACAATCCAGTGAATTTAAGACCTAAGTTGATAAAGTACCCAAGTGAGCAGTAGAGAAAATGGAAAATGCAGAACTCACTGAGTGATTTAGTCCAGCAGTTACTACCTTTTCCTGACCAGCTCCTATTTTTAGGTGGAACAACAAGAACATTTTACCTTAATCATTCCCAAATTTCTGTATAAAAGAACTAGATGAATATAATAAAAAGTCAATATAAAGTAATTTTGGCTCAGAAGGTGGTATATACAAATCTGCTTTTTTGCATAAAAAACAGACACAGAGGCACACTTGAATCACATGCCCACAAGCCTAATTATTGAAAAGCTGCAGTCGAAAATACTGTTGATGCAAATATTCATTATTTGTTGCTCTATGGTTAATCAATAACAAATCAAATTGCTAACGAAAGAGCTAAAACAACAGTAATTTATCATTAGCAACAAAAAAAGAATGGAAGCATTTGAAACCACCTCAAGACAACTGATGATATAATCAACAAAATGCCTGTACCACCATTTGCAGGAATTTCAAATATCTGCATGTGCATGCAGAGGAAGAATTTTCTATGAGCCTAGGATATCACCTGGTACATCGTAGGAGCTTAATAAATAAATGAATAAAGAATTGAATGTTGCCTAGATTTGTGGACATAGACCTCTTAGCATTATACTGATTTTAAAACTTTAGTAATAATGAACCAGTTTTAGTTTATGAGTACTACCTTTTTGTAGGCTTTAAAAACTCCCTTAGTACATTAGTTGAACGTAAAAGTTTGTGGAATTTTGCACAAGTTTTCGTGAGAATCAAATTAAGAATTTCTATTTTAGATGAGTTTAAGGCCCACCTGAAGGGTCTTCCATGCCCAAAAGGTGGCCCCCTCCCTTCGGAATCTCGATTAGTCACAAAAAGAGTTGCAGACTGAGAAAGTACTGTGGGTAAATGTTATCAGGGCAGAGAAGACATCGTGGCATAGATGGAATGTGAGCTAAACTTCATTTCAGTGAGAACACTGGGACTTTGAGGAAGGAGGACAATATCACAGATGGAGCATATTCATTTCGTGTTGCTGAATTTCTTCTTAACTGGTTAGAATGAGTGTTGGTATAATAAAACAGGCTTTTACCTGCTGAATGCAATTGCATTTCTAATGCTATATGTCATAGGTTCTAAAACCTTGACTCCCCCAAACAATAGAACCTGGCACCTATAGAAGGGAAAATGACATTCTAGCCTAAATCTTGTGGAGTTAAATTTCAGTTAATTCCCTTGCCACCAACCTAAGGATGATGACTTGGAATAATAGGGAAAGCTCTCTGTCACTAAGTTCCTTTTCACTTTGGGCAGGAAACTTGCCCTGTCAGTCATTCTCAACTAGAAAAATGTAGACAGGTCTACTCATCTAATACATGGAGCCTAGTATTCAGATTTGGTTTGCATTGTGGCCCTGGCACTGATATTTTTTAAAGGCATTCCAGGTGAGTGACGCTCACGTGAGAATACTCTCTCTGTTTTGCTTTGCAGCTCTAAAAGTCTAGAACCTAAGTGAATCACAAGCTAAATTTGGTTCATTATTTCAAATACTGATAAAACGTCACATATGAAGAAACGGAGAGCTCACTCATGCTTTGCCATGCATTTACTGTTACAGATTTAAATTTAGACCAAATCAAAATTGTGGGAAGTTGTGTACTGTCTTCAGCCCCCATCCTTTTCTAAATCAACATCCCATCAGGAACAAACAGACCTGTCTTTTTTATGATCACCTTGCAAAAGAGGAATTACATAATTGTTTTTATATAAATATGGGTAAACGTTCTGTAATTTATTGTCATCATTTTCATTTTAAAATTCTTTTCTGAGGAAGTTGTGAATTTCGCATTGCAAGTAAGGAGGAACTTTGAAAGAAGCCATTAAACTGAGGGAAAGAGTGAAATACTGGAGATTTATCCATCAGCCAGACTGAATAAATCATTTTTAATAGAAGTGAGCAGAAAGGAAGCATTTGCCTTCATCGGAAACAGTGAATGCCTTTTGAGTTTTCTTTGAGGCTAGGTTCCTTATGTTGACCTCTCTACCTGTTCCCAGTTTGGTAAATGCCAGTCTGCTCTACCAAGCAGATACTGGGGAAGATACTGGAAAACTAGGGACCAGCAGGTGGGCAGCCAGGAGGATGGCGATGTATAAAGAAATCAAATCAGATGCAGAAAAGTTCAGAAAGTGAAGATGTCCAGCCTGAAGAATATGAAACTTAGCAGGTGTATCATCACTGTTTTCAGCTCCTAGAAAACGTTCCTTACAGTAGAGAGCATACATTTTTGTTTCACTGCTCTAAATAATAGAACAAGGACCAGGAGATGAAAGTTGGAGGAAGAGAGATATCAGATAAATAATTAGAAAGAAGCTTCGAACACCCTATGTGTCCAAATGTGAAACGGGCTGCCTCAAGTCGAGTAAGTAGGCCATCTGGTGGGTCTCAAGAAGAGTGGGGAAGCACAGATTATAGGAGGTTCACAAAGGGGCCCTGGATTTAGAAGAGAATTTATAATGCATTACCTTCCATCTTGAAGTTTCTATGTTTCCAAGAATTCTTGAGCAGAAATTGTCTTTATGCAGGATTAAAGTCTCCATTTAAGACTGCAACTGTTTTGAAATAGTCTGTCAAGATTTGCCTAGAATTTTTTGAACAGCCCACCTTTAATGGAACGCACTTCAGCCCCTTGAATTTTTTTCTTCTTGTGTTAAATACTGATATACCTTTACCTTCTTCAGTTGTTGCTTCCCTTACGTCAGTTTGTAGACCGACTCACCTGTATTATAGCCCAGGTTAATTGATACCAGGTATACCCGCCTGCTGGCTGTTGTTCTAATAGGCTGGTATTTGTAAATAGTTCATGCTCTTGTGACACTAGCTGTTAAATATTTTGTATATCACCCCCAAATACAATCATATATTTATTGAGAGGTGGAGACATGGTGACTACAAAAGCATATTCTACATAAAATGAATAAGATTTTTGGAAAAAATTTACGTGGACAAAACATAGTTTCATTTCTTGGCTGGCATTTTGTAAGTGATTCTTTTTAATGAAAGCATTGTTGAGCTGGGTTTTTTTGTTTGTTTGTTTGTTTGTTTGTTTGTTTTTGCTAGGAGGAGCACATGACGATCGAAATAAATCTCGTCCAGTTGTAATAACATGTGTTCGCCCTGGAGGACCTGCTGACAGGTAAACTTCATCCCTCTGTGTCGCTATCCAGATAGATTGAACAAAGCTGGGGACATTGACAGAGACGTTGATGAATTAGAAATTTCACCTTAAAAAACAGATAGTATGCAAATATGTTGGAATGTGAAAACTGAAATTGTTTGGGCTGTGGAAGCAGGAGAAGGAAGGTCTGACTCCAGACTCCACACATAACTACCAACTACCCTACGTGTTCAGCAAGTGACTCAAGAGTTCTGAGCTTGTTTTCCTCTACTGTAAAATGTAGATCACAATATCTACCTTTCAAGGTTCCCAGTGTTCTCAAAAAGACCGGCTAGGGCCTTGCAGGGGACCTATCATGCGATAGAGACTTCATCAAAGGCAGCTGGCTTTTATAAGGCAGGCACTTGACATGCATCATCTCCAGTTGCTAATCTCCTCACCTGGAAAGATAAGTGGTGCTGTTTTGATTGTTACTATTATCAACATTCTTATGATTATTACCTTCTGATAATGATTATGTACGTCAGATGGAAGTGACTTGTACTAAAAGAGAAGGAACATTGTCAGTGTCTAGAACCCTCTCTTCCTTACTAATTTGAGTGTCCGAAGGGGCAGCTCCTTCAGCTTTCACATCATAAACATGGTTGGGGAGAGGGACTCCAAAGTAAACACACAACTTAGCTGTCTCAGGAGACACTTCTCTTTGTATTAATTTCCCACAGCAAAAGTTGACTCCATCAAGGCAGGAGACCACAACTCCCGGCTTTCAGTATTGAAGTCTAGGAGAAAAATGCTCTGATTACCCCTGAGTCTTCACAGTGTTTCAAACAAGGATACAATTTTTATTTTTTTTTATTTTTTTAAAGATTTTATTTATTTATTCATGAGAGATAGAGAGAGAGCCAGAGACACAGGCAGAAGGAGAAGCAGGCTCCATGCAGGGAGCCTGACGTGGGACTTGATCCTGGGACTCCAGGATCATGCCCTGAGCCAAAGGCAGACGCTCAACCGCTGAGCCACCCAGGCGTCCCAAGGATACAATTTTTAAATCTTCGCTTATGCAATAGAAATAGTAATAATACATATTATTTACTGAGCACTTAACCAGGTGTCAGAAAACATGCTAAGTGCTTGGCAGACATTTTATTTTATCCTCTCGACTGCCTACTAAATGAAGTATTTTTTATCCACACTCACAGGTGACAAAACTGAGGTACAGTATGTTTAAGTGACTTGCCAGTTAGCTAATACATGGAAGAACTAGGATAGGAATTCAGGTTTATTTTCCTTCAAAACTCATGCTGTTACTTACTTTTCTAAAAAGTTTGTGTTTAATAGAAAATAAGAGAATATGAAGATACTGTTTTCTCACCTATGTTCTAGTACGTTTGCCTTTGCAGAGGATAAGACGGAGTCAAAATTTTCATAAACATCTTGACTTTTTCCTTTCTCGTGCTTCTCCTGTGATTTTTTTCTTCCAGAAGTAAATGAGAATATTTCTGTTCCTTGTTAACTTTTAGGTTGAGGTTAACAAAAATGTCAGAAGCAAGCTACTGGTTTGTGAGCAACATACAAACAAATTAATTTAGGATGAAGTGGGATCTATTGAGTCAAAATTCCTAGAGAGTTGTCAAGGTGAAAGATATTTCAGAGATGTTTATCCTTTCAAATCCTAAACTTGTAATCCCCCCATTTGACTTTCTCATATCCATGACCCTCCCTGAAGCAGGAAGGTTATGATCTGGGAGGCTCCCTGGCTATGTTTTAGTGGCGTCCCTAATGTCCTGAGGCATCTTCTTCTACTGCCTTGAGTATCTGTGGTTCAGCAGAAGGAATAGTATTTCCCTGTCTCTTCCAGGGAATATGAGACTGAATCAATTTAATGATTGCCAAAATGGCCTGATAAATCAATAGGGAAATTTATAGACTAGGGAAATTTTTCACCAGTGCTCCCTATAGCATTTGGGTTCACTGATAATAAATTGAATGCAATCAGCAGGCTTTTCTGCTCACCTGGCTTTGGAAAAATAGGTGAATGCTATTTCCTGGGCTCTAATAAATGAATTTTAGATATTTAGGTGAGAACCCAAAAAGGGAAAACACGCATTTAGTACTTTTGCACCCCAAGAGTTAACCGGGGGTAACTTTGTAATTGACTAATATGCAGTTATTTCCTTATTACTGACTTTCATATTGCAGCAATTTTCTTTTCAGTGTTACCTCTTGCATCTCTTACTATCACCCTTGATGCTTAAAAGGAAATACATATAGGATGGATGGTAGAAAGTGTGAAAGAACCACTTTGGCTTAGTGACTGTTAATGTGAAACCCCGTTATGTTACACTAATGAAGACTGTTTCTTTTTTCTCCCTTCAGAGAGGGCACCATCAAACCTGGCGACAGGTTGCTTAGTGTGGATGGAATTCGGCTTCTCGGGACCACACATGCTGAAGCCATGAGTATTCTTAAACAATGTGGACAAGAAGCAACACTGCTGATAGAATATGATGTCTCAGTGATGGGTATGTCAGAGACCTGAGATGGTGCTTTCTAAGCCCTAGGTCATGTCATTGTCCATCCCTGATAAACCACTTTGGATTAAGAATGGACTGTTATGTCCTCTGGCAGCAGACACAGTTTCATCAATACTATATCATTACTCTGTTGGGTTCAGGGAGAGGTGAGTGGTACTTTTCAGCGATTTAGAGTTCTTGTGTCAATAGCTTCTATAATAAGGTCCTCATCTGTCAGAGTGTTTCACCTAGCTCTCAGTTCTTCTATGAGGATTACCCTTTGGCAGCAAAGTGTTTTCCCCTCCAAATCACAAAAAATAGTGTTATTGACTTAAGGGCTGGTACTTTGTCTTTTACTACACAGAGACGGAGGAAAATAGGAGATTTCTTTCCTTCTTGTAACTTCACAGTAGGAAGCTTGCTAATCAGAATCAATGGAAATTACCAATCATTTTATCATTAGGTTTAGGAACAAAGAAAGAAAAGGGGACATGTAGAAACATTGACTAAAATCAATGAGAATCATTGATTAAAATAAAAATACTGTTGAGTGCAGTGTCCTTTTTTAAAAAATATAGTTGATACATGTTACATTAGTTTCGGTTGTACAACATGGTGATTGGACAAGCTTATATGTAACGCTATGCTCGCCACAAGTGCACCTACCATCTGTCACCCTGCAGCACTGTTATAATACCTTTGACTATATTCCTTTTGCTGTGCCTTTCATTCCTGTGACTTATTCATTCCATAACTGGAAACCTGTATCTCCCACCCTCCTTCACCCATTTTGCCCATCCTCCCACCCTTTTTCCTTCTGGCATCATCAGTTTGTTCTCTGTATTTATGGGCCTGATTGTGCTTTTTGTCTGTTTATTCATTGTTCGATTTCTTTAGATTCTTTAGATTTTTTAGAGTGAAATCATATGGTATTTGTCTTTCTCAGCGTGACTTATTTCACTTAGCATTATACCCCCAGGTCCATCCATGTTGTCTCAAATGGCACGATCTCATCCTTTTTTATGGCTGTATTATATATATATAAATATAAATATTTTTATATATATAAAATATATTTATATATATAAAATTTTATATATTTTATATATGTTTATGTATATGTGAAACACACTGTCCTTATCTATTCATCTATCAGTGGACACTTAGATTGCTTCCATATCTTAGCTACTGTAAATAATGCTGCAATAAACATAAAAGTGCATATATCTTTTCAAATTAGTATTTTCATTTTCTGTGGGTAAATATTCAACAGTGAAATTACTGGACCATACAGTATTTCTAATTTTAATTTTATTTTTTATTTTTTATTTATTTTTATTTTTTAACATTTTTAAAATTTTTTTAAATTTAATTTTATTTTTTTTATTTTAATTTTTTGAAGAACTTCTATATTGAAGCACCAATTTATATTCCCACCCTCAGTGCATAAGGGTTCCTTTTTTTACACATCCTCACCAACACTGGTTATTTCTTGTCTTTTTTATTTTAGCCATTCTGACAGATGTGAGGTGATATCTCATTGTGGTTTTGATTTGTATTTCCCTGGTGATTAGTGATGTTGAGCATCTGTTCATGTATCTGTTTTTCATCTAAATGTCTTCTGTGGAAAAATGTTCAGTTCTGCCCATTTTTAATTGGACTATGTGGTTTTTCAGTGTTGAATTAAATAAGTTCTTTATACCTTTTGAATATTAACCCTTCATGAGATACATCATTTACAAATCTTCTCCCATCTAGTAGGAAGCCTTTTTGTTTTGTTGATCATTTCCTTTGCTGTGCTAAAGTTTTTTATTTTTATGTAGTCCCAATAGCTTATTTTTGCTTTTGTTTCCCTTGCCTTAGGAGTCATATCTAGGAAAATGTAGTGTAATATTCCTTCTTTCAAAAATGATTCCAATAGAAATTAATTCTATTTCTACCCTCACAACTATGGCAAAGCTTGGAAGATATTCTCATCTGGCTCTTAGATGTTAAGAGAGAGCCAAAGTTTTGTGTAATGTTGACTAAGGCAGAAGAATTATGAGATAATGAATTGGAACTTGAAATTGAAACTAAATCATGTTAGAAGTACTTCTTACAATGATCAGACATGATTATCTGACTGGATTTTACCAGAGAGTTTTATACCGGTGAGACATAGCAGAGAAAAAGAGGCTTATTCAAAACTGCAAACTGTATGATTCATGTAGAACAGTGTTGCTTGCAAGTGTTAATATGTCTACGGGCCTGAAATGTTTTAATGAGCTATGAGGTTTCTTTTTTTTTTTTTTTTTTTTTTTAGCTATGAGGTTTCTTAAAATATTTAAAGTATGAGATTTAAGGAGTTCTTAACAGAATAAATGATATGATATGCTCTTGACATGGAAAATTCAGAAATAAATGAACTTTCCTCCCTCATGTACCTTTCTCTTGCATTCTCTCCTTCCTTCTTTGCTTTTTCTTTCTTTTTTGCTGTATAGTTTTTTTTTTAATTTTTTTTATTTATTTATGATAGTCACAGAGAGAGAGAGAGAGGCAGAGACACAGGCAGAGGGAGAAGCAGGCTCCATGCACTGGGAGCCCGATGTGGGATTCGATCCTGGGTCTCCAGGATCACGCCCTGGGCCAAAGGCAGACGCTAAACCGCTGCGCCACCCAGGGATCCCCTGCTGTATAGTTTTGAATTAGATTTGGAGTTCGGTGATTGGGGCTCTGTTTTCACTCCACTGACTTCTGTTATTCTGGACCATGTTACTTATTTCCCTCTGCCATGGTCACCTCAGTTGTCAAATTGGGACTAACAATGCCTATTTTTAGAGGTAGTTGTGAGTTAAAATTATACAGTAAAATCTATTTTAAATGATGATGCAGTGTATTATTAAAAATTGAAGCAGATATTTAACATATTTAATCAATCATTCAGTCCACAAATCTTTATTGAGCTAAGTGGCAGGTATCAAAAACCCAAGAGTACTATAATCAAAACAGACTTGGTCCCTGCCCTTATGAAGCTTGCAGTAGATGGAGAGGACAGATAGAACTGATTAAACACTCATGAAGTGTGATCATTACCTACTATAAAGGGCATGAACTGGATTCTGTGATAGGGAATAAAGGCAGGTACAGGTGAGAGTTAGCAGATGCCAATATAGGGTAATTAGTGAGAAAGAGACATGTGGGCTAACACCTGAAGACTTAAAAGGAACCAGCTCCCAAAAGGAAGACAACACTAGTCTAGAAGCCCTGAGCACTTTACCTCAAAGAGACAAGGGCTCTCCTATGGAACGAACACCACTTCAGAGGAAATTCCTCCATGTTTCATTATTGCCAGAGTCAGGAGGGGACCGGGTGACCCATCTGTCTGCCTTCACCCCAAATCACACATCCTGAATGATGTTTGACAGTTTCCACACCTCAGAGGTCTCAAATATCCCCCTAATATAGGGAAAAGTGGAAGGAAACACATCAGGAAGGAAACACATTAAAAAGCCTCTAAGTTGCTAGATATAAGATCAGTATACAACAATCAGTTGCACTTCTTTATACCAGCCAAAAACAGAAAGCTAAAATTTTAAGATACCATTTATAATAGCAATAAAAAGGAGTCAATATTACAAAAGTTGTGTATAGCTATATCTGTGCCCATTACACATATATAGCTATATAGATATAGATATAGATATAGGCATATACACTAAAAATACTTTAGTGAAGGTCTATGTCACATTATTGAATGGGAAGTCTTAATATCGAAGAAATATCATTTCTCTCAAATGCATCCACAAATTCAATTCTACTCAAAATCTTAAAAGGACCTTTGGGGGGAACTTAATAAGCTATTTGTAAAAAGTATGTGGAGTAAGAAAGGTGGGAGGGGAAAAACAGCCCAAAATGTTTTCAAAACGATAGGAAAACAAGAAAAACTTGTTCTACCCAATGTCAAGACTCTTTCTAAAATCATGCCACTAAGTCTATGTAATGTTAGCCATGGGATAATAAAGAGATCAATGGAAGAGAATCAAATACCTATAAACAAACTACTGTGGATGTGGAAAGAGAGGTGTAGTCTTATATAAGTGGGGAAAGGTTGACCTAGTCAGTACGTGATGCTTGGTCAGTTAGTTAGCCACCTGGGGAAAATTTGATGAAATTCCTACTTTGTGCTCTGCTCAAAAATAGATGCTGTGTTTGGATAACCATTTCCCAATAAACTGCTATTACAAATAACTGGAATGAATATCCTTTTACCCAAATCTTTGACTGTATGTAGTTCTTAATTAAACATTTGGCACATCATTCTAACTTGTCCTCCAGAAAGGGTATACTATTTTATATTGCTACCAGCAATGTTTTAAGAGTACCTATCCCACCAGAGCTTGTCAACTTTGGATATTATCATTTTTTATCTTTCTGGTTTGTTAAGTGAAGATTGCATTTATATTTTAATTTGTTGTTAAAAAATTTATAGTGCAAGTGAATTTTTTTCATGCGGACAGTAGCCAATTTTATTTTTTATTGTATACTTATATCTTTTATTCATTTTTCTGTTGCTCTTAGTTTTTTTATTGGTTTGTATAAACTATATATTAAGGACATTCATCCCTATCAGTTTTTTTAAAAACTTTGTCAGTAGTTTATTTCCTTTTTGATATATTGAAGGGTTTTTTTCCTTCTTGTTTTGATTTAGCACTTTTCTTAGAGTTTAAATATTATTTTTCCTAAACAGTTACCTAATACCCTATTTAACAAAGAATCACATATCTGCTGATTTTTAATTTTTTTAATCATACATTAAATCATTAAATATATTAACCTCAACATCTGCGGCTTTCAATTTCTCACTTGTCAATACTTCTCTATTTAATTGTCTTACTTGGATGTTTTTCCAATATCTCCTATAGTCATTCTCTTCTTTCTGTTTGTCTTTCTTGCTTTTTTCCATTCCTGTTCTTCTAATTTGGGTTAAGATAGGATAATGGTATCCATAAAGTCAAATAATTAAGAATGACAATTTGAAGAAAGGAAAGGAAAAATAGTGCCTTAGAATATAGGATACTTTCAATTAGAATTATTCATCAAATATTAACTGAATTTTTATAACAAAAGAAATCCTTTTTTGTAATACTTTTTCTTTTGCAACTTTTGGAGCTTTTCTTCCTCAAAAGGAATAAAGTGAGTTCTTGCACAACACAGCCTATTTACTCTAAGAGCCCGATTAACATTTCAAACTCTTTGTAAGTCAAATTCCCATTAAAAAATAGTTTACCACTCTGTTTTTTGTGAAAAAATTCTAACATTTGTAGAATTAATATTTGATAAACCCCCAAAATTAACTTTATCAAATTTTTAACAAGATCAGAGCAAAAAAGGATTTTTTAAATTTAAATTCAATTTGCCAACATAAAGTATAACACTCAGTGCTCATTCCATCAAGTGCCTGCCTCAAAAAAGGCATTTTAATGGGAAATTATTTAGTCAACCAGAACTTTGGTACCAAAGACATTGCTATTTTCTTTGTTGAATGTAAGAATTAATCATATTCTATATCTCCTAAGAATCTAGGTCAAGTACTAGTCTAAAGATTATCAATTCTTTTTATACATAATATATTCATCAAATTCTAATGGAAAATGTGTTGAGATAGGCATTAGATTATATTGATTCCTATTTTGTACCTTTTATCAATCTCCCTTGATGTTATACTCAATGATTCCATTTCTTTGTATTATCTTTTCCTTCTATCAAATAAAAATAATGATATTTACCCTATACAGCTCATTAAAACAAAGACATTCATTTCTAAAGGAAACTAGGAGATATTTAGAAATACAAAGGAAATAAATTTTTGAAAGCATGTATAAAGCTCAAAGTTTATGGGCCTCCATTCAGATACCTTCCTATCACTCTTAGGTAAAGCTAAATAGATGCAAAAATTGCAATAGAAAACTTAGGATCTTAAATTAAGAAAATGAGGAGCAATAGCTCAACAGTATATGAGGACACCATCAACTACAAATAGCAGAAACCCAATGTAACCAAAGGTCAGGAGGGAATTTATTAACCTCCAAAAGTCAGGAGTTCAAGGTGTCTCCTGGCTTACAAGTTCAGTAATATCATAGGCATCCTATCTCTCCTTGCTTAGAAAAGGCTTTCCTTATCTTATGATAAGATGGCCCCAGCAGCCACAAGTCTATATTATCTTGAAAGGTTATGATGCCAGAGAAAGAAATGAGACTGGATCACCCCTAAAAGATTCCTAGTAACTTAGCTTGAAGCAAATGCTGACCATTACACTAATCACTATGTCCAGCGATATAATATACTCTTTGCTCTTTTGGTAGGGGAGGCAGGAATGTATGATGAACAGCCCCAACAGAATACGGCGCTTCCCCAAAGCAAATGGTGTTGACTTGATGAAAGTAATAGATGACCTTTTGAGGACATATTTTAATGTTAAATAATATATTCCCACTAACATGAGTTATATTCCCTCTAACATGAGAGTTTCCCTTGTTTCATATCCTCACCAGCACTTGGTTTTCTCAGTCTGTTTCATGCTAACTCTTTTGATGTAAGTATAGTGATATCCCACTTTAAGTTTAGTGTACGTTGCCTCAATAAATAGCCATGTGGAGCACCTTTTCATTTGCCCATGGGACATACTTGTTGCAATGGTTTTACTTTTAGTACTTTTTTTTTTAAAGATTTTATTTATTTATTCATGATAGTCACACAGAGAGAGACAGAGAGGCAGAGACACAGGCAGAGGAAGAAGCAGGCTCCATGCAGGGAACCCGACGTGGGATTCGATCCCGGGTCTCGAGGATCGCGCCCCGGGCCAAAGCAGGCGCCAAACCGCTGCGCCACCCAGGGATCCCCACTTTTAGTACTTTTATTTATATACCATTAAATGTATGATGCGCTGTATCTTAGAAGAGTGTGTATCTATAATCAGATATAAATATTGATTTTATGTATTTACATACAATTGAAAGTACATAATTTCTAAGTGCATGTGCATGTGTGTGCGCACATGAGGCACTGTAGTGGAGTGAGACAGAGGAGAGAGGACTGAGCTCTGGGGTTCTCCAAAAGTGGCAAGTCACAGGTTAGGAAGGTGAAGAGGAATCTGTAATATAAGTAGGGAAGGTGCATCCAGCAATGGAGATGGAGAATCAAGGCAGAGTGTTGAGTCACAGAGCACAGATTTTTCCTTTGCAAAATGGTAGTAATTATACTACCACACTCACAAGTTGCTGCGAGAAGCAAAAGAATTAATACATATGCAGTGTTTGGCACAGAATATGTGGCCAGTAAATATGCACTATTTAAAATGTTTATAGGAAAAAGCACCCCCACTTTATTATTGTTGAAATGTATGACCAAACAACTGGGTCTGAGAGCTCTGCTGTTGAAAATCATGTAACATAAAATACATGGAGAGCATGAACATCTGAAAACAATGACTTCATTAAATGTAGTGTCTTTGAAGTCAAACAAAGTTGGTGGAATCTTGGCTCTCTGTTGACCTTGGACAAGTTATTGAGCCTCTCCAAGTTGCAACCTTCCTTTCTCTAAAGTAGGGATGATAATGCCACTTCTACAAAGGTTTGATGGATTGAATGAATGTATATAAAGTGCTTACCGTAACTAAACTAAACTGTATTGAATACTGGGAAATTAAAGTTGACTATCTCCATGCTCAACTTGCCTAAAATGAACCTCAGGCCTCCCATTAATACCTGGGATTAAGAAGCAGCTGAAGCTTTATTCTGTGACAATACTGAGTCATTAATAGAAAGAATATTTAAGAAATAATGTGTTGTAGATCATTTTATTTTCTAAAATTCATCAAAACACTTATTTTACTTAAAACTTTGCTGAAAATATTTCAAAAATATGTTTCTGATAATGTATTTAAAATTAAAGATACTTGAGTCTTTGGGAGAGGAGCACACAGGTATCTCAAGGACATTGTTCTGAACATCAATCTTTAGATCAGTGTTACAGTCAAGAGGTTTCAAAAATTATGCCAAATCTGTACTGATATAACTTATTCAGGATTTTTAAAAATTATAAGATCCTCTAATAATTATTTATTTCATAATTTTCCTTTTTCTTCCATGGGAAGAGCTGTGGAGAGCCATCAGTTAGTATGGATTTCTTGTTGGCTGTATTAAACAAAGCTCACTGTAGTATAATTTAAATAAGATTTCTTTCTAAGAAGAGTAATCATTATCATTTTAGTAGATGTCAAGTGTAACGAACAAATTATCATAGTTGATCATAAAGATGGAAAGATACTAAAATGTTTTCTCAAATACTGTGAATTTTTCCACTGTTGTGCCTAATATTTACTATTCCCATACATAGACCTTTCAAAAATATTATATATATTATAATATATATACTATATATTATATATATATACGTATATATATGTGTGTGTGTATATATATATATCCAAGTCCAATCCACCTCCTTCCCTGATCCTATTATTTACTTCACTCAGTTTCTCTCATTTTATATCCCTTTTGAACCCCACTAGCACTTTCTTGGTAACTTGTGAGGGATTTACATTTTGTCTTGGTTATCTGTGAGTTTTTCTATTGTGCCTCTAGGTTTCATAGACTCCTTGGGGACACTAACTGAATCATCTCCTTTGCTTCTTTCTATTGCATTCCACGTGGAGTCTCCAGACATACATAGGATGCTCTTAATGATTGTTGTGGATTGAATAATGCAGTCACCTATGGATTAGCTATTCTTGTGGCTAAGCATCTAATGATGTGTACAAAATATAGCAAAACATCAGTGTTTATGTGGTAGGTTTAAAATGAAGTTACTTCATGAGATCACCTTACATTGCAGAATGACATGAATTTTTAAATCACAAAACCTCTTTTTTTTTTTTTTTTTTTTATTTATGATAGTCACAGAGAGATTGAGAGAGAGGCAGAGACACAGGCAGAGGGAGAAGCAGGCTCCATGCACCGGGAGCCCGATGTGGGACTCGATCCCGGGTCTCCGGGATCGCGCCCTGGGCCAAAGGCAGGCGCCAAACCGCTGCGCCACCCAGGGATCCCCTAAATCACAAAACCTCTTAATCTACCTTTCCTGTGTTCCTGTAAGCCTCTGACTCTCCTTTTAACTATTTCTCTGCTCAGCTTCAAGCCTTTCCTTTTATTAACCTGGACTAAGCCAGCTTGCAAAACCAAGAATGCTGGGGAAAAAATGTTATCCTTTCCTTGGAAATGCTCAACTGTATTCTATGTTTGCCCAGATGTATGGATAGTCCTTATTTATATTCAATCCTTGGTAGTCTTCAAGTACTGTTTTATTAGGGATCGATTTGAATGTTATGAGTCTTTGGGAAAAAATTACTAACTCCTTTGCAATCAAAAGTATAGGTTTATTGGTGTTGACACAACTGGATCATGGCTATGCTTTGCATGTCATTTTTTCAGAATACCAAGATTAAGATATAACACTCTACCATTGACTTCTGAGTCACAGGTACCAAGAGTAAATTGGCCACTATTTGTACATTCTAATCAGTTTCTTCCAGATGATATCAATGTACTAGAAATGTAATTTTTCAAGGGCTCCCAGAAGTATTTATGACACATGTGCTTTCTTTGTGGGTCACCAGCATAACCTCCACTTCATAGAAAATTTCACAAATGGAAGACCAGAGAGATTTCTATATAAAAAAATCTAATTTTCAAATGGCAACAGCCGTTTATTTGGAATGTTATTTTTCCAAGATAAAAGGTAGATTTCCTTATAATTTTTTTATCTAAAAAATGAATTTTTGCAAAATCCTCTCATTCCCATTCATCTAGTTCTCCCATATGTATTCAGACTCAGAGCCACTTATCATATGTTTATGGGCACAAAAGAAGTGGATGAGGAGAGTTACCTTAAATGAGAAAATGGATGTTTTTTATTTTATATTACTAGATTATCATAGATGTGCTTTTAACTTTACTTTTTTATTATAGTACAAGATGCAAACAGGAAAGTGCTGAAACTGTATTTGTCCACCTTGTTGAATTTTCACTCATGTATTCTCCACCCAGTCACTGCTCCATCTCTCTCCTCAGTACAAACCCTATCTTCCTAAACCACAAATTTCTTTTCTTGATTTGTGAACTGCATATAAATGGAATCATATAGTATATTTCTTTGATATTGGGCTTTTCTTGTCCAAGAGTATGTTTGTGAGATGCACTCCTCCTGTTACCTGTAATAGTAATTAATTCTTTTTTATTGTCATTATAGTATTCCATTATAGCCCTAGATCACAATTTAGCCCTTCTCCTTGATCATTTGGGTTTTTTCCAGTTTAGACTTTTATAAATAATGCCACTGTGAACATTCTGCCATATGTCTTTTGGTGAACATATATATATATGTGTGTGTGCACTTCTGTAATGTTATGCCTGGGAGTGGAAATACTAGGCCATAAATTACATTTATGCCCAACTTTAGCAGATAGTGCTAAACAGTGTTTCAGAGTGGTTGTACTAATTTTCATTTCCACTAATCATTTTGCTTCCCTCACACCTTCACCAGCAATTGGCATTGTCAACCCTTTCCATTTTAACCATTCTGAGGGTGTGTGATGATACCTCTTTGTGGCTTTAACGTCTATTTCCAGGTGAATAAGGATGTTGGGCACCTTTCATTATTGGCCATCTGGATGTCCTCCTTTTTGATGTGCTTGTTCAAGTCTTTTGATTCACTTATTTTTTTCTATTAGGCAACTCTAGGATTATAAATTTATGTGAATCCTTTGTACATTATATGTACAAACCCTATTTTAGTTACGTACGTTATAAATTAACCCTAAATGCTACATGGAAAATAAATGCCAAAATTGGTAGATTTAAGCCGTAGCATTCCAATAAACTGCTTGGTTTTTGTTTTTGTTTTTTTTTGTTTGTTTTTTTTTTTTTTTTTTTTTGGAAATGCCCTAAGATTTAGACATACAGAAGCCTAGAAGATGATGTCAAATTCCATCTAGTTCATCCTACCACATTCACGTAGATCTTATCATTGGATTTTAGCACTATATTAGTATTAGCCATTGCTGTGTTGAAAATATTAGTATTAACTAGTGCTAGAGAGCAAAATATCACAAACTAGTGGCTTAAAACTACAACTATTTTATCATCCCACATGTTTGGCAGAGTAGTAGAGATGAGAGCTGAGCTGCTCAACCTAACTCAGCATGGCCTACTCTCAGTCCCTCTCATATGAGCCACTGTTGGTTCTCCATTCTGCTCACTACTGGGCCTGCTTCCTCATGCTTATTACATCCTGATTCTTTTCTTGGGTTCGGCAGAAGATATGTCCTTTGAAAGCTCATCCTAAGTAAGTTACTTTTTAGTTTCTGGGTCTCTAAAGTAATGTGGATAGACAGATTTTAGTGCAAGAGGTACTCATTAACATTTTTGAATGATTCAGTAACACTAATGTAAGAATATAAAATACAGTAGAACATCAATCACGAACCCGTTCCTTCTAGGTGTTTAGTGTTATATTAGGTACTAAGGAGATGGGTAGTGGTATCAAAGAAGGAGTAATATAGGCTCGCAATTTAATATCCACCTTTTGATTAAGAGTCCCTTTTACTTTATTTTAGGGGATATCCCTTGTGATAGAATCAGAAGGGTCATTTAAGTCTTTTGGACACTGTTCCTCACTTGTGACATGAGGAGACTAGACCACATCATCTCAAAGTTTCTTCCAGCTGTAAAAGTCTGTGTCTTTGAATTTAGTAACTTCTCACAAAAGATTTAAGAAGTTGTACCATTCTTTTCTCAATAATGTAACACCAAAGTAAAATACTCTAAAATAGTTTAAGGTAACATTTAGCTGTAGTTCAAATTGAACTAAAATGGTTACAACTAAAACGCTATCTAAAAAGGAAAGTTGGTCTTTTCCCTTGCTAATCAAAACAAACCCAGCAATCTCATTGACAATTACAATTTCCTTGAGATTTCTTCCCAGCATTTCTGTAATAGGCATAAGGCCAAGTTGCTGCTCTGAAGCCATTATCTGCAAGAATCTTGATCTTGGCATTCTGAGACATTAACAAATTAACGGAAAATGGGTTAAAATTCCCTCAATTTCAAATTGAATATTATGCTTCTAAAATTAAGCATGTCCCCTAAGGGGAAAATTAGCCTGTTAATTTTAGTATATTTTAGAAAAATGAAAAACTGAATTCTGTCAGGAGATCTCTTTGCATGCTAAGTTTCTCTAAGGTCACGTATGTGTATTAGGTAGACGAGAATTGCACTTCCTATGAAGCAGGGTAGTAGATAAGTACTTTGGTCAATCATAAGGTCAGTTCTTGGCCATTTTTTTAGAGTTCTACCCAAGTACCAATCAAGGTTACTTTTCTCTGTGATTGGATACTAGTTTTATAATTCCTTGCTGTCAGATGAGCACCAAACAATCTTTTACTGGGGAAAAATTCTTTTTCTATGTGTCTTTTCATATCTTTATACCTTCCATTAACCACTGTGTATAACTGTAGGCTATAGCTTCCAAAGAAACGATGATCACAAACTCCCTGTGAGACATGAAACTCTTCTACCTTTTTTCTCCATATTTTAGTTATCTTTGTTCAACATCATCCACTTCAGGGCCTGATATATAGTAAAATCATTATTTTTTAGCATTATTTGTGGTATACTAATAGGTGTTAAAGTATCCGGTTGACTCCCAACCGTCATAAATATGAAGGGGGTAAGCTACATTTCTACTTGTCTCTTAGGCTATGATACTGAATTTGGCTACCGGATGCCACTGTCATTATCACTCATCAGGGTGCATTTGCTTAATATGTTAGCACCCACTCTAGTACCCTGCCCCCTGGATCTTCTATATGATCCACAATCATAGTGAGCGAAACTGCCCCAAATCTGTCTTCATGAAGTCCGGAGATCAGAGCATTTTATAAGGACCCTCTGGTTTCCTTTAAAGATGAATGACAAACATTATATGTTCTCATTCATTTGGGGAATATAAATAATAGTGAAAGGGAAAAGAAGGGAAGGGGGAAGAAATGTGTGGGAAATATCAGAAAGGGAGACAGAACGTAAAGACTGCTAACTCTGGGAAACGAACTAGGGGTGGTAGAAGGGGAGGAGGGCGGGGGGTGGGAGTGAATGGGTGACGGGCACTGGGTGTTATTCTGTATGTTAGTAAATTGAACACCAATAAAAAATAAAAAAAATAAAAAATAAAAAATAAATAAATAAATAAAGATGAATGAAGAATTTTCCACTGTGAATTCTCAGAAGCAGATTGAGATCAAACTTTTCATACAAATTTCCTTTAGGACACACCAATACCCAGTCTCTTCTTTCTGTAGATTCTAGTTCTCATCACCTGAAGGCGTTGTGTTGGTAGTAAAATAGGAAACAGAAAAGCCAGCAGGTTTTCACCTGATATCTATGAGGGCACCACCACCCAGCAGTAATCCTGCTCGAAATCACTAGAGCATCTAATGGAGTAATTCATGACTTCTGAATGAAGTAACAGTAGTAATAGTAATGAAGTAAGTAATTCAGAATGACTGAACAGACCACACCTCCTACAGAATTATTTTATTTTAAAGCAAGTATAATGCAAAGAGCCAATCCTAAAGTTTTCCCTCAACCTCTATACGTTTCCTGTCTCTGAACATACTCTCTCACAATGTTATCATCTATTGGGACAACTACCACCATCCTCATGGTGGACATCTCCCCACTCATTAGCTATAAAGTAAAGTTCAAACTCTTTATTCTGAGACTCAGGCTGTACCCAAACTTTTCCTGACCTACCTTTCTAGCTTCATTTTTTGTTGTATCTTCGGAAAATCCCATGCTTCATTCAGCCCCACTGGACATTTAATCATTTGTGAACGATGTTTTACCATTGTTATGTGTTTCCTCATGGCTTTCATCCCACCTGTACCGTGTAGTGATTAAAAGGACTCAGGTTTGATTGCTGGCAGTGCAACTTACTAGGTGTGTCACCTTTCTAAGCCTCAGTTTCCCCATCTGTAAAATGGGGTTTCATCACAGCCATAGTGCCATCCTATGATTACCATGGTGATTAGTGTTGTTAATACATTTAAAGCATTTGGCATATTCCTTGCCCACATAGAAATAAAAAATCTGCTTTTATTATTGTTACTATTTTTGTTGTTCTGTGAGCTCTCCCACTCTATTTCAGCCTTTCAACTTCTATTTCTTGAAGCTAAATCTAGCGAGTCCAGCTGGGAGCAACCTCTCTGTCATTCTAACTTCTATGATGTCTTTTTTTATACACCTCTTTTTTTATTTTAAAGATGTTACATATTTATTTGAGAGAGAGAGTGAGAGAGCACAAGCAGAGGGAGCAGCAGAGGGAGAGGGAGTAGCAGGCTCCCTTAGAGCAGGGAGCCCAAGGATGGCTCTATCCCAGGACACTGAGATCATGACCTAAGCCGAAGGCAGATGCTTAACGGGCCGAGCCACCCAGGCGCCCCATACATCTCTTTATAGTCTTTATCCCACTGAGCTTAGTACTGTCGTTTATGTGGATGACTCTCTCTCCTCTAGGAGATTATAAACTCCTTGAGGGCAGGGACTATTTCATACCCATATTGTATCCTCTGCTGTGCCCTATACCTGGAAGATACTATTTGTCTCTTGGTTGACTGAACAAATGGATGAACAAATAAATAGGGAGTAATTCATGTTAAGTCTACCTTTCCCCTAAATGTAATAATATTCAAAATACCTTCTCATGTGCTTAGAACACGTTTAGCCTACAGGGCACTTCACCATCACTATCCTAGTTTATCCTTCTCTTACCTCTATTACACCATACTTCCTCTTGTTGTTTGAGAAAGCCTGAAAGGATGACGTTGACCATGCGAGTCTGAGGCTTTCTGATTACCAGAATCTACAGGACTTCTACAACAGTAGGTCGGTTCATAAGCTGGTAAATTCATTTGCACTTTAAGTGAACAAATCAAAGCATATGCTTCATGATCATCACATATTTAATGTTTAATGCTGAAGAAATATTTACATTTCTAGAATATTAGGTAAGAGCTTTGTAGTTAATGTTTGTGTATGTTGGGCAACTCTTAGTTCCCTCTCAGGAGACCAACTTTAAATAAAGTCTTTGCCCTAAGGTACAGTTCTCTTCATGGTGCTGGGTTTTGGGGTTTTTTTAAGGTTTATTTATTTATATGACAGAGAGAAAGAGAGAGAGATCACAAACGGGTGGGGGTGGAGGAAGATGGAGAAGCCGGCTCCCCACTGAGCAGGGCTCCATCCCAGGACCCCAGGATCATGACCTGAGCTGAAGGCAGACGCTTAACCCACTGAGCCCCCCAGGTACCCCCAGCCCCAGTGCTGTTTTTCACAGAGCTCCCGCAGCCACAGACTAAATATTCCTAATTTTCTCTTCCTTGTGGTACACAGAAAGAACCTTTCATTCCAGTTAGAGGTTCAAGGCTAAATCAAGGATGTTAGAGCTATTATTACTGTTTTTTTATATACCTTGTGTTGAAGGAAAGAAAGGATTTTGGCTGTTTGAAAAATGAGAAATCTAACGTACATGATTTGCCTGGATGACACAGTTATTATAAGTGTCAAAGTCAAATTTCAGCTTTTTCTCTACCATGATATGCCACTATTAGCAAATTATAGTGATAGTAACTACCATTTACCAAGTACCTGTTCTGTTCAAAGCATTTTATAAACATTATCTCACTGCAGTCTCACCTTCAGAGGTAAGGGCGTATGTATCCCCATTGCAGGAAACAGAGATAATAAAATAATTTGCCTACAGAGAGTATAACAGAGCCAGAATTCAAACTGTTATGTCTGATTCCAGAAGCTTTGCTTAAAGCGATTTAACCACCAGAACAGTCTTAATGGCACATTTATAGGATAATCCCTGGAGCTAACTGTTGAGAACTGAACTTGAATCCTCCCCTTGGCCCGTTCTCCCATCTTCCCCATCACAGGTGGTGGTACCTCCATCTGGTCCCCAGCCAGGCCCCTGGGCCAGGCTTCATTTTCCCTCCCCCTGTTCACACCCAGCCTGTGCTTCTCCTGCAGTTTCCCAGCTCGGTCCACTTTGGCTCTCGGCACACTTGTCCTTGCCTCTCACTCACAGATGCAGTGGGTCCTCTGCACCTTATCCTTTCTCTCCCAGTCACCTCCTGGCTGGCCTGTCTCCTCTTCACCCGCTCCCACTCCCGGGCAAATCTGTGCTCCTGCAGAAGCCACAGCCACCTTTCCATGCACTCACCACACCAGGCCCCCCTTAACTCAGTGTGGCCCCACTGCACTTCCAATAAAGGTAGACTCTGGCCTATGAATCCCTGCATGTTCAGACCCAGAGCTGTCCCCACCTCTATCCTCCATGGTTTCCCAGAAGCTCTCTTCTCCTGGAGTCCCAGGCCTCCTTTTTCTTAAAGCCCCACCCCCATCCCAGGCTCCCATCCTCAGGGACTTTGCCAGTTCTGTTCCCCCTGCCTCAGCCATGATTCTCCAGCCATTGCACATGAACACACTCTTCACGCAGCTATTTTGAACATGACTTTTAATGTCTCAGCTTCCCTGTCCTACTTCTCTGAGAAAACTTCCCCTGCACCTTCCCTGTTTCAGTTAGGTCTCCCTATTTTACTTGCCCCAGAGAAACCTTACTTTTCCTTCACAGTAATTATCACCACTAAAATGCTAATTGGTTGGTGAGCTCATCCGAGGTCTCCTCCACCACTCTCTAGGCACCAAAAGGGTGGGGATGGGGACACCATATATTTTTCACCACTGTATGCACAGTATCTGCGTGATGAATGAATGAAATACAAACAGCTTAAGGACGGTGCATCTACTTTACTTCACTAAATTGGGAATAAATATTTACTCATCTCAGAAAAACTCCGAAGGTAATATAGTAAAAGGTGAAAAAAAAAAAAAGGTGCAATAAAGTCTTAAGTAACCACCTCATGTTCCTATTCTGATATCCTTACTCATTCTTCTCTTTCTTTCCCTCTCCTCTCCTTTCCCTTACATCTTTCTTTTTCTCCTCCCCCTCCTCTCTACTCTCCCCTTCCCTGGCCACCACCCTCCCTCTCCTTCCTTTCCCTTCCCTTCCAGAAGCATTTCCTCCAGGTAATAGACAAATGCATCAAGGTGCCTGAATCCCAGAGAGCTCCTTGGAAGGATTTCTGGTGACTCTCTGGCCCCTGCCTGCAGTGGATATCCTGCCCAAATTTTCATTAGCTATTTCAGTGATTCTGGAACACCACAGCTCTAGAGTCAAACCGTAAACATTAGTCTGCAGATAGAGACTTTTAGGGAATGTATCAGTCTCCCCCCTAATTAGGTGCACTAGGGTACAAGCAACAAATGATTCTCTACAGTTCTTCGAAGATTGGGAAGTGCTGGGATTAGAGTACAAAGTGGCCTGTATCACTCACCCTGTGTCCAGCCCTCCTCTTGTAGAAGATCCTTGTTTTAACAAAGTAGCAAATGTGAGTCTTTATGATGGAAGTTCCTAAATCCATAGCTTCTGCAAGTTGACCTGCTATTGAGTCTTGGCTGGTTGAAAGCTGAGTCTGCAGTTGAGATCATTTGAAGATCCTATTGTTATTAATTGGAAATGTAAATCTGTTGTGCTCCCTGTCCAACCTCTGTCATATTCCATACCTTTCACAGAGACCTGAGCCTTGCAGACACTGGTAAGAGGAAGATTCTCTTAGACACTCCTAGATGTGATTCCAGATAAGTATCACATATTTGAACAAACAAGTTTTTGAGACGTGACATGTTGGGCTCATTGGAGACTTTGATCCTGGCATTATGTTTAAGTTTGTGGCTTTCGAGAGGCTTTAAAAATAAATACTATTAAGCTACATACATTCTCTCTCTCAGAGAGGAGGGAGGGATGGTTATCATTAATTTACAAGAACAAGGTCGGGTACTCCAGCAATATTTCAGCAGCACACTTGGAAAATCTCACCGGCCTTCTTGCCTTATGCACTTGAGTTCCTGGCGTTGGTTGCCTGCTTCTTAAGACCTCTTTGCAATTTTGCTACAGACTCCATCTGAGATGTCTCACACTGTGGAGACATGCTTTGGGATGCTCTAGGGCCTCTTACTTCTCAAGAGATGAATGATTTCCTTACTTGAATGCATCTGGTTGAGTCCCTTAAAGGATAGGTTTGTGCCAAGTGGGACATTTACCTTGCAGAATCTGCCTCATTTGAGCCCTCCTATCCAAACAGAATTGTAGTAGAAGTTTGGCAGTCTTACCCTCGGAATTCTCATATTCAGGAGGGCATTTGGGACCCAGAGGTAGATTTTAGTGTGGTCATTCCAGCTGAAGATCTCATTTGGCAGATATACTAAATATCCCATCTGTGAAAAAAAAATGAAAATTAATTTAATTTTCAAAACTGTACAGTTCAGAGGTTCCCATGTAGGTGTTTCTTGAGTATCTTGTCTGAGATATGGACTCATTAGTTATAGATTATAAAACCAAATCCATAGCAGTGTAATCTGAAATTGCAGAGAGAGAGGAATACTGAATCATTTACAGTATTTAAAGCTAAGTAAGTGGAAAGACACATGGAAATCGAACTGATGATATAATAGAATACTGTCCAGCTCTGTCATCCTGCTTCTCCTTTCTATTCTGTTAGAATTTTCTCTTAATGACAACATCACTGCATCGTACATTCGAAAAACACTTAAACACTTATTTAAACTCACTTGAAAAATAAACATATAAGTAATAATTTAATTCACTGTTATAAGAATTTTTTATCTTTCTGGAGCTAAGTAAAAAAAGTAATTCTTCATATTAATTAGGAAGTTAATTAAGCAGCATAGGTGACATCGGCATATCCTAGGTTTATCCCAGGAAGTAGCAAAGGAGAGAACTAATGATTTGTGTAGGGTTCATTTCTGCCAAGCACTGTGCAAAGTACTTTACCTATTTTATCAATTCTAATTGTCATAGCAATCTTGTGACATACGAATCATTATCCTTATTTTTCATAAATGAAGTGATTGTCTTGAAGAGATTACACTTACTGCCCAAATTCACACAGATAATATTGTGTTAAACCTAGGATTCAGACTGACCTCACAAATCTGATCGTGTGCCCACAGAAGACTGACAGTCATTATAACCAATGTATGAAATAGTAAATATTTTAAGTGTGGACAAAAGCTTTGAAAGCAGCAGAAAAAGTAATGAAATACATCTTTATATATTCTAAACCAAAAATCCTGAAATTGAAATGTAAGACTCAGTTAACATTCTTTCAAAAATAAAAGACCTCCAGGGAATATTTAAAAATAAAAATGAAATCTGATTATTTAAAATATAATCATTTGAGGGGCACCTGGGTGGCTCCATCAGTTAAGCCTGTGACTCTTGGTTTCGGTTCAGGTCATGATCACAGGGTCCTGAATCGAGCTCCATGTCAGGCTCTGTACTCAGCGTGGAGTCTCTTTGTGACTCTCTGCCTCTCCCTCAGCTCCTCTTCATGCTCATGCACACACACTCTCTCTCTTTCTAAAAGAAATAAATAAAATCCTTCAAAAAAAATAGTAAAATGTAATCTTTTAGGCTTAAGTGCATTATTGAGCAAGAAAAAAAAATCCCAGAACATCAAATATTTAATATTAAGCACCTAACAGTTCTGAGTAAGAGGAAGAAAGTAGACAGTGAATTAATTATCTACTACTGTTTAATCACTCAAGCATTTTTATTGATACAAATTATTGTAAAGCTACTCAGACTAAGAGAGTGAGGCCTAGGAATCCAGAAATCCTTTCACCTATTTTGTCTTTGGCCTCTTAAAATCTCGTGCCTACCCAGAAACATCTTCACAGATTCCCCAGCACTGCATCTACAGCCCGAATCTCCATAGCCAACCAGAGGTGTTAGGTTCTAGCTATCTCCAAAGACAGAGGAATAGATAGTTCAGGAAAAGGAAGACAAGTATACTCGCAAGGTAGGGTCTCGGCTTACTTCCTAACATAATAAAGACATCATGAGTGATATCATGGCACCATCATCTGAGTCAGGGTTCCACAATGAAGGACTTCAAATTGAACAGTTTGTTAGCTCTTGACCTTTCGCAAAGGCTCTCGCCTCCTTAATTCGACAGTCATGCACAAAATGTGCTTGGACTCCACAGATTCTCAAGTTCACTGCAGAACTTCTTGGCTATTCTTTCTGCTGTGTGCACTGGTTTACAGAAGTTCTCTACTTTCATCTTTCAAAATATTTCAGGAGTCGTTCCAGTTTCTCTTATGGTAGCATAAAAGGCCATTTGTCACCTTCAAACACCCTCTCTGGCCAAGAAACAGATGCCTATAGAAGACCTATCTAACTGTATAAGTGAAAAGATGAGGTTCAAAACATGCTTCTGAAGACATATAAGGCTCCCAGGAGATGGTATTCTCTAAAGTTAACACACCACAATGAATCTCAGCATCATCTGCTTGGACCACTATCCAACGCTGGAATCCCTTCAGGACCTTCCTTACCAAGCTCTATTTGAACACTTCTAATAGCAGACTGCTTCCTGCCAACCAAGCCCTCAGCCTCAAGTAGGAGTCCTCCACCCTTAATGCACAATAGAATTACCTGGAGAGCATTTAAAATGACCATCCCATCCCAGAGGGTTGTTGTGACAAAGAGAACATGATGATATATATGAAAGCACTTTGTAAACTATAGCTCACAGTGAAGATGGAAGGCATATCATCACTTAGGCTAGCAAATAATTTCTGAGTATTTACCCATCATTATAACCTGTCTAAACTTTTTTTAGATCTGACATCCAAATTATTTTCTATCTTTTCCAGCTATGTCAAACTTTTCTAATTAGAAATTTTACTTATTTATGATTAAGAAGTCAGTATTTATCGAGGACCCACCAGATTCAAAACACTAGACTCTGTGCTTATTATTCCTATTCAGTGGTCACCATTGTCCCAAGCTGAAGGGGGCAGGGGGTGCTTTTAGCACCTTTGCACTGTTGATATCCTGGTGAGACTTCCTTTGCTTCCTCATTGGCAAGGCATTATGTTTTCTTCTTTTTTTAAGTTTTTATTTATTTATTCATGAGAGACACAGATGGATAGAGAAGCAGAGACACAGGCAGAGGGGGAAGCAGGCTCCACACAGGGAGCCTGAGGCTGGACTCCATCCCGGGACCCCAGGATCACACCCTGGGCTGAAGTCAGATGCTCAACTGCTGAGCCACCCAGGTGCCCCCCGCATTATGGTTTTAATACATGATGGTCACTTTATTTTTCCTTGTTTTTTATCTAGCCATGTCTTTGGGTCTATACATTTGCCCAGTGTTGCTTTCTTTAAGTGCTGTCTTTACCTCCTATAAACACTCAAGGTGAGTCAAATACATAGATGCTTTAAATTTTTCTAAGCACATTTTGGCAACATACAAGTAAGTTGGCTTTTAGGATGTCTGTGTGGTTGGTATTCATTTGTCTTATTTCAGATCTGGTTCCTAGGGAATTAGGATACCTTTTCTTAACTGTATACATAAGGCCAAATCTAGCACAGGAGGCCAGAGAGAATACATATCTTGCTATTGAGCCCTTTCCTCTTCTTGACCGACTCTAACTCTTAGTCTTAGGAGGTTAAGAATCCTGAGTAGTAGGAATTCTTTTTCAGGCTGGCAGACACTTATTCCTACTTAGTAGTTTCTCTGCCTCAGCAGAATCTGATGGAGATTCATCCCATTTTTTGTGTGGATCACTTATACAGCTCAGAAAACCTGACACTGACTATTTTTAGACTGAGGAGGAATCAGACTTTTGGAGAGTGATGATAAGGAATATGATGATTACACCGTAGCCCTGTGTAAATGCCAAATCTTTTTAACATTCAGGGCAAAGAATTTTTCACTTTGTGGCAAATATTTCTACTTTCCTTTTGGCGTTGGTCACTTAAATGCCAGGTTCATTTGACTGTGTACGTTTTTTAAAGCAAATAGGACACAAATTTTGTGAGTTTCCCAAAAGCTTGCTCCTGGTAGATAGAATTATGCTTATTTTTAAAAAGTCATCACATTAGTACTGACAGTGGAAATGGAAGCTTCTGGAGCTTATGCAGTAAAAGACATGGCATTGTCTACAAAGTGTGCCCTGACTCACTATGCCTGAGCTCATAAATTTCTTTTTTTTTAAGACTTTATTTATTCATGAGAGACCCAGAGAGAGGCAGAGACACAGGCAGAGGGAGAAGCAGGTTCCCTGCGGGGAGCCCGATGGAGCACTTGATCCCAGGACCCCGGGGTCACCACATGAGCTGAAGGCAGACACTCAACCACTAAGCCACCCAGGCATCCCTGAGCTCATAAATTTCTTTAAGAAATCTTGTGATCTTATTTTACTTGTCCTCTGTTTTAAAAGTTTAAAAACTATTATCTATATAAATAGGATAAGATTAGAGCTTGAGATTGAAGTTGGAAGACTCTTGTTAGTATCCTATAAAACAAGTTTAAATATCTGTACCATGTCAGTCTATAAAATTTAATAATGAAACCTCCATGTAAATCCTAACATGATTATTTCAATTATTATTATTCCGTCAGCTGGGGGCCTAAATGCCTTCATTTATTTAGTTACTGGGTTCTAGTTTCCCCTGAACTAAATCCATGGTGAAACATCACTCTACAAAGGGCCAAGAAAAGCCAGGGCTATCTAGAAGAAGAAAAACAAAATCAGAATACTTACACTACTGTATTTCAAGATCTATTAAAAAGCTAGAGTAGGGGCGCCTGGGGGTGACTCAGACTGTTAAGCCTCTGCCTTCGGCTGAGATCGTGATCGCAGAGTCCTGGGGTCGAGCCCCACATGGGGCTTCTTGCTCAGCAGGGAGCCTGCTTCTCCCTCTCCCTCTGCCCCTCCCCTTCCATGCTCTCTCTTGCTCTCCCTCAAATAAATAAATACAATTTTTTTTAAAAAGCGCTAAATAATTAAGACAATGTGGTACTGGCATAAGAAGGACAAATTGACCCATGTGACAGAAAAGAGTGTCCAGAAACAGAGCTATACATATATAGTCATCTAGTTTTTGACACAGGTGACATTGCAGTGCAGTGAGGAAAGAAAGGGTTTTTGTTTTGTTTTGTTTTTTCAAATAATGACGATGGGGCAGATGTATCCAAGTGCAAAAAACTATATCATGGCCCTGCCGCAGGCCATATATAGAAATCAGTTCAGATGGCTTACCTATCTAAATGTGAAAATTAAATAATAAAGCCCGAAGAAAAAGTATGGGATAACATCATCACAACTTGATAGTAAGCAGAGGTTTCCTATAGAAAGCACAGAAAGTACCATAAAAGAAAAAAAAAAGAATAATGAACATCTCTTCATTAAAAGACACCATTAAAAGTCTAAAATGGTAAGCCATAGAGGGGAAAAATATATTTGCAGACTATGTATTCAATAAAGCATTCATATCAGAAGATGTTATTTTTGAATTCCCACAAGTCAATAGGCCAGACAGCTTAATGGAAAGTTGGGAGGAAAGACTTGAGCAGACACTTTATAAAAAAAAAAAAAAAAAGTTCTCCAAGTGACCAATAAGCCAGGAAAGATTGCTTAACAAATGCAAATGGAAATCACAACGTGATACCACTCCCATACCTACCTAATGGCTACAGCGGCAAAGACTGACCAGGACAAGAGGTGACAAGCATGGGAAACAACTGGAACTTTCATTCCCTGCTGGTTAGGAGATAAACTACTACAATGCTCTGGAAAACTCTTTGACAGTGTCTGCTTGAGTTGACGTATTCCTACCCTACAGCCCAGCAATTCACTCCTAGTTACGACTCCCACAGAATCCATTCCTGTGTTCACCAGGAGACATAGGATGTTCATGGCAGCAATATTTGTAACAGCCCCGAACCGGAAAATACCTAAATGGTAGAATGGATTAAACTATGGCATATCCACCTAATGGAATATTATTTGGCAATGACCATGAATGGCCTGAAATTACTCCCAACAATAAGTATGAATCTCGCTAACCTAACATTGAGCAGAAAAAGCCAGAATCAGAAGAGTAAAAACTGAGTCTGTTTTTAAAAAGTACAAAAATAAGCAATACCAACCTGTGCTGACGGGATCGAGGTAGTGGTTACCTGTGGGACAAGGGAGTGATTTAAAGGAATGTACGCCGGGTGGATTCTTTGATGCTGGTACTGTTCTATTTCTGGATCTGGGTATAGGTACACAGGTGTGTTCCGTGTATGAAAATTTATCAAGTAGCTAATTAATGATTTATGGATTTTTCTGGATGTTTGTTATACTTCAATGAATAGTTTTAAAAACACTAGAAGCCAATAAGCAGGGTACAAAAAAATGTCAGTCATGTAAAATGCAGGGAGGGAGGCCAAGATATTCTTTTTTTTTTTTTTTTTCCAGGGCAAAAATCTTGGCTTTAGGCCAAGACATTCTGAAGGTAATACAATTACCAGGGCAAGCTGCTGCAGAGAACAGAAGTCAGTCATCAACCATGCTTGAGCCAAACTCAAGTTAGCATGGGACATATTATTGAGTTTCACTTACTTTGGACTCTTCTTACAATAGAGTTAACTATGCAAATCGTCTCCTTTAACTCCCTAGGAAAAACTTAGGATTTAAGATAAAGT
Organism: Canis aureus; assembly: GCF_053574225.1. Lineage (NCBI taxonomy): Eukaryota > Metazoa > Chordata > Mammalia > Carnivora > Canidae > Canis > Canis aureus. The sequence continues at coordinate 11,104,932 of NC_135621.1, read as the reverse complement.
TCATTTGAACATGAAAGGTACGCCCTGTTGTATTGGGACTATTTCCCAAGCAGTGTATTTCAATAAAGCAAAAATAAATTGGCAGTATTTTTGAAAGCGAAAAAAAAAATTTTTATACGAGTTTAGCTCATCTGAAAGAGATTGAAATTATTCGTAGCATTATTGGAATAGGCTATCACTAATAAAAATACTTTTAACTAATGGGTAAATTGAAAAGCACCCCAAAGGTACTTTTTATCAGAATGAATGTAAGGCAGGCAAAGCTAATAATACCACGCAGTCTTTCTGCCACCCCGGGAGGTTCTAATCAAGCCTTGTGCTCTGATTGAAATGCAGGGCTCAGAGTGGGAAAACTGATTAACAAAATAAAAAATCCAGAGTGTTTCCCATGCAAACAGTCATCAGCGTATCTTATGTAATTATGTAGCCCATAAATCAACACAGCGTGCAAGGGCTTCAGCCTTAGTGTAAATATCTTAATGACTGAGCTGTCTTTAACCATGAATAATTTATATCTGCGTGATCCCTTTTTCTCAACCATGCTTTACTTAGGCAGGACAAACTAATCTTCTGTCAGGGGATGGGCTCTTGATTATTTCTTCCTGCTTTTTCTTCTGTTTATTTTTCTCATTTTGACACACTCCATTTTTCCCTCTTGCACTTTCTTAAATAAGGGTGCCTCATCCATCTAGCCTGTCTGCTTGCTTTTACTTTTGCTATGCATCTTATTAGACATCTTGGAATAAAGCCAGGGCTTTTGGACTCCCACTTTTCATAGGGCCTCCTGTAAATGGAATTAGGTGGCGACTAGGGAAATAGGCTTAATACCACGAGGCAGTATTCGCTCCTTGATGTTGTTGTGGGGAAACATTTATTACAGAAAGCAATTGCCAGAAAAGGCTAACGATCAATTAAACGTTAGCATTTGTAGATCCCCTCCTGTGATGCAGAAAGTAACTGCCACATGGGTAATGCTAGAAAGCTTACTTGCTAAAATAGTTTTGTTGTTTTCTTAGAGCCCATTAAAATAAAGGCAGCTGAGAAACATTCAGATCAAATTCTATGTTGTCTATTTTTTTAAGATTTTTATTTATTTCTTTCAGAGAGAGAGAAAGAGCATGAGTGAGGAGACAGACAGAGGGAGAAGCAGACTCCCCACTGATCAGGGAGCCCGATGTGGGGCTTGATCCCAGGACCTCAGGATCATGACATGAGCCAAAGGCAGATGCTTAACTGACTGAGCCACCCAGGTGCCCCTCTCTGTCATCTAAAAAGCTTATCTCTGGGTTGCCTCCTTCCTGTGCTTCTAGCAGGGAGCTCTAATAGATATTTCTCCCATGGGATTTTACATACATGGTGCTAACTGGTATAATGGGGACTATCCTCAACATATTTTAATGATAGGACACAGAGGTTTGATCGAGGAACAGCCATTGGAAACCTCCCCCTTTGCAATGGTGATAATTGCATAATTGACCAGGTTTCCTTTATTATCCCAGTTTCCAGAAAGCTCATATTTTTTTTTACTAAAGCAAAATTCACAAAATATATAATTAACCACTTTAATGTGTACAATTTAATAGTAGCGTTTAGCACATGCACAACATTGTGCAGTCATCAGCTCCGTCTAGATGCAAAACTGAAGCCGTCATCCCCTTATTCCCCTCTGCCCCCAAGACCTGGCAACTACCAATCTACTTTCTGTCCCCTTCAATTTACCTGTAGTTCTGAGTCATTTTTGCAGTTCAGAGCATCTCTATTAACCCTTGTGGGCAAGGCATTTGCAGGCTCCTTTTTTTCTTGCTGATTATTTCTTTATGTTATAGATTTAGTTTAAAGCAAGCAGCCTCCAGAGTTTGTGAAATGAAATTGAGTGGAAATATATGCAAACTAGGATAGCATCCTTTTTACCTCTAGAGCCACTCGCCACTCTTCTCCATGCTACTGTGTGCCCTGACCTTCATGGCCTACATAATGGGCTCTCATGTCCTCAGCTCCAGTTGGGTTTAGCTAGTAGGGATCATGGCAGGAGATGAGAGGAAGAGAGGACAGTGATGGAGAGTGTTATTTCCTGGCTGCCTTGCTATGGGTTCACTGAGGCTGGCTACATCCTTTGACTTCAGGTGCCAGCTCCATCAGGTAGCCCGTTCCACATAGTCCTTTCTCACTAACAGCTCTATCCTTTGCTTCTTCAGGACAGTGTAGTAAGGTGCTTTTTGCTTCTGGCCTCAGAGCATATTGCATTATCCCTGTGGTTCCCTTCTAACCTTCTCACATCTTTCCAAATAGTTTTTTATTAAACTCTCATCAAAGTATCTTAATTTGAGTGTATCATCTGTTTCTTGTGAGGATCCTGATTCAAATAAGCACATTCTCCTCTGTGGTTCTGTTTAGCCGTAAGTCAACATGATTTGCTTAGGGACCTCTGCAGATAAGCTGGTCTGACAGATTCTTCTGGGACCAGACAGTGTCCTCCCCAGGTACCCAGAGCATTCACGTCTCTTCATGGTTTTAAGGCACAGGACCTTTGTGTCAATCCTTAAAAGACAGCAGTCTTTTTAAGAGCTTATAATCCTGGAGATGGCTTTTTTTTTAAGAAGATTTTATTTATTTATTCATGAGAGACACACAGAGAGAGGCAGAGACATAGGCAGAGGGAGAAGCAGGCTCCATGCAGGGAGCCCGATGTGGAACTCGATCCCAGGACCCCAGAATCATATCCTGAGCCGAAGGCAGACACTCACCCACTGAACCACCAAGGCGTCCCTCGAGGTGGCTTATTTACTTGACCATTTTCAACTACCATAATACCCACTTTAGAGGTGGAATGACCAGTGAGCTCAAGTTCCATCTGGAAGAAGGTGGGTTACCTTTCTGCCACTGGATTGTTCCCTAATTCTTTCACTGCTAGATAAAGTCACATACTTCTCAGTCTGATACTGTGAGGCATTCGATGGAATTCATTTTGCAGTCTTAGAATTTAGACACAAGAAGAACACTCTTCATCATCAACATTATCTATATATGTATACACAGCCGGTGACAAGAATAGCCATTGAAAGGATTTAAGCATAGAGTTAACGTGATCCCACCTATACTTGGAACTACTTCAAGCAAAAGAATATAAATTAACTTTCTGCATCATCAGTATATTTAGCATAGCACCTTAAATAAAATAATAGGTGTTCATGCTTCCACTTGTTTCATCAACAAATATCACTGAGCACCTACTATGTACATAGATATCATAGACTGTGGAGAACCATGGTCATGAGGAGGACATACACAATCCCTGCTGCATGGAGCTTACATTTTTATCAAAGAACAATTAACTAAATAGCCAATTAGACAACTGATTGTTGAATTGCATTTATTAGAAGTGCTGTGAAGGAAAAGCACAGGATTCTATTAATGCATTTCTCAGGAAGGTAGACATGGTTTGCAGGTCAAGTCAGAAATCTCTAAGGAAGTGACATTTGAGCAAAGAAGTGGTGAAGAAGTGGGTGAAGGAGAAATGAAAGAGAGTTGGAGCATTCCAGGTAGACAGAAGGGACCAGAGACAAGAAGGCACGTGGCATTTTTAAAGAAATGAAAGAAAAGTAGGGGGCTGGAGCAGAGAGAACAAGAGCAGAATCGCGGGAAATAGACCTGGTGAGGTAAGCAGGCCAGATGTAGGTCCTTGTAGATGGTGTTGAAATGCTCTACCTCGTAGGAACAGCCACTGAAAGGATTTAAGCATGGTGTTAACACAATGTGAGGCACACTTTTAAAATGATCACTGGTTTGGGAAGGTGGAGGCCATGAGAGGAGGAGGGGGTACCAGATGATGGTAACTTGGGCTGAAAGAGTGATTGTGGAGACAGAAAGAAAGGATGAAGTTGAGAGCTGTTAGGAATTAGAGTGAAAGAGAAATTTGTGAGGATGAGGGAGAGGATGGACTTGAGATGACTCCTAGGTTTCTGGTTTGCACGGTGGAGTGTAATGGCAGTCATTCACTGGGAGAAGAGCCAACGGAGTGTGGTGGGCTCACTACCAGTTCTACACATGCTGTGTTTGTTGTGCCCGTGAAACACCCAAGAATTGTTTAAGGTGGCAGTAGTAGCAGTGGGAGCTCAGGGGAACGGTATGTACTAGATGCATAAATCTAAGAGTGATCATGGGTAAGTGAAACTAGGCTACTAAGGAGAAAGAATAGAAAGCTAAGCTCATATTCAGTAAACTGTTATCAACAATCCCCACACATCCTTGTGTGTGCACACACACACACAATGGGATATTACTCAACCATCAAAAGAATGAAATCTTGCCATTTGCGATGACAGGAATGGAACTAGAGGGTACTATGCTAAGTGAAATAGAGGAAGACAAATACTGTATGATTTCACTCCTATGTGGAATTTAAGAAACAGAGCAGATAAACATAGGGGAAGGGAAGGAAAAATAAAAATATAAGAACAGAAACAAATTCTGAGAGACTCTTAACTATAGGAAACAAACTGAGGGTTGGTGGGCGGGGAGATGGGGAAATTGGGTGACAGGCATTAAGGAAGGCACTTCACGTAATGAGCACTGGCTATTATATGCAACTGATGAATCACTAAATTCTACCCCTGAAACTAATAATACAATACATGTTTGCTAAATTGAATTTAAATTAAAAATAAATTTTAAATCCCTGGTCATCTTAACATAAGATAAATACCTCCCTTTCCCTGGCACCTTTATTTTTTCTCTGCGTAAGTTAGGACTTCACTGTGACACAGTCTTGTTAGAAAGTTAACATTGTAAAAAAAAAAAAAAAGAAAGAAAATAAAAAGAAAGTTAACGTTGTGCCCTGGAAATTTCTTAATATGAAATCTTTATATTACATAATGGGTGTGTAAAGATGGGAGACCATCCCTTAAACTCACTCTTTAAAGGATGTTATTGTTGTTATCAAAATACTTAAAAGTGTGAGGTCTTACAACCCATCTCCGTAAACATGGGTTGTCTAGAATCATTTTTATATCTAGCAGTTCACCTCTTCTACTCACTAGTAGGGTATTGGAATTTAAATTGAGCTACTGCATACTTTTATAAGGTTTATTAACCTTCTCGAATTTTCTGATTCCCTAGGCTTTTCCTTACCTGGCATTGCTATTTCTCTGTAGAGTTGTAGATAATCAGGGCTAGAGAGCTTTTATGAAAGTCCAGTTATTTTACAAATGCAGGAAATGAGGTCTAAAGGAAATGATGGCTTGAGCCACATGGTAAGTTGGTGGCATAGTGAGGCATCTCCCTCCAGCTTCCAGCCCCAGGCCCAGCTTAGAAGCACACCGCTTCTTCCCTTAACCATGACTTTAAATTTCTCTTCTCAGAGTTCTGAAGCATTCCATTTTAGTTTTAAAGAAACTCATTCATTGCCCGTCTGGCTCCCCCAAATGGAAATATTGCACTTGTTGATCCTCTGAAGCCTTATGGGGGAAAGTACTACTTAAAGAGAAACTTACTTTGGAGGTGAAGCAGAGCAGCTGGGGGTATGAGCTCTCTTCTCTTCTAAATTAATGGTGGCAGAAGAAGATCCGGTACATTTTTTTCCATGCTTCTTCCCCACCCCACCCCCCATAAGCCACTTTAACTGTGTATGCACGTCCTTTACTTTAAGAGAAGATGACGCTTGTTCTAGACTCAGCCCATACTCCTCAGTCTAACCCCAAGACCCTCCTCCAAATGGGAGGATCAATTCAGTGATAGTTGGACACTAACAGGCACGTGCAAAGCTGAAGGGATGAGGGGAGCAAAGGTCTCCCATGACCTCCTTAAACCATTTTTGTTAGCTACTCATGTGCATTTAATATGTAGCATGCTCTTTGTGACCTTCTGTCTGCCTCCAATTTCTCCAGATTGTTCCATTCTTCTAGAACACTACAGCCTGATAGATGAGCTTTGCCTTCATCTCAAAAGCGTTCTTAACAACTAATTAGATCCTTAAAGAACAGAAAGTAAAAAGCTTCTTGCGAGTAATCAATTCCCTGCAGGTTTGCTCATATTTTTCTCTGTTTCTTGATAGCCCTGTTCCTATCATTTCTTTCCACAGGAAAAAGTTTAATATTCATTCTTTGCCATAACTGGAATGTTAGAACCATGCAAGAATATAACTTTTAGGACCTTAACAAATATAGGCCAGGAGAAAAAAAGCAATGTAAGAGTTTATATTTAAACAATATCCATATATGCTGATAACCTCTTTAAAAGCTCTGATCTTTAATCATGATGCAATGCTTTTAAGAAAAATGAATACATCATGTGTACTAAGTAATGGTTGATTGTGGTTTTATAAAAAAAACTTACATCTGCAAACGCCGAGTTATAAATACCTGCCTCTTAAAATAACAATTCAAGAAAGATATATTGGAGGAATAGACTCAAGCGAAAAGGCCTACCAGGATATAGATTTAGTTTTTAACAAAGACCCAAACTTAAAATACTAGCTTAAATATGATAGAAGTTTATTTATTGGAAGAGCTCCAATCTCCGGGAAGAGAGGGTTTCAGCAACCTAAGCTTCTCTACGTGGCTCCCTGCTTTTGTCTACATGGCTGAAGATGGGTCACCAATTAAGGGCCTGCACTGCAACAGCAACAAGGAAGAAATGAGATCGAGGAGAGCACATCCATCATTTTTTTTTAAGATTTTATTTATTCATTCATGAGAGACACAGGGAAAGAGAGAGAGAAAGGCAGAGACACAGGCAGAGGGAGAAGCAGGCTCCATGCAGGGAGCCCGACGTGGGACTCGATCCTGGGACTCCAGCCCTGGGCTGAAGGCAGTGGCCAAACCGCTGAGCCACCCAGGGATTCCCCCACACATCCATCATTTTTTTTTTTTTTTTACATCCATCATTTTTAAGAGCACATCCAGAACAGCTCACTTCCCACTGACTGGAACTTGGTCACATAGACGCACCTCACTGCAAAGGAGGCTGGTAAATGCCCTTAGCTGAGCCGCTTATTCCTGAAGAAATCAGGAATACTGATGTCCCTGAAGAAAGAAGGGAAGATGGGATACCAAGGAACAACTACCAATTTCTGCCATTAAGTAAGAGATTAAGTTATAAGTAGCAAAAAACTTTATTACTTCCATCTGTTAAGCCAAAGAAGTTTATCTTTCCACATGAGAAAACCAAGTGGAAGATTATATGTGATTATCACCTTGCAAAGCTATCTGTTGAGATCCAGCCAGTCCTGGGAAGTGATTTCGGATATTAGTCCTTCTAAAATTATTCCTTCTATTATTGTGGTGATCGTTTCACAGTGTGTGTGTGACTATCAGAGCATCACATTACCTGAAACCACGGTAATGTGTCCATTATATCTTGAATCATTAAGTTCTAAAGTTCTATAAAGATAATATGAGAAAAGGCCCTCCTGGGCCAGAGCTGACATGAAGGTCAACCTAAGCAAGAAGGGACCTTGCCAGGTTGCATGCTCATGTAGGTTGCAGACTTCAGCGGGGGGGAAGCTCAAGGCACCAGATTTTGTGCACTTGGCTTAGTCACAGAACTTGGGCTGTGAGAGTTAAGAGGTCTGCAGAATCGACTACCCTAGTAAAGAAAGGACCCCTAAAACAGAGGTTACAAGGACTGGCCAGTGAGCCCCAACTGAGGCAGGTGCAAACCACTGTCGCACATAGCCAAGGGGCCCGCTCACAATAGATCACCAGGTGGAAGTAGAGCAGGACCCGGGGCAGCACCATGACCAAGCGAGGCACTGGAGAGAAACAGCAGGTAGTGAGGGAGAAGGAAGAGAAGCCACATGTTGTCAGTGGACCTAGGTCAGGTGCTAACACAGCAAGGTGAGCAAGACCAGAGAGAGCCACAGCTGCAAGAGTTAGGTTCACGGGAAAATTATAGTCCTAACACCCCAGAATCAAAAAGCCCTGTTAGTAAACTCAGAGTGTTGGGTCCTCCCAGCTATTCTTACTGAGTTCTGCCCTGGAATTGACAGGAAGGGATACCGGTTCTAATGGTCACTTAATTTTTTTTTTTTGGACTAAATTACTGCGATATCACCAATCATTTGAGAAATGTAGTGCATACAAGAATCTTTAGCACCAGAATATGAATGTCATTGGCATGAACGTTCTCATCTTTACCTTATTTAAGAAATATCTTGTTTCATAACAAGCTAAAAATGGCTCTTTCCTATAGAATGTCCAGCGTCGTGAGTCAGTCCATACAGCGACAGGAATACTGATGTCCTAGCTCACCACATCTGAGTGTCACCTCCGTGATAAAGATGGACTTGCAGAAAGACAAAATCGTACTAATGAAGAGCAGTTGAAAATCAAAAAAAAGAAAAACTAAAAAAAAAAATCAAAAAAACTATTACAGAGTTTTGTAATATGTGTCTTATAAAATGTTTGAGGTCATAATATAGCAATAATAATAACAATAGTCTTTATGTATAGCACTTTGTGAAGTACAGAATGCTCTAACAAAACATTGATTTCATCAAAATAAACACTGAGAGAAAGATACCATTTTGTAGGCAAGCAAGCTGACTTGGAAAGTTTTGGCAACTTGTCCATGATCAAAATATTGTGAAAAAAAAAGAATGAAATGTGGGTGTTTTAATTCCATGTCCAAGGCTCTCACCTGCCTCTTCTGAACTTTAAGCAACTTCATGAGTTTTCTCGTTTATTTGTGCATTCACTCAACAACTGTTCATTGCTCACGTCCTGTGTGCCAATCGTTATGCCCGGCACTGAGGATGTCGTGATCAACTAGGCGTCATCTCTGCCTTCGCAGCCAGCTTGCAGTCTGGCAAGGGACAGAAGCCTGTGATGAACACTGGCCACAGGGAAGCAGTGAGCTGTGCACCACAACAGAGGAAGAACAGCAGGTTGTAGGAGCACATGAGACAGGGATCTCACCAAATCATGAGTCGGGAGAGGCTTCTCAGAGGCAATTGATGTTTACGCTGAGTCCCCCAGGGTAAATAGGAGTTGAAGGGATACGGAGGGTTCCAAGCCACAAATAAAGCACGTGTGGTGTGAAGTCACTCCTGAGGGTGAAGTGACCCTAGATCAGGTCCAGAATAGGGAAAGACCCAAAGGATTTACAAATTCAACTTACTGTATGCATTCCTCGTGTTTGGCTAATGAGAGATTTCCTCTCTTCATCCATCCACCCATCCACCCATCCACCCACCTATCCATCCACCTATCCATTCACTCATCCACGCACCCACCCATCCACCCATCCACCCATCCATACACCAACCCACCCACCTATCCATCCATCCATCCACCCATCTATCCATCCACCCACCCACCCATCCATCCATCCACCCATCCATCCACCCATCCACCCACCTATCCATCCATCCATCCATCCATCCATCCATCCACCCACCTACCTATCCATCCATCCATCCATCCATCCATCCACCCATCTATCCATCCACCCATCCATCCATCCATCCATCCACCCACCCACCTATCCATCCATCCACCCATCCACCCACCCACCTATCCATCCATCCATCCACCCACCTATCCATCCATCCATCCATCCATCCATCCATCCATCCACCCACCTACCTATCCATCCATCCATCCATCCATCCATCCATCCACCCATCTATCCATCCACCCATCCATCCATCCATCCATCCACCCACCCACCTATCCATCCATCCACCCATCCACCCACCCACCCACCCATCCATCCATCCACCCACCCACCCACCTATCCATCCATCCATCCATTCATCCATCCACCCATCCATCCACCCACCCACCTATCCATCCATCCATCCATTCATCCAACCACCCATCCATCCATCCACCCATCCATCCATTCATCCATCTACCCATCCACCCATCCATCCACCCACCCACCTATCCATCCATCCATCCATCCATCCATCCATCCATCTACCCATCCATCCATTCATCCATCCATCCACCCATCCATCCACCCACCCACCCATCCATCCACCCATCCATCCATCCATCCACCCATCCATCCATTCATCCATCCATCCACCCATCCACCCATCCACCCACCCATCCATCCACCCACCCACCCACCTTTCCATCCATCCACCCATCCACCCATCCATCCACCCACCCACCCATCCATCCATCCATCCATCCATCCACCCATCCATCCATCCTCCCACCCACAGTAGGTGCTAAATGTTTGAAAAACTTCTATTGGGAAACCCAGTATTTCTAGGGACTGTGCCAAGTGATATAGAGGGCATAAAGATACACAAAACATGATCCCAACTAATGTGAAGCTTACATTTTAATTGAAGAGATAAACCTGTGCACATATTACTGGATATGCGAGCTGGATACAGCAGGGGTCCTAAGAGGTGCCCTAGGGAGTTATCACTGGCTTGGGGGGATGTTACCTGGAGGGAAATGTACGTTTTGGTGAAAACAGTAACAGACCAACATCAGATTGAACATTCTCCACATTTTTTCGTGCGTCTCTTTGCTTATTGGGTTTATTTTGTTTTGTTTTCTGAAATGTGTTCTTCCGTAGATTCTGTGGCAACAGCGTCCGGGCCACTGCTAGTTGAAGTTGCCAAAACTCCTGGTGCCAGCCTTGGGGTTGCCCTAACTACCTCGATGTGCTGTAACAAACAGGTCATTGTCATAGACAAAATCAAATCTGCAAGTATTGCAGACAGGTGGGTGTTGTAGAAAAGTGCCTACTTTTCAAAACTGCATGAGTGTTAAAATATATATATGTATAAATGTATTTCTATATGTATATACACACACATATGTAATATTACACAGGTACACATGCATTCACATACCTACATATATGATTTTAAAACAGCTCTCCTGCCCGTTTATACAGGTTTCATCAAGAAAACAAGTTATGGTTCTAGGGCTTAAAAATTCACCTACCTCATCAGCCACCCCGTAACATAATGTTGCCTCATCCAGATGTTTGGTGTGGTCTTTAGAGATAGGAAAAAATGAAAGTCAAGCAACTGAATGAGTTTTCCTAGAGTGTTCTAGGGTGATAGATTGTTTTTGGCTTAGGGTGGCCAAGCATACCTTCAGTATGCTCCTTTTAGGTTTTCCCGAACTGTTAACGGGTGACATCTTGCCACCGTGAAAAATATGATTCCTCTTTTCTTAAATAAGTAAAACAATATTTTTGAAATAATACAGTCTTTAAAGAAAGATCTTACACTGTCATAGAATGTTAATCTTAGGCTTTCACCATCTTCAAGGGCCCCCGCAAACATCATTCATTCCTATGACACCATAAACACAAAAGTCCTTTTTCCTGAATTCTTTTTCTTAATGAATAGTTTAGACTTACAAGGTAAGAAAGGCGGCAGGGACGAGAAGACTACCTCACCACCTTATAAATTATTTCACAGCTCCTGGTCAGAAAACCCCCATTTCCAAAGCTGAAGCTCTCCAAGAGCTTCACGGAACTTTCTTTTTGGATGGAAGGGATGACTTGAAATGCTTTTTTGTCTTGAGAAGGAGGGGCAAATTGAACTCCAATAAATTTTTTTTTTTTTTTTTTAAAGAGAAGGAGGCTACTCTCCCTGTGGAAGGTGCTCAGTAAACTCCAAGAGGCCCAGCTTCCCCTGCATGTCCACGAGGCCTCTTTCCCATACACCCTCACCCTAACTTGGTAAACCTCGCACTCTGATGCAGTAGAACCTGCAGCAACCCCTGTAGTGGTCAGTCTACAGCTCCACTGTGCTCTTACCCTCTGTTCAGTCCTTGACCAGTGATGGCCATTGATCCAGAGGTGTTCTCCAGCTCAATGGTGCAGGATGCTTTAATTTTCTCCCTCGGTTTTTTTTTTTTTTTTCCCCATTCCACAGGGGGTAACCAGTTTAAGGAGCTGTCCGCTTGACTGGTACGTCGGGATGCTGACTGCCGTGTTTGCTTTTCTCAACTCATCCAGTAGCCAGTCTCTTGAGTTCAGCAAGACATAGCAGCTAGCCCCTCTCCCCACCTCCCCCCAGCCTTCCCCTCACTCACCAACCGCAGGCCTCCTTTTTGACTCTTCTGACTCCTGAATAATTGCCATCGCCATCGCCATCGAGAGCTTTTGTACTAATCGACACTTAACCCCACAATAACAAAATAAAATAAAATCTAGTCATAGAGAACTGGTGATTCGGCGGCTCACGTGAGAGCTCCTGAACAAGCCATTAGCTGAGTCTCCCCCAGCCTTTCCCATTCACACATGAGATAGTTGGAAGTGCTCCCACTCCAATTATGTGAGTCACATCTTGACGTGCTGAGTATTTACCAGCTCACGTTTCATGGAAAAACCAACAAGGAAAAACAAAAAAACAAACAAAAAAAAACCCCACAGAAATTAAAAAAAAAAAAGCCAAGGGGAAAAATTTTCCCATATAAAAACCAACAAGGAAACACACACAGACACACACACACACACACAGAAATTTTAAAAAAAAAAAAAAAAAGCCAAGGGGAAAAATTTTCCTGTTCTTCTCTTCCCTCCCATTCACTTCCCTTCAACTTTTGGCACCACCACCACTGCCCTGAAATAATATCTATCTATATGTTTATTTAAAGAAGCACAAGAGAAAAGCATTTCCTTCAGGTTTTCTGTTATTTTCTACATTCCTATGCAGACGCAAGGGACTTAGCATTTGACAGATGGGGTTTCCTATAACATTCCAACTTTTCCTTTTTTTAAAAAAAAAATATTTTTTTAAAGATTTATTTATTTATGATAGACAGAGAGAGAGAGAGAGAGAGGGGCAGAGGGAGGGAGAAGCAGGCTCCATGCAGGGAGCCTGACGTGGGACTCGATCCCAGGGCTCCAGGATCACGCCCTGAGCCAAAGGCAGGTGCCAAACCACTGAGCCACCCAGGGATTCCCCCAACTTTTCCTTTTTTAAGTAAATTGAAACCATGTGAACTGTTAACCTGGAAGGCCATGAAAGTCCCATGCCAAAGAGCAAGGCACTCATCCCACTGGTGTTTCTCCTTTCCCTCGCCGTAGATGCGGTGCCCTGCACGTGGGGGATCATATCCTGTCCATCGACGGAACCAGCATGGAGTACTGTACGCTGGCCGAGGCCACCCAGTTCCTGGCCAACACCACCGACCAGGTCAAGCTTGAGATCCTTCCCCATCATCAGACCCGCCTGGCCCTGAAGGGACCTGACCACGGTGAGAGGATCCATCTAGATAAATCTCTTTATCTTCCCCTTGCAGTTACTGCTTCTCCAGCCGAGGCAGACAGGCACAGTGTCTACTTCTGGCTTTATCATTTCTTTCAAAGCAGCAGGTTATCTTTGTTTGCTTTTCTTCATCTTCCAGATCCTTCCTCCCCCATCCCCGAGCCAAACGTAATTTATTTGAAACCTCAAAATTGAGGGAAGAAACATTGTTTGAAAGAGAATTTTCAGGCTTATACTATGGGATATTAAAAAAAAGGAGGGGGGGACTGTTGAGGACTGTTGCCAATTGAGTGTGGAGAGAAGGGAGATTATGTGACTTCCTGTTATGCATACTGAATTTCCACTCTACCTGAAGGACAGTGAAGGCAACTGGTAAAACTCTCGCTTTTTAAAAATCATTATGAGGTAGGTATTGATGGCAGGCCCTTCAAATATTGGGAGAGGGATAAAACAGTTGCACGAAAGGTGGATTTGCCCTATATTTTGTGTATTTGCCAGAGTAGCTTTGTCCTCAGGGTGGAGAACAACCCCGATGGACCAGACTATTTGACTGCATTTATTCAGTAACAGCGGCCAGCTGAGGGAACCCACATTTTCACAGTCTTGAAGCTCACAGATATGTCTGCTTAAGTGCTTATATACCCTCTACTTAAGTCTCTTTAAACAGAACCTGATACCAGATAAAGGACTTGTCCCCAAACACCATGAAGAAAGACTCTCTCTAGAGAAGTCTTTGTTCCAACTCTTCTCTCCTTTCCTTTGAGCCAAGTGCCTTCCTTTTTTAATCCTTGAAATGGATTCCTTGAAGCTCTCCTAGTGCTGTCAGGAGACCCAAGGGAAGAGGAACACTTTTGTTATTTTTAGAGAATGAGAACAACTTTCTCTGAAATCGAAATCCGGCTTGTGTGGAGCTCGCTTGTATTAGGTGTCTCCCACCTTCTGAAACACACTGCACTTTTTTCCACAGTTTGGGGGAAAAAAAGAGAGAGAGAGAGGGACCAGATAATTTTCATACTGAATGAGTCAGCTGGATGCAACCTTTTTTAATTAAATGGAGCTTAGACAGCCCTGGAGCTAATGAAAATCTCTAGTACAGCATTACCTTTATCAGATTTTAATTTGACACAATGGAGCAGAGATGTGATGCAGCATAGGCAGGTTAGGGAAAGAAACTCTGCCTCCTTTGACTAGAAACAGTAAAGGGCTCCAGAAGGCACATTTCATTGAAATGTGCCCTGTTCCGGTCAGGAGACCCCATGGAGCACAGAGGCAGAGAGGAGAGATTTCCAAAACTAAGTTTCTTCTAAATTAACCTGAAGTCATCGCTGGATCTGGAGTGCAGTAGGTCTAAGAATGCACACTGCGTAGTGCTTTCTCAGCGTGAGATTCAGCTTGGAAAATTCTGCTATTGGTGAGTCTGAAATACGGAGTGGACCCTTGCAAAATGGCATTATCTTTAGCAGCCCCACATTCCTCTTTTCATTGGCCCTGTGTACAAATCATAAGTAGTCCAAATAGTTCCCAATTCATGAAATATTAAATAGTTTTACCTGTCAAGACAATTTGAGAAGGCGAATTTATACACTAAAATGCATGCAGACCAAGAACAAAAATTTTTTTTTTCCACTGTGGAAAACTTGATGCCGTTGTGATTTTCATAATGGAGGATGGGGGTGGAAGATGGGGGCTGGTAATTTAAGTAATTCTAGTTTCCACTTCCCACCCTTTCATCTGCATTGGGTGAAAGTTGCTCACCGTCTTCATTATTTCTCTACATTTTACATTAAAATCAGACTTGCATTTCCAAGAGGACAAAAGTATGGGCTCAGAGACATAATTAAATCACAGTTAAGAAAGGGAAAAAAATACCAAAAAAATTTTATGGTGGTTTATAATTCTCAAACTTCTGGGTTTTCTTTTTTTTATGTGGTAGCGTTGTTTTACATAGTTCTACTCTTTTTCCACAAGAAAGCTCTGGTTATTTTTTTTTTCAGGAATTCTGGGGCCTGAACAGCATGTCTCTCATCCCAAGGTGGATGGAGATATATTTCCCAAATTTTGCTTCACAACAAAACATTTCACCACAGTGTTTTCAGAGATATAGGGAAATGAGCCCATCAACTAGGAATGAGATTAACTGTGCCTTTTGCTGATAAATGGTATTAAAAATGTCAACAAGAATGAGTTTCCAATAAGCTTAGAAATTGTTCCCACTGAGGGTGTTTGGGAGACATAATCATGACTGAAGTTCATGAGGCTTTGGAAGAGAACATGGGAGCTAGTCACAAGGTTCAGTAGGTTTGGTGCCTGGAGGGCCTTCCATTTTTGAGCTCCAGGAGCAACCACAAAAGCAGCTGTTGCCTGTGCCCTTAGTCATCCTGGACAGGGCAAGAGGGTACAGTTAGAGACGATAGCAAACGAAACTACCCTCCATGTCGGATACATCTTAAGACTCCGGGTAGTGACGTCATCATGGAAGATGTAAGAAGCATTCTATTTTAACTTGGTATTTATGAATCTCTATCAAATCCAGGAGTACCTGCAGGAAGAGGCAATGTGTGGTGGCTGAAGGCAGGGACTCTTGAATCAGACTTCCAGACTTAATTCTGGCTCCACCACTTGGGACCTTAAGCAAGCTACCCAACTTTTCTATTCCTCAGATTCTTCATCTGTAAGATGGGTGTAGTAACAACAGCAATACCTGCCTCATAAGTATATTGAGAGAATTATCTAAGATAATCCACAAGAAAGCACCTAGCACAGTACCTGATATATACCAAGGGCTCAGTAGAAGTTGGCTCTTATTAGTGGACCATTAAATGGGAGAATGTATAGAAATGTGTTTTGCAAAATGTGACATCTTATTTTTAAACTCGTGAAGTACTTGCCTAACAAGCATGTGAGTATCAAGTACATCACCGTAAAATGGAACTGATTTGGAGTGTATGTTCAAAGAAGGCAGGAGCTGTGCTCCTGGGCCTATAGTATTTGTTGAACACCTTTTGCATTCATTATGCGTGGCCTACAATTTCATGCATTATTTTGTGTCATTTTTGTCCTTTATTATCTCATATGTATGAAGATTTAGCCCTTACCAGCAGCTCAAAGTCAAGGTAAAGGTTGTGACCTACACTTAATTGGCACAGCACACAATGGTGGTCAAGAATAGCTTTCTTATTGATTTGTTCATTGGGTGCTATGGTCATTAAAAAAAAAAAATGCCCAATAATTTTCAAAGTCCTCCTTAAAGAACTGGGTCAAAAAGTGAGTGTAGAATTCTCAAGTCCACTCACTGTGCTCTGGCTTCATTTGAAACACAGACAATACTGTGTAAGAAGTTCAGTCGAGTGGCTGCTGCTGCTGTGCATTGGCCAGACCCAGCAAGGCCTGCATCTTGCTAAGAATTCTCCTTGTACTCCTCAAAATAGAATGAGGATGGGGAAAAAGAATCCACTATGAACTACCCCCCCTGCAACGCTCTTTATCACCTGGAAAATGCTGCTGCGGTGTGGACGGGTACCTCCCTGCTGATTCCTATCCACTTATGCACGTCTTTTCTCATCTGTCATTATGCACCAGGCACTCTGCGAGCTGCTACAGGATGTCTAGTGAGCAAGACAGAGTAGGTTCCTATCCTCACAGATGTTCATTATGGAGAGACAAATATTTAAAATGTGTTAAATAAGTAAAGCCATTTCAGACTGTAGTAAGTGCCACGAGGAATATAGAGGCAGAGGGGGACAGCGTGGGACGGGCAGCCCTTCAGCCCAGGAGGTCAGAACAACTTCTCTGAGTAGGTGACACCTTAGCTGAGACCTGAATAATCACAAGGAGCCAACCATGCTCCTTGAGCCCCTGGGAGGACAATACAGGCAGGCAAGAAGAATAGCAAGGGCAAATGCCCTGAGGCAGGAAGCAGCCTGGCTGGGTCTAAGAATAGCTGTGTGACCAAGGCAATGGAGAGAGGGATGGGGATACAGCTGGAGATAGAAGTAGGTGGGGTCACATTTGATTCTCGTCTTTGTAACCCATTGGAGCAGCTTAAGTGGGAGTGACATGATCTACCTTACATAGATGTACCTTAAAAGATTGTCTTGTAGATCCTGGGAGGGAGGTCTACAGTAGACAAATCGGGGAGCCAAGTCCCCAGGTCTTGCAGGGGCCAGGTAGGTGATGGCTTGAGACTAGAACAGAGGACAGGGAGCTGGAACCCAAACCTGAAACCACAGCAGGACAGAAGCAGCCTGTGCAGCGTCCTCTTCATTGTCCTGCAGGGGAGACGCCTTTGTGATCTCCACCTGACATGTGAGGAAACTGAGGCTCAGGGAGGCCAAGTGCCTGGCCAGGCTCCTGGATCTCTCCAGACCGAAGCCCAGGTGGGCCGCAGCCTGCAGTGCTCTTCCCCACTCACACTTTAGTTCCAGGGCTGTCCCCCTGCATCGGCTCAGGTGGCCAATGATGCCACCGTCACAGATGGTACAACTTGAGCCCTTATCTAAACGAGCCTCCTTTAAATACTCACAGGGCATTCGACTCTCTACGTGAGTAAATGTTCAATAATTCACACATTAGGCATCTTACTTTAGACTCATGACACTCAAAGGAGACAGGAGGTCAGGTGTTACTTTTAAGTCTTTTAAGATTGTTCAGTGAAAAATCTCACACCAGGCATAGTGACAAACATAACATTGCCCCTCTTTCAGAACACTGGGCAGAAAAGAAAATCTAAATAATGCTGAACTTAGAACTTAGAAACACAGTATACGGGTTTTTTTTTTTTCAATAAAGGGGACAGGAAAATTTTGAAATAAGCTTTATTAAAACGTTGTGGCATCTTAAGAAAATATAAGAATGTGTGGAATCTTCTGAGAATTAACTTTCTTTCAAATGTAAACATGTTTTTCAAAAATACAAAAAGAGTATAAAGTATATTGAGACTTTTATTTTCTCCTTATGAGGACACAAGTAAGCTCCTAGTATTGATAGATGATTGAGAATGGGGTTTTTTGGTGGTTTTGTGGTGGGTTTTTCTGTGTGTGTGTGTGTGTGTGTAGTTTTTGTTTTGTTTTGTTTTGTTTTTTGAAAAATCAAGTCCAAGTGATGTATCAGAGTATAATTAAAATGTCAGAACAGTAAATTGTGATGTGTGACTGGTAAACTACTTCAATCATGAGCCAGTGTGATTTATCGTTCCTTCTTTTCTTTTTCTCAAAACAAGTGCTACTAACTGGCCAAGATGTGCAAATGTTTAATTACTAATCACGTGCCATAGATCTTTAGGGGGTTGACTTCAAGTTTAAAAAAAAATGTTTTTAATCTCTGCTGCAAAGCACACGGGGAGATTAGAAATTGATTCAATAGTCATTTTAAAAGAAGAAAAAAATGGGCTGGGGAAAGACATGCATTATTCTTGAGAAGATGAAAAGCTTCCATCCCTGATGTTAATCATCTGTTTTGCTGACCACTGAGAAAGGGCAAAGCCAGTAGTTTGTTGTTGTTTGTTTGTTTTTTTTTTTTGAAAGCAGCTTTCATTTTTTGTTACACTTTTTATTTGTATAATTCAGTTATTTTTTTCCTTTTTTTTTTTTTTTTTTTTTGGTTCTCTGTCGTTTGTTTGTTTTTCTTATTTCTCATCATCACTTCATGTGGGCAGTGAAAATTCAGAGGAGCGACAGGCAACTTACGTGGGATTCCTGGGCCAGCAGCCACTGCAGCCTCCACACCTGCCATCACCCTAATACGTACCACCCTGACCATTGCAGAGTGCCAGCCCTGCCAGGCCCGAAAGCACCTCCTCCAAACAGCCCTCGTAATGTTCCAGACTTTCTCCTCCTGCTCTTTTATTGAAATTATATTCTTCTTCTTCCTCATACCTAACTCATACCATATTTGGCTTCCTGTGTGTTATGTGCTTTTTTTTTTTTTTTTCCTGTAGTAGCAACTTATCATTTCTGACATCTGAGTCCTTTTTCTCCCCGCCATCAGAAAGCATTTGTCATTAGGGAAGGAAGTAACTGTTCAGGATGCTTTATATGTGGTCAGGAAATAACAATTCGAGATACTATATAGCATACAATGCTCTCAGCTCTTCCCTGTGTCTTTGGAACCACTTATGAGATTCACGTCAGAATATATCTATGAAAATGAGATTATGACCCTGATGCATTGAGTTGTCGTTCATGGGGAAGCTCGTTTAAAGGCTTACTGTTGTGTGTGTCTAAAGCAACACTCATAGAGCCTCTGTGTCTTCCATTGTGCTCACGAGGATCATGATGCTCCTCAGGCACTTGTGGCTCTTATAACTCTCAGATCCTAAAGTGCTGTCTCCACGGTTTCTGAGACCTGGTCTCTGTCCAGTTGGGGTACTTCCTAGCCAATGCTCTGCATCCCGTGTGTCTTGCTGGACTGTTGCTGGTTGGCAAGGGTAGCAGGCTCACACCCCACCTGGGAATGCTCTGTGCCAAGTGTCTACTCTCTTACAGCAGCTTTGGTGTCATCCTTCTCTCCTACTTCCATGAGTGCATACAGCCTGAGTTCCCTGAACATGGGGACCTTACCTCGAAGCCTCTATTCTACTAGCCCTCGTGGAACCATGATGAGGAGGAGACTGAAAAAGAAAGACTTCAAAAGCTCACGTAAGTGAAATGGTAACCGCTGTCTTTTGGCCCAGAGAAAACGTATGGGCCACCTGGAGTCTGTGGCGAGCGTGTTTTACGATGCCTGAGGGATAAGGAGCTCACAGCTCAGTGCCAAAGATCGATGAAATGATATCTGTTATCTATAGGGTAATGATTGGGCCAATACAATTTCGGGCTGGATTCATTAGGTTCATTCTACCTTTGCCTACAACTGTGTCTTCGATTGTTTTTTTCTTGCTCTTTCAATCTGAGAAAATAACCAAAGAGGTAAATTTTTTCCCTTGGAGACTCCTTCCTTCTATTCTGGGTAGCTTTGGCAAGGAAACATTTGTTGTCAATTTCTTATTCCCTCTAAAGCAATTTGTTGAAAACTCTGTCCCCCTTCTGATAAGTCTAAGAACCCCATGCATTTTTTTAATATGATTATACATTTGCTCACTTATCTTTCCAAGCAGATCTAATCATAGTCTAGAGAGTTGCATTTCTTGTTCTCTATGTCCCCTTTGGTGGCTGTAATTATGATTCCCGTGGAGAACCTCAAGGAAGATAAGCCCTCTTCCTGCGCTTACCATAAAAATAAAATAAGGAACACCCTTAAGTTACCTAAATAAAATGAAACCCAGATACTTCAAGACTGGAAATGAAGAAAGAATGTTTTTGTGAGAAGGGATGTGTGGGCCTATTGGCTCTTCAGCTTGTTTGCCAGAGATTCATCTTCACAAGTGGACTCACCATGCCACCCTCAGTGTAGGACGCCAGCCATCACTCACACCGGGCAATGGACTCTTCATGTTGTAGGAAGCTGTTTCCTTACAAAGGAAACCATTGCAAAAGATAGGGTCACCACTGTGGTATATTCATGATTTTGACTTGCATACGTATCCCTTCAAACATAAGGGATATCTTGTCACCTTTCATATAGGTGCATGACAGTAAATTTGAAATTAGGAAAACAGAAGGAAGATTGAGTTTAGTTAAAATGAGAATAAACAGCTTCTAAAGTCTCATATGTTTCTTAGCTGACACTAAACTAAATTATTCACTCTTGGAAGAAACTAGTTGAAGGCAGTAAACTAGTGATGAGCATAGACTTGGGAACCAGGCTGCCTGTGTTCTGATTTCGGCATCACTACTGTAGGACCTTGAGCAGGTCACCTAAGTTCTCTATGCCACGGCTTCCTTAGCTACACAAGGAGGATTAATTATAGTGCTTCCCTGGGTAATTGTGAAAATTATATGAAAGAATATATATATGTATTCTCACCACCAAAAGGGACCCATGGGACAAGAAATATACTCTAGGCTATGATGAGAATATATACATATTATATATTATTAAATACATCACTTGACAGGATGAGCACTGGGTGTTATACTATATATTGGCAAATCGAACTCCAATAATTATATATATACATACATACAAAATATGCATATTATAATAAAATTATATGTCAGCTGCACATACATACATGTATATATTGTATACATATCATTTTCCTAATTACCCAATGAAATATATTCCATATTAACATATATATACTAGAACTCCTGGTAAATGGTAAACACTATTGAACTATTAGCCGTTTAAACAGTTTATTAGTTATTATGCCTTGAATCTAAATTGTCATGTGTGAAAATCTGTTGACAGTGTTCTTATAGGGACGCATTTTTCACAGTGGTTACTTTGGCTTCCATATAGGTTTTGAGGCTTCCATATAAACCTGCAGGGTTTGTGGTGGATTTTTGTATATGAAATTGCTGCTCTCTGAGGCCTCCGTGTGCCTCCCACTGACAGCAACAGGCTCAGAAGAGCAATTAAAATGAATTCATTAATGTTTGTACTTCTGCTTCAACGGCTAAATGTTTGTGTTATGTCAGACTCGCTACATTGATTAAAGACATTAGTGACTACAAATGAGTGATAATATGTTTGGCTCTCTCAGGTTGATATTTACATGGCTTGAATTTTCTAGAAGGAAACAAAGCTGAGGCCACACTGTCACTGATACCCATAACCAACTCATAAATTCTGTTTTGAACCGGGAAGTGACTCTCTGACATAGTAGAAATGTAAACAGAAACCTGGCTGAAGAAATGTCAAGCTATTTGTGTTTGCTGTAGACATTGGCCACCAGAGCATCACTGACCATATACCTCCCAGAATGTTTATGTCTCTCGAGAGATCAGACATTTTATATTGTAATCAAAGAATAAGGTCCAAAACTTTTATTCTTACTCCAAAAAGACCTACAAAAATAATGGTAGCATTCCAAAGTCAGAAAAAAAGGAATGAAGTTTTGGGGGATTTTTGTTTTGGGGTTTTTTTTGTTTGTTTGTTTCTCTTTCTCTCTCTCTCTCTGTTCTTGCTTCTTTGTATGGTCACATTAGTTGTAAAGGTTCTCCCAAATAACTTATAATAAAAGTTTTATTACACTCTCACTATACCATGGTTTACTTCCACCACTTTATTTATGTCTTTATTCTATGCCACCATTTGCTGCCCCTTTTCTAATCCTTACGTTTCTATGGCAACCAGGCCATTTGTATGGATGGTGAATCATGGCAAAGTCACAACAAATATAATAAAAAGTCGCTACGCTGTGTTGGTGATGAAGTGAGGCCAGAGCTTGCAAAACAAGAAAAAAAAACTCTCACATATGTTTATAGTAGAAAAGGACATGCCAGAAAAGAATTAAGTCTTCTCACATAAGTAGTAAAACATTCGGTATCATTGACCAAAGGGGAAAATACAGGAAGTTTGTAGCAACACGTTACAAGAATTAAACCAGGAAAATGCCACGTTTGTTTCCCAGGGAGAAGGATGAGTGTCCCCAGCACTCCTCCTTGAGCACTAGGCCGAGAGGAGTGTCACAGAGCCCCGGTAGGGTTGCAGAGCCGTGTCACAGAGGGAACCCTCTTGTCACCCCTTTTGGAATCTTACTGAGCTTTGCCCCATACCCTGGGCTGTCCCTTTTTCTGCCTCAGAGGTCAAGGCTTTTTCCAGAGCCCTATCATCCGCCCATGATGGCAGCATGACTAGGCGGTGGACCAGGTTCATACCCCCTGCTTCCTGCTGCTGCACACAGAGCCAGTGTAGACTCTGCTTGTTCACAGTCCTCCTGAATTGCAGCCAACTTAGATGCCAGATCACATTCCCAGAATAGTCTTTGCCTCTTTTGCCATCACCACTTGCTAGCAGGGAGGCCAACATTGGAAAGAGCTGAAAGAAGGAGAATGAAGAAACCTGACAACTTTTGTCCCTGCCACCGACCCCTGAGAAAAGGACACAAGCCAAAGGCAGCTTATGGTAAGCTTTTATAAGTGAGCATGCAGGGAGCCCTCCCCGGGGTCAGCTTATGAGCTCAGGCCCACCCTCATTTGCAGAAGGGAGCAGCTGGACACCCACACTGTGCTCCTGAATGGGATCACGTGCTACACACCCAGTGTGTGGGTCCACAGCAGGCCGTCCCCACTGGGAAGACTACAGTGAGGCAGAGGTCTTGAGTGACAGGATCAAATAGTGATAAACACAGAATATTAATAAATCTTTGCAGTCTGCTGCTCAGCATACTTTTGAAATGCTCTTCCTGTCTGCTAGTAAACCTCACAAACTTCTGAATTAAGAAGACATTTGGCAGATTTTTTAACTCGGGAAGCTAACGAGTTATCTTCAGTTTTCCTCCCTTACTTACATCAGGAAAGACAAGAGCCTACAAACACACAGGGTCATTTCCTGCACACCCAAAGGGCTGTGCAAGGACCCTCCAAATGTGAACAGGCACAGGCCGGAGCAGAGGCAAATCCCAAACACAACCTCGGTTGTGGCCAGAGCCAGTACCCTGCAAGAGTAGCTGCTACTGGACAGAGAATTCATCATACAAATGTTTAAACTACAGGGTTATAATTCATGATAAATCACCTTTATTTTCTTTTGCCAGTTGGCCACATTAATGAAGCTGGATAATCAAGCTCATCTTTTTTTTCCTCCAAGTAATATTGGTTGTTTTTTTTTCTTCTGGCTCATCATCTTTAGATCTGCAATTTATCTTTTTCATATCTGGTAATAATTTGCAAGACTTTAATATGTGTGAGTAATCGGTACATACAATTTCAAATGAAATGTTACCGTTTCAAAGAACAGATTTCAGTATATCGAAGGACGTTCAGAGTTAATTATAAAAGCCTACATTATTTAATCCTATATTTATTAGATAAATTATAAATTTATATAATTATAGAACCACCATTTAACATATTTTTAATCCTAAATTAAATGTCCTAATAATTTCTATTGCCTTGACTTGCCTCCAGATGAAGCTTACAGATTTAATGATGCCCATAATGAGCACTTATTTCCATTTTCAAAACCTTCTAGAGACTTCAGTCTCTCAACTATCTTTAATAACTGTTCCAAAAATGTGGAAGCTTTCGCCTTTGAATAGGTCTTTACTATACCCCGCCTAATCCTTCCTATTATGACTGACCTATTTCTTCTTAATTCTTTCTTAGTGGAAATGCCAATCAGGTGTCTTAAAGGTTCAAAAATGGTTTTTAACTCTAATTAAGTAATCCAAAAATCTATACCAAACTGAGATCTCAAATGGAAAAAAATACATATTAATGTGAACCTATAGAAAAATTCACAGAGAGTAAAGTCTTCCTGTCAAGGTCCAAAAATTACCACCTAGAGAACAGAATGTAAGTAATCTGCCAAAGAGGTGATATTCTATTATTATGTTCCTGTCTTCAATGAGAACAGACTGGAAAGAAACACAGCCCTCCATCGTGACTAACTACTTGTAGGGGTTGTGTGCCTCCAGTAAGAAAATGTATGATCTGAAGAACAAAGTACGATTGACATCAACAAAGGCACACTAGGAAGTGTGATCTGAATTAATATGTGACAGTCCATGTGTCAGATCTTGGAATTGTAGGCCACCACCTGTAAAAAGCTCAGGGTTGGAAGCTCCCCTTTACTCCCTACTAACCTGCAGGCTGCTTTAATCACATCGCTTTGGTTGCAAGAACAATGATGATGCTTCTTAAGAAGAAGGTAATTTTCCTTCCTCTTCCTAGACAAAGATCCACCTCGCCATCCTCTGCCCTGGCAGCTGCAATGCTGGAATGAACCACATAGTAGAAAAATTGGGGTCCTGAGGAAAAACTTTTAGCTCCCTAAGTCAGCAGAACCTATAGAAAATGTTGGTTCTGAAAAGGAAAATGTGGATAGCATCATAAAATTCAATTTGTTCTTCATTTATTTAGTGTTCTTTGAATGTTCCAGGCATTGGGATTTCAAAGAGGAAAAAGATCTGGGTCCCAGTTTTTAAAGAACTCAGGGTCAAGGGGAGAGAAAGGCAGGCAAATAAAAAAGTGATAAATGCTGAAATGGGACCATGTATTAAAATGTGGAAATGTAAAAAAAGTGAGGACTTAACTCTGCCTGGATAAGGCAGGGAAGGGGACATTGAAAACCCAGGGGAAGGACCAGAGGGACCTTCAGAGTATGAAAGCAGGGCTGCAGCATATGGCTGCAGCATGGCACATGGAGGGAGCACAGAGGAGCATGAGACTGGATAGGCAGGAGAACATGAACTTGGGAAGGGTGCTGTGAGCTCTGCTAGCATTGAAGACTTTGTTCTACAGAAACAGGGAGGCATTGAAAGATTATAAATTGGGGGATGACCTTCGCATACTAGAAAAGCCACTCTGGCAGCAATTTGGAGGCTGTTAGCACAAGACAAGAGGCAAGGACACTGGTTGTAAGTCTCTATAGTGATATGTGTTAGCAATGGTGAGGCCCTCCTCTAGACGGTAGATAAATTGGGGGCCTCATCATGAAGAGAAAGTTAATCTGGCAATAATATGCAGAAAGTGTTGGGCACAGAAGGACCAGAAACATGTGTGTGCAAATTTTTGAAATAAAAATGGAAGCCTGATTTGAAGCATTAACAGCAAGAAGGAAAAAGAGGATTTGTAGAAGTTATATTTCAGTGGTCGTCTTGAAAGGACTTAGCAATTGATGGAATTTGAGACAATGGGGATGTTGTAAGTCAAAGTCTACTTTGAGATTTCAAGCCTGGTGGACTAGAAGCATGATGGTCCCATTCATAGAAATGGTAGTGGAAATGAGAAAGAGGAGACGATTAACTCAATTTTTAAGAGGTTGAGTTTGAGGAGTCAATGAGACATCCTTATGGATGGGATATCCAAGTCAGGAAATTCATCCCCAGAGCTTGAGAGAAACTGGAGAGTTAGATTTGAGAAGATACATGCAGAGGTCATATTACAGAAGCAGGAGAAGTGAATGAGGGAAAAGAGAGAAGACTAAGAAGAGAGAACCAGGGGCAACTCTACGTTTGCAGTGCAGAAGAGGCAAAGGAACTGGAAAGGGCTGAAAAAAAGTCAGAAATTAAAAACAAAGCTTCATTGAAACCAAGGGAGCAATTCCAGAAAGAAAAGAATGGTTCCCAAAGCCAGTTGTTGCAGGGTAGTTAAAGTGGATGAGGCCATTGATTTTGGCAATCAGGAAGTCATCAGTGAGAGTGGATTCAGTAAAGGGTGAAGGGAGAGGCCAAGTTTTAAACAGTTTCAGAATCAGTACAGACCTAGAGGGAGAGGTCAGAAAGCTAGGAGGCTGAGCAGGAAAGTTGGAAAAAGCAAGAGAAAAGTTATGTGGCACAAAAATCACAGGGAGTGGAAATAGATCGTATTAGAAAGGAGGCCTAGCCTTGAAATGGAAGGAAGGATATATCCTCCTGAAGCAGGAAAAAAAAGGAAGTGAGAGCAGATCATGTTAGAGAAATCGAGGTTGAAAAGAATGTTTTTAAGGAACTCTTGTCAGTGAAGGAAGTGAAGTAAGGAGTAAAGTTTGATCCTTAAAATGGTAGAAATGTTTGAGACAGATCCTATGAGAAATCAAATATTACATAACAGAAGATCCAGGGCCCCATAGAGAATTGCGGGAATTTATAGAGACTTTCTCTCGCACTCTTCAGCGAACTTAGTAAGAGCATTGGAGTCAAGCAGGCATTATGAGAGAGGATAGCATATTAGAGTAGAGAACATGTCATGAGGTCTGTGCATCTCTCATACCAGCAATGCATCATTGAAGTGGCCACCAGGGGTCCAAGTAGAGCGTGGAAGGAAATGATCTAGTAAAAGGCAATGGGTAAAGATGAGAGCTTCCAAAGTAGGTTCCCCAGATTCATCCATGAGGGATGGGAAGGTCTCCTCTAGGGTCTCTTGTACCTTCAGTAGCTCTGTTCTTATCTGGAATACAAAGGTATCCCTTACATACTTTCATCTGAAGGAGGGGAAATCTGTTGCTAACAAAATCATTTGAAAACCACTCAACTAGAAGACAAGTGAGAGGGAGTAGGGCCAAAAGTCATCAAGAAGGGAAAGTTAGTATCTAAGGACTGGGAGAGATGGCTAATAAGGTTGTGTGATCAACAAGGAGGATTCAAATATGAAGATCCTGGAACTCTCTCCAGTTTGAAGGACACTGGGGTCCAGCACAGCGAGCTGAATTTGGGGGGATTACCAATAATCAGCACTGAGAGAGCTAAAGAACCATTACAGTAAAGAGGCCATATAATCACAATTACAGGAGGTTTCAATTGGAGGAAGTGACAGTCCAGCATTGGACCCTGTAGAGAGCTTGCTCACAGAGAGTGAAGGAGGCAGGGGTTCCAATGGGGAATGCTGAGAG
Source organism: Canis aureus (assembly GCF_053574225.1). NCBI lineage: Eukaryota > Metazoa > Chordata > Mammalia > Carnivora > Canidae > Canis > Canis aureus. The sequence goes on along the minus strand of NC_135621.1, from coordinate 11,077,385 downwards.
AAAGGCATCTAGGAATTGAGTGGCCTTTCCATGACCCAGGCTGGGTTTAGGAACAAGACAGAGATGGATATCTGGAGGCTTTGATGAGGGCCAGAGGAAAGATGAAATAGATGACAAAATAGGATGGAGATCCAGTGAGAAAGAACAAAGGCTAAAGAGCCCAAACTTGGGGATAGGAGAAATGTAAAGTTTAAATGACTCCATCATGCCAATCTGGTGCGAAATTAAGGTTGGTGGTTTAGCACATCTTCACCATTCCAGGAGCCAGTCTTTCCCTTCAAAGCTGAAGATCAGATTATTTATAAAAACTTTAAGGCTTAGACACAAATGGATAGAGTGGAAAACGTAGTGGACCAGTTAGCCCAACCCTTTTTTTCATAGAGAGGAAAGAAATGAATGCTTTCCCCCAAGGTCACACAGCTGGTTGCCTGCTGGCGGAGCCAGGGCCAAAAGCCAGGTACCCAATCCCAAGGCTGTTCTCTTCCTACAGCTCCCACAACTGTCCCTGCTACAGGGTCTGAGTACGGGGAGGAGGCCACACTGGTGTTGTTACTAAAATGTGACAAATATTGGGAGATTCCTTTATCTAGTTCAGTTATGACTAAGTTTTTATCTAGAAGACCAAAATATAACCTCCCACCATTGCCAGTGAGCTTTTTTTTTCCCCCAGAGACATGATCTGTGTCAAATGCTGGCATTCTGGGGCACATTGGTGGCTCAGTTGGTGAAGCATCTGACTCTTGGTTTCAGCTCAGGTCATGATCTCAGGGTCGTAAGATCAAGCCCCCCATCAGGCTCCACGCTGGGTGTGGAGCCTCCTTGAGATGTCCTCCTTGCTCTCTAATAATAAAGAAAGAGAGAAAGAGAAAGAAAGAAATGCTGGTATCCTTCCTCCAACCTAAAGTCATAGTTTTTTGTGTTTGTTCCTCTAGTGTCATTAGCCTCAAGCACAGTGGGTTTGGCCGGGCAGGTCGTTCACACAGAAACCACAGAAGTTGTGCTGACAGCAGATCCTGTGACAGGATTTGGGATCCAACTGCAGGGCAGTGTGTTTGCCACGGAGACGCTCTCTTCTCCACCTCTGATTTCCTATATTGAAGCTGACAGCCCAGCAGAGAGGTAAGACATTCTTTCAAGCGTCTTTGTGTGTGTGTGTGTGCATTTCTTGTGGCAGCTATCTTTGAATAGCTGATAAATTATGGAACAGTGCTCAATGCAGGAAATGCAGGATGTAATGAACTCTCTGTGCTGACAATAAAATTTTATTTCTTGATAAGGTTTGAGAAGAATAATGAGCATGGATGCCTTTATCTAGCAGATTTTTGTCCATCAGGGATTGGAAGCCATAGTAATGAAAAAGGAGAATCTCTCTGAAGTTCATACTTCATTATAATAATTTCTCTGCTGTGGAGGGGGACTGTACATTCACCATTACTCTATGTTGGTCCAGATCAGATTATAAGAACACCATAGTGCTAAATTATTAACCACTTCTCTGGGATATATCAAGGTTCCCTCGCTCACATTTGTAGCCATGAAATGCAAGAGTGCCAGACCTTGCAGTTGACCCAGTATGATGCCCACATCATTGAATAAACAAGAGCAAATAGGTATGCTATTTCACAGGGATAAAACAAAATAGATTTGGCAACTTCAACTTGATAATTATTTGCTCTGTCTACATCCTCTAATATATGGTTCTAAATATAGATGTGGGGTGCTACAGATTGGAGACAGAGTGATGGCTATTAACGGGATTCCGACTGAAGACAGCACCTTCGAGGAAGCCAACCAGCTCCTCCGAGACTCTTCAATCATGAGCAAGGTCACCCTGGAAATCGAGTTTGATGTTGCAGGTATGATCATATAATTGCAAATCAGCTGCAGAGTCGGGAGTGGACCACATATGAATTAAATGAATTATATGGCAGAGGTGGAACTATTTTTTTACATGCTGAACACGTTTTTGTTTAGGAGATTTGGGGTGTCATTTTGTTTTGATCATTGTTTTTGTGCTATCCATTAAAGTGTCACCATAAGAACAGTTGAAAATAAATGTGACAAAATGAATAAGTAAGAGCTACTATAAAGGTGATAAAAAAAATCATGTAGCATTTATTCTTCCTGATTTGCCCCTAGATGGTGGGCAAATCATATTCTTCTGTCACACAGACAAGAAAAGCCACTCTGACCCTTCCCACTGCAAAGAATGTATGAAAGATTGGTAGGGAACAATGAAAATTCATTAAGTGGATTTATACAAGCCCAGCAAGTAAATATTCAGTCTCCAGTGTTAAAAACAAATTGTACCAGACACTTGTTAAAAGCAAGGAAGACTTTCTTCAAGACTATTTAATAGAGATCAAGACTTGGAATAGGAAAGAGAAATTAAACTCAAGTCCAAGACCAGTAAGGGCAACCAGGAATGAAATTTATGGCCCCCAGCAAGGTAAGGGTGAGGAAGTCATAGGATGGAAAATGATTAACAGGAACTTGATGAGATACCCACGGTGTGGGGATGAGGAATTTGATTATATATTCAAAGAGGGATTCTCAATAAATTGATTTAGCATTGATTTTCACTAAAATTGGGCTCAGCAGGCCAAGGGCTAGGCCAAAAACAAGGCCTAGTTGAGAAGAGGAGCCTGACTTATGTTTGGTCAGGAAGGGAACCCTTGTTAGTAGCTAACAGGTGTGTGGGTTATAGAGGTTGGTGCTAGTTTCCATTTAATAAAAGTGTCTTCACACAGTGAAATACTATCTCACAGAGCCAATGATCTTTACCAATCATTAAAGATGTGCCTTTGGACATAGAGATTGCATTATCCCAACAGATACTTGTTGAGTGTCCATGGGAGATGCAACAGTAGACATGGAAGGAAAAAAAATTCCTTTCTTCATGAAGCTCATGGTATTATAGAAAGTTGATTTAAGTTAGCATATATAAATGTAGGCAGCAATAAGTACTCCAAGGAAAGTAAGGCAGGATGCGGATTAGAGAACAGCTGTGGGGCGCTAATTGCGTGGGATGACTCTTGGAGGAAGTGACATTTGAGCAGAGACTTGAAGGTCAGGAAGGAGCCAGCTCTATGGGAATCTGGGAGGAGAGTATTCCAGGTAGAAGGAGCAGCCAGTGTAAAAGAGGTGAACCAGAATAATAATCTGGGTGGGTTTGAGAAATAGCAAAAAAGGCTCTTACTAGGGTGCCTGGGTGGCTCAGTCAATTAAGCTTCCAACTCTAGATTTCAGCTCAGGTCATGATCTCATAGGATCAAGCCCCAGGTTGGGCTCCACACTCAGTGGGGAGTTTGCTTGAATTCTCTCTCTCTCTCTCTCTCTGTGTGTGTGTGTGTGTGTGTGTGTCCTCCCCCTTTTGCCCCTACCCCCACTAGCATGGGCACTCAATCTCTCTCTCAACTAAATCAGTAACTCTTTAAAAGTTGGGGCTCTTACTACAGCATAAGGAAGTTGGGGTGGGGATTAGATTTGGAATCAGAGGTGAGGTGAGAGAGATTGGAAGGGGCCAACTAATGCAGTCCCTTGGTATAAAGAATTTATATTTCAAGTGTAATGAGGTCATGGAGCATTTTAGGGACAGCAGTGAGCTATCTTGGTTAATGTGTTAAAGATCTTTCTGAAATGAGAAGGGACAATGGCAGAAACAGAAAACCTAGTTAGGAAGTTGCAGTGGATGGATAGGTCAAAATAAGGTGGCTTGGGCAAGGTGGTAGAGCTAGATTTGGTGAAAATAGTGAAATTTCGGACATGGCTTGAAGCAGGGCTGACAGATCTTGCTTCTGGAATAGATATGGAAGATGAGAGAAAGGGAAGATCATGGATGACTCCTGACATGGAAGGGTCAGCCATTGAGTAAATAGTGATGATTTCCAGGAGAGGAAGACTTGAAGAATGGAAATTTGAGGATAACAACAAATCTATTTTAGACCTGGATAGGTCAATCCACTGCCAATTCTAGGGAAAAGGATAAGCACATTCATTCCTTCATTCAAAAGTCAATAATCGAGCACCAGTCACTAAATGTTAGGCACTGAGCTATATTTAGATCATTTAAAGGGAAAACAGGAAGGATTAATATCCTCAAAGTGGGGCACCTGGGTAGCTCAGTGGTTGAGCGTCTGCCTTTGGCTCAAATCATGATCCCAGAGTCCAGGGATTGAGCCCTGCTTTGGGTTCCCCAGAGGGAGCCTGTGTCTCTCATGAATAAATAATTAAAATATTATATATATCCTCAAAGTGCTCAGAACCAATTAGACAAGAGCAAGAACTGCTGCAAGACAAGAAAAGACTTACCTTACATGTGTTGCCACTGGAACGTTAAAGGAAGAGCCCAGGACACCACCGGATCCTAGGATGAGAGGTGCGGACTGGAGGGCAGCCCTGCAAAGGGACCACCATGGCGAGTGATTGGTAGTCACTGGAATACAGGAACTAGGGAACGAGTGGCAGGAAAGAGGGAACTCTGTCTGAGGAATACTAAAACTGAAAGGGGAAGGAGATAATGAAGATGCAGCATGAGAAGTGGGAAGAGAACCAAAAAAAAAGGTGGCATTTTGGAAGCCAAAGCAAGAATTTCCAGGTCATGGTCAAAAGCATAAAGGTGCTTCAGAGAATTCAAGTGATATAAGGCAGGAAAGGTCCACTGCATTTGGCAATTATAGGGAAAAAAACCACATTGCAGCCGAGTTTCAGGGAACTGCGGGCAGAAGTCAGGCTGTGGTAAGCTGAGGGTTGAGGAAGGGGGGAGATGTACGGGTAAGTTCTGCTTGCCTTCTGCCGTGGGCCTGGGTTTTGGCACAGGGGACGGCTGGAAAACTGCAGTGAATGGATAAAGATGGAGGCCTCTGTGGCGTTCCCTTTTCAGAACTGTTCCAGCATTTAGTTACCTCCTGGACATTATTTTTGTATTGCTTTATCCTCTAATCAGTGGTTCTCAATCCAAATCACATTTGCCCTCGGGAACATGTGGCAATGTTAAGAAGCGTAGCTGTGGCTGAAAAAAAGATGGGATGAAAGATAGAGGGGAGCCCAGAGGGGACATGTTGTTCTGTCTTGTTGATATTGGAGAGATCAGAGCATATTTGGGGCCTAAAGTGAATGAGGAAGAAAAAAGAGAATTGATGGATATAAGTCCCTAAAGGGATGAGAGGGGAAGTTACCTAGAACATAGGTAGGTAACTAGTCCAAGACAGAAGGTTGGCAGCTGCCTCTTGTGAGTTTGTAGAGAAGGATGTGAGACCATCAGCACATTTTTATCTGTGTCTTTAGGATCTCATGTATGAACTGTCAAGCAAAGGTAAAAGGAGCAGCATCTTGGGGAGTTGAAAAGAAAGATTGTTTAGAATAGCTGACGGGGAAATGAGTGAGAAATCTAACCAGACTCTTGTAAAGGGATTTTCAGGCTGGGTAGTGGACCAGGCAGGGTCTGGAGGCTCTAAGTTTATACACAGTCAACCTGCATGAGCAAGTAGTTTTTTGTCAGGTGACTTCCGCTCCTGAGAAATAATAGCAGAGGTGGGAGGTAATTAGATTAAGCCAGAGATTAAGATTTCTGGAGAAGGTTTGACAGAAAGAAAACTAAAGTCATAGCAAGTCAAATTGTTGCAGGAAGAGCAAATGAATAATTTTGGTGATAACCTAAAACTCACGGTGATATTTATCAAATGCTTACTCTACAGCATGCCGGTCTTCTAGGCACTGTGTGTGTTTTAGCTCATAACAGCAAGGAGGTCACTAGGATTATGTCCCCAGAAAACTGAGGCCCACCGAAGTTAATGGTAGGGCTGGGATTTTCACCCAGGCAGTCTGGCTCCAAAGGCCATGCTCTTACCACTACACATGATACCTTGGAGGAATCTAGGTTGCAGAGGGATGGACATCAATAATGGATCAGCGTGGTAGACTGGAAAGAAAGAGAAGACTAAGGATCTAGGAGTATTCAGGTAGAAAAATAGGCATTGGAAGAGAAAATTGAGGAGGGAGCTGATGGCAGGAGACTGAGGTCCAAGTGGCATATTAGAGCTTAGGATTTCAGAGAAGGTCAAGTAAGGCTCAGGGTAAGGGAGCTACAGAAGTGATGTGGAGTGGAGGCGAGTATTATTCAGCCAGAGGTCCGGGAATTGGACATGCAGCGTGATGGAAACACCAGGCACACAGTGGAGTCCCTCAGGAGGAGGGCAGGACTTGGAATGAGGACGGGAGTGTGAACTGGCTGCTTTTGACATGCCGAACACAGTCCTATTGAAGGATCTCTGCACTTTGCCCCCGCCTGGGTAGCTCTGTCCTACCACGGTCTGGGGGTTCGCTCACTTCATTCAGGTCTTTGCTCACATATCACTTGTTCAGAGAATCCTTCCCTCATCTATCACTCTGTCCCCTTGCCCAGATTTATGGTTCTTCTTAGTCGTTCTCATGCCCTGGTGTTATGTTGTGGATTTATTTACTGTCTTGTCTTCTCCAGTGGGAAAAAAATCTATGATGTCAGAGACTTGTGCCTTTTGTTCACGAATGTATCCCAGCACCCACAATAGCCCTTGGAATGCGGGAGACTCTCAGCCAATATGAATGAATTAAGTGTGGTTGTCTCTCCTGAGGGACTGGAACCAGGAACTTCAGTTTCTACATCGAGAACTGATGCTGTACCCACTGTTTCTCTGGGGTTCCTGGTCTCTCCGTGCTGCTTGTTTCTGCATATCTGCTCTATTTGTCTCTGTACAAGTTCTTTCTTGATTGTACTTGTTTGCCCCAACTTTGCCAAAGTCCCTAGCCAGTACAAGTTCTTTTTTTTTTTAAGATTTTATTTATTTATTTGAGAGAAGAGAAACAGGCCGAGGGAAAGGAAGAGAAGCAGTGCAGACCCTGCCACAAGACTTGATCTCATGACCCTGAGCTCATGACCTGAGCTGAAACCAAGAATCAGACAATTATCCGACTGGGCCACCCAGGCATCCTCAGTTCACGTTTCTAATTCTTAGGTTTGGTAGCTGCAGCCAAGCAGGAATCTGATAGAAGGACCCTTAAGAATAAGTCAGGTGCTAGTGAGGGTATGGTTTTCAAAGAAGGCTGTCCAGAAGTTCCAGAATGTACTTACTACAAGCACACAACATTCGTGGTAAAGTGATTTGTACGATTCACTATCTCCATTTACTTATAAATGGGAAAACTGAAGTTTGGGTGGGGAAACCCAAGGTCATATTACAAAGTGAAGAGTAGGTCCCAGGTCTGCTGACTTGCACCTGTCTTTTCCACGTCATATCACACTGCCTCTTTGAAAGAGATGTCAGAGTTGTCAGCATGACAGAGCAGGATTTCTGAACCTCTGCCCTACTGTCCTTGGTTGTTGAGGGGAGGTGAATATCCTGGGAGCTGTAGGATGTTGAGCAGCATTTACTTGAGGCACTCCCGTAGGGAATGGCCAGCAGAATCTGACCTCTTCCATCAGCAGTATCTAAGTATTTATTTGTGCTGTAACTGCATTTTTATGTGTATCATCACTATTTGCTCATCTTGTAATCCACATTTAATGTATATATACACTTTAATATTTGTTGACTAGAAACTTGAATATCCTTGGTTTAGGCTCCTAAAACATAGAAACTATGTCTATTAAACTCACTTTATTCAGTACCAAGCTTACTTGAATAAGAGACAGAAAAAAAGGGACCTAAGTGCTTCTACTCTGCCCTGGTTGCTCTGTAATTCAACCCATTTCAAATGGATAGATATGATGTAGAATAGGGCCAGAAAAAAATCCGATCCTATCATGCTCTCCTCCCATGGCTGACATTGATTGCTAACTGATTTCAGTATCCTCCTCCTAAGCCTAGGGACAACATCAGGATCTCCAATAAGACACTCTAGCTACTAGCCAGTCATTACCAATCTACTGGAATCTGTTGGAAACTACTGGAATCAGAAAGCTCTTTTTTAGCCATTTGAGAACTTGGAACGTTGGTAGGAAATCTCCAGACATGAGCTATTTCAAGACTGCCCTTATCCTTCTGGATGTATTCCTAATTATCCGGCAGTGGGCCACCTATTTCCAAAATTCTTCCTCAAAAATATGTGATGCCCAGATATTAATTCCCAAGCTATTGGTCTCAGAGGTAAGCCATCTCTACTTTATAAATATTTCAAGTGACATAGAGAGTGTTTAAAAAGCTGGACTGTGAGTATCCTCTTGCCTAAATCTATCTCTTTAGATGGGTACCTCTGTACAAACAACATTGTAGTAACATTTATGGAATTCTGTTTAAAGCTGGAATGATTCATAGCCTCATCAGTTTAAAAAAAAAAAGTTTAATTTTTTTCTATTTCTTTACCAATTTTTTTACCATACGTGTAATTTTACAAAGCTATATTCATAATATATGTACAATTTACATTTTGCCTTTTTCAATACTGTCTTTTCTTTTTTTAAAATTTTGTTTTATTTATTCACGAGAGACACAGAGAGAGGCAGAGACATAGGCAGAGAGAGAAGCAGGCTCCATGCAGGGGAGCCCAATTGGGACTCGATCCCGAGACCCTTTGGCCCTGGGCCAAAGGCAGGAGCTTAACTGCTAAGCCACCCAGGCATCCCAATACTGTCTTTTCCATACCAGTCTAAAAAAAAAAAAATGTGAATACTTGAAGATTCTGCTTTAACTCCGAGGTTATTTTGTTGGAAGAGATGCAGCTTTGTTCTGAAAAGAAGTCCCAGGGAAAACCCTATCAAATGATGTTTGCCATCATTACTAGAGCCCCCAGTGCTTTCCTCTGAGTGGGTGGAAGTTAAGCATTTACATTTACCACCACCCACCCCGTTAGAATCTCTTAATTTTTCAAATCTCACAAGGGTGTCCAGGTTAATGAATTATGATGCGGTGATTATCTTACAGTGCCAATGACAAATGCTTCAGACAGAAAAAGCAGGCCAATTGGAAAGCAGGGAGCCTCTGTTTACCCAAATGTGTTTTTAATTACAGTTTTAACAAAGATAAAGCAAAAGAAGGGAAGCACAGAATAATCACATGGGAGTCTAACAAAATAAACATCTTATTTATTTTAAACCTATTGTATCTCCAAGTATCTTTTTCCTCTTTACTAGTATTTCTTTAAGAAACACCAAATTAAATATGCCTTTGCTTTAACCACCAAATAACTGTGTAGGCAAAAAAAAAAAAAAATCACCAAATATAAAATAAATCATGTTGGCATTTAAAGGTTAAAGTGAAGCCACAGCTGATTATCATTTGTTGATATTTGTTCATCATTCTGAATATTTCAAATCTTATGTAGTCAAACATGATTCATTACTGTTTTCCAGGAAGTGATAATATCTCCTCCAGTGTCATTAACAGTGTTAATCTTGGTCAAGGTTCCCTGCATCAAAAATTTATAAAAGCAAAATGTTGCTATGGTAACTATTCTAGATCAATGATTCCTGGCCCTTCGGATTCCAAGACCTCATCTATATAGCATCGTGGACAAGCTGTTACATATCTCCATGAATACATACATGCAAGTGTACCATATTTTCCCCTCCCCTTTCACAGAGAATTTTGGCAAAAAAAAATAAAAATAAAAATAACACTAAAAAAAAAAAAAAAAAAACATGAAACAAGTTCCCTAAGTGGTGAAGCTATTTGTGCCTTTAAAGCTTCTTATGCACTGGCATATGGACCACTTGGTGTTTTATCTGGGTAATCAGATTCCTACTACACCCACGAACATTTTTGTGGACGCTTTCTGCTTAGCGGCGGTCCCATGTCTGCTACTAGATCAATGTGTTCATCAGAGATCATTCAGTTGCAAGCAACAGTCATGCACTTGAGCTAATTCAGGCAGACAAGGAGCATTTACTGGAAGCACACAGGAGTTTCACAGCCCTGGAGGACAGGATATGCAGGCAGGCCCAGCACAGCCTAGAACCAGAGGGGAGAGCTGTCAAGGCCAAGCACAGGCACTCTCCAAGACCACCATACATGCTCCTCAGGTAGGCTTGCTGGTTTCTCCCTTCTCTCTGCAGACTGGCTGTTGGTGCCGGTGGGCAAAATGTGGCCACTTCAAACGCCCTCTCTGCCCCCACTCTGCATGCTCATTCTCCATTCTTAAACTGTCACGTTGTGGGTAGGAAGAAGGGTGGCAGTTAGCCTTCCATTATTGGAAGGGAGAACGTAGAGGACTCAGGGGTGAGATGGAAGGCACAGATCTGAGGAATATTTTGGAAGTAATATGTATGACACCTGCGGCCTCTGAACCGAGGAAATAAGCACACCCACATGTTGTTCCTGACCCTGTTTGTTTTTCTACCCCAAAGTATCAAAACTATTCAGTCGTTTTGAAGTCAGGGGAAATAACTTCATCTATCTCAAGTACTGTTGAGAAATGGGACATTTCACATGAATTCTTTTTTTTTTTAAAGATTTTATTTATTCATGAGACACACAGAGAGAGAGGCAAAGAGAGAAGCAAGCTCCCTGTGGGGATTCGATCCCAGGACCCCGGGATCATGACCTGAACCAAAGGCAGATGCTCAACCACTAAGCCACCCAGGTGCCCCTCACATGAATTCTTAGAGAAGAAACAAATATATACGGGTCCTTTCTGGTATGTCAGAATGTTTGCTGAGGACAACAGCAAAGCCGAAGACATCCACTCACACGGTCTGTGGCCCTCACGACAGAGTTAAGAAGAGTGGGAGGGTGCTAAGCAAAATAAGTCAGAGAGACCTCCCTCATGTGGAATTTAAGAAACAAAACAAACGAACAAAGGGGAAAAAAGAGAGAGACAAACCAAGAAACAGACTCTTAACTGTAGGGAGCACACCATCAGGTCACAGGATGGGGGGGAGGTGGGCAGAGGGATGGGCTAAGTGATGGGGACTAAGGGGGGCACTTGTGATGAGCACAGGATGATGTATGAAGTGTTGAACCACGAAACTGTACGCCCAAAACTAACACTATGCTGCACATTAACTAACTGGAATTTAAATAAAAACTTTTCAAAAAAGGGGGGGGAAAGTGGGAGGGGGTTAGAGAAGCAGCAGCCTCCCCAGCTTCCCTGGGAAATGTGCAAAGCACTGGAAGGAAAGAAAAGACCCAAAAGGGAAGACTTGCCTTTACTTGGCACAACGGTGGGATCTGTGAGGGGCAGCTTGCAGATCCTTTTTTACAGGTGGCATTCTAGAAGCCTGGAGGGCCCAGAGAAATCAAATGTTTATTGTGCTTTCCAGTTTAACAGTTGGTGGCAAATCTTCTGAGTTGGAAGATCAGCTTCTGGTCTTGTAAAAGGTTTACTGCCTGCATTTCTCCTGGGAAAGCATAACAGGCCTGGAAGAGCAAGTTACGGCCCAAGAAGGGAATAGCCCAGCTCTGCCTCCACGAGGCCCTCCCAACTTTCACCTGAGCTTTGCAGAGACAGAAAAGGCGTTAAACACTTGATGAACAGATTGAGCCAAGAGCTAGTTGTAACCACGGTGTGGCTCTGCCATCCGACAGGCCCCCCACCCTTTTGCTGATGTTTCCCTTCATCCGCCCCCTTGCACCCCTTTCCAAAACCTGCAAGAAAGGACTACAGTCAGCTGAGCGTGAATAGATGTTATCTCCTCAGTGGATATTTTCTTTTTAACCTTCTGTCTCATTGAAGGTTTCCCAGAATGTCCTAACAAAGGAATTTTAGGAAAAGTCTATCTAAATCTATGTAGCAGTTCTTTTCTCAAATACTAATCGGGCCCTGGTAAACTCAACTTCGTTCTATCCACAGTTGAGATCCCGGTTCTCTTTCTTTTAGCTCCCCTCTGTAGGGCTCGGCCAGCACCTGGGCCCACCTTCACTCTGCTCCAGCACCTCCTGCCCTCCTGCTCCTCCCTGGGGCCTCCTGGAGCTCCCCAGGATCCAGAAATCAAAGGACAGCCCTCTGAGCAGTGGGGGCCTCCTGGCGCCCTGTGTCTCAACCCCGCAGGCAGCGTCCAAGCTTAGGGGTTGTGGCCAATACTATTCTGGTTGTGAAATATTTCAAGTATCACTCTTGTCTCCACCTTCTTGGGGTATATTTTTCACTCTTTATATTACAAATGAAGGCACCTCGCTGCCCCCCAGATCGACAACCATCTCATCAAGCTAAAATTTCTCCTGAAAACCGATTCCCCCAGCTACCTTCTAACAAAGGTTGAAAAAGAGAAAGTATCGCTGAATAGGTAACTCTGGGAAACATGGTTGAAGAGGAAAAAAAGAATATAATCAGACCCATGGTTCTTAAACTCTGGTGTGCCTGGGAATCACCTGGAGAACATGCTTAACACGCAGATTGCCAGGCTTTATCTTCAGAAATTCTGATCCTGTCGATCTAGGGTGATTCAGGAAGCTGTATTTGTATTTGTATTTTCACCCAGTCCAGGTGAATGGGATGCAAAGGTTGCCCGGATGACACTTCAGGATACTGAGCTCAGGTGTTGCTGTGAATCACGCACGGCTGCCTTCGGGCGCGACAGGTGTGCTTCACCAGGAGCAGAGTTCATCAGGATCCTACGGGCCTTCTCCTTGCTTCACTTCCCACAACTTTAACTTCAGACGCTTATGACACAAGAATTCCTGATGCATCTTCATTGATTGGTGCTTCCAGGTCGCGTACAAACATCTCTTCTTTGTTTTGAAATTACAGAGTCCGTCATCCCGAGTAGTGGCACGTTTCACGTGAAGCTCCCCAAGAAACACAGTGTGGAACTTGGAATAACCATAAGTTGTAAGTAAAAGTGACCCTTTTTTTTTTAAACGTAGGATTTGAAAAAGACATTAGAAAATTGTACTGTCGGATGTCTTGCAGGTGTGACAAGTGTTTTTTAAGTGTCACTGCCACGTTTCTATGTCCTGTTACAAACAGGCAGAGCCAGTAGCACCTCCGGCCCTTGTGTCAGGGGCAAGTTACCTAAACTCTTTCCAATTGTAGGTTTCTTCATCTGTAAAATGGGAATAAGGATATCTAAAAAAATATAGGATTATTTGAAGTATTTAATAAAAGAACATATTTATTATACCTAGTAGAGTTCCTGACAAGTAGTAAGTATTCAATAAATGCATCTCATCCCCACCATGAATAACTAGATGAGCATAGAAATGCATATAGGCTCTCTACATTCTCCTATATTGTGGATTGTTTTCACAATAATCTGTTTAATAACAAAAATCACATTTATTTCCTTTTAAGATTATGCTCCTGTCAGTCCACTATGTATGCATCAGTAAGCCGTTTGGCAAGACTAATAATATAATGATTCTTAATTTAGTAACTTTTAGAATTCCTGCATGGTCCAAGGTATCTGGCTAACCAAACCAAAAAAGGAAAGCAGAGCATATAAATGTGCTTAATTCCCTCCTTTCCTCGGGCTCTGGCTTTATAACTGCTTTGGTAAAAACAGCTTTGAAAGTTTCAGTTCCCATTTATAGAATGTGAATTGAAGTTTTTGTGCTTTTAATATCCATCAACTAGGTTCATCAATAAATGCCCCCAAGAAAACAAAGCAAATGATTAACGCATAAAGACCAAAGAGGTGATGTCTGTGACCAAGGAGTGGTCTGTTCAAGAAGAGCGATGAGGTTACATGAAGTGCCTCACTACACTCTGCTGGACCGCATTTATTTCAGTGGCTAAGGCAAAAATAGTTCTCAACTGGGCTGTACAAAACGGGGCCTGTCCACTTCAACTTTGACAATATAAATGGAACAATGAAAATGAAATTTTAGGTATAAACAATATATCAGACAGATCTAGTGCAACACTAAAAAAAAAAATAGTGGAACTTTAATACAGAATAAATGTTAAGAACAAGCAGGTCTGTGTATGAGAGAGCACTTGCACCCACCTCTTGAACCCCCGTGTGGCATACTGGGAAGAGAGTAGGGATGCTGTGTCTTCATGCCTCTCTATGAGAAGTAGAAAGATGAGATGGGATTTTGGAAACTCCAGACCTATTCTAGGTACTACTGAAGTCGTTTATGCCTTTAATTGGATGACTTAGCTTCTCAGTTTGTTCATTATGAAACAAAGAGAGTGTGCCGTCATTCCATCAACAGCGGTGATTACTGAAATTAGGGGAGAGCTCATCAGACCTTAATTATTCAAAAAATATTTGGGGCTCAAGATGGCTGCTGCAACCCCCATATAACGTTAAGCCTGCTCTCATTTATTCTATTAATTCCATTCCATTGATTTGTGTCATCAGAATTGGCCACGAAAGCCATCTTTCTAGGAGAAGTGCATAACCTGCCGGCTGCTCTCAGAGGCCCTGCTTTCCACTCCATTCTTTCTTCCTTTTGCCTTCATTAGATAAATGCATTCTGAGTGCTTAGCATGCCTAGGCCCTATGTGAAGTTTTGGAATTTAACAGATTTTAAGTGGGGAAAATGGTCTTTGTGTTTTTATGTACAATAGATTTATTCTTACAAAGTGATATATGTAAGGGGAGGAGAGTAAGGAGATGGACAAAATGGGTGAAGAGGAGAGGGAGATAGAGCTTCAGTTATGGAATGAATAAGTCACAGGGAGAAAAGGAACAGCATAGAGAAGAACATAGTCAATGGTCTTGTAATTGCATCGCAATGGTATTGTAATTGCAGCTCATGGTGACAGGTGGTAGCTACACTTGTGAGCACAGCATTAACAAATCAACTTGTCTCAAATCACTATGTTTTACACCTGAAACTAATGTAACATCCTGCGTCCACTACAATTTTTTTAAGAATGTAAAGAAAAAAATTTATATATATATATATATATATAACTGTAGAGTATCCATTTAAAAAACTAATCCTGCGATATAGTCCTTTTTTAAGTCAATACTTAGATGCTCAATTTGTTTGAAGTGTATTCATGTATACACAATTACAACATATTTTATTCATGTGAAAAATCCTTTAAAATTATGTTATGATGGTTTTATGTATGTACTATTACACTTAATACCAATAATAGAAACTTCCCCCAAGCCCCCACAAGAATGGTCTAACTTTTAGCCACGTGAGCTAAAGCTCTTCACGGAAGCTGGAAGTGTACACCATTCCTGGATGGAGGTATGATACATAAGCTTGTCAAACACGCTTGTCAGCCCATCTAGAGCTACAGCTCCATATATATACAACCTATCATCACTATACTGAATTTGTGTCTCCTCATGGAAAATACTCATATTTTCCCAATTGAGCAAACAGAATTTACTTTAAAAAAAAAAAGGCCAGAATCCATTTTTATTGTTATGAAATAGTAAACTCCTGAGGCCTAGCATGGCTCCTGGCATTTTGTACAAGGTGCTTTTTTCATCCCTGTCTTTGTGGAGCGAATGAATAAGGAATCTCTCAGAAACAATCTTCTGCTAACAATCCTCTCCTAACCACTGTGAGCTCCAGAAATGAGCCTTTGAAGGAGATGATGAATGCAGATGTTTATGCAAAGGGCCTGGTGTGAACCAAAGCAGCACCTACTTGAAAAGTGATTAAGAGCAAGGCCTCAGAGCCCACACTCCTCCACTCCTTGACTCTCTTGACTTCTCTGTACCATTTCCTTGTCCTTCTTCTATAAATTGGTGCACTCGTAGAAATCTTGAGAAGGTTAAATGAGTTAGTAAAGTGCCTCGAACCAATTATGAGCCTTAACAGTATTAGTAATTATGATGATTATTGCTATTTATTTTGCATATAGACCTTCATGAAATAGCTCAACCCAAGCTCTACCCCACAAAATTTCATGCCAACTACAATTATAGCACTTAGGTAGGAAACCAAGGGACCCTCTTCTCAAACACAAAGGTCCTATTAGCAAAACTGAGGCAATGCAAGAGTTTATTGATGTTTCTTACTATATACAAAGTCCTCCTCCATCTCCTTCACCCTGTGAGAACCTGAGGAGCAAGAAGCAGGCCTCTTCTTGGGAAGCTTTCCACCAGAGCCTTTCACACTTGGCTGAAGCCTCACTCACTCTTCATACCTAATTGACTGAGAAATGAGTCTCTCTGATTTTGGATGTGGTGAGCAGTTTTAGACTAATTTTCTTAAGTTCCTGATGAGACGTTCATAGCACATTAGCACCGGGCATTGCTTTTATTGATGTGATTGCTATAATGTGGAGCGATTTATTATAGCAAATAAAGTGGAACAGTCTCACGCTGGAAGTAGCATCCCAAAGGTCTGATGCCTCAGCCTATAGGGAAGCAGAGCGCATACACTGCCATGCAGCCCACCAGCCTTTCAAGTCAGACAACCCTGGTGGCCACTGTCACCTGCGGTTGTCAGTAAAGTTATTTTGATGCTGATGTTTTCTTCTGCAGATTCACTACCAGAATTTTTATCTACTTTGTACCAGGCATGGCAAGAAGCAATTTCTATGTGTGCTTCTTGCTTAATCCTCAAAGGGGCCCTGTGGCATCTATGCCCATTTTATAGAAAAGAAAGACTCAGCTGGGTACCCTGCCCAGCACCCAGAGCTCATGAAGGCTACACAGGATTCAAACCCATTCTGTCTGACTTGGCATGGGCTTTGCTGTCACACCACCACTCCTCACTGCTTCTGCATGATTGATGACCCTTCCCACATCCTATATCAGAGAAGCAAAAGACAGCACTTTGTGGAGTTAATTTGTTGACTTTCCTTTTTAGTTGTGACTGGATTTTTTTTAGGAACAAAGGCTTGCTTTTTTATATATATACATAAAATCATAAAACAGCCTTTATGACAAGCACAACAAATCTGTCATTTTCCTCTTAAGTCTTAAGCGTATTTAGGAAAAATACGAATGGCTCAAGTTTTTTTGCCAACTTTGCAATAAAAATTCTACTCACTGCTCCATTTCAAATCAAATAACTTGTTTTACTTGCCAGGTATCATATATATGGTTGCAAGTAAAGTCAAACTGAATGATTGTGTGTGTGTGTGTGTGTGTGTGTGTGTGTGTGTGTGTCTCCAGTGTAGTTTGGACACAGTATCAGGCCTTTTGAGCAAAGTACCCCGACTAGCAGAGTAAGACCCATAAATGCTGCGATATTATCAAATGTTCTTGGGATACTTTGTTGATTCATGTTTAATTAGCTCCAAAGTTCAGAAGATTTTACCTGTCTTCTAATACAGAGGATTTTGTTTTTTATTTTTTTAAAGATTTTATTTATTTATTCATAAGGATGCAGAGAGAGCGGCAGAGACACAGGCAGAGGGAGAAGCAGGCTCCCTGCAGGGACCCTGATGTGGGACTCGATCCTGGGACCCCAGGGTCATGCCCTGAGCCAAAGGTGGACCCTCAACCACTGAGCCACCCAAACGCCCCCAATACAAAATTTTTTTTTAAGATTTTATTTATTCATAGAGATGCAGAGAGAGAGAGAGAGAAAGGCAGAGACACAGGCAGAGGGAAAAGCAGGCTCCACGCAGAGAGCCTGACGTGGGACTCAATCCAGGGTCTCCAGGATCACACCCTGGGCTGTAGGCAGCACTAAACCGCTGCACCACCGGGGCTGCCCAATACAAAATGTTTTAAGCAAAAGATCGAAAATGTCATTTTCTACCTTTCAACAACTATTTGAGAAGCAAAGAATGTTCACTTTAAGACTCAGTTCCTGATCGTGAGAAAGGACTAGTGATTTTTAAATCTTCAGGATCAAAAGATAATAGCTTGAACACTAGCATTTAGCACTGTTACCACCCCATACGGTTTTTAAATAAATGACAGTTTAAGATTTTTCAAAAGGCACAAGCCATACGGAGAAGAAGAAAAGGAAAATAGATAGCAGCAACCAAATTTGGAAGTGGCAGAGAAGATGGAGAAAGATGAATTTAAAGAAGCAGAAGGGAAAGCTGACAAGGAACCTGATTTGCATCCTAAGCTCCCAACAAGACCAAGAATTGGTGGAATCAGGAACTTCTGGAAGTGACTCCGGTGGTAGTTGAGACACGAGGTATGGTTGAAAGCCTGTGAAGAAGGAATCATTCCCTTAGATGCCTTCCCGCAGCCAGTACAGCCAGGCACCTCTCCCCTCCTGGCAGAACCAAGTTTCCTTCTCTGGAAAGCATGAAGTCGAGAGCCTCTGGACTGGGAGTGCACAGAAGAGTGTAGGAGTGCTGCTCTACAAAAGCTGATGAGGGCAAAGTGTACACACTGAATGTGGAGACTGCTAGTCTTCCCCTCTGCAGGCTCAGAGAGGCCAGCTAGCCAGGCTAATGCCCTCCAAGTGGGAGGAAAAATCAGAGCCATCTGACCCAAAGAAACAGCCTGGCCTGAACTAAACAGGGATCCCATAGTCCACAAACGCCTCTCAGGTGCACCAGGCTTCCTAACAGTTTTGTAGGACTGCATCTTTAATGTGAACAGACAGCCAAGAAAAAGCAGACACCAGAGGGAAAAACTGAATGTGCAAGTCTATCATCAAAAACAAAGAAGAGGGGATCCCAGGACGGCTCAGTGGTTTAGCTCCCACCTTCAGCCCAGGGCATGATCCTGGGGTCCTGGGATTGAGTGCCACATCAGGCTCCCTGCAGGAAGCCTGCTTCTCTCTCTGCCTGTGTCTCTGCCTCTCTCTCTCTTCATGTCTCTCATAAATAAATAAAATCTTAAAAAAAAAAAAAAAGGGAAGAAAGACAGAAGCAGCATGTTCAGGAAGAAGAAAACCTTAAAAAGGAACAAGGTTTCATTAACATCAGTAACAACCTTGGATAATGTGTGGATGGGAGACAGGAAGTGAATACTCTTCTAAGACAACATACCAAGGGGCGGGGGGCAGGGGGGAGACAAAGAGCTCTTGGAACTTAAGAACATGGCAGCAATTAAAATATTAGAAGATTGGGCAGCCCCAGTGGCGCAGTGGTTTGGCGCCGCCTGCAGCCTGGGGTGTGATCCTGGAGACCCAGAATCGAGTCCCACATCGGGCTCCTTGCATGGAACCTGCTTCTCCCTCTGCCTGTGTCTCTGCCTCTCTCTCTCTGTATGTGTCTCTCATGAATAAATAAATAAAATCTTTTTTTTTTAATTTATTTATTTTTTTTTAACTTTCATTTATTTATGATAGTCACAGAGAGAGAGAGAGAGGCAGAGACACAGGCAGAGGGAGAAGCAGGCTCCATGCACCGGGAGCCTGATGTGGGATTCGATCCCGGGTCTCCAGGATCGCGCCCTGGGCCAAAGGCAGGCGCCAAACCGCTGCGCCACCCAGGGATCCCAAATAAAATCTTTTTAAAAAAATAAAAAAAAATTAGAAGATAGAGGTGAGGGAAAATTCCAGAAACTAGAAGAAAATAACAACAAAGGGATCCCTGGGTGGTGCAGCGGTTTGGCGCCTACCTTTGGCCCAGGGCGCGATCCTGGAGACCCGGGATCGAATCCCATGTCGGGCTCCTGGTGCATGGAGCCTGCTTCTCCCTCTGCCTGTGTCTCTGCCTCTCTCTCTCTGACTATCATAAATAAATAAATACAAAAAAAAAAAAAGAAAATAACAACGAAATGAGGAATCTAAAGATATAAAATTAGACAAGCTGAATCCAAAGGACACCATATCCAAATGATAGCCATTACAATATGAGGGAGTAGAGAAAAGTGTGAGGGCTCCAAGGATGCAAGAGAGCAGGGTTAACAGATAAATGGAGGCATATTAAAATTTTTAAGACTTTATTGAAGCAAAAATAGATTCAAATCAGGCAGTACCAAACTGGAAGTAGTTAGGAGTGCTCTACCCACTGGAGCCTGGGGGAAGACATGTAGATAAAGTGCAGACACAGACAAAGGAAATTATTCGTTGGCTGTAGCTTAAAGCCTAGTTGGCTATTTGTGATTGGTTTCCCTTAGCATTTAATTTTGCAACTTTGAGGCATTGACAGGCTTAGATCTTGGTTTACTTCTATAGGCCATCACCCCATTAGAGCCACCTCAGTGTAATGGCCTCCTTGCTTAATGAGTATAACAAAAGTCAAGAGAACATCTTCCAGGGTCTGTGGGAAGGAAGTTCCCAAGATCTATGTAGCAACCCCGGAAAGCAAACAGTCCAGATGGGTTGTAAACCTCTGTGAGAAGCCCTGATATGATTAATCATACTCAGAGAAGATTTATATAACCTGGGATCTGAGGAGTTGAATTCACGACAAACACAAGAAAACTAAGCAAAGACACCAAGACAATAGACAGCTACAGGGAAAACAGAGCCTGTGAAAAGCAAGTAATCATGCTACATAGCTTGTCTGTGAATACTGTTTATGTAGTCATAAAGGAGAGTGCCAAATATTGATCTTATAAAAAATTAAGACAAAACTATGTTGGAAGAATGGAGAAAGCCCACGGGACAAAAAAATATGTGAATATGGTTCAGATATAGAGTGAGAGAGAGCTAACTCCTCATCTTTCATAGCAGAAAGTAAAAAATTAGCACTGAAAAATAAATAAATAACACTGTGTGTTATTTAGCAATATAGCAATAGCCAAAAGTTGCATCTAGGGAAGTAAGAAATAAAGAGGTGCTCCTGGAGAAATTTGACTCTTCAAATTGTATGCATGTGTAATTTTGATATAAATAAATAGTTTTTAAAAAGTAAATTTAAAAAAACAATATAATAGATGGTTTTCTTGTGAGGATCAAGAATGTACATCTATGGGCAGCACAAAAAAAAATCAATCATTGTGATGTTATATAAGTGGGTTCTGGTGATTTAGGATAATTTTTCTAGGAACATCATCTTGTTGACTTGCAAAATAGCTGTAAAAGGCATGAAAATGATGAGTTTTGAAAAAACTTGCAGATGACTCAAAAATGTAGCACTTGCAACAACAAAAACAACTAACAGAAATGGAAGAGTTTGAATTAAAATTATTTTAGGAACTATGACTAAGGAAAAGGCAGTATTTTAAATTGAATATATATGATATGACACGGGATTTGTGTCATTGTTCTCTCTCTTTTGTCTGACTTTCAGTTCTGTACATGTTTATATTGAGATTTCAAGCATTGTGAAACTGTTTTGTCCTTCTCGGAACTCAATAACCACGTGCGATCCTTCTTGGTAGGCCACAACCATTTAGTGAGACCTCCCCACCATATGATGGTTCATATGGCTTTCTCACCTGGAATCACTTTGCAGAAGAGGGAATTTCATGGCTAATAACTTCATGAGATTTAACCATCCCTGTCCCCCACCTCTGTTATACACCTTCTCTAGGGGTTCATGGCCTCTGCCCAGAGCAGAGCTGCCTAGTTTATAGTTAGTGTCAATAAATATCTATTAAACAAATGACTCTGTGGATAACTTCAGTCAAATTCACAGCATTAAGTGCTAGGGTATTCTCGTTCAAAGGGTCACAAATTCAGAAGCCCTCAGGAGTGAGGCAAGTCAGTGAATGAGATCCATCCAGGGAGGACAGTGGCAAGTGGGAAATAAAAGGCTGCTCCCAAGAGGGCAGTTGAGAAGTATCTAACATTACTAAATAATCGTAATAGTAGCATGTGCACTGGTCCGGTCCACTTCAATGTAAAACTCAGTCCTTATAAAAAAAAACTCTGAGATAAGCATTATTATTATTATTTATTATTATTATTATTCATCTGCAGGTGAAAAAACTCAGTTGCCTAAAGAGTCAGGGTTTTGAACCAAGCATTCTGGCTGCCAAATCCCAGCTCTTGATTCCTCTACCATATTACCCCCCAAATTTTAAAAGAAGCTATCCACGTGCATGAAATCTACTAATTTTTAAATGTTGGCAACTAATCTAATTTTTTAAAGTACTACAAGTCAAGCAAAGCATGCTTGGTTTGTGACTCCTTCTCAAGTAGTGGAGAATTAAAACATAGGTACTTGGATATGCAAACAATGTCTGAGCCCCCAGAGCCACATTTAACATGCTGGTAGGCACGGTAGCAACAGTGCCAGGAGCTCATATGGATTTGGACACACTTCCAGGGTCAACTTCATCATTCCATTGGGCGTCTACCCTGATTTCAGGCCTCAGGTATAGTCTTGGTTAAAGAAAAAAGAGAAGAATCTAGTAAATTTAAGAATGGCCACCATATGTGTCTATGTGCCATGATAACTTTCAAACCTCTGCAAAGCTGTGTGGGTTGGTCCAAGAGGCCTCGGTGCTATTTTCCTCTGTTACAAAGATGACAGACAGGTTTGATGTATTTTGCTGCCTCTACTATTGTTTCATTTCAAACCATTTCAGTGGAACATGGATTTTATTAAAAACCAAGGGAAACAACATTGAGTGCTCTGTGATGGTTACTACAGCTTGGCAAAATAGAGTATAAGTTCATTGGCAGATGCTAAAAAAGTTGCATTTTCTGGTCATAACAAAATTTTTGTCTTTGAGCCCTATGCCCAAAACAATTTGCAGTTGTAAAATATGACATGTATAAAAATGCTAAATGCTTATATTTCTCTGGAGGAATTATATCAAATCATTGAGTGGAGGTTTAAATTATGAATTAATTGTAGTGGATAGAATGTTTTACATACTTTGCTAGAAGCTAAGAATAATGACTGAATGAAGTCCCCTTAACATTTACTATGGACTAATTTAGACAGTGGGTAAGGTATTGGTATATGTATTTGCTTTTTCTTTCAATGTTGTGTTGAGATATTAAACCATCTGTTCTTATGCATAAACATTTTCCTGGGATTCAGATGGGATTATGGGATATGATATGGTTCTATGATTATTATGGGGTGATCAGCCTTTTTATAATAAAATCTTACTTTAGGGGCCTTTTAATGATCCTTAAAAGGAAATCACTACAGACTTCAAACTAGCAAAATATCTCCTCTCAGAGGCAAATTGTTTTGTTTTTTTTTTATAAATGTCAGTATGGGTTCTTTTAATTATCAAATACCTAAATTAAATGTAAACTTTCTAGATGAAGATGATATTTTTGTACTTATTTGAACTATAGCTCATTTTTAGGATTAATTCTAAGGTAGACTCAAAACTAATTGCTTTTCATTCTCATCAAATGGAAATATCCCTGAGAGAAGCTATAAAGCCAAAAACTGACCACTGTGCAGGATAGCAGGATAATTTGTAAACTCAATAAAAGTTATAGGTGCATATTTATAATATGAATATGTATAAAATATAAGTAAGTCAAATACTACTATAAAATAAAATATTCACATTCTAGAACATTTCAGAGCATTCTAGGTTTGAATATGTGAGCAAAATTTCAAGATTTACATGTCTAGCAAAAGATTTCCTCCTGGGGGAAAAAAAAGAGCTTTAAATCAGTAAATCTCACCCACTTTGCAACCCTGTACACTAGTACAGCACAGTCCCACAAAAAGTGGTGTCTCCTCACCAAAAAGAAGTAAAGAAAGAAGTAGGCAAAGGGAGCACATATAAATACCAAGAGGGGGAGCCCCTAGTTGCTTCTCATAGTCTCCTATTGGGGTATTCACCTTTCACCTTTCTCTTGGGAATCACAGGTTGAAATAGATTTAAACCTAATGGGCAGCTCTGCAATTGCCTCCTTCTCCAATTGCAAATCTAAAGTGACTTTTAGTTTTTAAGTTTGTAAATACTTTATTAACACAAACATTTTTATATCAAGAAGATAGAATGTGCACATTTTCTAATTTGCTTGCTGAGCATCTTTGCTTTGCAGTCTGTAGGCAACAGACTGTAGTTGCGTTAACCATTGCTATAAAACGGGAACTGTATGGTGTGGGTGAACCATGGATATAAAGATGTGACTATTCCAACTTCATTATTACAGCACCGTCTAGCAGAAAGCCAGGAGACCCCCTTGTCATATCAGATATCAAGAAAGGAAGTGTGGCACACAGGTAAGGAATATGAATTTTCTGGTTTATTCCAAGGCATTTCTGTTTCTTTAAGTAACTCCACCCCCAACATGGGCCTCGAACTCAGGACCTGAAGATCAGGAGTTGCATGCTCTACCAACCGAGCCAGCCAGATGCAAGGCATTCCTTAATTAAAGTAGAAATGACCCTTTCCATACCTATGGTAGACCTTGCTGATAGATCATGGTATCCTCAGTCTTTCCCAGACAGCAACTATTAATCAATCATATTCAACATTCCTCATGCAATGACTGGGTAGCTAGCTCTCCCACCTCATTTCACCTTATTTCTGTACCCACTGCAGACAACAGTCACCTGAAAATATTTCTTAGGGTCCTTCCTGAGTCCATCACTGGCTCTCCTTCCCTGATCATCTTCTGTCCTTCATTTTCCAGCTAAAAATCTGGAAGTGGCTCCAGTTATGAGAAACACCCTACATGGAGACAATAGCTTGTGAAAGAGCTTTGCTAAATGCCAGAATGTCCTCCCTAGCCAAGCCAGATCCTTCCTTGAGCCTTGAACAGTGTTAGTCTCCTATTTGGTCCATGTAATGTCAAAATTAGAGAGTCTCAAACTTTTGATTTCACAGATCAAAAATATTTATTTTAAAGATTTATTCATTTATTTGAGAGAGAGAGAGAGAGAGAGAGAGAACATGAGCAGGAGGGGCAGAGGGAGAAAGAGAGAATCTCCAGGTGGCTCCATGCCAAGCACAGAGCCAGACTTGGGGCTGGATCTCACAACCCTGAGATCATGACCTGAGCCTAAACCAAGAGTCAGACCTTTAACTGGTTGCACCCCTCAGGCACCCTTAGATCAAAAATATTTTTAAATGTTTGGGAATACTGATATAAGACTATTGACTTTCTATTGACCAAATAAGGACTTTTTTTAAAAAAATCCCATCTATTATCACAGTCATGTCATTAAAGTAGTTTTAATGCTCAAAAAGTAGGAAGGACATCGTATGAGTTTAGATATATAAGTATAGGGCCAGATGCCATGGCAGGGAGACATAAATAGGCTGCGACCAACAAGACTACACTGTGTCTCTCATGCAACAGTTGGAAGGGAGGCAGGCAGTGTGGGGCTGGGGAAGCAACTCTGCCACCCTCACCAGTTTTCTCCAATTGTTGCAATTTTCTAGCCATAGAAGGCAAGTGGAAATGGTGCTAAGAGAGCCTGGGGTGTGCATCTTCAGGGAATGACCCAGGAGAGGTCAGAAGAGAGGAGAATAGAAGCTGACACCAATTACTAATCTCTGTCACAGAAGTAATACGTAAAAGATCGTTCTTACCAAAACACAACTTTCCTTACAAATATGTACGTGTATACATATATGCACCTACAAACACATACACATTCTCATTATTTTTCTCATTTCATGATGGACCTTAAAATTTGCCAACAGACCTGCAGATGTCCACTTTCAGTTTTAGGCTTTCAATGGCCACATTGCGGACAAGTAGCATCAGATTCACCCTTTTCCCCTACCTCAGCCACGATGGGTTTCCCCGCACAAGTGGAAGTGGCAGGGACACCAAGATTCAGACCTCCACTAAATCCAACCCTCCCTGATTTCCCTCACTCTCTCAACCCTCTCCTAGTACCTGGATTGCCAAGGATGAAATGTAGTGCAATTGCGTGCAGAAGCATGAGGACACCCAATGTCCGTAAACCCTGTGCCATTACCTCCCTTCCTAGGAAACTTAGAATTCCCAAGTGAAGCTTAGATGGTTGTCCTGGACTAATTCAAGGAACTAGGATTCAAAAAAAATGTCTTTAATATTCTTGAAATGTCATGTCATAGTAGCCATCCAAAATAAGACTAGGAAAAATTTATTAAAAAAAAAAGGGGGGGGGATCCCTGGGTGGCACAGCGGTTTGGCGCCTGCCTTTGGCCCAGGGCGTGATCCTGGAGACCCGGGATCGAATCCCACGTCGGGCTCCTGGTACATGGAGCCTGCTTCTCCCTCTGCCTGTGTCTCTGCCTCTCTCTCTCTCTCTGTGTGACTATCATAGATAAATAAAAATTTATTAAAAAAAAACAAAAACAAAATAAGACTAGGGAAAAAGGGATTTGTTAATAAAATGTATTTTAAAAATAGTTGAAGAACCTCTCTTCCTCTAGAGACTGTCGTCATGCTACATTATTCTTGATGCCTCCTAAGTGACCCGAGTAGGTGCTCATTAATCATGTGTGGCCCTGCATTTACTAACAGGACTGGAACCCTGGAACTAGGGGATAAATTACTTGCAATAGATAACATCCGGCTGGACAACTGTTCTATGGAAGATGCAGTTCAGATCCTCCAGCAGTGTGAAGAGCTGGTGAAGCTCAAAATCCGCAAAGACGAAGATAATTCAGGTATTGATGGCTTCCTTAGTTAAGACTGATTTCTCTAACTGCCCAGCTGTCACAAAAGATATTAGATCTTGATGTTTTACATACAACAGCTGGCTAGTGACATTGCAGCAGCGTTTTACATAGTTAAAAGGGTCTTTAAGTTGGGTGTTGAGAGTGTAGCATGCATTTTAAAGGTGCTTTTTATGATATAATTAAGATATTTTTGTTAAAAAACATGATCACAACTGTATCAAAATAACATTCAAAAACAAAAACTAAATCATCACCCAGTACTACCTTACTATAATGGACTCAGCCATTTTCTAGTTGATACTTATATTACATAATTATAGCCATAATGCATGTTATAACTCCATAAGCGTATTACCACTTTTCAAACACTTAATACCTATCATTTTTTTATTTACTGCCTGTAATTAATTTATCATTCTTCTCTTCTTACTTAGATTGCTCCCAGTTGTTTCACTGTCGCAGGTAGTACAATCACAGACATGTTTACGTAAGGATATCTTTACTCAACTTTTCTCCTTCTGAATTATTTCCTTAGGAAATATTTTTTAGAAGGAGAACTGCTGAGTAAGAATAAAAAGGACCTTCTCAGGATTCCTGACAAGTCTTGTACCATGCTTTCTGCAAGGGCCATTCCATTTGTTGGGTTTCCAATAACAGACAAACACAGTGGGGCTAGTACTTCTCAAACTTTCTTAGGCCTCAAAATTACCTGAAAAGCTTGTTAAAACACCGTTCCTGGCCACAACTCCCAGGGGAGGCCTGGAATTCTGCATTTCTAACAAACTCCCCGATGATACTACTGTGGTCCAAGAAACACAATCCAAGCAGCCTGGCAGTTGGCAAAGTTCTTTTATCTGATTATGATAAGGACCTAGAGCTCATTGATAAAAGCCCATAATTGAAAGGTGCAGCTAATGTGGGGAATTACAGAAATTGATAGATGTGGATAGCATAAACATTTGAGGTAAAATTTTGCCAATCTTATGGGTAAAGCCAACTTCTTTGCTATGAATATCATTCTGCTGATCATAGTTAAAAATCTTTTTACTGTTTGTTTGCCTAAGCCTTATACGTAATATATAGTTTATGATACATATACACATATATATAGTTTTGTTTTTGTTTTAATACAGTGAGAATTTAAAGTAATCAGAATGTTTACTCCATTTAGATTTTTATTTGCCCAATGTTTTCAAGTTTTTTTCTCTACAAAATTAAGAGATTTTTGCCTAACGACTCTCCTTATTTAATCTTCCCAAAGCCTTTGATTTTGTTTTCTTTGTAGAACCACTGTACTCATATTTCATAAGTTATGTAAGATTCATTAAATCACATAGTTACAAAAACTAGTAAAATTGATGTAAACAGGCTTGGGAATAAACAAAATGGACTTTAACTTTTTAAGCTTATAACTCAATTGTTAGCAGGCACAGAAGTGCACAGAGGTACTAGAAAGAGAGATCTATTACTCTAGGGCATTCAGTGGCATTGGTAGGTATATTTTACAAAGAGGATGGAAAACCACCATTAATCCAGTAATGGCCAAAGAGAGATTGGTTAAGAGAGCTTCTGCGGTACATAATTCAGTTTCAACCAATGATGAGTTATTGTCAGTGTTCTGGAATCTTCTATAATTAAGCCATCTAGATCTAGAGTTTGTGGTCATATCAGGCCATGTGTTTTTGATTCCTGTTCAAAGTCAAAACAAGTTGGTAGTTGCATCCATCAGTACAGCTGGTAAGGCTGATTGTATTCAAATACATTTTTATAACCGACGCTTAAAAATTTCCACTCATTATTTCCCAAGCAACTGATTTTCCATACCAACATTTGCATTCTTCTCCTTACAAGCATGCTTCAATTGCACTTTCTTTTGGGGATTTATTTCAAAAAAGGATAAAGCCTCAAGCATCAGTCCGGGTTCTGTCCTAGTGAAGAGGCAAAGCTCTGTGGAGAAACCCATTTTGCATGGTTTGCCAAACTAAGCAGATCTCACCTACCTTCCTTGCAGAGTAAAAAAGCCAAGCCAGAGATGAATATGTATAGTGCTCACAATTGGCAATTTTCCCAGTTCCAAAGGCAGGCTGTGCAGATATGTTAGGCAGAAGGAGTTGCAGAAACAATAACTGAGCACTTGGAGAGCCGTTTTTACTTTCATTTGCTTCTTTCCCTCAGCTTATTTTTTCTCCTGTAGACCTTTCCCCCTGTGCCTAATACGGTGGCAGTTCTTCTGCTTATTAAGTTTTTTATTATTATATTTTTTAGGAGGTCCTATTTTTAAAATCCTAAATCCTTCCATTGAAAACCATAGACCTACCCAAAAGAAGACTGTAAATATAGGTGTGAGATACGTATTTAGCCAAAACGGATTTCTTCCACTTGGTATGTGGAAATAATATACTTATTCAGACATGTTTTTATAACAGGACACTATTTGAAAAGTATCATCTGATCATTGATTTGGAAGAATTTAAGTGTTTCTATATCCTCTCCCAACATGAGAATATTAAGTATGAAGTGAGTAACTGAATTCTCTTTTATTTAGAGCAGAGCAAGGGGTAGGGGAGGAAATTGTTCAAAATGAATTCACTCAAGGCAGACGAGGTGGTCATAAGGAACACATGCTTGAAAGTGAGACCTGAATTTAAAGTCTGGCTCTACCACACTTGAGTTGTGCGAGTTTGGACAAGTTACTTAACTAGTCTGAGATTTGGCTCCATTTCCAGTAGTGTACACATAGCAATACCACCTGAGGGAGCAGTCCTAACTTATTAATAGGAATGTTTACCAGCACAGTTGGTATTCAATACAGGGGGACTATTTTTATTACTTATTAATAAGTAAAATGAATTTTCCCACCTTGGTCCTTATCCGTCACCAAGATTTAAATGAATGGGAAATAACCATTGATCCTTACAACAGTCACTGATTTTAGAAGTTTGATGCCATGTTTAATCTGAAATTAAACTGGTGATTTGAATTACTACCATCCTTTGTCTTAGTATTTTTATTTTTTTATTATTTTTTAAAGATTTTATTTATTTATTCATGAGACACACAGAGAGAGAGAGAGGGGCAGAGACACAGGCAGAGGGAGAAGCAGGCTCCCTGCAGGGAGCCCGATGTGGGACTTGATCCCAGGACCCGAGGATCACACCCTGGGCCGAAGGCAGATGCTCAACCACTGGGCCACCAAAGCTGTCCCTGTCTTAGTATTTAAAGTGGCAATATGCATCTATATTCTTCACTGCTTAAAATGTTGTTCATACTAAGGTCGGACTTTCTGTCCTCCCAGAGTCTTCTAGTTCTTTCCTTAACTATCTGTTCCTCTCAATCTTGCCTCTCTCATCAGCTGTAGAAAGTTTGTAACCGTACTGGATATTCCTTGGTTTCCTCAGCCAGCAGTACCACAGTTGGGTTAATAGATATTGCTTCAAAATGTGAGCAAATCTTCCAGTTACACTAATGGCTCTGTTGTGCCTCGTCCCTTACCCACAGAGATGGTAGAAATATTCTCCGAAGTTGTTAAAGTCTTTGTTTCTCATTCAGTCATGCCGTCTCAGCACTTATTTGGTATATGTTGAGGTGTTAGGGTCAGCCAGTTAGTTCTTAGATTAAAAAAGATGCGATCCCCACCCCCCAAGTCAGTCACCTTATATGAGATACAGAAGAAAATAAATAGGTAATAATAGGATGAATGTTCTAGGTGTAAGTGCAAAGTGTTAAGAGAGTGTGGAGGCCTCCATTTGAGCCTGGGGAGCTCAAGGAAATGCTTCTAACAACCTTGGTCTTGAAAGTGTTTGGGAGGCATTGTTAGAATTAACCAGAAGAGAATGGGCCAAAGCAGGAGGTCAGAAAGCATGGCACGTCCTAGTAGCAGACGTAGCTGAAGCAAAGACTATGTGTAAGGACTTTGGTAGTAGATGAGGAGAAAGATATACTGAAGCCAGATGGTTATGATCTTAAAGCATATGAAGAAATTTGAACTTTACTCCAGAAGCCATCGGGAGCCATTAGAAGACTTAAAGCAGGGGAGTGAGGCCGTAGTATTTGGTCAGTGATAATTGGTTGCAACTGGTTACTGAAGAATGAGGCATTCAAGAGTCCCAATCAACTCTGTTTCTAGCCCAGGCTCGGGGAGCAGCAGAATGAAATAACTAACGATGCTAGGCTAGCTTCACAACTGACAAGCTCAGAAATGGGGAAATGAAATTCTCTGAGCATCAGTTTCCTCATCTATAAATATCCATTTAATGCCTACTTCACATGACTGTTTAAGGATCAAAGGAGGGAATATATTTAAGCACTCACCAATGCTGATTGGCACCTAGTAAGACCCAGTGAATCCTAACTACTACCTGCCATTATTAGGATGCTTTAAAAATTAATTTTAGCTTTATTTTGCAATGTCTAAGTCTTTTGGAACACTTGAAATTATAGGGATTTGCCTCACCCCCACTCCCCAACATTTAGTGACCATTCTGCCTTCAGGAGCTTTTGTATTTCTCATCTTTCATTACCATAGTCTAGTAGATAAGTCTAGTAGAGCCAAGTCTTCTTCCCTGGGTCCAAGGCTCCAAAACAAGGGCTCTTCCCCAACCCTTAGGTCCCCAAAGATGCAAATAACCTCCTTGAAATATAACCTTTCTTTTTTCTTTGGTTGCATCTAGATCCAATGTAAATGAAGAGGGAGAGATTGGATAGCTGAGAAACAGCCCTGAAGCAAAAACACTTGAGAATTTGGAGAGTTGTAGGAAGAAGTAGATGGAGCCTTCCAAACCTGTCCCAAATAATTCCTAAGGGTCTGTCTGCTTTGTATTAATGCCTTTGTGCCAATCAAATGTAGACCTGCTAATGATTTTCCTCACTTCTAATATAGAGCACGTTTTTAGAGACTATAAATTCAGTATTTTGCCTTCATGGGCTCTAATTTGTGTAGAGAAACATTTCCAGACTGTAATTTGTCCCATCCAAAGCAAATTACCTTTACACATTTACAAATAGAGTCTTATGCACATGTAGCTTTAGTACCAGTTAAATCTGCCCATCAAACATTTGAGCTTTCCTATTTTTTTTTCAGTTCATCATTGCTAGGCCAGCTTAATAATTTGCCCCAGCTTTTTACCCCCCTCAAATCTAGACCAAAGTAACAGAAAGGCCCCATTACAAGCAAGCAAGAATGATCCTAGCTGTGCTAGGAGCAGTCGTAGGGATGGTTTTAGCAAAAAGCTGATTCCAAAGAAAGAACCTACGATAGATTAAAAAAAAAATTTATCAAAAAAAATTATTTTTTTCCTTTTTTTCATGCTTGATCTCAAAATAATGGCTTTCAGACTCTATAGTCAGAATCATCCAGAACACTTGTTAAAACACAGGTGACTGGGCCCCTCCCCCAGAGTGTGGGATTCCTATAGGTCCGAGCTGAGGCTGGGAATGTGTATTTCCAACAAATACTTAGATAATGCTGAAGTTCCTTGTCCCAAGACTATACTTTGAGAAGCACTGTCCCAAAGCAGCCTGACTTGGAGACTTGTACATGATCACAAACATAAAGAAATTCACATTGTACTCTTAGACACTCAACAACCCCTTGGAAGTCTGTTAGCATTGACATGCTCAAATAAAATGACCACACAACAGCAGGAAGCTGTAAGGGTGTTGTTCTAAACGGTTTATTTTCTCAGGCCCTGTCCTCTAAGAAACATAGCCATGCTGCATAAGATGGATTCCATCACTTTTAGAGATCAAAGTGAACTTTGATTGACCTGTCCATGTATGCATTCCAAAGGCTCTCTCCCAAATCCAAGCCTCCTATTTGGTCCGCACAGGCAGCTGCCATTATGGATTCAAGCCAGATAGCGTTCATTTTGTTAAACAGGCAGCACTCAAGAAGCCCGAAAATAACATTGTAGATAAGTAATGCTGCAATTTTGCATCTGTTCTGTGGTCCCATTAATTTTCTTAACTAGAGCTGAGCAGAAAAAACAAGTAGGCTGGCCCCTTTGCATGTCTTTCACTAATAGTGGTAAACCTTCTGTTGTGATATAAAAGCTTCTTATAATATCATTAACATCTGTTTGGGCTCACTTTGGAACTTAGTGGTGATCCTGCATTTTTCCCTCTCAGAAAGTTTTTGTTCTGGTTAAACACTCCAGTCGCTCCTTTCTAAGCTGGAACAGCCTCGAGGAGAGAAGGTCTTGGAGTGCTTCCACCTCCAAAATGGTCTGAGCATAAATGGCAGTTATCACCCTCCTAGGCCGTAGGGCTTTACAACTGCCAGTTGGGCTAATGGCCCGAGAAGGCAGATGGAGTTGGAAGTGCAGCCTGAAGCTGACTCACACACTCTTGGCACGGCACTGTGGAGGGAGGATGCTCTAGGTTTGCTGGTTCCCACGATGGCAGCCCAGGTCTTATTATCTCTCTTGGAGTGAGCCATATTGGGTTTGCAGAAGGAAACTGGACTTCAGAGTAGCAAGGAGAGTGACTCCCAAAGCTCTCTTAGAGACCTCTTTCCTTGGAACTATGACTCAGGCTAACGACATCCATTCATCCTCTCGTTCATTTGTCCAGGCATTTACCAAAGTCTCCTTGGTGCCAGATATGGTTCTGGGGATATGAAGATAAAAATATCCATTTCCAGGTGATCCTATTAGAATGGAGGAGACAAGTAGAGAAAGCATTCAGACATAGAGTGAAACGTATGTACAAGAGCAGGCATTTTGATGTGGGCAGAGATTGCTTCTCAGGGAGCAAAGAATCCTAGACATTACATGACAATGGTTTGTGGCTCTTCTGAGCTCAGACCTACTTGACTGGATCCAGTCCTTCATATTTAATTTCTCTTGTTAGGGAGAATTCAATTTTAATTTAATTTCTCTCCTTGGAGAGGGAAACAAGAATTAAGAGAAGTTGAGAACACTGGAAGAACACACAGGAGCCGTGAGATCTCACAGAAAAGTCTCTAGCTCTAGGCTAGTAACCAGGAAGGCTTCTGAAAGACAAGACGCATGATCCAGGTCTCAAAGCAAGAGCAGAAATTCTCTAGGAGAAGAAAGGTATCTGTGCATATCTCCTTCTCAGTCGGTTGGGCGTCTGTGCATAGGGAGCAACGCATACAAGGTTAGCAATGTTAGGAAAGTGCAGTGGTTCAGTGAGGAGAGAAGGTAGGAGATCGGACTGGGCCGTGGCCCTCTGGAGACGTAGAGGCTCCAGCTCAGCTCGTGCAAAGAGGCTGTTTTTTATTCTTAAAGAATTGGGAACTACCGAAAAGCTGCAAGTAAGAGTAACGATTCAGATGGATGCTTCCAAAATATTCCGGGAAGAAAAGAGAAAGAATCATATATTGGCAGCACTGGTGAAAATAGATGTGGGGGACCAGCAAAGGCTGGAGCCCAACCAGGAAAACAATTTAGGAAGAAACTGTCACTGTGAAAAACAGAGCAGAGCCAAGGTGGGGGCCTCCTCAAGACCAAGTGGCAGTGGGAAGCTCTGGGAACCTTGCCTGGTTGGTGGGCAGATGGGTCAGAAGAATCTGGATGAGACGGTATATATGCAGCCACCACCATCATCTCTGAAAGTAAGGAAGCCAGACTAATTAAATAATCTGTTTACTCAAGGCACCCACTAGGGTTTTCTAAGGGAATTAATATCTTTAATTTTCTTGAGGTTTGTTTATTTAATTAATCTCTACACCCAAGGCAGGGCTTGAACTCAGGACCCCAAGATCAAGAGTTGCATGCTCCCTCCAACTGAGCCAGCCAGGCGCCCCAATGTTTTCTCTTTAAAAAAAATGTATTATGAAAACTTCAAATATGTTTTTAAAATAGAGAAAAATGTAATGAACCAGCATAACTTACCTAGCATCGACCATTATTAACTTAGGATCAATCTTGCGTCAACTCTGTTCCCATCCTAATTGTCCCACCCCACCCACACATGGAGTTATATTGAAGAAACTCTAGACATATCATTCCATCTTGTAAATATTATGGGTGTATTTCCTAAATAATGCTCTTTTAAGGGATTTCTAAAATACATACCTCCATAGTATCACAAAATATGATCAGTAATTCTTAATATCATCCTGTGTTCACTCAATGTGCCATTTCTCTGATTTTCTTGTACCTATATAGTTAGGTAAGCAGATGGGTAGATAGATAGGTGATAGATAGATAGATTTTTATCAAGTTGATTTTAATCTGGGTCCAAACAGATCTGTTTATTGCTTTTGGTTGTCATGCCTCTTAAATTTTCCCTTTCCCTTTCTGGTTTTTGTTTCTGACAATTTGTTCATTGAAGAAATCAGAGATCAGCCTCTATTTCTGTCATAATTTAAATACACCATCACTTCTTCCTGTTTCCATTGCAACGTTGTGATAGGAACATGTCCTTCCTCACTAATATACTGCCACTTGTTTTTATTTTTATTTATTTATTTGTTATTTGCAACCCCAACACTATTTACACTCATGGAGTGCCTTAAGAATTGCTGCCCAAGTTAAAACATCCCCGTCTGGGGCACCTGGGTCACTCAGGGCATGACCCCAGGGTCCTGGGATCGAGTCCCACATCGAGTTCCCTGCAGGGAGCCTGCTCCTCTCTCTGCCTGTGTCTCTGCCTCTCTATCTCTCATGAATAAAGTCTTTTAAAAAATAAAAATAAAACCTTCCCACCTAAAGCGGTCTTAAACCCATTCACTCCAGTCTGGTGTTAGTTTGTCATCTTTATGACACAAGTTGCAGAATGGTCAAAAAAATAACCCAGAGCCCTCACTCAGGGTAGCCTGAAGAATGAGCAAACTAGAACCAGTTTCTCCACCTTCTCCCAGTACGTGGGACTGCGCCTCAGCTCAGCTTCTTGCAGACCAGGGTTTATTTTCATCTGGATGGAAGTTTCCATTGAAACTTCCCACAGGTTCCTGGGTGCTGGGCAGCTGTCATTTCCCACAACTCCCATGAAGAGCTAATGGCCAAATCCAGAAAGCTAGTGGCCCATTGACAGGGCAGGGCTTCTGCTTGCCCTACAAGGGAGAACAACAAAGGGTCAGGATCTTCCTACCAGCAGAAACACCCACCCTGAATGGCCTGCAAAGTGCCTGGTGGCGACTCATATTTAACTATGCCAAGGTCCACTAACCAAATGACTCGCCTAGAATTTTATCCAGAATATAGTCGGTGGCACAGTCTACAAAGTACATGTAATCTGTCCAATAATACCCTATTCATGTATGTCGAAGCCAGCTCTGAAGGGTGATGATGTATCGTAGGGTAGGGAAATTTAGATTCTTGACCTCTGCCTCCATAAGGCACCGTGTCCTTGTGCTTCTCTCGGCAGCTCCTTAGCAGACTGTCACCACCTTGGTGGCCACCACTTAAGTAGAAACCTGTAAGAAGTTTGTGAACCATCAAATGGAGCTCTTGAAGCTTCATGTGGAGGTTTCTCAGCTGTCAATATAAATTTGCATGTAAGGGCGCCTGGGTGGCTCAGTCGGTTGGGCGTCTGATTCTTGGTTTCAGGTAGCATCATGGTCTCAGGGTCATGAGATCAGGCCCTGTGTCGGGGGTGAGGAGTGCTTCTCCCCGCCCCCCCCCCTTTGTCTCTCTCTCTCTCAAATAAATAAATAAAATCATATATATATATATATATAAAACATATAAATTTGAGTATAATTATGGGTATTTTTATATCGTAGGAGGTCGAGCATAATAGTGTATAGTAGATGATCTTTGATTCTCTATGTCTGGAGCTTATTAGGAGTAGATCGTTGAGGAAGGAAAGGTGATGGGTACATTCCAGGAGTCCCGATCCATGGCAGAAATGAAGTAAATGCTGCGGGGAGGGGACCCATCGCTCCCTACATTACTCTATGGACCTTCCTTTCATTTTATGTTCATCGTAATTGTTCACTGTACAGCCACATAATTGAATTGTTAATTCAAGCTTTTCTTCTCCTTATTTCAGGGCTTCATGTCATAAATGAATAGCTGCTCATTGCAGAAATGTGACTGTGTAAATGTTTAACTATGATACGGTCTGACTTGTAAAAGCTGACTATTTTGCTAAAGTAGCTACTGGACCATTTCATTGTGTCCTTAGGTACAGAAATGAAACAGCTCCCTAACCATTCACAGCTCCCAGGCTCAAGGAGTAAAACGAGAAACGCTCGAGAACTTTCAGCATGTCATAAGCAAATAAAACACTTTGAAATCTGAGGCTGCATATTTGCAATCCTGCACAGTCAAGACACCCAGGCGTGCCAAAGGTTTCCCAGGACACCTTGCAGGCCCGTGCTTTAGGCAGGCCGTTCACCGACGATCTCCTTCGTGCAAATGTTTAGTAGTGAAAATTAGTCCATGACAGTGTGGCAGCCTGGTATAGTCTCCTGAAACGTGATTCACACGGCTCTTAATCTCTAGAACAGACGAGAGGGAACCATTCAAACCTGTCCTTTTAATATCTGTGAATTCATCAATAGGATCGACGTTTTCCTATACGATCAGTGGAATAGTGTGTAAGGGATTTTAGATCTCCAAGCCAACTTCTCCAAGCCCCACCTAACCATGTATATGTCAAAGTTTACTTTCAACCCTGAGTGTAACCCTTCTCTATATTGAAAGTTAGCTTGCTTGTAAAAGACTGGAGATGGGAATGGCCTGGCCTGGGTCTGTCACTGTGTGACTCTCTCCTCCCACACGGTCTCCTCAGCCATGTGCTCATCCCACAGGTGTATATCTATTTATAGCACACTTACAAAGTGCTGGGCAAGCACTGTGCTAGGCGTGGACACAGGCTAAAGGGCCTATGGTGCCAGCAGGGTGGGTCACGCAGTGGTTTAGAACATAGGCCATTAGGCAGTGATCCCCTGCCCCGACACTAATGATGACCACATCCCTGTATCAGAATGTAATGTCTTACTTCTGAGATTCTACACCCAAAAATCATTATTTCCTGAGACATAATGCTTTGATGATGGAGTTTTGAGTTTCATATTTCAAATGTGAATATATGTGTCTTATTATTTCACTTTTTCCAAAGAACCCAATTATGACTCCTTGGCATTTATTGCAGATGAGCAAGAAAGTTCCGGAGCAATTATTTACACTGTGGAGCTTAAGCGCTACGGGGGGCCCCTTGGCATCACAATTTCAGGAACTGAAGAGCCGTTTGATCCTATAATCATTTCAAGCCTCACTAAAGGGGGATTAGCTGAAAGGTAAAATTTCAAGCAACTGCTTCAATTACCTGTGTCTGAGATGGGTTCCCTTCCTCACAGCGGCAGAGAAACATGCTCCCCTCTCCTGCTGGGTTATCTGTTAACTTTTTCACATCTGCACAAAGGATTGATTCTAGAGCTTGAGACTCTCAGACAGGGCTCCGACTTGACTTTGGGGGCATCTTCTAGGCGGTGAGAGATGTCACGGGCTGAGCAGTGATTTTACTCTCGAGAAATGTATACACTTGACCACAGTCGACTGGAGGTGGATTTATATTGTGTCCATTGTGAGAGGAGGAGACTGAAGTCCAGGGAGGTTAAAAGGCTTGTCCAGCTCAATTCAGCAAGCATTTACTGAGCCTGTTTTACCTGACAGATAGTGGGCTTGGCTGCTGTGTTTTCCAAAGAGGATGATGACACAGGCTCTGCCTTCAAAGATCCTGGGAAACATAGTGACCATCTTCGTAATGTCTTGTAATTTAGAATGTCTGCTTGTTCTCTTGGCAGTGACGCACACCCACCCCCCCACCCCCACCCCCCACCCCCACCCCGGGTAAATTGCATTTCTTTCTGAAACACGTTATGGTAGGTATTCGAAACCTTTCCTCCAGTAATCTAGCCCAGGGATGCACACACATCGCTCAGGCTGACACAGATAATGGTCTGCAAAATAGAGATGTAGCACTACAGAATTTTGGAGCTGAAAGGCACCTTGGAAATCAGCTCATCCAAGATCTTCATCTGGCAGATGAGGGCACGGAGGCAGCTCAGAAAGGGGTTACCCTGTTGGAATGCCACACTGTGATGCTAGCAGACACCTGTGTTGTGTTTTTCTTCAGCTACTCTCTTTTCCCAGCTTCCTCTGCTAGAGAGACAGTCCTAGGTGTGTCTTTTAGGAAGACAACAAGAAAAGATTAATATGGATCTGATTCAGCGACCTGCTGGTCAAGTGTTCTGTGGCTTACAACATAAACTAGAGACCCTTTATGAAAGAATGAAGTCATCTCCACCCCCACTGCCCCCAAAGAAAAAATGTTCTTAGAGAGTGGATGCACGGGGAGGCTCATTAAGCAGTCCCTCATGACATGTGTGACCCCATGTCACCTCTGCTACCCCAGCGGCCACTGCCCACTACCCCAGAAGCAAGCTGGGCCCACCCCTTCACTCACTGCACTTCAGGGAGCCAGGACGGCAGGAGGCCAGTGCCTGGGACTCCCATTCCACAGCCTGCACCCCAAATCGGAGGGATCGGAGTTTTTATACCATCCCTGGATTTGAACACTTACGAATCTCCTACCTCCCCACCCAGAGCTTCCAAAGATGGACATATGGTGAACATCAGAATTCAAATTTCCAGAGTTGGGTGAGGATGGAGAGAGAAAAGGCCAATGGTTTAGTCGTTCATTAACCAGTAAATTTTCTTTTTCCACATTTCAAGCAGCGGGCTGAGCCCTTTACACATGTTTTCCCGGTTCATCCTCAGCCCCCACCCCACCCCACCACACCCAGAGATGGTTTTCCCCATCGTAGTGATGAGGAAAGTGATACCCAGAGAGGTTAAAGTTAAGGTAACCAAGTCACACAACTGGAAAACGGAAAATAGAGCACGGATTGATTCTCGAATTCAGCCTCTTTGATCCTTAGAAGTACCAACATGGGGACTCTGCCACAGCAGGCTCGGTGGAGGGCCCCATCCCTGGGAGCCTCGCTCCTGCTGAGCCAGGGTAACGATTACGTCCCACCTTTTAAATCTGCAGAAAGCAGGAACGCTCCATACCGACCGTGGCTGCATTTCTTGCACGACGTTACTTCCTCGGGACTTTTAAGAGGGTCACCAAACGGCTCTGCCTTCTTAGAATTTAAAAAGCGCACACAAGTCCATTTTACACACTAATCAAAACGATTTTTCTAATTTCATTTGAAACCTAAAAGTCCTTCACAGCAGATGCGGTTATCTGGTAACATTGCCCAGGAGAAGGCTGGCGGTGGCTTCCAGAGACCCTTGCCAAGCCTTTATTATTACGAACACGTAAAGTCTGGCAGGGAACTTCTGTCCAGTGGCGCACAGGGATTATTTCTACCTCTCCTGTTACTATTCGGTGTTTCAGAACGGGTGCGATCCACATCGGAGACCGGATCCTGGCCATAAACAGCAGCAGCTTGAAGGGAAAGCCTCTGAGTGAAGCCATCCACTTGTTACAGATGGCAGGAGAGACGGTCACCTTGAAAATTAAGAAACAGACAGATGGTGAGTGGGTCGAGAGCCACGAGTAAGGCTTTACGGGGTGTTCCTATCCCCGGGTGTGCATTTCTAGGGAAGGACTCCCCAGGGGGCTATGTGAATATCTTTTTTTTTTGAAATGTGCTCTCAGACTCAGACTCCTCCTGTATCTTTAAAGCCCAATCAGCATCAAGCCCCAAGAAGTTCCCCGTTTCTAGCCACCTGAGTGACCTGGGAGACGTGGAGGAGGACCCCTCTCCAGCGCAGAAGCCGGGCAAGCTCACGGACACATACCCCTCCACTGTGCACAGCGTGGACAGCGCGGTGGACTCGTGGGACAGCTCCGGGGTAGAGAGCAGCTATGGGAACCAAGGTATGTCCTGGCCTCTGTCCCTCAAAGATCCAACCTCTACTCTTTGGGCCACAAATGAACAAACAAAAACCTTCATTTATTTTACTCACGTCTGCTTGGGGGCAACCAGATGGAACATCCTGACTCCGGGGGCCTCGCATTTTCTCCTCCTTAATTCTGATAAGTCGTGAGCGTTTAGCAAACGGGAGCACGGGCCCCATCAGGTCTCCTAATGTCTAAGTGTTCGGTTCACAACGTGCATGAGGCAAACCGTCCAATAAAGCGGCTCACTGAAAAAAATTAAAATTTAAAAAAAATTTTTTTAAATAAAAAAAAGAAGCTCGCTGAAGACAGGCCCCATTCTGGCTTTTTGGAATTAAGCGGGCTTCCCACAAAGACGGGTTGGGGGTTTGTTAGAGCTGTGCCTTAAGACATGAGCCGGTGACGTGTGACCTCATTTATTCCTGCCTCCTCCTGACCTTTTTTTTTTTTTTAAGATTTATTTATTTATTTATTCATGATAGACAGAGAGAGAGAGAGAGAGAGAGAGAGAGAGAGGCAGAGACACAGGAGAAGGGAGAAGCAGGCTCCATGCCAGGAGCCCGACGTGGGACTCGATCCCGGGACTCCAGGATCGCGCCCTGGGCCAAAGGCAGGTGCTAAACCGCTGAGCCACCCAGGGATCCCGTCCTCCTGACTTTTAAGAGAAACTCAGACAGGCTTCCTGAGTATTCAGGAAAGATTTGTGACCATAGTATATAAAAAGTATATAGCATATATATATAAAGTATAAAAAGTGTATAGCAGACTGTCCTTCACAGGCGTCAGCCTCGTGTGAAGAAGTCTGACCTACATGAAAAGTCAAACCTCACTAACAGAGCGTAAACACACAAAACATGTTAGACTGAGTACAGGCTATAAACTAAAAGCTTCCTGAAAACATCTGTTGCCTTTGATGATGCACAGCATCAAAGGAGAAGTGTGTCCCAAGTCTTGGTATTTCTCCTGTGTGGGACTGAGATGCGATTGCCCCCATCTGGATCTCTGGTGACACCATCCCTCAGGAAAAGGATGTCCCAGATTGCCCCCCGCGGTGCCTGGAGAATATTGGAGCTCCAGGTCAGGCCATAGCTGCTTAACTACCTGCGAGCAGAGAGACGGGGCAGGAGTGTTGACTGGGGCGTCCTGGCCATCCTCATGTGTGCTGAAGCTGTGGGGATGGGGGGGGCACCAGCTACATAGAGGAATGGGTTTGGGAGCAAGATACAGCAGATCCACCCTCGAGATGATGGCGTAAAGCCTCACAAATGCTCATTGTCTCGTAGACCCCACAATTCCACTTCTAGGACTTCATCCTCAGGAAATAATTAAATCAAAGACAGAGGTACCAAGGTACAAAGATGTCATTTTAGGCACTGTTTACAATATCTAAATAGCAGTGAAATAAAAATATCAGGTGACAAGGAATTAAAATAAATTTGGAGCATCTATATCCCCTCAAAAAAAAACCCAAAACCAAAAAACTTTACCTTCTCTTTTTTTTTTTTCCTGTACAAATTCCAGCCTCCCAACCCCTCTTCTCCTCTGATTTAAGTCACTCAGAATAAAATACGTAAACCAAGAGCTTGGAGATCACGTGCTTGAGTGCAGGGGTCGCTTTGTAGCTAAGTTAACTACGTTTTAGGAGGGTCTGTAACCAGCTTGCTCTCTACCTGGTTTTACTAGTTTTCTTCCCTCAGCTTGCCTCTGCCTATGTCACTCTTTGCCAAGTCCCAGGCAGAGGGGACGACAGGGAAAAGGAATGATATTTCAAAGCCATCAAGTAGTTACTTGTTAGCGATGAGACTGGAGTTTGGTGAAGGAAATATTTTGAAGACCCAGATTAGAACTGGAGCTTTTATTTATCTGGCAATTTGCTTTTCCAAGTCGTGATACCGTGTGACAAGTCAACTGTGCCACCCAGTAACTCATATGCTAACTTCTCATCGATCAAATTCTTGATTGCTGGTTGCCTGTGATCTGATGAGCCACCAGAGGCCTCTGATAAAGGACAGAAGTCAAATTCTATCAGAGTGGACCCCAAGGTTTGTCCATTAATGTCCTTGCTTGTTTATGATTAGTGCAATGACTTTCTTGTTACACACATTTTTTGGTAAGGATGCTGCTGATTTGAATGAGTTCTGCCCATAAGGTAATGTGTAAGGACTTAGCTACTCTGAGGCCCGCCTGACTGGTGCAGTGGGTGGAGGAAGCTATGCTTGATCTTGGGTGGGGGTCATGAGTTTGAGCCCCACGTTAGGTATAGAGAACACTTAAAATGAATGAATAAATTCTAAAACTTAAAAAAATAATAATTAAAAAAAAAAAAGAACTTGGCTACCCTGTCCTTTTACACTGTAAGATGAGGCCCGTGATTAGCATACTAAAGAGACGGCCTTTCCCACATTAATGAAAAATGACAAA
This sequence comes from Canis aureus, assembly GCF_053574225.1. NCBI lineage: Eukaryota > Metazoa > Chordata > Mammalia > Carnivora > Canidae > Canis > Canis aureus. Next base: position 11,034,949 of record NC_135621.1, on the reverse strand, counting down.
CTATTTGTTAGTCGTGAAGCTTTTGAAACTCGGAATTCCTAGACAGAGAACAGTGGTCCTAAGAATATGACATCTGGGGGATCCCCGGGTGGCTCAGCGGTTTAGCACCACCTTCAGCCCAGGGTGTGATCCTGGAGTCCTGGGATCCTGGAGTCCCGCATTGGGCTCCCTGCATGGGGCCTGCTTCTCCCTCTGCTTGTGTCACTACCTCTCTCTCTCTCTGTGTCTCTAATGAATAAATAAATAAAATCTTTAAAAATAAAAATTAAAAAAAGAATATGACATCTGGCATCAGTAAGTTAGAAATGCTCATGGGGCCCGAGAGAGAGGAGAGGGCAACTGGGGGAAAATCAAAGTCTCCCCACCCCACCCCAGATGGTGAGAATGTGGGGACGGCCCTCCGACTTGTAAAACAGCGATTCCCAAGCACTCATCTGGGTTCTCCTAGGGAGTCGAAGAGCCAGTTGGTCACAGGATCTCAGGGTTGGGAGGGACCTTAGAAGGCGGCTCACCTGCCGGCCCGCACAGCCCGGACACTGCGGGGTCATGCTCAGGGCCACCCGGTCGCTGGGCGCGGGGACTGAGCTCCAACGGCCCTGGGGTCCTGTCCCGTATCCAGTGGAACCCTGTGGGCCCGTGGCTCCTCCTGTGGGTCTCCATCCTGCCCTCAAGGTCACTCATGCTAGGCTGAGGCCTCTCCTCCTCCTCCTCTGAGCGCAGCTGCCAGAAACCTTACCTTTGAGTATCTCTATGGTCCCCAGGGCCTCTCTCCTGAGTGTGCTCCAAGCCAACTCTGGGCCAGTGTAGCACTCAGAAAGCAAGGGTCTGCAACAGTCTGGCAGCATAGAGCAACTCTAGCCTGTCACCTTCATCACTGAAAATTTTGGAACCCAGGCACCTGGGGGGCTCAGGTCATGACCCTAGGGTCCTGGGATCGAGAACTGCATCGGGCTCCCTGCTCAATGCAGAGCCTGCTTCTGCCTCTCCCCCTGCTTGTGCTCGCTCTCTCTCTCTCTCTTTCTCTCAAATAAATAAAAATCTACAAAAAGAAAGTTTTAGATCTTAGGAAAACAGGCTATCTACCTCGACATAGGATTTTGGTGGTCAAATCCCGTCTGTCACTCACTTTGTGCTTATTGTTTACTAAGGTCTCAAAGTCTGGCTTTTTTTTCTCCTTCTTTTACTTGTGCTGTTAGATTAAACCAAGTCTTTGCACGTTGTGCTTGTGACGTTGACTTTTTAAAAATAAGGCACAGAAGGTGCCTGCCTTCAGCTCAGGCCGTGATCCTAGGGTCCTGGGATCGAGTCCCCCATCGGCCTCCCTGCAGGGAGCCTGCTTCTCCCTCTGCCTGTGTCTCTGCCTCTCTCTCTCTCTGTCTCATGAATAAATAAATAAAATCTTTGTAAATAAATAAATAAATAAATAAATAAAAGCAAGGCACAGACCCACACTTCTTTCCCCCCCTGTTAAACGCTATGTGGTGAGATGTAAATGGTCTCTTCATTCTGTCCCTCCAGCTGCTCGGCAGCCTCTCGACCACATCCCAGGAAGACCTTGCACATTCTTCCTTTCCCCTGCGGCCCCCAAGAGCTGTCCCATTCCCAGTAAGATGTCGCACCTCCATGATGCACATCTTCCTCCTCGGGCCAATGCCTCTGCACCACGGTCCTTATTGTTCTCTACTGCTTCTCCAAAATGTCAAATTTGCCCAATTCACTCATTCAACAGATACATCATGGCTGGCACAACACAAGGCCAGGATACAATGGATATACAATGATGGACAAAAGAGCAGTGGTCCCTGTTCTCATGGAAGACGTAACCTGCTGAAGGGCCAATGAACAAATTCCTACAGTACAGAGTATTACTTAGTACAGAGTACTGCAGAGAGGAACAGGATGGAGTGATCAGAGCTGGGGGGGAAGAGGTGTGTTTAAGGAAGTCTCACAGCGGGATGGCCCTCCGTTCTACTGTGCGACTCTAGGATGCACACCTTTTCTAGTCTGCCTCTGGGTCAGCTTCTTCCACTTCCCATTCTCCTGACCCTTATACTCCTGCCCTCCCACCTCATCAACATCTGCTGCTTGGGCCCCCTTGTGTCTTATTTATTCTTCTTTCTAACCCCAAAAGCCCTTTCCTTGGATTTAGCAGAAGTCAATCATACAAGAGGAGACTGACAAACTGCTAGTACCTGGACTCTCTCATTCCCATGGATGGTGTGGCTCTTTTGGTGTCTGTCATTCTTGACCCTCAACTCAAGTAGCTATGTTTTCTGTCGTATCCTGCCATAATCTTGAGATATTTCTCTTTTGAGTTCACTTTTTTCAGCTTTTTTGAGGTATAAATGACAAAATTGTATATATCTAAAGTGTACAAGGTGATGATCTTGCGATGCACACACATTGTGAAATGATTACCACCATCAAGTTGATTAACACACCCGTCCACTTACATAGTTACTATTCGTATGGGTGGGTGGTGAGAATGCTTAAGATCTACTTTCTTAGCACATTTCAAGTATGCAATATGACATTATTCTTAACTATAGTCATCATGCTGTACTTTAGATTCCCAGAACTCATTCATCTTATAAAAGAAACTTTATGCCCATAGACCAACATCTCTCCATTTCTCCCACCCCCTTGCCCCTGGCAAGCACCTTCTACTTTCTGTTTCTAGGAGTTGAGTTTGACATTTTTTTGATTTGGGTTTTACATATAAGTGAGCTAATATAGTATTTGTCTTTCACTTCGCATAATATTCTCCAGGATCATCCATGTCATTGTAAATAGAATTTCCTTCATTTTTATGGCCGAATAATTTTCTGTTGTGTATATATACTACATTTCTTTCTTCATTCATCTGTCAATGGACTCTTAGGTTGTTTCCCTATCTTGACTATTGTGAATAATACCACAGTTATATCTCTTCAAGATACCTACTATATTTCCTTTGGATATATACCCAGAAGTAGGATTGCTGGATCCATTTTGAGGTCATTTCTATATCATTCGTATTTTCTCAGGAAAAAAGAAATGCTTTTCATACAGGTGTTCAAATATATTCGTACATCAGTTAAGGAATTTGCTTCTTTTTGTTTTCTTGGCTTCTATAATTATATCCCCAATATCCCCTATTTGGCATATTTGTGTTTTTATTCTTTTTTCCCATACTGGTAATGGTTTATTTTTATTTAGCATTTTTCCAAAGAACTGACCCTTGCATGTACTTATCAGTTCTGTTCTTGTTTTTTAAAATAGATCTTTCCTTTTAATTTGATTAACTTTATTCTTAGATTTTCTGTTTATGACTAGAATTGGATGAATTGGATGCATAATTCACCTATTTCCATGCTTCCTTGTAGTTTTCATAACGATAATGATGACTGAGAAGAGACCAACATTATGGAAGCGTTGAATCACTATTTGTATACCTGAAACTAATATTACACTAGAATTTAAATAAAAACTTAAAAAAAAAGACACCAACATGTACAGTCAAAGAGCACAATTTCCCTTTAATGTAATCAGGGAACACAACGTAGTCCATAAAGAGAGTAGCACAGAGCAGGACACTGAGCAGTATTCTCCCCATTGGTGGTTGGCGGGGGGGGGGGGGGGGGGCTTTTAATTTTCTCTTTAATATCTCTTCTGATCTCTACAAGCTCATGTTTCGTTTCCTTCTATCATGTTACCTTGCCCAGTTTTCTGTGAGTTCTTATATCTCTACTTTGATCTCTTGCTTTATAGAGATGATGCTTTCAGTGTGCATTTTTAAAAATTTGTGATGATCTGTTTGGTCATATTTATCATTTGCTCCATATCAGTCTTTTACTCATCAGTATCCTTCATCTGCTGTTGCTTTGTTTTTCTGTTCCTTCTGTCCTTTTTTTTTTTTTTTAATATTAACTTGGTATACATCTCATACCAGTTCCTTTTAATTATTGCTCTTTGAATGGGATGACTTCGTCCTAAATTGGAAGTTTGAAAGAGGGTCTGAAATAGCAGAGCCCAGGTTGTGCTCCAGACTAGCAAAAATTACCCACCCCTTGCCCCAAGTTCACAGTAACTTATAATAAGTACATTCTTCCTCAAGCCCATAGAGATTGGCTACCATGGGCCGCCAACAATACAGAGTTCCTCTCTGCTGGCCTGCCTCACTGAGACATTGCTTGGTGATATCATCTGTAGGTGTCATCTTTCAGCCCACCTCCCTGGCTTTACCCTGGTGCACTGGTTTGGGGGAACTTCCTGCCACCAGCCTGTGCAATCCATTCTAGTGTTCCAAACAAAGCATTGTTGTTTTGCTTTATGCCACAGCCGCTACTTTGGAAGACTGGGCCCTCTCTGAAATTGCTGGCCATAGGTGTCTCCTCTTGGTTTCTTATCACCGCCTCCCACCCTGTTTGTCTCATGGAATTTGTATATAAAATTACCAAATATATATATATATATGTACATATATATATATGTATATACACACACACACACACACACACACACTTATAGTTTGAGATTCTAGTTTCACTGAAGATGAAGTTTATGTTATTTGTCATCCCTTTTTGTTTTGAGGTGATTTCTAGGACAGGGAGAGAACTATTTTGCTCTGCCATTTTAAGCCACATCCTCGTCTAAACACTTTGAGTATTTCTTGGCTAGAACAATTACAAATAGTTACACAAATGTATGGTTTGATTTTCCCATTCTTAACAAAGCTAGATTTTTAGGAAACAAATTTGGCAGGGAGTTATCTGGCTCCCTTTCCTACACTAAAATTGGCTTCCAAAAGTAACGACAAGAGCTACAGCCCCCAAATTGTAGAGTTGAGTCTGAATTCCAAAACCACTCTATGATTTCAAATTTTATGAATATGAAACAACATTGTTTAGTTTGCTTTTTAAAATTAATACTGAGTGTGAATAAAGAACTACAAATATAAGATATTAATCTGCACAATATTGTGGTACTAAAAACCAAATAGTACAATGTTGGATTATCAGAATTTTACAAGTATCTGAAATATGGTTACCCTCGAAATAGAAATCATTATAACAAGATTTCATACACTAGTAGATGTGACAACATTTGTGAAGAACTATTTTCTACGAGGCTAATGAACAAAACCAAACATTACTCTCAGTGAAAGGAATCTAGACTGAATTTTATACCTTGTATCAGTTTGCTTCAGCTGCTATAACAAAATACCACAGACTGGGTGGCCTAAACAATAGAAATTCATTTTCTACTGCTCCGAAGGCCAGGAATCCAAGATCAAGGTATCAGGTTTGGTTTCTCCTGAGGTCTCTTTCCTTGGTTTGCAAATGGTTGCCTTCTCCCTGTGTCCTCTCATGGCCTTTCTTCTGTGTGTGTGTGTGTGTGTGTGTGTGTGTTTGTGTGTGTGTCCAAATTTTCTCTTCTTGTAAGCACACCAATCAGATTAAACTATGGCCCCACCTTACAACTTCATTTAACCCTAATTTCCTCCTTAATGGCTCTATCTATAAATACAGTCACATTGATGGCCAGGGCATCAACATAGGAATGTAAGAGCAGATACAATTTAGTCTATAACACACCTCACATTATGATACAAAAGATAAGACCAGATATTGAAACCTAGATGTGAAAGGAGGGAAGGAGGGAGGAAAAAAAAAGAAAGAAGGGTTTCCAATTCTAAATAAAAGAATAATTACTTAGAAAATACAGGGTTTTTTTTAGATTATATCTATCAGTGTGTTTATCAATTTTGAGTTTAAAATCTAGTTTCCAGTATCATCCCTGCATTTCAATTCTTTGTGCTCACACCATCACTTAGTAAAAACAAAGTCTATTTCTATTTCTGGCAGTTGATTTTTCTTACACGTGGGCTGCCTCCCTGATGCCATTCCTCCCATGGCTTTTAAGTTTGACTCCCTGTGTAAAGGGATATTCCTCAGCGCTGTTAACGTCTCAACTGTGGCAAGCAGCTTGTCTTCACTTAATTTCCATCAGACTTTCCCTATTTTAAATTATGCAGTCATCCTCCTCCTACATCAGTTAGGAGTTCACTTACATATGAAAGAAAATACAAATGATGGTGCTTAAACACGCTAGTTATTTTTCTCCCACTGCAGTAAAGAGCCAGATGAGGCAGGTGGCCCCACAGTGTCATCAGGACCCAGCATCTTCCCCCTCCAGCTTCGCATCTCTCCTGCTATCCCTTCACTGCCACTGCCTGTTATAGAGGCTGCTTTTAGGCACCCAGGCTTGAGTGATGGATTGCAGAGAGGGCCGCAGGGCCCCCCTGGCTGGATACAGACAGGCCCATCAGGAGACCCTCCTCAGACATCCAGAGGCCCTAACTGACCAATGGGCTACTTACAACCAGGCACAGTTACCAAAAAAGGAAGATTCCATGTTCTCATGCCTCCTCACCTTCCCCTTGAAATACAGCTCCTACCCACTGGCTCCTGGCAGACCGCCTCTGCCTCCAGGTCCTACCAGCAGCTCCCTTGGAGTTTATTCGGTCAACTTCAATCTCCTTTGTTCTGCCTTGGGTGAATCCTTCCACTGTCCATGCCTCCGGCTTCCACCCAGTCGTCACCCCACATTTGGGGGCTCTTCCACCTGATCGGGAGATAGACCACATTTAGACACCACACGTCTGTTATATTATAAAACCTTCATCAGGCCTGAAATATTTACTTCCTCACCATCTCCTTATTTTGAGTATATTACCATCAATGATCTTTAAAAAAAAAAAAAAAAAACTAAATCTAATCTTGCCCCTCCCTTAAAAACTAACAAACAAAAAACCCTCTTGATGGTTCTCTGTTGTTTTAGGATTGCACCTGAGGTGCTGAGTTTAAACCAGAGTTCTTTGTAATCTCGTTCCCAACTGCTTTACCAGTCTCATCTCCTGATAGTTCCTTGCAGTACCTTTTACTCTATACATCCTGAATTTCTCATTATTCGCCCAGCAAGCTTTGCTCTTTGCTACTGTACAGCTATAGGTATTTTGGCATGTTCATAAGTCCCGGCCTTTATCCATTCTTAATCAGTGGAGGAGTAGAAATGGAGTTCAGCTATTGATTAAAATATCAACTACTTTTGTTTTTTGGACAGGAGTGTTTTGTTTTGTTTTGTTTTTCTAGAAAAGTCAAGTTGGACATGGCAGCCAGAATCAAGATTTTTTTTCCCTACTCCTAACCCAAGCCTCGATGTTGTGTCTTAAATGAGGGAGAAGTCAGATCTGCAAAGCTAAGTGCAACTCAGCATGTCAGTTGGATTCGATTTAGCTGAATAGAACTGAATACCCTAGTATCACAGAGACTTAAATCATTAAAAAGGTAGGCATTTCGGAGCTGGCACAGAACTATAGTGTCATCAAGGACCCAGGCTCTTAAATATTTCTTCTTTATTATGCCTCACACTTGGCTTTCATCTTTGGGCTTACCACATGATCCAGGATGGATACCAGGGCTCCAGCTCTTTCATCTATATTCCAGGCACCAGGAAAGAGTGTTGTAAAGAGCCTTTCCAGAAGTTCCAGTGACATGTCACTGGCCAGACCTTTTTACATAGTTAGCATTTAATATCAAGGAAGGCTAGGAAGTACAGTCTTATTCTGAGCCCTAATATGCCCACCCCCAAACCTGGTCTTCTGGTTAAAGGATAAAGAGAAGAATGGATGTTTCAATGGGCAGCTCGCAGTCTGCCCCAGTCCGCTCACTGCACAGTCTTGGCATTGCTGCCCCCGACCTGGGGCAGTGGGCCGCAGCTGTGCCTGCCTTACAGTGCCGGGGCAGAGGGAAAGAATGAGTCCAGAGAGAGCCAAGAAGAGACTGCGGGTCTTGACATTCCCCTGCAGTCTCCCAGGACTCGACAGTTAGGTAAATCATTGCTCTTCCTACAGGGAGGCAGAAGCCCAGATGGTAGGAGGGACCAGAATATTTCTGGAATCCTGCTCCCATCTTGAGAGTGAAGCAGAAACCCGTTGATGGCACATGGAGAACAGGGCTCACCGTGACTGCACATTTACCAGCCTCTCCTGCTCGGCTCCACCGTCTCACCCACCACTTCTACAAGGAAATACCAACTCACCCCCGACTCTTGGCCACCCCTCCTGGCCGCGTTCCCACCCCCACGCACGTCTCGTTCTTCTATATCCGAGTGTTCAGACTAAATGTTCTCGGAGGCAATTACAACTGTCACCTTCTCTGCCTGCTTCTCCTCCCCTCTGTTCCAGACGAATACCAAACTGTGCGGTTTTGGAAGACAGGAAGCTGCTATCTTTGCATTTCAGCTCCTCATGGGGTACCTGACACTTAAGTGCTGGAAGGTTCACCAGATCAGTAGGGCTGAGGTTTTCCTCCTTCGCGGCCCTCCCAGGTTTATAATCAGGAAACTGAGATCTTAAGAAGTCGAATGGCTTAGCACATAATAAAAGTCATGGACATCTGTATTTATCAAAACCTCATTATGGTGAGAGTTTGTGTATGTTATTGTCAATCCTCCTGTCACCCTGGTGAGGCACATGTGGATCATTGTCCCTGTCTTAACACTGAGATGAGTCGGCCAAGGCTGCGGGGCAAGGACGTTGCAAAGCTGGGATTTGGCCCGACGTTTCTTACTCACTCCCTGTGCCCTCATGGCCTGGTCCAGACCGAGGCCATTTGAGTCTAGACCTAACCCAAGGGGATTTGAATTGTACCCCGTCCTCAGGTCCTGCTTTGTTGTAATGCAATAATCAGATACTGCTTATTAACGCACGGCCCACTGGTGTAGACAGACCTGCTCTTCAAGAGGGGCATTTCCCTGGTAAGGAACAGTGCTGCCCATCTGCTCAAGGCCATCCTTACACACTTGCCCAATCACCAAGAACTGCTCATGAACAACAGTTGGAAGATAAATCAAAAAGTCCAGCTGTCCAGTTTAAAACATGTTGGAATTTTCCCAGGGAAGTGACTGATCAAACGGGTTGTTTATCAGAAAAAAATACCGAGTGGAGGACACTCCATTTAGCATTGGATCTTCGGAAGGTAAAAGCTAGTTATGGCAAGGCAGGTGCAGGCTTCCCCTAACTCTGCTTGTATCACAGAAAGTGAGACTTCACTTAGGTGTGTGGGGGGGGGGAGGTCAGTTCCTCCGGTTGGGAAGGAGAAAATGGATAGCCTGTTGGAGGGAGTCAGGAGAAATGCAGTGATGTGCGGTTACTCCTGTTCAAGAAGAGACCCGTGAGTTTCTTTAATTCAACACTTTTGACAGAAAACAACACATTGATCACACAAAATTTCTTCCCAAATGGCTAGCCATACTTCTGTAGTTACCCGGGAAGAAAATGAGATATCAAACTGTAAATATTTTCTCTGTGCCAGCACTCCTAATGCTCGGAATCCTAAAACAGAAGGTTCATAGAAGGTTCTTGCAGCCGTAGGCATTCCCCTGCGTTCTTGAGGTCAGGTGTTCTTTTTTTTTTTTTTTTTTTTTAGAGATCAGGTCTTTTTGATTGGAGCATTATCCTGTGGACATCCTGCTTCCTCTGTGCTCTGTTAGTAAGGATGGTGTTGTAAGTTCTAACGAGGGGAGGGAAAGTGAGTGAGTGACAGTTATCTTATGTGATCCAGTCATTTCGTTGTATGGGAAAATGGGGGCCGAGACCTGTTTGCTGTATTAACCATTTGGGGTTGTTTGTGGGTTTTTTTGGTTTTTGTCTAAATGGTTTTTAAACACATTGTGCAACCTGACACACACACGCACGCACACGCACGTAGTAGCGGGTCACAACCCGAAATAGTGGATGGAGCCATGTATCGTGGTTACAGCACAAGCCCCCACTCTCCTATTTAAATCTCCCAAAAGAATTTTGAAAGACCGCATACCCCATTCACACATTTAAAGTTGGCATCTAACTTTTCTCTCTCCAAATTTAAACACTTGCAAAGACTATAATTTCCAGTTTCTCATTAATATGCCTTAAGTATATTTTTGTCAAAATCTGGAACCACGGATTTCGCTCAAATTTGTGAAAAATGTCCATTGTATACCCCAGTTGCCCAAAGCCATTCCTCACTGCCTCGCCTATCAAGCTAATCAGACTTGCCGTCCTGTCCTGCGGGAGAGGATGTCGGTCTTCATTTTGCAAATCAGATACACCTAACGATGTGCCCACCGACTGCGGTTTTGAAGTCTGCGTCCAGGATGCAGAGAAGCAGGTGGATGACGGAGGGAGAAAGCCTTGCCAGGAGTCTGTGCCTGCTTGAAATCAGGCGCTGCTCCCGAGAGACCTGCTCACAGGAGCAAAGCTTTCCAAGTTACCCCTTGATTTGACGACTGGAGGGTTTTGCATCCCGGGGCCAAGCTCCTTCAGAAGGTTTGAGGTGGATAAGAAATGAGTCTTTCATTTGCAAAGTGACAGGAAGCCAACCCAAGGGGTGGGAAGGGAGAAGCAACAGGTCTCAGACCCCTGGTTCTTTATGGTGGGGTTGATTTTGGGGAGATGTGCTTAAGGATCGTGAGAGTCTTAAGAACTGAGTCTCCTAAGGTGATGACTGGACCCCCGGGAGCGTTTGCAGACACCCCTACGTCCTTGAACTGCTGTGCTAAGCCTTTACATGCTCATATGTAAAATGCAAATAATAATAGTACCTACCTTTGAAGACCGTTATGAGGAATAAATAGGTGACGCAAATAAAGCACTTAATGAAGTTCCAGGTGCATAAGTACCCGCTGTGTGATCCCTGTTGTTATTGCTGTCGCCCTTCCTATCCCACCCCTCCTCTTGCTGACACTGTCATTTCTCCGTGGAGTAAGTCATCCTCGGGCGCATCCCAATCTTTCAGAACCAAGCTCCATCCACACCCCTGCAGCCAGCAGCCACTTAGCTACTCCTTGGGCCTGGAACCCACATCTGGTGGCAAATTCCATTCTCAAAGGGAGAGACTGGGGTAAGAAGCCCTCATGCATCCTGTAGGTGGACAGAGGTTTCTGGGCAGGAAGCTCAGGCTTCTGACTTTCCAGAACTTGCTCTAGTTCGAGAGAGTTTGCATTTATCACATCAAGGGTTGGATACAGGTCTTGTGGGCACCTCCCCCTGGTCCAGCAGATTCCTTGCCCAGAGAGAGCAGGGCAAGGGCCCTAATAAAAACAGGTCCGAGACAGTGGGCTCTCCTGCTTAGGTCTAAAAGGTCTTACCTCCGGACTGTCGTTGGCATCAGTTGACATATCTTGTGTGACTGTGTTTTGAATGTAAGACTTGAGTATTATCTTGATGGCCTTTCTGATCCCAAGTTCAGTTCACGTCAGCGGCCTTGAATCAACGGATGGAAACCACAGGAAAAGACACGTTACCAAAAAGACCTCTCCAGTCCTTCTCAGAAACAGAAGGTGACACCTGATTTTTGTTCCAGGCTCTGGCTTTCAGGCCTCGGGCTACAACTTCAACACTTACGAGTGGAGGGGTCCGAAGCAGAGAGGCAGCCTGTCCCCGGTCACTAAGCCGCGAAGCCAGACTTACCCAGACGTGGGGCTGAGTAATGAAGACTGGGACCGGTCCACAGTCAGTGGGTAAGGTTTTCATCAACTGCTGTCTGGCCATCGGCCCAGATCTGGCCCTCTCTACTCCCCATGACACGAGTTGCTGGCATGACACTGGCCCCGTGGCAGGGTTCAGAGACGTGGGCCACCCAGCAGGAGCCTGGGCACCACCCCATAGCAGGGCAAGAGCTGTTTCCCCTCATGAAAACCAGAGTTTTCATGTCCTCACTCTCTGACTGGTGTCCTCTCTTTTCCTTTCAAAGGTTGCATTGTGTTAACTTGTATTTTAAAAAAAGAAAAAGGATATGTCAAAGAGCCCCCCATTTTGCATTGAGATATATTTTAGCAATTTGTTCCCTAACCAAAATATTTTAAGGAAACTCATAAAAACCAATAGCCCTTACATGACCCATCCCGAAATTTATAGGGGAGACAACATTTTCTCTTGGAGGCCTGACCTGTCTTTCAGGAGGCAGAGCAGCCAAGAGGTGTTCCCACCCAGCACCGTGGTGATGCGCCCCATTCCACGGGCGCCATGGACGCCCAAGTCTAGTGAGGAAGGAGGAAGTCCTTCCCTCCACTCTTTGAAATTCTTTGCACTTCCGAAAGCATCCCCACTTGGAGGGGAAGAAAGGCCTTGGAGTTGGAAGGCCCAAGTCCTTGCACTTGGAGTTGGAAGAAAGCCAGACCCCAAAAAGAATGTCCCATTGTGTGTGTGTGTGTGTGAGAGAGAGAGAGAGAGAGAGAGAGAGAGAGATTGATTGATTGATTGATTGATTCTGGATCCCATCTGGCAAGTTCTCAACGCAGACTGTGCTTTTTGGACAACAGTTTTACAGGGGCTCCCGACAGTACGGAGGCCGAACAGGAGGAGAACTTCTGGTCCCAAGCGCTGGAGGACTTGGAAACCTGTGGACAGTCGGGAATTCTGAGAGAACTCGAGGTAGCCTTGGCCCTGCTGCTGACTTGTATCGTTTCTACACTCATTTTTTTTTTTTTTTTTTGGTCCTTTTGAGTTTGCACTTATCACATCAGTTCATTTAAAAGCTTTAACCCCTTTCCACAGGAGAAAGCTGACAGGCGTGTGTCTTTGAGAAACATGACTCTCTTGGTAGCTACCCTTTATGTTTATATTTTTTGCTTGTGAAGCTGCCTTCCCTGCCCCCCTTGCCTTCTGGACAGCAATTTTGATTTGATTCAGTGCAGTTGAAAGTATTTCTTTCCCCATCTCCACCCCCCACCCCGAGCTTACTGACTTGTGGCCTTTGCCATGGCTCCCTGCTAATCCTGACTGTACCTGTTTGCCACCGAGTCGCTGGGGAGGGAGCTAAAGCCTCCCGGCCGTGGCGCAGCTCATCCTCTTAGTTGCTTTAGAAAGGTTTCTTTGGCATGTTTTCATTTGTACCTGGTACAGCAGTTAATTTGATCGTGAAGCGGAACATAAGAGGAAATTTTATTTTATTTTGGTTGTGTTTGTTGCCCTCAACGTAGACAACAACGCAGCTGGTGAAAAAAGGCCGGTCTGTGTGAAAAGCAGCCAAAATATTACACAGTACTCTGCTGTTCATTTGCAAATCCTGATTCCACATTAACTTAGTGTGGATTCTAGGAGTTGTGGCGACATGGAACATAATAGCTGGACTCCTGGTGAGTTCTTTAATCAAAGCCATGAATTTGCTGACGATATTCGCACTGTGGTCTAGGAGGTCCTGGGCTGTTTCCTTTTATGTTCTTTTAAATTTTCTGAGCTGTAAAAAAATAAAGCGGCAAAAGTCTCATTTTTTTTATTTTGATGTCATATGAGGTCCCCAAGTCACCATAAGGAATGTGAATGGCATAAGTGGGTGAAATTGCGATTCTAAAACAAGTACTCATCTTTATATTATTTTGCTTCTCAATTGCATGTGTGGATATTTGGTGTGATTCTAATGTCTGTGAATCTGCAAAGAGAATTATAAAGGAAAATAATAGTGTGAACTTACAAAGACCATAGTACTACCTGGCATGAATTGAAACTTCAGAGCATGGTTAAAGGGCCTGGAGATGGATAATACTATAAAACTTAAATAAATGAGGACATTAGCAATTGGTTCCTTTTTAGGCAACTTTCAAAAAGAGTAAAATGCTTAAGTATCAGCTGGCTTATTTAAACTTTTACCACTCCCTGTGTATACAATGATCAGCAGAAGGGGCCCAAAGTGGATAATGAGCTCAATTCACAATTCTTGAACATACTCCTGCTTTTCAAAGCATAGTTGGCTCATATGCCTTCTTCACTTTGCATTTTGATTCTTCTCTTTCAAAGAATCAGCTGTTCTTCTAATATCTTCTTTTACAGCAGGTCAAACAAGGGTAATGTAAAAAGTAACACAGTGAGGTTGGGTCTTCACCCAGAGAGTGAGTTACCTAACGAACACGACATCTATGAGCATGGAAGTCGTGTTGCGATAGCCTATAAACCTTTTCTAACATTGCTTCAGGCAGGTAGGACCCTTGAAATTATAAATCCAGAAATGGGTTGGGCTTATAAGCCAAAAGCAGATCAAAGCCCTATAACAAGGAAGAATGATCGGCAAATCTATAAGTTAGAGTTTTATTTATACTTGTATCATAACGAGTATAATGAACTCTGATTGCTTGATTGTAAATGTTACGGTGCAAAAAAAATATTATTAGAGCTAGTTTCTTGCACATGAAATTTACATCCAGTATTAAAAGTTATAGCATACTGTAACTATAATAAATGTAGAAGATTAGCTAAAATGAAAAATGATTACAATTGAAATGGAAGTGAAAATTATACTAGGCATTCTCCCCATTAGCTAGCAATTATTTAGGCTCAACTTTAGCCCTGAAAAATGTATAGTTTTAACAAAAGAAAAAAATTCATACTAAGATTTTAGACAAGTTACTTAATCTGTCTTATCAGATAGTTATTCTTCTGTAAAATAAGGGGATTATAATGATTAATGCTTATATGGCACTTCACACAGGCCATAGCATTTAATAATTATTCAATAGAAATTATTTTTGCCATTTTTATTAATGAACATTGCCTTAATTGGGGTTTTTTTGTTTAATATAGGAAGAACATTTAACTAAATATCAAATAGAAAACACTTGGACATATCCCTCTAAGCTTTATGTATATCAGTTATCTTACTGATAATTTGGGGGAGGGGGATTATAACTATAAATTATAAATTGTGCAAAATGGAACTAGGCAATAGAGAATCTCTAAAAGCAAATCTTAGATGATTCAAAATAATTATTTTTAAGCTTTATTTTAGATTTTATATATTATGTTTTAATTATTTTTAAGCTTTATTTTATATTTTATATATTATGTTTTAATTTTCATATTTCTCCATAGTAAGTCCATTTTTTTGTTGTTGTTGTTTAAAGCTCACTTTAAACAAAGCAGTCAAGCCATGCTTTGAAACCTTGCTTCCTGGGATCCCTGGGTGGCGCAGCGGTTTGGCACCTGCCTTTGGCCCAGGGCGCGATCCTGGAGACCTGGGATCGAATCCCATGTTGGGCTCCCAGTGCATGGAGTCTGCTTCCCCTCTGCCTGTCCCTTTCTCTCTCTCTCTCTCTCTCTCTCTCTGTGACTATCATAAATAAATTAAAAAATTAAAAGAAAATAAAAGAAACCTTGCTTCCAGCAGAACTCTTTCTAGATCAGTTTAGGATTTCTGTTGTGGTCAAGGCTCATCGAAGCAGATCTGTTATCTCCCTGTTGTAGAGATTAAGTATTTTATCTCCAACGTGTTTCCGACTGGTCCCATGAAAAATGAAAATAAAAAATAGATATTAACAAAGCAAATAACTTGTCTTAGTAGGTAAAACCAGTAGATGGATGGTCACCACTGCAAGAACAATAATCACTGGGTGCTTGTCACTTAACAGTGGACACACAGAGAAATGCACGACACCGACAGAGCTAGTAGTCAAAAGCTTGCGATTTTAAAAATAGATTTAACTGAAAAAAAAAAACATACTATGGATATTCCACATTGGTTTAAATATTAGGTTTTTTTTTTTTAATCTCCTAAAAAGTCAGTTCAAAAAAAAAAAAAAAATCAACCGAATACTTGACTGGGAAGCAATACAGCCTGGTAGTCAAGAATAAGGGTTCTAGAATCAGAGTGCGAGGACTGCAATCCCAGACTCTTGGGCAACTTGCTCGACCTAGCTGGGCATCCTTTTCTGTGACTGAAATGGGGAGGTATGATAACTCGAATACCTATCATACAGACTTATCTTAAGTATTAAATGACAACCTACAGACACGTATGTGTGGTACTTAGCACATGTTAATGGTCAATGACCAGTAAGGTTTTTCCTACAATTAAATTTTTCTTTTTCAAAATTATCAATAACTGACGAATCTAGTCAAGATATT
Source organism: Canis aureus (assembly GCF_053574225.1). NCBI lineage: Eukaryota > Metazoa > Chordata > Mammalia > Carnivora > Canidae > Canis > Canis aureus. Next base: position 11,019,030 of record NC_135621.1, on the reverse strand, counting down.
GATAACTGGTTTTGTTCCTTTTTCGACAGAGTTGTAGATACACGTACATGTGCGCCAATACTTGGCTTCAGTTCAAAGATCTTGTTACTGGTGTGTGTATAGCCAAACACCAGGTGGCTCTTGGAATTACAAAATCTTAGAAAGATAACAAATGAAAACTCTGTCACTTTGCAGGGTTCCCTCCTAATCAATAATTTTAGATGGTGCCCTTGGCTCACGTACTACCTATGTCACTTTGGGGAGGTCAACCTCTGTGTGCCTCAGTTTCTGCACCTACAAATTAGTAGTGTGTGTTTCATAAAGTTGTTTGAGGCTCAAGTGGGAGAACACAAGGACTCAACAAATGACACCCCACTGCTTTTAGCATCCTTATGAATGTGAACCATGAGATCGCAGTGTGGCCAGCAACACAGCATGTGGAGTTTGTTTTCCGTTGCCATGACATCAAGCAGATTCACCAATCCTGGTGTACCAATGTTCGACCATCCTACCGAGGAGCATGTTGCTGGCTGCAGGCTTGTTTTCAGAATTTTAGCATTCCCATGATACCATGAGAAATGAACATCCTCAACAGGACATTGGTTCCAGATGCTTTTTCAGTTTCATGTCTAAGATTCAGTCATATTTGGGATCTAGCCTTGCCTTTCCCTTACATATGAACATACTTAGAAATGGAACAAGCTTCCCAGTTCACTGGTAAAATCCAATCCAAGTGTCCCAGATTTTGAGCAAAGGGTTGAATCCAGTAGCACAATAAATGATTATTCTTGGCCTTTCTGAGGATCTCCCACGAAGGCCACTTCTAAGGAACAGTGACCTACGCCAAGTGGTGTGGAGACTTAGCTGGTCTACAGAATTCTGGGGCAGGTCAGAAGGCCAAAGGGAAGACAGTGTACCAGTGGTAGGTGGGTAGCGTTGGGTAATTGCCTTTCTATCAATAGCCCTATTTCCGCCCCTTGTTACCTCCAGGTGGGGCTAGAGGCAGCATCGCCAAGGGAGGCTGCCTGGTTCCACTGTGAAAAGTTCTTCGTCCATTGCTGGAAGATATATTGAAGGGGCTTCATGAATCCCATCTTTAGAGCCCACTCGGTGGAAAGTTAATGCTTAGAATGTAGTTTGCAGGAAGCAAATGTTATAGCTTTTCAATTTGCCTCCAAACTGCCAGGGGTGGTATTTGATTAAATAAACTCAATGACTTAAGTACTTAAATTGGATTTGAGATGTGCATTATAAATGCCACTTGTGAAGCATGTTCCCAGACTTTCATAGTTCAATTAGTATGTCCATTCTCCAGCCTTTGGTTGTGCCCCGAAGAGACTGTATTTTGACTGGGCAGAAGGAAAAATGTGCTTAATGTTGAGCGACCGAACCCTTTCCTTAGTCCAGGGCTTAACTGTTTCTGAAAATTGTCAATGCCACAGGCAACAATCATGTCGGGGAGCACGATGAGTTTGAATCATGAGGCCCCAACACCTCGCAGTCAGCTGGGGCGACAGGCCAGCTTCCAGGAACGGAGCAGCTCACGGCCACATTACAGCCAAACAACTCGGAGCAACACCCTACCCTCAGATGTGGGCAGAAAGTCTGTCACCCTGAGAAAAATGAAACAAGAAATCAAGGAGATCATGTCCCCAACTCCCGTGGAGCTGCACAAGGTCAGGATGCTTTCTTCTCTTTCCTCTGTCACCCTTAGTAGCCACTCTGCTTAGCGTGAGCACTGCGGTAATGACACGCAGTGCCCGGCGTGGTAATGACACGCTCCTGCGGGCTCAGCCGGCGACAGAAGCCAGCGGCCAAAGGCAGATCGTCAGGGACTCTGTGCTCAGATTGTGACCTTTGGGTTATCCTATAAAATGGGGGAAATTCGCTTTGGAGCAGTGAATTTACTAAAAACCTATTTGTGGCCAAAATCTTCGCACAAAGGCTGGAGGCTCCAGAGTCCCATGAAGTTTAGATGAATTGGTCTGTCATTCTTTGGAAGTGGGACAAGGATTTTCTGATTGTCAAGCTACGCTTGTAGCTTCGTTGAAAATGAGCTTCAGGCATAATGTTGGAATGCTTGATCTTTAATGGCAGGCTTAGCAGACGGTTATGTTATGCAGAAGATGTGATGTGGATGTCTCGGGTCAGGACAGGGCACGTCCTGGTGTGTCCCATCTCGGCCTGTGATGGTTGCCTCACTTGACTTCATGGAAGAAAGTCCCCTGTGGCACACAGAGCTGAATTTGGGTTGCTGGCCAAGTTTCAACAAGGCATGTACAAGTGACAGTGTTTGCAGAAGCCCGGGGCAAGGAGAGCAGTGATAAGGAGGTGCCTCTGATTTTCTTCCATGGAACTAATGCTTTATTTTTAGTTAATACATAAAGATGCATAGACAGTAATGATCTCACCTTTCTTGAGATCTTTGGTCTTGAGAACCAAGACCCTCTCTGGAGTTAATGACCTATTTGCTAGAAATTAGTTATTTGTCTTACCCAGAAAAGCAAGTAGATGTTGGATTGAGAGGAGGAAACAAGCCCTACACCCCCTTTTTTCCTCTGAAGACTTCAATTTCCCTAAGCACCTGTATAAAAGATATTTTATAATTTTTTGCGGCTATTGGCTTTGCCAGCTGACAAAAGATGTGGTCAAAGAAAGACCAGAATGGGAGGTTGAGTTCTAAACCTTGTGTCTCCATCCTGGGTTAATTCTTACCACTCACTCACCCGCTCATGTGGTACATGTGCCAGTGTGTTGTGAACCCCCACGGGGCACGTAGTCTCGTGGTGAGCTAGGGTGGAAAAGCGTGGGAAGATGGGGAGGAGGGTACAGTGAGAGAGGCAGGACGGGGCTGCCTCGGGGTGGGGGGACAGAGGGTGGACCCTCACCCTCTACAGAGGAGATGGGCAAGGCTTCTTAGGAGCCGGTGTGGGCTCTGCAGGAAAGTGGGGGACAGGAGGGCATTCCAAGTGCAGCAGGAAGCTTGTGCAAAGGAATGTCGGGGATGGTGGCACGTTGGGGAATGCCAATATCCCAAAGTGAGCAAAGCCTGCAATTGGAGCCTGTGCGTTAGGAGGAATCACAATAAAGAAGTGTCTGGTGTTGGAGGGTGGGGACGCAGGGAGTCCGCTTGTTCATCCAGCTTCCCTGAATTGGGGCATCTGTTTGGTACTGCCTGTCAAAGGCCCTAAATGCCAATTGGCAAACCCCATGAGGAGGCTGTAAGGTCCCCTCTGGTGGTTACGTAGGGGAAGCTGTGGGGTCCGTGCCAATCGAGCTGTACCAGGAGCATGTGAGCCTCACCTGACTCCCTCAGGTGTCTGAGAATACTGGCCGCCCCTCTTCTCAAACATTCTCCTGCCCAGGCCAAGAAGAGCACGCTTCCTAACACCCTCCTTCAGCCCCTAAGGGAAAGGACACCAGCATGTATTGAGTTCCTATTCTGTACGCTTTATATTTTTCGCCCTTACAATAATAGCCCTTCTTAGCAGATATTTATTACCCCCATCCACGGGATAGGGAAATAGCAGGTATAAAACAGAGTCATTTTTCCTTGGAGAGCGAGGCACTTGCCTCAGAGGAAGATTATTGATAGGCCACGGGTACAAAGGCCTGTCGGCCCATCCCCGCTGCACTGCAAGCATTTAGCAAAGATAATGATGAGGAATTTGCTGTGCAGGTTGTTATCACTGAGGGAAAGAAAGAGAAAAAGGAAAGGAAAGGAAAGGAAAGGAAAGGAAAGGAAAGGAAAGGAAAGGAAAGGAAAGGAAAGGAAAGGAAAGGAAAGGAAAGGAAAGGAAAGGAAAGGAAAAAGAAGAAAGAAAGAAAGAAAGAAAGAAAGAAAGAAAGAAAGAAAGAAAGAAAGAAAGAAAGAAAGAAAGAAAGAAAGAAAGGAAAGGGAAAGGGAAAGGAAGGGAAGGGAAGGGAAGGAAAGGAAAGGAAAGGAAAGGAAAGGAAAGGAAAGGAAAGGAAAGGAAAGGAAAAGAAATCCATCTTCTTTCTTAAAGAGGCAAATTGTACCTGCCAGCACCATGAGTGGCAGCATGGCAGTGGGGCCACAGGGTCCCCCACACGGAGGGGCCACTTGGACCTAATCAGAGGGATGCTGCTTTTTGCTTTCGCTCCAGGCATTTCCCCTCAGCGGTGGCAATGGGGGCATCTCCCACGAAGCTTCACTTTCCTTCTGAGTCGGTCCCAAATGAGGGAGAACGCTCAAAAGTAGGTGGTGGTGTGCTGGGCGTCTTAGGGCACACACAGAAAGGATCTAGCTAAGGGGGAAAGGTAGCCAGGGAGTGTGCAGCCTGACAACCCGGAATCCTGGGCGTGCTGCATGGCCTGGTGTATGGCCTGGTGTAGGCCACATCCCGGCTCTCTTTTCCTTTCGAGAGCGAGTTCAGGTATTCTTTTGGGCCACCCACATGTTGGTTGTTCAATGCATGGTGTGCACAACAACACAGTCCCTCGGACTCGAGGTCATGCTGGCAAGGCCCGTGAGCATCTCTTGACCCCTGCAAGGTTGCCTGACACTGTGAGGAAAAAGCACAGTGACTTGTTGGTGGGATTGAGTTATCCTCCCAGCGGGGTGCCACTAGCCTATCGTGGTTTTTAGCCTAATTTTTCTTTTGTAAAAATGAGGAAAAGGCACTGTTGTGGGTGGTGGCGTGGAGAAGGGCCAGGGCATCAGAAAAACATTCCTTGTTCAAGTTGGAGATAATCCCAAGCTGGACGCACAGCTTGACAAGTGGGATGCAGGGTGGCGTGCAGTCCCCTGTGCCCCGCTGGTGGGCTCCTCCGAGTGGACCTGGTGGAGGAAGTCCCAAGGGGCTGCAATGACCAGAGCAGAGAGGCCGGAGGAGGTGAGTGGCACGCCAGGCTTGGTGTCGTTTCCCATTGCCATTTGCTCCTTGGAGAGATCTGTCGCCTGGAGGACAGGTCGCAGATCTGCTCCTGTCCAAGCCAGTGCCCATAGACTCATTCCGGGTTCAGGAGCAGCTGGATCAGGGGGGTGTGAACCAATGGGCAAGTAGCCGTTCTCACTGCTGGGGCGAGGAAACAAGCAAATACAGCTCCATCTCCGGGTGACAGGTGGCTGACATCACCTTCCAACGTGAAGAACACAGGGTAGGCCAGGTTCTTGCAGGTTCTTGGGTCTCAGCTTCTTTCCATTGGTTGCCCAGTGACTTTCCACCCAGTCGTCCTTGCCCTTCCTTCTTTTCCCTCAGACCTGCAGACAGTCCCAAGCTCGGGTCAGGGACTACACGGTTTTCTTTCATTTCACATCATCTGCTGCGTCTGAGGCTCTTCCCTCTGGGCAAGCCTTCCTTTAAGTTGTGTACGTTCAGTCCTGAACCCCCAGAGCTAGTCGTCCTGTCCTGCATGACACTTGGACCTAAAATAGACCCGCAGGCCCACTCCCTTTTCTGGCTGTGTGGATGGAGGAGGAAGTTAGAGCTGGGGAGATGGCTGGATATTTAGCAGGGTGTGAGGGGACGGTGCGGGGGAGTGTCACAGGGACGTGACACTCAAGTCCCCTGAGGCCACTGCCTCTCCGACTGAGACTATCCGAAACACAACCTTGCGACTCAGGACATGCAAACATCCACGCTCACGTGTGACCGAATACAAAACCTGACTGCGCCGTTCGTGCTAACGTTTCCTATTTTTTGTCTTTTTTTCAAATACCATCGTAGTAAGCTGATTTCAAAATGTATTAATGGGTGTCGACCAAACATTCGCAGACTCCTGCCTTAGACAGTAGTTTGGCATAAAAACCTCTGATGATCCCTTCCACGCTTATTAAAATTCAGTTTCCTGAACCCCACGCAGACTGGCCTGGTCAGCATTTTCTGGGGGTGCAGGCCAAGAAGCTACATTTTAGCAACCCCTTCGGGGGATTGTCTTGCACCCTAAAGACTGTGGATCGCTCCTTGAGGTCTTGCTAATGGAGGTGATGATTCCGTTTCAGCGAAATCATTGGCAAGAGCTGGGTTGGCAGGGGAAGAAAGGAAATGAGGTTGCGTCTTCGGCCCTGCAGCTCCTGGGTTTTATCTTTAAAATGAATTCTGGTTTGTACTATAGCTTATCACAGATTCTTTCTCTTTACAGATAAGGAGCCTGTGATCTTAGCTACAGCTCATTGATAACCCTACTTTCCCTTCTGATGCTTAAATATCCTTTATGGCCACTTAATCTATTTCTGAGATGAAGGCTAGCTTCCCTTCTTTGCATACTTTAAAGCAAAAAAGATTTTTTTTTCCCTGTAGAGTAGAAAGTTGCCCCACATTCAGAACATTCGGACTTTTTTTTTTTCTAGTCATATTGACATTTCCCTTGGCCCTGCCATATGTGGTTTTAAGTAAAATTATATTCCTTAACTGTATGCAGCTATTGGTATTTACCATCATACAAAAAGGTCTTTAAAAATCCTTTTTCAGCAACCAACTTTTATTTAGGGGTGCAGGTGACACGACCCTGGAACATTTGAGTTGTCCGCTAGGACCCCGGTGATTTCTTACAGCTGCTTTGGCTACCAGCACTTTTTCCCCAGCCAAGTTGACTTTGCATTTCCAATGTATCTGGATGTTTAGAGAGGGGAGCTTTGTTTTTCCCAAGAGGACACAGTTGCTTTTGTCCTTGTAAGAGGTGTCACTGGCAGTGCCTCATGGCAGTCTCTCCCGCAATAGTCTCCCCGAGTCAGGCGTCAAGAAGAGAGGCTCAGCCCTAGGAGGAAATAGGAACTGGAAAAATGTATCTTATTCAGACACATGCCTCCTTCTTCGCCAGATATTTGGAGTCAGTGCTCGAGATGAAACGAGTCCCCATGGCCTGCCTCGACCTATTCTCCAAATAGCTCCTATAGATTTGTCTTACGAGAAGCTAAAAATGACAAACTGAATATATGCACCTTCTGCTTTTGCCTACCCCTCTTTGCTAGCTCCAGTTCCTCTTCCTCGAGGCGGGGGGGGGGGGGGGGGGGTGGTAGTGAGGGGATAAATCAGAAAGAGCACAGACTTTGTCATCAGGCCCCACCGAGGTTTGGTCACAGTCTGACAGGCATTAGCCATGTCACTTCTCAGAACCTTGCTTTTGTCCTTTAGCAAAGGTGGGGGCAGGATCCTGCTCAGCAGGGGAGACTTCACAAGTAGCATTTCCTCCCCCCCCCCCCCCCCCCCCCCCCGGGGAAGTCGCCTCAGCCATGCAGTGTTGGAAGCCCAGAAAATTCGGTCTCCACGGCCTCCCAGCCTGAAAAGCAGACTCAGCCTTGGGGCCCTCGAGATAGAGACGTCAAGCAGGATGGGCATCTGTTTGCAAAGACCAATGGATGCGTGTCCAGTTACTAGTCGCTACCATAGCCTGGCAAGCAGATCCTCTCCCTGTGAAACCTGGGCCAGTGATAATCGGAAGGTTGTTGGGGGACATGGGATTGCAGAATAAGGGCTGGAGGGTGCGTTGTAGGATTGATTGATTAATTGATTGATTGATTTTTTGCATTGTAGGTTTTAAATGAGTCATGACATTCAGCCCTGACAGTCCCCAAAATGGATCATTCCCTCAGCTTCCTTGGTCTATGATTCTGTTAAAACATACTTTTTAAAATGTAAAAGATATAATTCTTTTCTTTTAAAGATTTATTTATTGGGACCCCTGAGTGGCTCAGTGGTTGAGCATCTGTCTTTGTCTCAGATCCTGGGATCGAGTCCCGCATCAGGCCCCCCCGGAGGGAGCCTGCTTCTCCCTCTGCCTGTGTCTCTGCCTCTCTCTCTGTGTCTCTCAGGAATGAATGAAAGCTTTTTAAAAATTAAAGTTAAAAAAATAAAGATTTATCTATGTATTAGGGGGAGGAGCAGAGGGAGAGAATCTTAAGCAGAGTCCCTGCTGAGTGTGGGGCCCATCCATCCCAGCACCCTGCGATCATGACCTGAGCCAAAATCAAGAGTCAGTGGCTTAACCATTTGAGCCGTCCAGACGCCCCGATATAATTCTTATAAAAATGATTGCCTGGTGTCAAAAATTTTTGTTTGTTTCACTCTTTACAGGAAATGACAGTGGGATGACAAAGCCTGTTCAAAAGGGGATGAAGAAACTTTCTATATGTCTCAGTCAGTGAGGGGGGATAAAAAGCAAGAATGCAAGAATAAGATTTCCAAGTTAGGATTAAAGCTGCCCAATGACTTACAGGGAAATAAAAACAAAGCCTTTGAGGTCATCTTTTCACTTGCAGCTGCACCTCTACCTTCCAGCAAGCTTCCCGTCCACTTTGTAGGGCCTGAGCTCCGAGCACTAGAAATGCCCCAACAAAGCTGCAGTCCCCCAGACTCAGATGACCCACAGGCCATGTCAGTGCTCCCGTGTGCCTTACTTCTTAGTCTTTGATCTTCAGGTCACCTCAGGTCTTTGATCTTCATCTTGTCCCTTGGTCAACGGTCCCCCATCACACCTCTTCAGAAGTGTTAATAGCCTCCCTTAAGTCTAGCTCTGGCCGGGGAATCATTCATCTCTTCCTGTTTATGTCTCTCTGTTGTGATCAAGTATGTTCATTTATAGGTCATGGGATACTGTATTATCTGTAGGATGTACACTTATAGGTGCCAGAGCTCTCTGAGGGTCACTCTGTTCCCCTAACACCCTGGTCCTTGGAGACTAGCCTGCGGACTTCTTCCTTCACCACTGTCCTGTCATCTTACTTGTCTGGCTATAGCAAGGATTACGCTGTAATGGTCTTGCCCAGGCTAGTCTCTTTCTTTCCCTTAGATTGATGGAGAGCTGTCTCCTTGGTCTGAGAATCTTTGCAGTGTCTGACCACAGCGACACCTGGAATGAGGAAATAACACCGAGGAGACCGTTAGCGCTCCGTGTAGCAGGGGTTTGGTCAGTTGTGTGTAACTTGTCATCCTTCCTGAATGGCAGTGAGCCTGGCCCTGAACTCCCACAGGCCCAAGGGGTGAGCGGAGGGCATGCCCCGCCCCCCAGAGATGCAGGTGGACCCTGGAGCGAGGAGACCCACATAGACCTAAAGAGAATGGAGGTCAGTAGGTTGCAGAGGGAATCGGGAAGGGTCAAGAACTGGAGGAGAGCCAGGCCAGGGCAGGCTGGGAGTCTGAAAGCAGAGACGGGAGCAGAGGCAGCAGGTGCTGAGTAACTGGAGGGCGGTCCTGAGAAAAACCCTGGAGCAGAGACTCTGCCGACTGGCTGACTTGGTGGTGGCCGCGGCAAGAGCAAAGGGACAGTGGCAGGGTTGCCGGGTGAACCGGGGAGAGGGACTCTGGGCCCGGGGGCCTCAACTCAGTTCAACCCACAGATGTTGCCAAAGGTCCTTGGTCTCCTTACAAGGAAGAATTCAAGGACAGACACACAACACAGTGGGCAAGTGACGCAAGCATTAGGGTTTATTAAAGTAAACTCTGGAGACGTGAGATTGGGCAAGCTCGAGAGAGAGCTGCGTGCCCTAGGGTGTGGGTTTCTATCTTTGATTGACTGTTGTGAACAAGGGGCAGGAAGCTTCATTACTTGGGGTGGAGACGCAGGGTTTCGTGCTCCTTCCTTCCTTGCTTGGTCAGGGATTTCCTGTCACGGCACCCGCCGTCTTGGGCCTGTCCGGTTCAATCTGGCCTCTGGTGGCGCGCTGCCAAGACGGGCTCTGACGTCCCTGAGAGCTGGCCGTGACTCTCTCCTTGCTGGCCTCCCGGCATCCGTTGGGGCCTAGCCACCTGCCTATTCTGACAGCCCAGCCGGCAACCACCCGGTGACCGAGGGGCCCGTGCCTGGGGTTGATCTCCGGGAGGATTGGGAGGCTGATCTAGCTCCTTCTCTTTGACGTGACGTGAAATGAGAGAGTGAGGCTGCTCTGGCGTGAATCGGGAGAGCAGCACCTAAACCCACCGCAGGTCTGTACAGCTCAGCTCCCCCAGGGCCAAGTCGGCCCCGACTCGCTCCTACTTAGAGCCAGAGTCCAAGAGAATTCGGGGGACTCTCTCCTTGTCGAGCCCCTACTTTGCGAGCCCACGGTGCCACACGCTTGCCAGGAAGCAGCAGGAGGCAGTGCTTGAAGCAGCTGTTCCTTTCCCTCCGCCAAGGAGGCTCCCCAGACAGGAGGGCAGCAGCTGCCTTTTCTGACCCAGTTTGTCTTGAAGCCTAGTTTGAATGGCGCGAACTGAAATCACTCCCTCTTGGCCTGGAAGATGCATTTGGGAAGGCGAGACCTTTATTTTTTTCCTTCCAGCCCCAGAAGGAGTATAGGATTGTCCTCAGAACCAACGTTTCTTGAATTATCAGGTTGAAAGGAAAAGAGCGACTCTGGTGGTGTCTGTAAGAATAAATCCAAGTGCCTGGTGATTTATGGGAAAAGTACTACCATCTCTGAGAAATAGAGGTGTTGGTTTGGCCCCTAAAACCATCAGGCAAGGGGCTGAATGATAGGAACGCTGCCAGGGCTTAGAAGCTGCTGCTGGGAGAGCCGTCACTTGCCATGATCTGCCCAAGATGGTAGACACAATGGCCTTTAAAATCCAAGTGGGTGGGGGGGGGGGGTGTCCCTGGGTGGCTCAGCGGTTTAGCACCTGCCTTCGGCCTAGGGTGCAATCCTGGAGTCCCAGGATTGAGTCCCGTATCGGGCTCCCTGCATGGACCTTGCTTCTCCCTCTGCCTGTCTCTCTCTCTCTCTCTCTCTGTCTCTCATGAATAAATAAATATAATCTTAAAAAAAAAAAATCCAAGTGGGGAGAACTGCCTCGGCTGCCTAAAAATATTCATGTGTCAAAACTGAAAACAGAAATATTAGGTTTCTCAGCTTTGCCTTGAGGACATTGTTCAGACACGTGAACAGACTTGCCCAGAAATAGAAGACAAGGCTCGACTTGAATTGTGGTGAACTCTTCTGCCTCCTGGTAAAGCTTCTGTTCCCGGGAGGGTTAGAAGCAACTGCAGCATGTGCTGGCGAAGAGTTAAAATTGAACCGAGCTTTGTAGAACTGTATTCTTGCCCGGAGTCGTGCTTCACGAGGCTCATTGGCCCTTTTAGGACAGAAAAAATCTAGCCTTCTGTTCATAGTCCGGGTTCTCAGGCTGCGGCCTTTGGTGAGCACAGAAGAGAGACCCCCACAAGCGAAATCTTGATTCACATGAGCCAGAGTGCAACACAAAGAGCTCTGGGAGCAGGAGTTTATGCAGATGTTCATGGAAAGCCACAGAGGGGCTCAGATCAGAAGAAATACAGCAGACATGATAAATTAGTCATCTTTAGCTTGTTGGGCAGTTGGAAATGGATAAAGGCTGCCTGACCAGCTAGGAGATTATATGTCCAGGAAAAAAAAAAAATCATGATTTAGTGGAAAGAACACAGTAAATGAGGTCAGCTACTCAAGTACTGCATCCTAGAGCCTGTACATTCAAACTAGACAAATATGTCCATCGACTTCTTTAAGAGTCACTGTTCTCATTAGCAAGAAGGGAATAATTCTTCTGCGCAGAGTTGCCTGGAGTTCAAAAGCAATCATATGTAGGAAAGTGCCTGGGTAAGGAATTAATCGGTGGACCACCCCCCCAAAAAAAAGTGACTTAAACCTTGGAAACCTGAAATTCTTTTTGGACAGGAAATAAATCAGAGGTAACGACCCCCAATCTCCATGCAAGCGGGAGGGCGACAGCGACATGGCACGATTTATTGTTGCTGCTTTGAGAGCAGCCAGCTGTACTCCCCATTTTTGTGAATTATTGATTCCTGGAATCTTATCTTTTGTGTCACTACTAAATAATTTCTTCTTGGTTATTGGCTACCTCCAGGAGAACCACAGAGTTGGCTATAAAAAATCCTGTTTCCTCTAACCTTATAACTATGGTTTCTCTTTCCAGAGAAACAGATTCATTTCCAATTTAAACCATTGATTAGCCTCTCCTCTTGAAGAGTTTGCCATCCAAGCCTCTTGGCCAGCAACTCTGACCTTAAATGAGCTAATCTGTTAACCGGCTCTGGTTGATGTCCAACTCGAATATTTTGGTTAATGTATTACCACTGACTGATGTTGACGTTGTTTGAGGCCCCTCCTGGGTTCTGGCCATGGAGCTGACATCCAGGAATCACAGGCCCAGTGAGCAATGAAGAACTTCGCTATTATTCTAGGCCCACACCAAATGTTCCCCCAGTGCAAGGATACTGGTTCACCGTGTTCGAAAACCTATCTCAGATCTAAGAATGAAATGGGCAGATTCGTAATGCCTATTGCAAGCACAGACATTCACATTCGGGGACACCTAAAGAGGGTGGCTGGCTCGGCAGAGCAGATGCCCATCCACTTACCCTTCCAGCCCTTAGCACAGGGTCCCTAGGACCTTCCCCCGTACCCGGCTGCGAGTGGAACAGAGCAAACCACGAGGCACCAGCCTCTAGGAGTAGTGGTGATGGCCCCTGCCCCAGGTGTGCTACTTGTCACACGGTGAGAACATGGCTCCAAGCAAAGATGCCAAGGGGGCAGAAGGACAAGAAATCCCACAGTCAAGGCCCAGACAAAGCCAAAGAGGGGCGCAGAAGCAGGAAACTTGAGCAAAGAGATTTCATCTACTAATATAGAGGGCCCAAAAATGACAGGCCCTCACCAGTCCTGTTAGCCATTTGCTTCCTCCCCTTCCTCCTCCACCCTTCTTCTCCAGCTTGGCCTATTCCTCTTCTTCCTTCCTTTGAGAAAGGAGCGTGACGATGGGAAGAGAGGAACTAGAATACAACCTAAAAGATGTTTCCTCCAACGAAGGCACCTTGGAGAATGGCTGCTTCCAAACTGGGAGCAGGAAATATTCATGATGAGTCAGGATATCTTGGAGCCGGAAAGCAAAGACACTAGCAAAACAAATGAGTCCTCTCAAAAAGGTCATGGAAGTTCACATAGAAGACTCCCCTTGGCCAAAGATGAGGAAATTGGAGCACCCAAAAGAACAATGATGCAATTACTTGAAATGCAACATCTGTATGTAAACCCAGGTGTTCATAGTGATGCTTTACAAAACTCATCCCCCCTCCCAACAAAAATGTGTTTGGGCCGCCATTGGAAGTCTTTAGTGCAGTAATTCCCTTTACTGGAAATGCAAAGAAAGAATTAGCATTCATTGTGCCTTTCTGGTACAACTTGCCCATCAAGGTAGCCCAATGGCACTATTTGAAGAAAGAAAAGGCCTTCTTTATGAAAGAGTCGTAGCTAGCAAACATGGAAGATATTACAGGATTGGAAAAAGACCATCACTCTGCCGTCCTGATGAAATTATTCAGACATTGATCATCAATGGTCAAAAACATTTAGGTGAGAGGTTGAGGGGGAGCCTTACAATGAAGGAATTAAGCTGTCCTCCCCTGGACCCACCCAAAGGGGGGCAACCAGACATCAAAGGATGTGACATTGTAGGAAGCCCCTAAGATCTATTCTCACCCCTCCTCACAAAGCTGACTCTGACTCCAGTCAAGGATGCAGAGGGAACTTCCCCTGGGAGGGAAATGAAGGCCAGAAGAAGACATGGGTACAGTTCCCATAATGAGCCAGCAGCCTGGGGCCATGCTCTAGACAAGAGGACCTCACACTGCTGACCTTGAGATCCTGATTTGGGAAAAAAAAAAAAAAAAAAACTGTAGAAACCAGTGTTGAGACACCCAGGGAAATTGTGTTCTGGACGAGGTGTTGGAGGATATCAGGGAATAAGGTGAGTTGGTGAATGAATTAGTGACACCCAGGTTAGGTGAAAAACGCGATCTTTTTTTTTTTTTTTTTTTTTTTTTTTTTTTTTTTTTTTTAGAGATTTATCCTGAGGTATGTAAGCGTGAAATGACGTAGAGACTGGCATCCGCCTTAAAATAATAACCCAAAGAAGAAAAAAGAAGGGTGGATGAAGGATGTGGTATAAGGTCTTGATGGTTGTTAGATGTGAGCGATGAGTAACGAGGATTCGTTCTTCTAGCCTATTCTTAAATATGTTTGGATTTTTTTTTTTCATCAAAATACAGCTCTCTCTGAAATTCTGGCCCCTGGGACCCCTGGGGGGCTCAGCGGTTGAGCACCTGCCTTTGGCTCAGGTCATGGGGGATCGAGTCCCACATCGGGCTCCCCGCAGGGAGCCTGCTTCTCCCTCCGCCTGTGTCTCTGCCTCTCTCTGCGTCTCTCGTGAATAAATAAATAAGATCTTTAAAAAAAAAAAATCTGGCCCCTCTCCTCCTAGTGCACTTGTAGGAAAGAGGCAGGTGGTGGTAGGATGTTCATATGTCTTAATTCATAGGATCTAAGATGCCATGGATGACAAAATGCACCTGATTTCAAAGATTTTAAAATGTGAAAAATAAAGCATATCTTAGAACCCATGAAACAAGGCATTTTGACTGGCAGAAGCATGTACCAGTTAAATGTTTCATGTCTGGAATCAGACAGGGCCTCACTACTCGTTACCTTGGTGACCTTGGGGGAATTACTTAACCTCTATAAAATTGAATTTCCTCACCTCTAATATGGCAATAACCATGAGGGCTGCCTGGTGAATTGTATAGACTCGGCCAGCTTGATATTTGAGCTCTCTGCCTAGTAAAATAAAAAAACCACAAACACCACTTTTTGTAGTTCCTTCAATAGTCCCTACTTCTCTGAAATAAAATAACTGGGCATAAAAAAAATAGACCTGTCTTATCTTTACCTTTTGCCCTGCATAGCCCTGACATTTTTACTATTTTACAAGAACAGATTCGTGCACTGCTTGTCTCAAAGTAAGATCTAATACAAATAAAAATAAAGTGTTTAAAAAACACACAGAGTAAAACAATAAGCCCAGATCACTGAAGAGTGCATCAGTTTGTACAGAGGGCGTCGGGCAAAATTCAGTAATATCAGCAGCCAGCTTAGAATGTGGTAGGGACTGGGTGCCCGGCTGGTGAATGGATGAACCACTAGATGACTGCCTGGACCTCAGGCTAACTATTGCAAGTAGTCATATTGGAGGCATGAGGATGGGGTGGGGGTGAGCATGAGCACTGGGGTGGGGGTTGAGCATGAGTTGGGGTGGGGGTGAGCCTGAGCACTGGGGTGGGGGTGAGCCTGAGTGCTGGGGTGGAGGTGAGCATGAGCGTTGGGTGGGGGTGAGCATGGGCGCTGGGATGGGGGTGAGCGTGAGCGCTGGGGTGGGGGTGAGCATGGGCGTGAGCTGGCAGGTGGCCCGCTGCTGAGAAGGGTCAATGACTTGAGTCGCTGAATCAAAGCGGCTGCTATCAGCGCCAGCCCCCAGAGCGCAGTGCCGCTCACACGAACACCTTCAGGTCTTTTAACTCGTGTTGCTGTCAGTATGGACATGCCCACTGGGCTGTAGCAGAGCAGTGGACTCCAGGCTGGCACTTGCTCAGAGGAAGACGGCGTGCTGAGCCCGGCTCCGTCCTGATCCAGGGGCCGCTGCCGCCGCTCCCCAGGCCCACGTACCTGCGCTTGCCCCCAGCAAACAGAGACGCCCACCTGCGGGGGGCAGAGCCACACCTGCGTCCACCTGACGAAGGGGACCAGGAGCCGCAGCAGGAAAGGCCCGGGCCCTCCAGCCCTTTGCCTCCTTCCTTTTCCGTTCTGCGTGGCCCTTTACACGTTGCACAGATGTTCTCGGGGAGGGGGAGAAGTGCAGGGGTGTGGGGAGCTGCCTAACAAGACCTGGAGCGGTACGGAGTCAGTGAGTGTGAAAAGATCGCTGGACAAGAAGTCTCGCCAACAACAGCCTGCAGCCACGCTGAACGCCCCTTCCCGTTTTGTCACTTTGCAGGTCACCTTGTACAAGAGCTCTGACATGGAGGACTTTGGGTTCAGCGTAGCCGATGGCTTGCTGGAGAAAGGAGTGTATGTCAAAAATATCCGCCCGGCTGGGCCAGGAGATCTCGGTGGCTTAAAGCCCTACGATAGGCTCTTACAGGTAAGACCGCAGGTGAAGCCTTGGTTGGTGTAACTTGGCCAAGTCTTGCTTGACCGGTGCCTACCCATCTTCCTTTCGTTGCCTCGACACTCGATTAGGGGCCCCTCCTCTATGGGGCGGACACTCCTGCCCTCGGTAGGATTCACCAGCTACTGGAATTGCCTGGTTCCCTGTACCTATTGCCCAGCAGATGATAAACTTCCTGAGAACAGGTGCCAGCACATTATTATCCCGCTTCCCCTCATAGCCGTGACGTATCTCAGGATCTCTCACCATGATCTGGAAGCAAAAAGCCAAAGCTTGTGTAGCGAGTGGAGTAGGGTGACAGGTAGGGTTTCAGGTAGCAAAGCAAACGCCTGCTTTTCCATACGGTTTTTAGGAATCGCGTTTTGTAGGAAAAAGAGAGGATGGATGTCAGTCTTGAGAGCGTGTTTAGCTGGAATGCGTCTGGAACTAGGACCCGACTTTGGAAGCGTGAGGCCGACCCAATGGGGTGGCTTTCGGACACACATTCGCCAAAGCAAGTCATCATTGGGGAATTAGGTTGTTTTAAAGTCACATTCTGGTGATCTTGGGACTCTGGGTCCCGTCCTGGTATTCTGGGATGCTTTCCTTTTCCATAGACACGCTAATATTTGCTCAAGAACTACGGTGGCCCTTCCCAAGCTCTGCATGGGCGCCGTGCTGTGGCTGCTTCCGCAGGAGCTGAGGCTGTACCAGGTAGACTGGATTCAGGCGTGAGAGCCTTGAACGCTTGGCCAAAGCTCCTGCACATTGCTCTCCAGCGTAGGAATTTCTTACGCAGAATAATGGCGTGATTTGCAATTTAGAAAGATAGAATAATACTGGAGGTGGGTTGGAGTGGAATGAGGAAGGGGGGCTCCACACAGGGAAGGGGACCAGGTCGGTACCAGGTAGGGACGGGGAGTCCTTTCTATCCTCGGGGCATCCTGGGACAGCAGTCTGGGGCAAGTGGCAGTTTGGATCCCTTGCTCAGAAGAGATATTGGATCCAGATTGAGGAGATTCGGGATGCTGTTTTGGGTCATAGTTACCTATGGTGGGCTTATAGCGAGGGAGGGAGGACAACCAAGGCTGGAAGCCTGGGGAAAGCAAATTTCCGAGACAGGAAGAGATAAGAGGCAGGAAAGAACTGGAAGCGAATTGACATAAGAGGATCGAACAAGTTGGTGTCGGAGAGAAGAGAGCCAAGGAAGGAGAGGGTGTCTCAAGGCTGAGTGGGTGTGTCAGGTGTGACCAGTGCGACAGGCCAGAGTGGATGAGACCCGGAGACCCCACTCCAGACATCGGGTTGGACATTGGGGTCCATCATACACTCTAAGTGTGGGGTCCAGATGTGAGAAGATTGAGAAGGGAAGGTCGCAGCGCGGGAGCAGCACGTAGCTGGTGAAGAGTAAGGAGACACGAAAGAAGACGAGCACAGGTGTCAGCTGAGGCGGGGACGGGCCCCTTCGGAGAGGCGTCACGGTCAGGGGCACAGCTTGGGGGGCAGCAGACGGCCAGGAGCACATCTTAGCGGGGCCACGTCCAGCTGCTGCTCTGACGCAGATCCCTTAACCACTCTGTGCCCCGCTTCCCTCATCTGGAAATGGGGGACAAGCCTCGGCGCTTGGAGCACCTGCCTGAGCCAGGATGCAGCCAGGTGTCCCCATCCCCCGCTCCCCAGGGCCTTGCGATTTAGTGGCAGGGAGTGAGTGAGCCAGGGACTCCTCAGCGAGGCTGCTCCTGGGGGCACCCCCAGGACACCTGTTACACCAGAAGCGTGACTCAGCGCCCAGAGTGTTGTGAAGACAATTCCAAACGACTCTTCTTGATTTTTCAGGTGAATCATGTCCGAACGAGAGACTTTGACTGCTGCCTTGTTGTGCCCCTCATAGCAGAATCCGGTAATAAGCTGGACTTGGTTATTAGTAGAAACCCACTGGCTTCACAGAAGTCTATAGAACAGACTCTACCAGGAGGAGAATGGAGTGAACAGAACAGTGCTTTTTTCCAACAGCCTAGTCATGGTGGTAATTTGGAGATACGAGAACCCACTAACACATTATAGCAATGCTTTTCATAAAGCAGGACAAAAGACAATATCTACATGGTGCTAAAAAAAAAAAAATCCCTTTAAGATTTCTGTGGCATTTAAAGCACAGATAATCACGTGGCATTAACTGCAAGCACAGGGGTCTTTTAAATCTCTCTCATGGCTCATGTTCACTTCCCCTTTCAAGCTGAAGAGGTTTCTTTCTTGGTGACCGCTAGGGTATATGGCGGGCAATTCCCTGCCGGGCCCCATGGTAGAGAAAAAGAAGCTATAGGCCACCCCTCCCCCCCAATTAACATCAGAGGAAATTTTTTACAAGTTCATCTTCCAACCACTTTTTAAAAAGAGAAAACGTCTGTTTGAAAAGATGCTCTATGACAATTTCCTTCATTCACTTTGAAATCAGTTTCTTACTGTGAAGTCGTCAATGTTGAGGACTTGACCAACAAGGCTTGTCACAAAGCTGGCTCTCCTAGGGGAACTGGAGCTTGGGATGTGGCTGGGACTGCTGCCATGGGAGGAGGGGTCCAGGCATAACATTATGTTATCTTAAAATGTTTCAGCGATGATGCACGTAGGAGACCATATTAGGTGGTGGTAAATGTTTTGCCCCAATATAGGAATGATTTTAACTAAGATGTATGCTATTCCCTATGCAACAAATTAACAAACAGGATATGTCTTGTGACCTGTTTTTTTTTTTTTAAGGACACATTTTTAATAGCTGCAAATCTCTGATAATGAATTAGAGTGCTTAGTAACACTGAGAATTAGTTATTTTTAAAATTCAAGACTAAGAATTTAAGGGAGAATGAAGAGTCTATTCAAATGAGGCTTATCCTAATGATAGGCGAATCCAACTCATCTTGCTTGACATGTTTTGAAAACTGGCTATAGAGGGGTGTACAGCCCATGTACTTTAAAATGACACTGGACTATCTTTTGTTCTGAGCCACGATACTTACTGAAATTGTAAATACATCTTTCACAAAATGCATTGCCAATTATTACCATCCCTCAAAGCAATAAATTGTGACAGTTGCTTTTAAGATGTTTGTCAGCAACTGTTCTCATTTGTTCAGATATTTTGAATAGTTACACTAATAACTGTTATTGGTGAATATTAAAAAAATAGGTCTGTATATTGATTGTAGAATCTCCATATTGAAATGATTATTTTCCAAACATTTTCATTTTGGTCGATAGTTCCAACAACTGCTTACGTAAAGCATTTGAACACTGTGTCCTTTGTTTAAGGGAAAAGCTCACCTTTCTTTTTGTGCAGAGAAATATATTATTTCAACCATATTTCACAACCCGCCAGGGCAAGAGAGTATAAAGCAGAATCATGTTAAGAGAAAAAAAAGATCATGAGTCACTTAAATATGTATTTTTATTTGTAACAAACAAGTATTAAGCTGTAAAGTATTTTTGTACAAATTTAATACTTTAATAGCATGGTATTTATCGTCTATGTATGGTTTTGGGGAATTCAAAATTGTTGCAAATATTTGTATGGAAAAAAAAAAACCCTCTACCAAATGGAATAAACAGTGATTTTAAAAAGCCAAAAATTATAACATGTGGTTTTTTTTGATACTTTGATTATATTTCAGTATTCTAGATGAGCCCCACACAACACATTTATTGGTAACAGAGTTTTCTAAAGGGGAAAGCTTTTGCCATAAACTTGAAAAAACAGCATGGAAGAATGAGAAAAACATGGGCTTTTGGTTTTTTGGTTTTTTTCTTAGTTTTCGGGCTTTTATTTATTTATTTTTTTTTTAGGTTTTATTGGGGGCAGCCCCAGTGGCTCAGCGGTTTAGCACTGCCTTCAGCCCAGGGCGTGACCCTGGAGACCCGGGATCGGGTCCCCCACATCAGGCTCCCTGCATGGAGCCTGCTTCTCCCTCTGCCTGTGTGTGTGTGTTTGTGTGTGTCTCTCTTTCTCTCTGTGTGTCTCTCATGAATAAATAAATAAAATCTTTTTTTTAAGGTTTTTTTTTGTTTATTTATTCATGAGAGACACACAGAGAGAGAGAGGCAGAGACACAGGCAGAGGGAGAAGCAGGCTCCATGCAGGGAGCCTGATGTGGGGGACCCGATCCCGGGTCTCCAGGGTCACGCCCTGGGCTGAAGGCAGTGCTAAACCGCTGAGCCACCGGGGCTGCCCAGAACATGGGTTTTAAATCAGATCTGGGTTTGAATTCTAGGTCTGGTACTCACCAATGCTATAAAACTTAGTTACTGCGTCAGTTTCCCCACCTGTGATACTGAAGGTCAAATCTGCACTCCAGGGCTGTTGTAGGACAAAATATAAAAGATGTTTAAGTCCTAAAACAGCCTGCAGACAGAAATACCCCCACTATATATTTATTTTAGGTAACAAAGGTAGATTTTCACTCAAGGATCATAACATCTACCCCCAGAGGACATTACATGTATTTTATGAGATATGTGTATATAAATTAATTATCAAAATGTATAAATTTTAATGTATGCTATTAAAAAAAAACTACACCACAGTCCCAACATTTTCATTTTTGCAGACTATCTTCCAGGCCTTATAAGTTAACAGGAACAAGGCAAGGATGTCCATTCTCACCACTTCTATTTAACAATTTATTAAAGGTTCTAGCCAGAGCATTAAGACAAGAAAATCCAATAAAAGGCACTTGGATTAGAAAGAAGTAAAACTATCTCTATTTGGGTATCTCTATTTGCATTTGTAGGAAATCCCAAGGAATCCACTAAAAACCTATTGAAACTAATAAATGGGTTTAGCAAGCTTGAAAGATACACGATCAAATGTATTTCTATACAGTAGCAATGAACAAAAATGTAAACATTTCATTGACATTAGGATCAAAAATAAAATACCTAGGAATAAATTTAATTTAAAAAATGCAAAACAAAGCATTATTGAAAGAAATGAGAGAAGACATAAATAGAAAGACATCACATGTTCATGGATCAGAAGACTCAATATTAAGATGGCAAGACCCCAACTGGCTGTTTTGCAGAAATTGACAAGCTGCTCCTAAAATGCACGTGGAAGCACAGGGGACTCAAGTAGTCCAAAAGTCATGAAAGAGAAGAACAAATTGGAGGACTCACTTTTCTGGATTTTAAATTAAAGGTAACTGGGACAGCATGGTGCCAGCATAACAATAGATGTGTATATCAACAGGCTAGAATCAGGACCCAGAATCCAGAAATAAACCTTCACTTCTATGATCAGTTGATTTTTGATAAGGGTGTCAAGAGAAGTGAATGAAGAAAGAATAGTTTAAGAAATGGAGCTGAGAACAAGTGAAACTGGATATCCACATGCAACAGAATGATGTGGGACCCTTACTTCACCATACACAAAAATTACCTCAAAATGAATCAAAGTACTAAATGTAACACCTAAAACTATTTAAATTCTTAGAAGAAAAACAGGAGTAGGGGCAGCCTGGGTGGCTCAGTGGTTTAGCGCCACCTTCAACCCAGGGCATGTGATCCTGGAGTCCCAGGATCGAGTCCCCACATCGGGCTCCCTGCGTGGAGCCTGCTTCTCCCTCTGCCTGTGCTGTCTCTCTCTCTGTCTCTCATGAATAAATAAATAAAATCTTTAAAAAAAAAGAAAAGAAAAGAAAAACAGGAGTAAATCTTCATGACTTTGGCAGGCAGTAGTTCCTTAGATATAACACGAAAGCATAGACAGCAAAAACAAATGAGCTACGTCAGACATCATCAAAATGGAAAATTTGTGCTTCAAAGGACACCATGAAAAAGTGAAAATAAAATCCACAGAGTGGGAACCTTTGTTTCTTTTTCTTTTTCTTTTTTTTTTTTTTGCAAATAATATTTCTGATAAAGGGCCTGTATGTAGAACATATAAACAACTTCTATATCTCAATAAAAAGAAAAGTAATCCAATTTAAAAATGGGTAAAAGATCTGAATAATTTCGTCAAAGAGGTCATACAAATGACCAAGTGCATTTAAAGATAATTCATATCATTAGCCATATGGGAAATGCAAATCAAAACCACACTGAGGGGTGCCTGGCTGGTTCAGTCAGTAGAACCTGACTCTTGATCTTGGTGTGGGGAGTTCAAGCCCCACACTGGGTGCACAGATTTTTAAAAAATAAAATCTTTAATAAAAAAAAAACACTTTGAAATATCACTTCACACCTACTGAATGGCTATAATCAAAAAGTCAGATAATGACAAGTGTTTGAATGTGGGGTAACTGGAACCCTCACATTCCAATTATAAATAACAAACGGTGCAGCTGCTTTGGAAAACAATCTGGCAGTTCCTCAAAAGGTTAAATATAGTTACCACATGACCAAAAAATTCCACTCCTATGTGTATAATTAAATTAAAATATATGCCCACAGAAAAACTTGTACGTGGATGTTCACTGTAGCATTTTATAATAGCCAAAAAGTGGAAACAACCCACATGTCCTTCAACTGATGAACAGAGAAAGTCAGCGTGCTATATCCATACAACGGAATATTTATTTGATAATAAAAGATGAAGGTCTGTTGCCTCACTGCACTAATGAAACCACGATAGGTCAGTTGCAGCTCTGCTGGAGCTTCCTGCAAAACTTCGGCCAGGGTTCCTGATTTTTGCCCCATCAGCTCAAACCAACATGGTCTGTTCCAGAAATACAGCTTTCATAATATGCTACCAGTTTTTCCATCAGTCCACAAAGGATATAGGCTTCATCAGATTAGACTGCATGACCTTCCTTGCCTAGATTATCCAAGACATCTATCCAATAAAAGGGACAATGCTAGTTTTTTTAATCTTAAAAAAAAAAAAAATGAAAGCACTAATACATGCTACAACACAAAGTCTGAAATCATGATGTTAAGTTAAAGTCAGTCACAAAGGACCACGTATTGTATGATTCCATTTCTATGAAATGTCTGGAACAGACAAGTCAATAGGGACAAAATAAATTAGTAGTAACCTGGGGCTGGAGGAGTTGAGGGGATCCAAGCCAAGTCAAGCCATACCGTGTTTCTTGCGGGGGGGGGCGGGATTAAAAATGTTCAAAAATCCATTGTGGTGGTTGTAGCTCAACTCTGTGAATAGACTAAGAGCCACTCAGTTGTACACTTCAAAGGGGTGAATTGTGTGTAAATTATATCTCACTGAGGCCATTTTTCAAAGGTTGGAATAACAGGATTTTCTCTTAACTTTTTCTTTTACCATTTAATAATAAAACTCTAAAAAAATAAAAATAGAAATCACTCTCCGAGAAAATAATTTTCGAAAGTGGAGTATCTTCAAAACAATGTATTCCTAAAAGAAATGACAATTACGGGACATGATGGACAGTAGTAATCACACTGACTATAAAAATGTATCAACACGTCGCATAAATTCCACTTACACAGTGTTCTATGTCAATTATATCTCCAACTAAGAAAAAAAAAAAGTACACCCAACTCAGAAGGTAATTTCCAGGAATACAGTCTCAGGTGACATGGGTCTGGCCAGCAGGGATGGAGCAAGCAGCAACCTGGCAAGATGAGCAATTGGCAAAAGACCAGCACCCTGAAATGGGTGTCAATAATACAAGAGGTATAATTACAGTTTCTCTTATCATGGCTTCAAATCGTTGGCAGAGATCACCCACAATGATCATGGAAGTTAATAAAGGCATTGTCGTAAAAATAAAAAATAAAAATAACTTTTGAAAGTACAGTTTTTAAAAAAAAAAAAAACACACATCATAACTTTTTCTTGCATTTATGCCCAAGGCTACCAGTTTTCATGATAACAGATGTTGAAATCAGTACAGTTTTCTATGATTAAATGAAGTTAAAAATCTCTGCTAGCACAAACACCTTAAAATAAAACTCCAGTTGGGGCCGCCTGGGTGGCTCAGTGGTTGAGCGTCTGTCTGCCTTCAGCTCAGGGCTTGATCCCGGGGTCCTGAGATTGAGTCCTGCATCGGGCTCCCCATAGGGAGCCTGCTTCTCCCTCTGCCTCTCTGTGTCTCGTGAATACACAAAATCTTTAGAAAAACAATTTAAAAATAAAAAATAAAACTCCACTTACAGACATCCTATTTTAGATCTCGATTCTCTGATGCTATGATGTTCATTTTGTGTTGAGTAGGAAAAAAAAAAAAAGATAATTACTTCGAGCAATCTCAAATAAAATTAAGTTTCTTGATTATGTTTAGATATGAAAAGTTGCCTGGGGGTTAACCTATTCAGTCTCAAATTCTGAAATCTGGAAGACACTTGTGGAGATGATTCTTCTACCTGTTAGGACAACAATAAGGATAAAGTTAATCTGGTGAAAATATTGTCAGTCTCCCCCGTGTACTTGGACTCCCTCTGGCCGCTGCTACGGCAGACCCAGTACATTGTCCCCACCCCGTGGAAGACGGGAGGGCCCCGCGCAATCAGCTGCTAGCTCCTTGTGGGATTGCATCTACTTCTGCTCCCGGTGGCTCTCCCAGCACCCAGCTCTGGGACCGGCGTCAAGAGGGGACACTGCTGAATGAGTACACACAACGTCCAACGGTGTGGCCACGGCTTACTTGGGGAGCCCACTTCCAAATTAAAACGTGGGCCCCCCAAAAATAAATAAAAATAATAAAAAATAAAACGTGGGCCCTTTGTTCAAAGATAAGAATTTCAAGATGGCAAGTGCACAACTGTAAAAGAAGTATGGACCAGTTTCGAGCACAAAGCCCCGTGTGACGGCTTACTCAGGGTGCACATCCGTGACGCCATTCTTGGGTGTGGCAGGATGCCACCTGCCCTGCCAGGATCACTGGTACCCTTAGTGATTCCTGAGCAGCAGGCAGTGGACCAGTATGGCCATGAGAACGGCGACTCAACCCCTCACGATGCTGTGTTCAATTTAGAGCACTGTACTGGCTAGCGTTAGCTGCCAACTTGGCTAAGCCGTGGTACCCAGATTTTTGGCCCAATAGTATTCCAGATGTTTCTGTGAACACATTTTTTAGAAGAGATAACCATTTAAGTCAGTGGACGATGAATATGGCAGGTCACCCTCCATAATGCAGGTGGGCCTCATTCCATCGACCGAAGGCCTTCACAGAGAAGAGACTGCCCTCCTCCCAGAGAGAGAATCCTCCCTGCCTTTGGACCCATACTGCAATACCAAGTCTGTGGGTCCCCCGCCTGCTGGCCCGCCCCGCACACTGGGGACTTGTCAGCCTCCATGATCGTGAGCCAATTCCTTACATCAATCTAAATGGATGACAGGTAGGCAGGTAAATAATAGGGTTACAGACACAGCCTACTGGTTTGTTTTACTGGAGAACCCTGATAAATAAAAGAACTATCTTTATTCAGGGATTTTTGTGATTACATCCTTCCAAGGTTTTTTTTTTAATACTTAAATGTCATTTTCTTTCAAAAAATTCTGGAAATTACTGCTTTATATGATAAATTTTAGAACATTTATACATATGCTTTTGTTTAAAGGGACATTTCTGTTTTTCCCTTTTGGTGGTGGGACGCTAGGCAAAACAAAACAAAAAACAAAAAACAAAATCAGGACATTTTCTTTTAAAGCTTTTTTTTCAAGACCCAAAGCTATGAATCCACAGAAAAGCCAAAGCTTTCCTCTGGGAGTGGCTCTGGCATTAGGACCTGCAGAATTTAAATGCTGACCTGGCTCTGAGGTAGCCCTGTGGGTATGAAGGAAAGGAATGGGGACAGCCCTGGTCACTGAATTTTGAGCTTTCAGAAATCACACAAACTCAATGCACTAGGAAGTCTAGAATTATGGAAATACCGAATTTATTCCTAATTCATCAGTCCTGAGGCTTTGAATTCTTAGTTTCCTCATTTCTAGGGAGTTCCGGAGGTGTCACGCACTTTTGGCAAGCCTTGTGAGAGCCCTTATCCTCTCCAGTTAGAGAGCTTTGCTTGCGCTGAAGCCACGGTGCAGTGACGTCAGCCAGCGCTGGCCATCTGGGGTTCACAGACCTTCTGTAGTGTTGGAATTGGCCAGAGCTTCAAAGCTTTGGCAAGCTCAGCAGTGAAGATGGGTAATGCTGTCACTGTCTCTTTGTGCCATCACAGAAACCACAACCCACCCATCCCATGCTGGTGCGAAGAAATAAAAAGGAAGAAACTTTTAGAAAAAGACTCTGGAATTTTCTGCTCCAGGCCAAAAGCCTTATTATATCCCAGGGTCTTTGTAAGAGGTAACACATTCAATTTCAGAATGAGATGTTTTGCTGAGATGGAAATTCCACATCAATGAGTCTATCTGGAGCACAGAATGAAGCTTAGAATTGGCAGGGATCCTACTACTTCCAAGAAGGAAAAAAAAGAAACTTCCTCTTTTCATTATGCCAACTTTTATCACTTTCCTTACAAAACCTGTCCATCAGCCTCTTTCTCCAATCCTGATTAATGGTAACTGGATCCGGGGCACCTGGGTGGCTCAGTGGTTGCACATCTGCCTTTGGCTCAGGTCGTGACCCCGAGGTCCAGGATCGAGTCCCACATCAGGCTCCCTGCATGGAGCCTGCTTCTCCCTCTGCCTGTGTCTCTGCCTCTCTCTGTGTCTCTCATAAATAAATAAATAAAATCTTAAAAAAAAAAAATGGTACCTGGATCCTCCCTGGAGGCCAAGGCCGGAAGCCTAAGACCCATGCTCCAGCCTGCCCTGCGTCCCTATATATAACTGACCACTAAGTCCCTAAGCATCTCTTCTCCAACCCCATCGCTATTACCTGACTTCAGAGCCTAATGATTCTGTTCAAGCTACCGAAATAATCTTCTTGCAAGGAACTCGTCCCCTACAGCCTCCCAAACATAATCTACTAAACTCCAAAGTGACCTTCACAAGTTTCAATTCACAGAACTCTTAAAATGCATCTAGTGTTCTCCATCACATTCAGGAGAACATTCAACCCCCTCTGTGTCCTCCCAACCCTTCCAGGATCCTCAGCTCAACCTCCATGTGCACGCTGTGCTCCAGCCACACTACTCCATACTTGTGACTGCCTAACACACCAAGATGTCACACGCTGCGCCTGCCAGGCACGCTTAGAGACCTGTTGCACTGTCTCCATTCCACGTGGGGTGGGAGGCTTACTATAATTCTCCCTTTAGAACTGCACTTGGTCTTGGCAGGTTACAGGAGCACTTTCTCCTCTGGGCTCCCTCCCTGGCCCCTTCTCTTTGTCACAGCCTTGAAAGCCTAAGGACGCGGTATAACAAGTCTACCTGCTGGCACCCACAACACCCACAGCAATTCTTAAGCTTCTTTTGGAACTTCATTTGGAGATCATTGATAATAAATTCACCAGCTGCTTGGGTGGAGAGCGGATATTAAAGTGAGGCTGTGGCCCAAAAAAGGGGTGGTGGGTGGGTGATAAGGAAGATAAGCAGAAAGGAGGTGCAGATGACAAGTTCCACCCCACACGACACCCCACAATCCAGAGACTGAGTTCGCCTAGAGGGCTGGCCTCAAGCCCAGTGACGCACAGTGCTAGGCTCAACAGGGCCCAGGAGAAAGGACAGTGATAGAGGTGAGAGAAGACATGTCTGGAAGTGCCACGGCACACTGTAGCACTGATGGAAAGTACACAGCCCGTTCTAGGTGCGCTGGAGTTCACGATACTCAAACCCGGGGCAGGCAAGAACGTGGCTCCTACCATCCGGATCTTGCTGGGACTTTCGGCATCACTCAGGCCGCAGCCTCTCTTGGACACACGAAGTATTGATGGGTCTTCCTCTGTATCCACTTCATCAAATGCCGACGACTTCCATTCTCCTGGAAAGGCCAACGTCCTGTCTTCCGCCACAGAGGCCTGGCTTTCAGGGACACCGTGTGCCACGCTGTTGGTGGGGACAGGAGGCAGTGGCTTGGCCGATAGCTGCAGGCTCGGTCCTTGGTTCTCTCCAGAGCCCTCTGACAGGGGTGCAAACTCTGCTGGAGACGCACAGCTCATGGAGAGCTTGTTTTGCAAAAAATGTTTTAAACGAGTTTTCCTGGGAACACTGTTTTTCAGAATTGCACTCCGGAGGTGACACTCTTCGGCGATGATGTACACTCTGCAACGGCCCCTGGTCACGGCGGTATAAACGTGCTGCCAGTGCTGGCGGCCCGCCTTCCCGACCACATACACGACTGTCTTCTCCTCAGACCCCTGGGAGGAAACAATGCATTAACGAGAGTTAGTACTGCCAAGTGGGTTCATGTCCTCAGTCTCCCAAGGTAGAAAAGAGAGAAGTCCTCAACGTGCCACCTGGCCAGAATGTTCACATAAATCCACCTTACAGCCCCACTCTATTCATTATCCAAGAACCTGTACTTCCTAATTGTGCGGTTAAGTTCAAGTCTTATAAATCCACAACTAGTGGGCCCCTGAGGGGCTCAGCCACTGAGCATCTGCCTTTGGCTCAGGTTGTGACCCCAGGGTCCCAGGATCGAGTCCCACGTCAGGCTCCCTGCATGGAGCCTGCTTCTCCCTCTGCCTGTGTCTCTGCCTCTCCCTCTCTCTCTCGATGTCTCTCATGAATAAATAAATATTTTTAAAAATAAAAATAAAATAAATAAATCCAGAAATAGCATGTAGATACCCAGCAATAAACTTGAAATACTGCATGCAGTGTCAGATCATCCCTAATAAAAGAATTTTCAATGATCATATGGGCTCTATACATATGGGCTATTTATACAGCAAAAAATAGACACCTTAGGTATGGATACATTTATTTGTTTACCGTTATATCGAGTATCATCCATATAGAGACATTTGATATACTATTCTGCAAACATCAAAGATGCTTTAGGGGCACCTGGGTGACTCAGTCAGTTAAGGGTCTGCCTTCGGCTCGGGTCATGATCTGAAGATCATGGGATCAAGCCCCACATCGGGCTCCCTCCCTGCTCAGCAGGGAGTCTGCTTTTCCTTCTCTCTCTGCCCCTTCCCCCGCTCATCCTCCCTCTCTCACTTACTTTCTCTCTCAAATAAATAAAATCTTAAAAAAAGAAAGATCCTTTGAAGTCTAACAAAATTTCAAAAACTGGATACTTTCATGTAAAGACTAATCCAACTATGTACACAAAATAAAATTACTCTGATCCAAAAAATACATACAAAACAAACATAAATATTTAACCAAACAAAATAAGTCACAAAAAAGAAGGAAAAGTTCTATCAAAAATTTGTCTCCAAAATGGAGGGCCCTAGGATTTTTTTTCTTCTACTTTTCTGTATTCTCCCACTGCTGAACCATCTATTACTTTCATCACGATAAAGCAAAAGAGAACAATGAAACTTTGCTTAAGTTTAGCAAGCCAAGAATTATATAGGCAAGAAAAATGCCCAATGTCACCATGTAACTGTGAGAAAACAATTTCAAGTTTGGGGCTATTCTTTTTTTTTTTTTTGGGGGGGGGGGGGGCTATTCTTAATCCCTATATTTTCAGTGCCAACACTAAGAAGTGGTTTGAACCATTATCTCAATGTCCCCAATTCCCCAGGCCAAAAGAATTGTGGGAAGACGAATGACAAGTTGGGGTATATAGAAAACACAGATTCACAGTTAAAACTGTCTTCCGAAAAAAAATAAAAATAAAATAAAATAAAACTGTCTTCCGAGGCACCTGGGTGGCTCAGTGGTTGAGCATCTGCCCTCAGCTCAGAGCGTCCCAGGATCCCAGCATCGAGTCCCACATCAGGCTCCCTTCATGGAGCCTGCTTCTCCCTCTGCCTGTGTATGTGTGTTTGTGTGTGTCTCTCTTTCTCTCTCTGTGTGTCTCTCATGAATAAATAAATAAAATCTTTTAAAAAATAAAATCCTCTCCCACAGCAAATAACACCCTCTTCCAATCTCTCTACACACAGAATTGGAACCAACTCTTCAGATTATAAAAGTGTGACAAACCCTTCCTCCAGGTGCTGCTGAATCTCAGAAATTCACTTAAATGACACTTGATCTCACAAATGCTAAGTACATCTTACAGATACACAGCACCGTTTCTCCCCTTGGATTTCGGTTAGGTAAATGCCTAAACCTAAACTTAGTTCACGAAGCTCCTAATCATCAAGGAACACAGAGAAACTTGACAGCTTCGGAGTCAGTCTCCCTCATACTCACACTTTGCTGCAACCCACTGTCCTCACAGCATCTACAGTTATACTTGTAAAAAGCAAATCCAATCACATCAGACTCTGCTTAGAGCCCATAAATATCTTCTGAGCTCTCAAAACAAAGTCCTAACTCTTTAATATGGCTCATCTGGTCCTTCATAAGCCAGTCTTGACCCTGCTGCTCCCTTCTCTCCCCATTTTTTTTTTGTGATAAACACAGTACAGCACTACAAATGTATTCTCTTCTTTATGATTTTCTTAATGACATTTTCTTTTCTGCAGCTTATTTTTTTAGATTATATATGTACATATATTTTTTTCTAAGATTTTATTTATTTATTCATGAGAAACACAGAGAAAGAGCGAGGCAGAGACACAGGCAGAGGCAGAAGCAGGCTCCATGCAGGGAGCCCAACGTGGGACTCAATCCCGTGTCTCCAGGATCACGCCCCGGGCTGACGGCAGCACTAAACCGCTAAGCCACCAGGGCTGCCCTTTAAATTATATTTCTAAGTAATCCCTATACCCAACGTGGGGCTCAAACTTACCACCCCAAGACCAAAAGTCACATGCTCTATTGATTGAGCCAGCCAGGTGCCCCTCACTTACTTTATTTAAGAATTCAGTACGTAAAAAAAAAAAAAAAAAAAAAAAGAATTCAGTACGTAATTAAGAATTCAGAACATACAAGGTATGTGCTATTCAAGTGTTTACATTATTGGTAAGGCTTCTGGTCAACAGTAGGCATTATTAAGTGTTTGGGAAATCAAATATGATACATGGATTTCTGACTGCATCAAAGGGTTAGTGCCCCAAACTCCCACTGTGTTCTAGGGTCAACTGTAGTTTCCTTATTGTTTTACAACTGTGTCTGTCTCCTTGCTCCCCACCACCAAATGTAATCTTCAGAGTGACAGGTATCTTTGTTTGTTTCATGGACTGACCTAAACTAAGCACCAAGAACAATCTGACTCAATAAATATTTGTTGAATTGAACTGAACTTGGAAGAAACAAACTACACTGATACAAGATAACAATCACAAATGTTCTTAGAGGTAAGAGACGCTATTTCAACCACAAAATAAGACCCAGATTCGATAAAAGGAACATTTAGAGATATTTACTACAATCTTAATTGAGTAATAAAAAGACCCCTTCATACTTCATTTGTCCAGAAATGTGAAAAAAGACTGGATTTTAAATTTGAGGAAATGTCTCAGAAAATATAGTAGAATGGTAAGACAGAAAGCAGAAGAGAGAGAGAAGAAATTTGGATAATCAGTTCTGGAGGTCAAATATAATAGAGATTCCAGAAAGACAAAACAGAGAAAAACTGAGGACAAGAAATCTTAATGAAATTATTCAAGAAAATGCCCCAAAATTAAACGATAAAAGTTTCCAGAATTACAGAGAGCCCACCATAAAGATCCCCAGGAGAAATTTTGCCAGGACCTAGCAGCAAGGAATATTTGTACTTCTTAACAACTGGCTGTTTCATTTCGGTTTCTTATCCAATAGACAGTCCACTGACTGCTTCTCTCTTGTTTTGAAAATTTAAAGTCAAACCTGCAGTCTACATGAGCAAGCAAATAGTTGAGTGCAGCATTTCATCCCACTCTTAGAATCCTTTTACCAACCTTACCTTTATTTTCCATTTGACATAATTTCTTTATCCTTAAAAAAAAAAAAATCAGGCTGAATTGTGGGCATTTTTTTTCATAAGTCATTTCAAATTCTTTTTTTGGAACTGAGATGGAGTAGGTTAACAAACAAAATACGATCTACTTAAAAAAAAAAAAAACATATAAAAAACAAACACCCTATGTTAATTAATGTTTGCCTACCAGTAGATGATAGAGGCTAACCTAAATTTTTCCACATGCAACTGCAGACTGATGCAGCTTCATGATTAAAGTAACATACTAACATCAAAGAGGGGTCCTCAAAACAATGAGTTAAATAACAGAACCACAAATAGCTTACGAGAATGCAAGGGTATTAAAATAGAGCTAAGGGGCACCTGGGTGGCTCAGTCAGTTAAGAATCCAACTCTTGATTTCGGCTCAGGTCGTGATCTCAGGATTCTGAGATCAAGCCCCCCAGCAGGCTCCCCGGTGGGCATGGAACCTACTTAAGATTCTCTATCTCCGGGATCCCTGGGTGGCGCAGCGGTTTGGCGCCTGCCTTTGACCCGGGCGTGATCCTGGAGACCTGGGATCAAATCCCATGTCGGGCTCCCGGTACATGGAGCCTGCTTCTCCCTCTGCCTGTGTCTCTGCCTCTCTGTCTCTCTCTGTGTGACTATCATGAATAAATAAATAAAATCTTTAAAAAAAAAAAAAAAAGATTCTCTATCTCCCGGGACGCCTGGGTGGCTCAGCGGTTGAGCATCTGCCTTCAGCTCAGGGCATGATCCTGGAGTCCCAGAATTGAGTCCTGCATCAAGCTCCCTGCATGGAGCTGCTTGTGTGTGTGTGTGTGTGTCTAATGAATAAATAAATAAAATCTTTAAAAAAAAAAAAAAGATTCTCTATCTCCCTCTTCTTCTACACCTCCTCCCAAAAAAACCCAGAGTTTAAATGCAAATTGCACTAAATGCAATGTTGTTGATTAAATCCTGGGACAAAAAAAAAAAAATAAATAAATAAATAAATAAATCCTGGGACAGAAAAAGGGTATTAATGAAAAAACTGTGAAATGCAGATAAAGTGTGTAGCCTAGTTAATAGTATCTTTCCAATGGTAAGTTCTTAGTTTTGACAAAAACACCATAGTTGTGTAAGATGTTACATTAGGGAAAATTGGATGAAGGGTATGTGGGAAGAGTTGGTG
Source organism: Canis aureus (assembly GCF_053574225.1). Taxonomy (NCBI): domain Eukaryota; kingdom Metazoa; phylum Chordata; class Mammalia; order Carnivora; family Canidae; genus Canis; species Canis aureus. Next base: position 10,986,149 of record NC_135621.1, on the reverse strand, counting down.
CTCCCTTTCCAGCTCTTGTATAAAACTAAAATTATTCCCAAATAGAAAGCAGTTGCCTCACAAGAACAAAGGAAGGGGATACATTTGTCAAAACCCATCCAGCTTTATAAATATAAATGCCTATGCAAATTATACCCCAATAAAGCTGATTATAAGACAGTAAAAAAGTAAGCTTCAAAAATAAACATCACAATGCCATTTAGGTAAACCTTGGTAACCTTGTTTCTAACTAAAAAAAATAAAGGCAACGAAATTAAAAAGAAAATCATCAAAGGTACTCAATGGCTCTGAAACCTGTTCAAATAGCTTTATAAATGTCCACTGTTACCTGAAAAGTATGAATAGTTCTTGCCCATGCATGTTTTATGTGACAATATTTCATCAGTTTTTCAAAGTCCACAGTTATTTCCAAGCCAGCCGCATTATTAATGGTCAAAAATCTTCTCTTTCCAAAAGTTACATCGGTGACATCCTATTACCAGAAGAAAGAACTATTTTATATGTTTTCAAATATGCACACTGGAGAGATACTTTATTTTTGTGTTGAACACAAAATGCAAACACAGGTCAAATAGCACGTGTGTTCACAATTGTTAACCTTCAAAAGGCTTAAAACCTATGCTTGAGCACAATTGAATACATGAGAGTCAGAGAGAGAGATACACAGGCAGAGGGAGAAGCAGGCCCCATGCAGGGAGCCCAAAATGGGACTCGATCCCAGGTCTCCAGGATCACATCCTGGGCTGATGGAGGCACTAAACCACTGAGCCACCTGGGCTGCCCATCAAACACAAATTTTAATCAGCTTGACACTTGACCTTAATTTGACTGTGTGGAGAATAATCTATGTTGTCTGACTTATTCTGAAACCTATATATTTCACTCCTTACACTATGTAAGTCTGCATATACTCTTTGCAAAAAGTTTAATTTTCCTCAAGCTTGTAAAGAATAAGCTTCTGAGTTTATTCTTAAGAGGGCATTTATACAATGACAACAAATTCAAGGAAACTTCTCATTTCTATAGTTAAGCAGCAACCACTGAAATGATGCTCTGCAAAATACAGTTGTGTCACTTGTCCCTTATTTTTGTTAGCCAAGCTCTCTGAACTTATAAAAAAAGATGTTTCTTGTGGGCACCTGGGTGGCTCAGTGGTTGCTCATCTGCCTTTGGCTCAGGGCATGACCCCGGAGTCCTGGGATCGAGTTCCGCATCGGGTTCCCCTCAGGGAGCCTGCTTCTCTCTCTGCCTCTCATTTTGTGTCTCTCATGGATGAATAAATAAAAACATTTTAAAAACATTTGTTTCACAAAGCCTTCCAGAAAATATAAGAGAAGGGAACATGCCCCAACTCATTTTATGAGCCAGCATTACTCTGACACCAAAACCATACATTACTAGATAATTATATACCAGTATCCCTTATAAACATGAATGCAAAAATCCTGAGGAAAAAATTACAGAATATCAACTCTGAGATGATTAGATTTTGACTCAAACCTTGGCCAATTAAAAAAAAAAAAAAAACTATCTCTATTAAGTAAAAAGGTATTATTTTTCTGTCATCACTTACCTGTGTTATAAAAAATATTTCTCCATTGCAGAGTCGAATATCACTTTCAAAGTCATGCTTATTTTTAGCAAAACCATGAGGAGTGCCATTAAAGTCTTCACCACTGGCCTCTCGGTCATTACCTTCCTGACTGTGAGAGGTATTTTGGGGGAGTAACTCTGAGAGATATGCATTCCTGGTACAACAAATCTTATCGCCAACTCCAAACTGAAGTCTATTCCGATGGTCTCTGGGTTGGGAAATGACAATACGTCATCAAGGTTTGAAAAACCTCAATTTCATTTTGTTTAACCATTAACCCCCACCCAGATCTGATCCAATTTTCAAAATGATTTCCACACTCTCTTTACTTCACTTTTGTTCTCCAAATGTCGATGAGGAATCAGGTTCCCACAGTCACAGTCTGATTACTTCTCCTCTCTGTGGCACCTCAAACTCTGTGACACTTCCCAGCCAAATCTTTTCAAATTAGAAATCGTGGCATAAATGCTGATGTCTCTTTCCCTCTGTATTCTAAAAGTTACCCAAAATCTTATTGAGTCTACTTTTTAAATCCATCCCCTCTCCTCCAATCTCTCCTATCGCTACCCTATACACATCTTACCCCACGTCTACATCTTTCTAGCCTAATAATTATGACCTCAGAATAACAGCAAGCTGAACAAACATCGGTGATACACCAGTTACTGTGCTAAGTGCTTCAGAGATACTTCATTTCAACCTCACTACCACGCCATGAGGGAAATGCTGCATTGGTACTTGCTTTTTATGCATACGGAAAAATGAAACTGTCCGCCACAACCGGTCACTGGAACACAGACCGGGTGACTTCCCATTGGCACTTTCTAACCCTCTGTGAGGCCACCAAATGTGGTTTCCGAATGTGTCTTCCCTCAGCAGACAGGGAGCTCCTCCTGGAAGTTCCACATCTCTATGTTCTCTGCACTTAATAAATAGCAGGTGTTGATAAATGCAAGAGGAGCAAGTTAACTGTTCCTGTGTGTAAACAGAGCGACCTTTCCACACTCGTATTTCTCTGATAGAGGTCCACCAAGGGGCCTTCTGCAGGCATCCTGTTGCTAATGTTCTTGGACACACCTATGCACATATTACATTTGGAACAAATTCTGAACTCCCCACACTCATCTTGGAGAAGCTGGAGGGGCCAACTTGAAAACCACAAGGAAAACTGTATGCCTTATTTTTCTTATTATGCTGATGATCACAACAGTCAGTTCCTAAGCATATATATTATACTCAATTGAAGAGATCATTTTACTTCACAAATGAGATTTTTAAAAAAGATTTTTAAATGTGTGGCTACAGTGATACATGTGAAAACAAATTAAAGAGGGGATCCCCAGGGTGGCTCAGCGGTTTAGTGCCACCTTCGGCCCAGGGTGTGATCCTAAGGACCCGGGATCGAGTCCCACGTCAGGCTCCCTGCAGGGAGCCTGCTTCTCCCTCTGCCTGTGTCTCTGCCTCTCTCTCTCTCTCTCTCTCTCTTTCTCTGTATGTCTCTCATTAACAAATAAAATCTTTTTAAAAAAAACATAAAAAATAAAAGAATGGTGAATAAATGGAAGGACTGTCCCAGAGCTTCTGGATCTTTACTGCTCACTTGAACAGGTGGCCCGTGTAGTGCTTGCAACAGCAGGCGTTGATGACATCACAGTCTTGCCTGAAACAATGAACAAGCAAGGGTTACCTTAACGGTCTCTGTCGTACGCTCACTCCTGTTACCAACAATGACAACGTACTGTATGCTATAAAAAGCTTCCAGGTGGTGCCTGTGGGGCTCAGTCAGTTGAGCATCTGCCTTCAGCTCAGGTCAGGATCCCAGGGCCCTGGAATCAAGCCCTGCATCGAGCTCCCGGCTCAGTGGAGAGTCTGCTTCTCCCTCTCCCTCTGCCCCTCCCCTGTTCAGGCTCTCGCTCTCTCGTTCTATTTTATTTAAAGAAATAAAATCTTAAACAAAAAAAGAATCTCCAGGAATTTCTCCAGGAAAAAGCATTTTGTGATTTTTATCTTTTTTTTAAAGATTTTATTTATTCATGAGAGACAGAGAGAGGCAGAGATACAGGCAGAGAGAGAAGCAGGCTCCCTGTGGGGAGCCCGACGTGGGACTCGATCCCAGGTCTCCAGGATCACGCCTTGGGCTAACGGCAGCGCTAAACCGTTGAGCCATCCAGGCTGCCCATCTTTTATTTTTTAAAAGATTTTATTTTTAAGGAACCTCTACACTCAACATGAAGCCTAAACTTATAACCCTGAGATCAAGAGCTTCATGCTCCACTGACTGAGCCAGCCAGGTGCCTCTGTAATTTTTATCTAAATGTAAATCTTGAGTGTCTGGGTGGCTCAGTCGTTGAGCACCTGCCTTGGGCTCAGGTCGTGATCCCGGGTCCTGGGATCAAGTCCTGCATCGGGCTCCCTGCATGGAGCCTGCTTCTCCCTCTGCCTGTGTCTCTGACCCTCTCTCTGTGCTTCTCATGAATAAATAAATAAAATCTTTTTAAAAACTAAATAAATGTAAATCCTGGCTCCACTCATATTTCATGGGAGTTGCCAAATATAATTATTTAGTAGAAAGAGCCCTGTTTATTTATTTTTTAAAAGATTTATTTATTTTGAAAAAAAAAAAAAAGATTTATTTTGAGATGGAGAAAGATAGTGCAAGTGGGGAGAAGGGCAGAGAGCCAGGGAGAGAGAATCCCAAGCAGGCTCTGCACTTAGCACTTAGCTCAGAGCCTGATACAGGCTTGATCTCACAACCTCGAGATCACGACCTGAGTCAAAATCAAGAGTAAGAGTCAGACACTTAGCTGACTGAGCCACCCAGGTGCCCCGAAAGAGCCCTTTTTATAAACTGCCCTCTGCCACACCTAACAAAAAAAATACCTCAAAATTAGAAGAGAATTAACAGTGCTGAATGATGAGAATCTCCCATTTAAACAGTATCTATATAAATTATGAGATTTAAAAGCTAGACTAAGAATGCTGAAATACTGTAAAGGCTTTACCTTCTAAATGCAATAAACTGTGATGTTTGTGCATCTTGCAGGTCATTTTCTTTGAGTAAGGTTCTCACTGCAGAATATAAATCTGATAATCGAAGAGAAAAAAGTTAACACAGAAAAACACCAAATTACACATTGTTTCAATGGAGAAACTAACTCAGAGTTCCTGCTAAGGGGGAATGGAATACCAATTGGCCATGGGAACATCAATTCCATTTGCCACAGCAGCCAGAGGACCAGAAGAGGAACGGTGATGAGGGTTCCAGATGCCCTAACCCCAACAGACGTCAGCCACTAGCTGATACAGCCCCTAATCTGCAATACAACCTCTCAGCACTGATGGTTTGTGAATGCTGAATGTAAAATATGAGCAAGAAGACAAAACATGTAACAGAATTACTGTAAGGTAAGACTTCTGTTTTAAGTTCTGGTGGCACAGAGTTATCATCTGAGGAGCTTTATACTTGGCACACGTTATTTCACTTAATCTTCACAACATTCGCAGGAGGCAGGCCTTCAATCCAAGGTTGACATTTAGTATAAAATATTGAGATACTTCCATAAAGGATGGAAAACAGCTACTCCCCAAATACCACAATGCCTGATCCCCACCCCCACATCCTGTGTTTGCTTCCCTCAGGACCCCCCAGGATCCAGCAACTAAAAAGTTAACCCTGGCACAGCAGGGACATCCATACCTTACTAGCTATTATATAGTTTGGCCACAAACACCAATTGCATTCTAGATATAAATGTGAAGCTGAGGCTCTTGGAAGTAAAACTAATTTTCCAAATGGTGGAGGGTGGCTGGCCTCCCTCTTTTAGACCCCAGATCACTGACAATGATGACATCCACTTACATTCTCCCTCAAAGCGCTGAGAAGTAGACTTCCTCTAATCTGTCTTATCAATAGTACAAAACAGTGAACATTTCTCATGAGAGAGAGAAGACATAAAAATTTAGGTAAGAACATTCTAGGCTCCTGTGTCCTCCCCCTCGTAGCAGATAAATCATAGGGGAATGAAAAAGCCCAGGCCTCAGGATGCCCTGCTCTAGGAAGACTTAGTTGCTTACTGAGCCCTTTATTGTTAAGATGAAAAGATTCTCCCTAAAAAATGGCCACTGCTCAGCTCACCCTGGTCAGCCCCTAGCCTGCCAGAGGAGGAATTTTCAAAGGTCTCACAGGATATTGTTTTCCTTCACACATACGATCGTGCTGTTCTGCTCTTTGCTTTCTTCATTCTCTCAACATCTTACAGATCAATACGTACACTGTATTTTCATTGATTCTAAAATATACATTTTTCTCACACTTCAGCATCTCTGGAGTTCCAGCCCAGCTATGAAGCCCATCTTTGGTCCCTGTACTTTGTAATAATGGGAATAATGTACTCAGTAACTTAATTATCAATGGAAAAGTACTCTCTCTCTCTCTCTCAGGAATATTTATTCAGTGCTTTTAAAGAAGGGATTAATTTTCTAGCTGAAATTTGTAATTGAGAAAGAAAAATAGCATCAGTTGAGCTCTACTGTCCTTCTGAAACAGACCACTTTTTTCTTTAATGTACATTCTCGGTAATGGAAAGAACGGGAGCCAGAAATAAAACTAACCATATTTCAGGTAGATCGGAATGAAGTGGCAAGGAAGGCACGTTCCTTAATGGGCTAAGTAAGTCTCATCTTTTTCATCCATATTAGTATCTACTCTTAGCTAAGCTGTTGTGAGAATAAATATCACTTATTAATTATTCACAATATATTTCATAAAAAATCATAAAGCAATGTGCAGCTTATAATTTCATTTATGTAAGACAAAAAAATAATATATGCTTGTGTATGGATATTACAAGGTTTAAAAGGATCAACACCAAGCTCTTACTACATAGTAAGAGTAGCAGATGAGTAACAGTAATAGCATGTGACCTTTTGGGGGCTACCTTGGGGAAAATGGAAAGGAAGATTACAGGGCAATATTCACTTTTATTTCAAACACTTCTGAATTATTTGACCATTTTTAAGGAATATAAATTATTTCTATAATCAAAAGAAAAAAACTAAAAGGGTATTTATAGAATACAATGTATTAATATGGTCCCATTTCAAAATTATTGTAACATGTAAATGGACCCCAACCCAAGGGAACTGCAACTATGACCCACAAAGCAGGAGAGGCTTATACATGAAGCACTACAAAAGAGTGAAAGTAGCTAAGGAGTTAGGATATTCCTTCAAAGAACGATGGCAACTACAATAAATTCTCAATAATAATCATTTAAATCTTCACTAATTCAGTTTTGAGCAAACCATTATGCTATTAAAAAGTTTGCTGAGTAAGTTTAGAATACAAGCAAAGATCAAAAGGTTTAATCGATTTGTAATAGATCACTAAATATCCATTCTTCACAAAAAACTAACAGTTATGGAGCTGATAGCCTCATAGCAAGCCTGTACATAGCCCCTCAAAACGGATGAATGCTCTCAACCCCCACAACAGCTCCATGGGCAGTGTCACTATGATTCCCATTTTACAAATGGCTATGTGACGTGACATAGGTCATACACATAAGGGAGAAGACTCTGTATCCTGTGCTCTTTTTGATCCTGTGATGTTGTTATCCTAACATCCATAATTAGAAGCAATGCTTGTCCATTTTATAAGCAACAGAAAGAACTAGTAGGAACTCAACTTGGCAACAGTTTAACAACCATTACTTTTGGTTCACAAATGTAGCAAATGTAATTCCATTTCCAACTGCTACAAAAGAAAATCTTCATTAATTAGGATATGCTTTCTTCTGAATGAACTTGAGATTCCTGGGGCTTTCCTTCATTTTAAACTAATCATCTACATCCATTTATTCACTCAACAAATATTTACTGAGCCCTTAGTGTATGCATCAAGAGCTTATTTCTTGTGTGTGTGTGTTTATGTGTGTATCACGAGTCCTTCCAAATCCCTTCCAGTATGAGATGCTATAGACAAGATCTGTTAAAGCAGATTGGATTACGTATATTGGCCTGGGAGAGCTTATTTCTTTACGAACTTCGAAGGTGAACAAAGTAGTTTTGATGACAAACAAAGTAGTTTATTTTCAGTGCCTAAATTTTTTACTAGCAATATTTCACTTTACTATCAAATAAAATTATAACCGGGCATTTAATAAGTATATTACAAAACTGAAATCGTAATCCTGCATAATTGAAAAGTTTATACTTACGAGAGTGAGGATCATTTTTTGATAACTGAGAGTTGACATCCTCTTCTGGGAGTCTGATAAAAATAAATGTTTTATCTTGTATTGAGATAGGCAATGTTGGATTATCAGAGATATTCAGTTCTGCATCAAATACTGGAAATTGGCGTCTTGAGATTCTTAGGTGAAGATAAAATAACACAGCACAGCAAGAACATCAGTACCCGAAAATGGGTCTTCATGTATCATCAGATATGTCATTATAATAACTACTATCTGCTAATAGATAGTAAGTAAGATGAAAAGGCTACCCACATAGGCATTACAAATTGTAAATGAGTTTTAAAATGGAATTAGCAAGACCATAATGTTACACTAATCAATCAGTCCTCTACCTCTAACAAAAGCATTAGGAAAAACTGTCAGGGAATTTCCCAGTCTAACAACTTGACCTACTTTCCTTCAGACCACACAAGAACTATACAAGGTAGGAATTATCCTCATTTCACAGGTGAACAGCACAAGGCTTCTGCAACTGCAGTGGGTTGCCCATGGCCACAGAGGTAGAAAGGAAAGCAGAGAAGCTAGGAGGTAATTCTGGGCCCTTCTGGCTCCATGGCCTTTTCTACTTCAATTAATCTGGACTCTTTGGGGCCTTTTCCATACGCTTACATCACATTCTTTTTCTCCTTTCTTCTGTGTATATCATACATATGGCCTCATTTTCTCAGGTGAACCAAGTATCCACATCTTCTCTTTGCTTCTATTCCTTCATCCTTCTTTTGTTCTTGTGTTTCTCAAGACTAGCCAATCATATCAGAACACAGAGTATGTAAGGGGCAGATGCCTTGTCATAACAGAGTCTCTCCTTGGTTATATGGAAAAAGATCGACTCCCTGAAAAGACCTAACAGCAACCTGGCTATCAAAGCTAGTGTTTCCCTACTGCCATCTTCAACCCTTCCCCACAGGGCTGAAAGGGAAGAAAAGGAAGGTGGTTCTTGCTGGAATATCCCAGATCTAATTTGGGGGTGTTGAGAATCACCATGGATTTCCTGTTTGGCTTCTGATCCAGAACATGAAACACACTTCCATTTTTAGGAGTCCGTCCCTGCCATCACTGGGATCCTTGTGACATTAAGTATGCTGACAATTAAGAAGGAATGATAAAAGCAGCAGAGTTCAAATGACATCAAAAGGGCTAATAAGAGGAATTCCTAAGTTTCAGATAAAACTGACTCTAAGAAATCTAAAGTGCTTTAGATTTGTCCAAGATTGTCAGACTTTTCAGTGACCAATCATCTATGAAACTCCCCCAAATGAGGTGGCCTTTAGGTAGAAGCAGAAGAGTTAGACCAAAAGGTATCACACATCCAACTGCATTCTTTTGCTTAATGTCTTCATATGAACCTACAACATCCTACCCTATTCCTGTCAATCCTTCCCATACTCCCACAATCCTCTCCAAGTCAGACAGGGGCATAGAGAAGGAGGTTCTGAATGTTCTCATTTCTGCTGTACCCAAACAAGAAAATGTTCAAGCAACGAAAACAACATTTTGTAAAAGAGTGTCCAAAACCAAAGATAAATTTTAGTCCAATGAATAAAACAGTCTCTTAGTATTCCGAGATTTCATTATGTCTATTACAGGGGAATCACCCTGAAGGCTTACGTAAAGACAGAGGGAAGAGGATTCTTTTCTACACTAAGGGGAGTGATATGGCATTGATGCCACCAGGATTCATCAAGGAGTAAAATATCATATTCCTTTTTTTTTTTTTTTTTTTTTGGTGTAGGGCTCCCCTTACAAAAATTAGGGGATAATTCTTCCCCATTCTCCCTTGAACTTTAATGAGCTCATTTCCAAGTCTCTTTCCCCCTTGGGTTTATTCTAGAGTCTAGGCTTAATGCAACTCTAATTCACATATATACTTTAAATCAGGAAAACACATTCATTCTTAAATTTCAATAGTAATTCATGCTAGACCAATAACGAAAAACATTACGTTTGTTTTTCTAACTGTGGGACAATATATATACCTGAAGGATAGAATAAGTTCGTTAGAAGGGCACAGTAAACGTACTGCACTGAGCTGTCCTAATTCAAAAGCTAACAGGTATTGTTTTTACTTTTTATTTCTAATGTAACAGCGAGAAATGTAAAATTTTCATTATACTATACCTTGTGGCATTGTTCACAATTAGCTCAGATTCTGTTCTGTGGTTTGTCTTCAGTTCAATAGCACAATTTCTTGACTTAAGAGTTTCAAAAAGATCTATCAGCAAGTTACCGGGTTCGATGCTGGGTAACTGTCTAATATCACCTAAAAGGAGAGTAAGATACAGTAGGTTTTTGGTAACAGGGTTCCTGAAATCTAGAAAATCTAGAAGCTGTTTTTATCTCTCCCAACTGATACATGCTATAATTATAAAGATTTATTCTAAGAAAAAAAGCCCCTCAAAATCTTTGTTTCAAATTACTTAAGGGGCACCTGGGTGGCTCAGCAGTTGAGCATCTGCCTTTGGCTCAGGGTGTGATCCCAGAGTCCCGGGATCGAGTCGCACATTGGGCTCCCTGCATGGAGCCTGCTTCTCCCTCTGCCTGTGTCTCTCTCTCTCTCTCTCTCTCTGTCTCTCATGAATAAATAAATTTAAAAATCTTTTTAAAAATAAATAAAATTACTTAAGAACATTAACTCTTTAAAAATATTTAACAGCAGCAAAGCATTCAAAGTAAACAGTATGAGATATAAAAAAAAAAACAGTGATAACACAGTAAGGTAAAATCTGAATTGAACTTCCTTCATACCTATAAACCCAGGCAAACTGTGTAGGGGCATATATGTTAGCCATTTTCTCATGGGAAGAGAAAAACAGGCCTAGAATCTTAGGTAAATGCCACTCAGTCACCAACTCAATCTTGCTCAATGTCTTAGTAGACCCTGAAGAATCTATGGCCTCAAATAAATAAAATAAACATATAAAATACAAAATAGACAAACCCAACCTATTTGCTCATAGATAAATTCCTGTAATATGATGATAACGTTTGGCTCTACTAAAAATCCCTTTAAACAAACCAACCCTGGAGTTAAGAAAAACAACTACTTTCTCAGTGGAGACTGGGCGAGTGCTTAAGCCATTAACAGAGTCAACTAACTGCTTACAGCGTATCCCCAAAGACCTAAGAGAATTATTTGTATACAGTTTGATTCTCACAACATGATTCTCCATGAAATCATACAGGCTACAGGCCAGGAGTACCCAATAGAATCTAACTCTCACCAGAATGGAAAAGGATTTAGGAGGCTAGTGACGTCTACCTTGAGTTATTAGCTGAAAATCATAAATTCACTCCTAAGTGGTCTATAATTCAGACTTTTTATTATTTCTAAATGATCCAGATCATTATTTACTCTGAGCGTGTGACATTTTTACTATTTTAACAGTCATCATTTAGGTGATTAGCAGTAACCCCTCACGACTCTATTTCATCTCGCGGCCTAGTCTCCTAATACCCTGGCCCAAATGAGGAACCACCCAAGCTGACAGAGGGATGGAACCCAGGGGGGGCTGGAGTGTGGGCTCTGAGAAATGGCTTCCCACCTGGAGGACAGGGACACTGAAACTGTGAAATGCTGTAAGCACCCCACCAACTGCAAAGCTTTGAACAAAACAATGAGGACTCCAACAATATTTAACTTACCAAGGATAATGAGCTTCGAAAGTTTGGAGTGCTCACACAATAACTTTAAAACTGATTTGAAGATTCTGACAGATACCAAACTCCCTTCATCCACAACCAGAACTCTCACCGAAGAAAACTTCCATGGACCGTTCTTGGCCGAGTTTTTTTTCTCCCATAAATAGAAGCTATAATTGACCTACAAGCAAATTATGGCATTTCTAAATTCAGGGTATAAATTTTACAAATCAACATCTTAACAACATGTTATTTTGAAACAAGACTCTTGAATGGGCCAGTGGGGGTGGAGAGGGCAGTGGTGTGGGTAAAGCCACATAGAGAAACAGGCTAAAGAAATAAAGAACACAAAAGTTAAAACTTTTTAAAACCCTAAAGGGATGGATACAGAGAAAAAAAAGATCAAATAAATCTAAAAACAAAAACAACAAAAAAGATCAAATAGTTTAAAAAAAAAATGCTTCCTGATAAGTACTACATGTATTTAAACATCACACACAGCATTACTCTACTGCCAAAATCTTAACCCTCTTCTTTTCGCTCTTGACCACACAGAGCTCCCTAATCTTTTCCATTCCCAAATGAACCTTCTCTTGGCTTTCTGAGATGGCCAGTCACTTCAGCCCTCCTCTCCTCCCAACTGCACCACTCCATTCTGGAAATAAAAGGCTGCCTTCTCAACCGAACTATGAACATACTATTTTTCTTCTAACATTCTAAGCTCCCTTACTTTCCCAACATTTAAAAACCCACAACAAAGCAAGTTTAAAAACTATCTATTAAAGATACAATAATATTTACTATTTTAAAAAATACAGACAAGGAGAAAACTTTGGAAAATAAAACCTGAGAACATTAAATATTTTGGTATATACATCATTCCGAAATGTGTCTACGTTGGAATCATGCATGTATACACTATATACCTACGCCGATTTCTTAAATTGTATATCTTTAATTTTTCTGCTGAAGCTTCACTTTACTTCAGCATGTCTATTAAGTAAAAGCCTTCATATTTTCCACCCAAATTCATCAATTCCCTTCAACAAAACCCCCATTCTCTCAGTGGCCTTGTCTCAACAGAACATCTGAATCACTGCAGCTTGTTTTGATTTTATAAATTCAATTAGTTCTCTTAGAAATGTCTAGGTGAGACTTTCCCCTGTATTTTTAGTGCTACCAACCAAACACAGGCCCCATCTGTGAGGCTAGATTACTCCCGCAGCCTTACAAGCGGGTTCCCCTGCACATTGATCCACAATGGGATTGCCAGATAAAATATATGAATTTCAGATAAACAGTAAATGACATTTTAGCATAAATATGTTTGATGCAGTGTTTAGTACATGCTTACACTAAAAAAATAATTTTATTTTTATCTGTCCCACCTGGTAAACTGGTAACCCTAGCCCAAGGATGGTAAATAAATGGTGTGAGTGCCACATGAATGCCTTTCTGATGGCCCTATCTATACGCTCTCCTGACCCTACATGTGGCTTAAGAAATATTCTCCCAGCATTCCAAGCAGATATTAAGATACTTCCATTGACCAGAGTCAGAACATAAGATGAAATTTAGTAATAATGCCTCTCTAGCTCTTCTCTTCTAAGCCAACCCTTCAGACTAATCAGATGGGAAAAATCATAAGCTGATCAGAAAACTCTGCCGTCAGTGAGCTATCCTGAGCTTCTACACTGAACACAAATAAACGTAATGTATAATGTCATTTCTGAGGTGGCTCATGGCGCTGAGATTCTGGGTAATCTTTCTTAAAACTGCTTTCTTCAGCATTTCACTCTCTTGTTGAGGATCCTAAATGGCTCCCCAGTAAACCAAGTCCAAGCTTCTTTGTTGGGTATGCAAGGTCTGGAGTAAAGGAGGAAATTATGGCACCACGGAAAGAGCAACGAGCAGGGAGGTCACACATCTGAATCCAAGTGCTAGTTCTGCACCTGGTTACGATCTTGGGCAACTTGTTCAATACCCTCAAATTTCAACTGGCTCCTCTGTAAAATGGAGATAATATCACTTACTCACTTCACTAGTTTATCAAGGATTTAATGGGATACTTTGCAAACATTAAAGCTCAAGTTCCCAGTCTACACCAAACTCAATTTCCATTATTTTACAATACACGGAATTCACTCTAATCAATGCAGTCACCTCAAGACCATCTCCACACACTACGATCACTTCTTCAATGCCTATGGAAAGGCCTTCCCCCCAAATAAAATGTCCTCCTCACCTGAGCCTCTCTGTCTTTTGCAGTCCAAGTCAATGATTATATCCTTTAGGAATCTTCCAACAATGGAGTTCCTTGATCTATAAAATGGCAGGTCAGGCTATTACAAGTTTAAAATTCCATGACTTCTAACTAGTGCCAAAACTGTTTCTCAAGAATATTAATTCATTTGAAAATTTTATTACATGACTGTTTACCAGGCTTTGCTATGGGGGAAGGAGACAAAGAACTAAAACCAGGGGCGCCTGGGTGGCTCAGTGGTTCAGCATCTGCCTTCCCCTCCGTCATGATTCTGGGGTTCCGGGATAGAGTCCCCATCGGGCTCCCCACAGGGAGCCTGCTTCTCCCTCTGCCTGTGTCTCTGCCTCTCTCTCTGTGTGTCTCTCATGGATAAATAAATAAAATCTTTAAAGAAGAAAAGAACTGGGCAGCCCCGGGGGCTCGGCGGTTTACCACCGCCTTCTGCCCAGGGCCTGATCCTGGGGTCCCGGGATCGAGTCCCCATCGGGCTCCCTACATGGACCTGCTTCTCCCTCTGCCTGTGTCTCTGCCTCTGTGTGTGTGTGTGTCTCATGAATAAATAAGTAAAATCTTAAAAAAAAAAAAAAAGAAGAAGAAGAAAAAAAAAAGAACTAAAACCAGACGACCAAAGTCTTCACTTTTATGCAGATTTCCAACTATCAAATAGAATACAGCCTTTTCCTTCCAACACAAGCGCTTCTCCGACTAGGGGTGCGGACTCTAACAGGTATGTAACCAGTGCCCCCGGGACGGAATCCCACGCCGGACCCCACGACGTCACGCAGCGCACCCCCAGGCTAGCTGGCTCCCTTCCACGCAGGACCGGCTCCACGAAAGCCATGGAGTGCTGAGCGACTGGCCAGCGCCGGCCCTGAAGCAGGGATCCTCGGAGAGCCCGGCTTCGGGCCAATGGTTTTATCTGCAGGGAAAACAAAAACAACAAAAAACAAAATGCAGAAAAGTCTTCCCACCTGACACAGCGTATAGGCGCTCAGGCCGGTCCTCTGCCGTAGCAGGCCGGCGGCCTTGCCGGTGGGCGCGGTGAGCAGCACCTCCACGGCCCGCTCCAGCCTTGGGAGCCCCTGCTCTGCAGAGCTGACCCACTCGGGTGGCACGTCCTGGTCGCGTTCAAAATCCTCGCAAGCCCGCTCTACCTCACTTTCCTCCAGCTGCTCCAGGTGCTTAAAGAGGTGGCTGACGATGCTGGTCTTGCCACTGCCCCCCTTGCCGCTCACCACAGTCACGGCATTGGAGCACACCATTTCCAGGGCGGCCACCTGGGCCGGATCCAGCCCAGCCGGGCCTGTGTCTGCGCGCCCGTCCTGGCCCCCCGGGACGGCCACAGAATGCTCTGCACTCACTGCGCCCGGCATACTTCCATGCAACGCCTCCCCGCTCCTCGACCCCTCGGGGCCTGTGGCCTGAAGGGCTGCCAGCACCCTTTTGACATCGACCTGCAAATGCCATGGGGGCCTCGTCATCAGGTCACATATGGAAGAGGCAATGCCCTGCTCCGCCCGGTAAAGGTCATCAAGAAAGACACAGCCCCTCTCGTATGTCACCACGCCGATGTCCTTCAGAAACTTCAGAGACTGCCAAGCGTCGTGGAAAGACATGTCGTCTGACACGCTGTAAGTTAGGTCGGCTTCCTCGACACACGTGTGCCCTTGCTCCCTACATACGTGTCTCAGTTTGGAGTAGATTATCAACGCATGCTTCTCCAAATCAGCCATCGACTGGAGGAGGGACTGGCACTGGCAAAATGAGGCCCAGCTGGCCTCGCACTGCAAGAGCTTCAGCTCCATGTAGGTTATCTTCAAGGAAACAGAGATCGAGTTGCTTATGAAAATTGCAACTGCTGGCGGGTGTTATCAGGACTACATAAAAACTGGGTTACTCGTTGGTAGTTGCTTAGGTCTCAAAAAAGACATAAAATAAGAATTGCTTACGTCTCAGATGACATGTAACGAAACCTGGAGGAAAAACTGGGTAGCCATGACATCACCAAGTTTCTACTAGACTGTCAAAGATCTAAGTTTTTAATTAAAATTATATTTTCTCAAAACAATACACATACAGTTTTAAAAGCCAATTAACACTAGCAAGCAAATTGCGAGAGAGGAATCCCCTGACTTACCCTTTCCCATGCCTCATAAGGTCAACATTGTTCTAAGTACTGTTTATACCACTCTCTGATTTTTTTAATTTTAATTTTTTTTAATTTTTTAATATATATATATATTTTTTTAGAGGAGGTAGTAACCTCCTCTCCTATGGGAAGTCTTTCTCTACAGAAACTCCCCCTTTTTTATGACAACACTTCCCCACATGCTTCTCTTCCCATCTTTGAAAAAAAGCTATGGTATACATGCTGTTAATCAAATTATTTTGGTTAAATCGGTGCTAAACAGGATTCGCAGCTGAGTGACACGATATATTACAATTATATTAACTTTTGCGTCAAACGCTTGCATATGTAGTGAAGTTGATGACTGTCTCAGCTGGTTGAGGTTTCTCTGTGTCTCTCAACAATTCTGCCCAAACTCTACTGAAGAGGCACAGAACTTCCTTCACCATGATCCACTCAGTAGGTTCTCTACCAGCTTCATTTTTTTTTTTTCCTACGGAGCATCTTTTCTGGAGCCTTCCATACATTTTATGGGCTGAAATGTGTCCCCTCAAAATTCATTTGTTGAAATCCTAACCTGCTACTACGCCAAAATGTGGCCATATTTGGAAATACGGTCTTTCAACAGGTAATTAAGTTAAAATGAGGTCACTGGGGTGGAACCTAATCCAACAGGACTGGAGTCCTTATAAGAAGAGAGGTGATGACAGACAGGCACGAAGGAAGACTATGGAAGACCCAGAGAGAACTGTCTTCTCACAACCATGTACAAGCTAAAGAGAGGGGACTCAGAAGAAACCAATCAGCTATCACCTTGATTTTGGACTCAGAGCCTCCTTAATCGTGAGAAAATAAATATCTACTGTTTGAGCCACGCAGAATATGGTGTGAAGCACAGATTTAGAGGGTTGGCAGTCCCAGCCATCTAATATGTCAGTAACGGTCTTTATTTTGGACGGTGGTTTCCAAACTGTACGGTAGGACTTCATGTCTCCTGTTCCCAATTGAGTTCCAGAATGTGCTTTGCTCTACCTCTCCTCTCTACTGAATATATATAATAATCCAGTGTTCCAGAATTTCATTTTGTAAAACATGCTGAAATCATCATCATGTCATGTAGGAGATAAATTCATTATTCTGGTATATCTCAAATTGGTTGGGGGGAGGGGGCTCATAAACATTCTTGGGGATCCAAGAATTATCTCAGAAATTTTTAAATTGTATTTTCATTTGGAAAACCACCATAACCAAGTACTGCCAACATTTAAGTGCTACACTTGGTCTCCAACTCCACTGAAGCCTCATAGTTCCATTCCTACTCTTGGTCTCTAATAATAAGAACAGAAGGGGATTCATCTGTAAGTGATATCATTGTATCAAAAACTCAAATAATAAAAAAAAAACCTCAAATAATATAATGATGTACCACATGAATAATGACAGTTTTCAAAAGCTCAAATAGGAAAGTGAGGGATTAACATGGACTTGCCAAATTCCTAAGAATTTGTGTCTTCAATGAGATCATAGTCACATTGCAAATGGTCATTTGGTTACCAAAAAAATGTTTCCTATTGAAGTAAATTATATAATTAAATTACTGACAATGTCAATGTCATCAATTTTGTTATTTTGTTTTCCTTCACAAATTTTCTGCATATGAGCTACAGGTATAAGAAATTTATAGTTGGTTCTCACCCTTAAGAGAAAAATCAACATTGAGGTCCATACAAATTTTTTTCCTTTGAAAGAGATGTAAAAATTGTCACGTTTGAGAAATCCTCCCTTACTCAAGATTATTAAATGGCGAGTAAACGTCTTACTTACTTTACTAAACCCAAGTTTCCATGGATGCGTACCTAACATCTCTTCTATCTTTTCCAAAAGCTCCTTAGAACCTGAGCTTATGAGCCATTTAAAGTGTCGAGGCAGAAGAATTGGAAGGAATTCCATTATTTTTGGAAACTGCAAAGCTGTCATTACAGTTATAAATGGAACTACAGGGTCAGAGAAAAGAACAAAACAAAACGTACAAGTGAGCTCACAGAACAACTGATGTGATAGACTTTCCCCCCGTAGCACAACCAGCTCATAAAATTGAAATTTAAGAGAGAGAAAGAAATTTACTGTAACCGGCAGGAAAACTGAGCGGTTTATACAACTGATTTTGTACTCGGGTGGTAAAAACTGTGTTTAACTCCAAAATGTATGTTCTTCAAATGCTTAGACAGCCACTTCTTAGTCTTTTCTTTCCTTTTGCGTATAATATAATCAGAGTAAAATTTGGGACTCTGTGATATAATGATAAATTTGAAGCTAAGCATAACAAAGAAATCATTTACATATTAACCTTTAGAACCATTTTCCTGACTGTCATCGTGATTCTTTGGTCACTGAAGTCATCCGATGATGCCGTTGCATATCAATTATTTGATATAATTAAGAAATGAAATACTCTATTCATGTGAGTGGCCAGATAACAAACCATACTAAGAAATTATTTCATACCATTTTGGACTGCAATCTCCAAAATATCCTTATCTCTCTCCTCTGCCTTCTTAAGCAGAATAAAAATTGGAACTGAAGAGCTGACAACTCAACTTTCCCTTAATGACTCCAGGTAATCCCATGGACACAAAAGTCAGAGAGAAACACAGTTTTAAAGCCGGGGAGGGGATCCCTGGGTAGCTCAGCGGTTTAGCGCCTGCCTTCCATCCAGGGCGCCATTCTGGAGATCTGGGACCAAGTCCCACGTTGGGCTCCCTGCATGTAGCCTGCTCCTCCCTCTGCCTGTGTCTCTGCCCCCCTCTCTCTCTCTCTCTCTCTCTCTCTCTCGTAAATAAATAAAATCTTTAAAAAATAAATAAATAAAATAATAAAGCTGGGAAGGAACTAGAAGAAGCTTAAAGATCATGTCACCCAACCTCCCCACCTTATCCATAAGGAACCTGGAAATTACAATGATGCATCCTAAATGAAACAGAAACAGAGTTGCAAGAGCAGATTTTAAAAAAGAACAGTATGCCAAGATACTAAAGTGGTAATATCTCTAAACACACTAGTTCATTAAGTATCTCATTTATAATAAAACTGGATGATAAAATCACACCTACCTTTGTTTTCCAGAGGAAGGCACATCTCGTTTTCTGGTAGAGACTCTTCCCGTCCATCCTGCGTAGACTGTTTTTGACCTTTCCTTTCAGTTTCCTTTTGGAAAAGTCTCAGCATTTCCCTAAGATTTTCAAAGTTGAGATTTTTATAGCTTGAGACAGCATTTACCCAAGCTAAAAATTTATCTATCTTGTCACTGGAGAAATTACAGTCTCTAAGAAACAGGGAACAGATACTTTTTTGATTTGGTGGTGACATATCAGACTGTAAAAAGTAAGATGGGAATCCGTGAACTTGATAGCTCCTCAATCCCATAGGTCTCACTTGCACCTTCACTCGCCACCAAGGACCCATTATCGGAAAACGTCCAAACACGTTACATTGCTCTTGAGTGTTTTCATCAGAAATTATGACTTTAAAAAAAAGAAAAGAAAAAGTTAATGTAAGATATTTTACAACCGCTTTTTCAGTGTTTTAGCAAATCTACCACTGTCTTTAATCCCCCCACAGCACCCTGTACGGATGTTTATTAGGGTATCTCATATTCCACTTACCTGTTTCTCTGTTTCCCTTTACTGAGCTGTGAGCTCTCTAGAATGAAAACAATATTTTACTTGTCCTTGGATTCCAAGAGCTAAGTACAGTACCTGGCAAAAGTCTGTTGTTTCTATTTTTTTTTTAAGATTTTATTTATTTATTCACGAGAGACACAGAGAGAGAGAGAGGCAGAGACACAGGCAGAGAGAGAAGCAGGCTCCATGCAGGGAGCCCGACGCTGGACTCGATCCCAGGACTCCAGGATCACGCTCTGGGCCCATGGCAGACGCTCAACCGCTGAGCCCCCCAGGGATCCCCTGTTGTTTCTCTTCTAAAAACAGTCATCTCTCTGCTACTCTGACCTATGCCAAAAATCATCTTCCTGCAGTTTCTAAAAAATGCCGTGGTCCCTCCCACCACAAGGCCTTTGCATATGCTGTTCCACATGCCTCACATGTTCTCTTCCTTGCTATTTAACCCCCTTTTACTACAGATCCTAATTTAATTGTCACTTCCTCAGGAAAGTCTTCCCTGAATCTCAAGATTCTAACTTCTCATAGCACTGCTTATTATTCCTTCTATCAACTAAGTATTATGGTCACTTCTGTAATTGTTTAAAGAATGCCTGTTTAATTCACCAAAGAATAAGCTCCATTAAGACAGAAGCTTCATTATCTCATCTCCCTGGGCATCTCGGCAACAAACGGCACTCACTTGCTTGGAACTTGGTAGCCAGTCACTAATACTTTAGGATAAATGAGTAACCTTGCACAAATACTTGACAACTGTCTGTCTAGGGCACCCGGGGGGCTCGGCAGGGGAGTGTCAGAGTAGCTCAGGGTGTGACCCTGGAGTCCCGGGATCGAGTCCCACATCGGGCTCCCTGCATTGAGCCTGCCTCTCCCTCTGCCTGTGTCTCATGGATAAATACATAAAATATTTAAAAAAAAAAAAAAAAAAAGAAAGAAAACTTTCTAAATGTGTGCTGCCCACTCTCATGTGACTATTTAAACTCTAATTAAAACTAGACAAAACTTAAAATTCAGCTGCTCGGTTGCAGTAGCTGCATTTCACGGTCCCAATAGACGCGGGCGGCTCGCGGCCACGGGAGCGGACGCTGCAAGCACAGAGCGAGGCCTGCGGCACCGAGCAGTCTGGGGGGGAGGGGGGGACCACTCAACGACCCTCAAACACCAGTCAGTGCGCTCGTCACCGGGCCTCCACAGCACAGCAACTGCACAAGATAAACGCACATCAGGACGCGAACGAATCCACCACGCCTGGAGGCGCGTCCTGTGTGCGTGCTGTCCAGGTGGCTGAAAAATAAATATTTGACTCCAGGCAGGACAGGAAAACAATTTTATTTTACTATTATTATTATTATTTTGGAAAACAGTCTAAGACTCTACTTCTGGGATGCCTGGGTGGCTCAGTGGTTGAGCATCCATCTGCCTTGGGCCCAGGGCGTGACCCCGGGGTCACGGGATCGAGTCCCGCATCGGGCTCCCTGCATGGAGCCTGCCCCATTCTCTCTCTCTCTCATGAATAAATAAATATTAATTTAAAACACAAGTCTCCTTCTGGGCGTGAACACAGGCTTGACGTCCCGCTGTTTCCTCGAGGACGTAAACAACCCCCCCAAGAGCCTGGATCGTGGGGCGCCCACCCGACCCGCCGACCCGGAAGCGCTCCCTCCCTCCGGCCGTCCCACTCCCTCGGGCCGCGGCTCCCTCACCGCGGACGCGCCCGGGGAGCGTGCCGGCCTTGACGCCCCCGCCGCACAGCTCCTCCGCGTCCACGAACTCCAGGTCTTCATCGTCCTCCGCGTCCTCCCTCACACAGTCCTCGTCCTCGTCCTCCAGGTTCTTGGGTGGCAGCAGAGGTCCCTGCAGCTCGCGCAAGGGCTGCCTCACCAGAGCCATGGCGGCCCCCTCGCGGGTCTCCTCGGATCCCGGAAACCCCGGGCACCGTACGGCCACCATCAGCCAATCAGCTCCGCGGGCTAAGAGGTTCCGGAAACGCCCCCCACAGCGGCTTGAGCGTGCGGAAGGGCGGGGCGGCGGCGAAGCTCCGCTCCGAGGGTCCCGCGGGAGGCGGGGCTAAGACGCAGCAGGGGCGGGGTGAGGGCAGAGCTCCGACCCAAGTCCCCGCGGGAGGCGGAGGTGAAGCGCAGCAGGGGCGGGATGAGGGCGGGGCATCGGCGTAGCTCCAGCCCAAGTCCCCGCGGGCAGCTCCGCCCTAAATGTGCCGCGGGGGCGGGGCTAAGACGCCGCAGAGGCAGGGTGAGGGCGTAGCTCCGCCCCAAGTCCCCGCGGGAGGCGGGGCTAAGACGCAGCAGGGCAGTATGGGGGCGGGGCATCGGTGTAGCTCCGCCCTAAATGTGCCGCGGGGGCGGGGCTAAGACGCAGCAGAGGCAGGGTGAGGGCGTAGCTCCGCCCCAAGTCCCCGCGGGAGGCGGGGCTAAGGCACAGCAGGGGCAGCATGAGGGCGGGGCATCGGTGTAGCTCCGCCCTAAAGGTGCCGCGGGGGCGGGGCTAAGTCGCAGCGGGTCGGTATGGGGGCGGGGCATCGGTGTAGCTCCGCCCTAAATGTGCCGCGGGGGCGGGGCTAAGACGCAGCCGGGGCGGGGCGAGTGCGGGGAACGGCGGGAAGAGCGCGCGCCGGGCGGCCGGCCTGGAGGGTCCGAGCTGTGCGGGGCCGTAGCCCGCCCTCCGGGCAGCGTCCAGTGTGGCCCCTGCGGAACCCCTAGCACGTCCAGAGAGAAACGTGAGGGAAGGCCGCCTCCAGGGAGTCTAAGGAGCCCGGAAAAGCAAGCCCCCCCAACACCCTAAAACGAAAACAAACCCAGATGCTCCTCCGGAAATGGGCCACCGCCCAAAGCAGCGGATCTGCAGTCGGGAGACCCGCTTAGGCCCCACTGCTTTGCTCCTGCGTTTCCTTAAACCTTTGAGTTTATGACATCGGAGGCTCCTGCGTTCAAGGCCGGGTCTCCGGGCCCCGGGCCACGCGCAGTGTGTGCGGGTCTAGGGCAGGACCCAGGATTCAGGCTTTAGCGCACGTCCCAGGCTGTCTCCTGTGATGCTCAGCCAGGCTTGCGAACTGCCGGATCGCACGACGTGCAGAGGCTTTTCCGTCCTTTCCTCTGTGACCCCAAGCTGGTCTCCCAAGCTCCCCCAAGCTGGACCACGCCGGCCCCCAGAGGGGCAAAAAAAGCATCTGCTTACAGTTGAGAGTATAGACGAAGACTGGGGAAGGGAGGTACAAGAGAAAGGACCGTCCGTGGCTTTAAAAAGTATTCTGGGGGGACACCCGCGTGGCTCAGCGTCTGCCTTCGGCCCAGGGCGTGACCCCGGGGTCCTGGGATCGAGTCCCCGCACTGGACTCCCCGCAGGGAGCCTGCTTCTCCCTCTGCCTGGGTCTCTGCCTCTCTCTGTGTGTCTCTTGTGAATAAAGGAAAATTGGAAGTATCAAAAAGGAAATTGGAGTATCAAAAAGAGTCATTACACTTCATCGTAACACATTGAATACATAAAAAGTGATGTGGGGCACCTGGGTGGTTCCATCAGTTAAGAGATTAAGTGTCTGACTCTTTGTTTGGGCTCAGGTCATGATCTCCAGATCCAGAGATGGAGCACACTACCCACTCTCCATGCTCTTCCAGGAGTCTGCTTCTCCTCTCCCTCTGCCCCTACTTCCCTCTGCCCCTACGTCCCTACTTCCCCCATACTCTCGCTCTCTGTCTCTCTCTGAAATAAATAAATCTTTTTTTAAAAAAAGTGATGTGCCCACTAAAAAACAAAGACAAACAAAAACAAAAAATATATATTTTTAAGGGGAAAATTAAGGGAAAAAGAGGGAAAGTAAGAAAAGAATGCCAGGTAAGAAATTTAAAAAGAAATTCTAAAAATATAAAACACCAGGGACACCTGGGTGGCTCAGTGGTTGAGCGTCTCCCTTTGGCTCAGGATGTGATCCTGAGGTCCTGGGATCAGGCCCCAAATCGGGCTCCCCACAAGGAGCCTGGTTCTCCCTTGCCTATGTCTCTGCCTCTCCCTCTCTCTCTCTCTCTCTCTCTGCCTCTCATTAATGAATGAATAAATAAATAAAATCTTTAAAAAACACACACCCACGCACCATTTTGCAATCCCTGGCTCCATAACTGATTCAAGCAAGGGCCACCAAAAGATACTAAAACCATTAAGTGAAAAGTCAATGGGAAACTCTGGCTCAATAGTCTCATAGCTATACCCGATTATAAATAGCAAAGGGGAAAAATGTACTTTTACAATGAAGATATTTGTCAGTCACCCCTCAAGTTATCAAGCTTAATGTCATTAATGAGACAAACTGATGTTATGTGTCTCATAGTATGATGTACAGAAAATGAACTGTGACGTATTCTTGCCAAGAATATTTAACCTGATTTTAATTAAGGCTCTACACCAGCATTGTCCAATAAAAATATAGTATGAACTACATATGTAATTTAAAAATTTCTAGTAGCCACATTACAGAAAGAAACAGGTACCAGTAATTTAATGATGCATTCTCTTTCATCCAAAATATGATTATATCAACATGATAATCAACATAAAAATCACTAATGAAATATTATACACTTCTTTCCATGCTAAATCTTTAAAATCTGGTGTGTATTTTATCCTGACAGCACATCTTAACTTGCACTAGCCACATTTCAAGTGCCTGCCTGACTACCATATTGGACGGCACATTTCCAGAGCTAATTTCCAACTTGCCAAAAAATCCAAGAATCTGAAGTATGAACTAAATAATACCATGAGAAAAGAGAAAGATCTAGAACAGAAGTCAGAAAACTGTTTTGTAAAGGGCCATGTAGTAAATATTTTAGGTTTTTGCAGGTCATATAGTCTTTATCACATAATTCTCCTACCACTACCTCCTTCTCTTCCTCCTCCCTTTCCTTATTTCTCTTTTTTACAACCCCTTAAAAATATAAAAACTGTTCTTAGCTCCAGTGCTGCACAAAAACAGCCCATACTATGTGCAACTTGACCTGGCATGGGTGTCATTCTATAAGACAGCTGACCTGGATTTTCCAGAAACTCAGTGTCATGGGGGAAAAGGTAGGAAAGAGCAAGAGGGATTCTGGGATGGACATAATTCCAGTAGCTGAAGTCAAGAACATAAAGAATAGCTCCAAGATGGGCAAGAGCACTGTACTGAAGCCAGAACCCTCGGGGCTTGGGGAAGCCACAGTAAGGTTAGGGAGAAGCCACAGAAGGTTATAAAAGGCTTAATTAACCATTTTTTTCTTGAAACCATGGCTATTCATCTCATACTAATCAAGCCCTCATTTCAATGCCCCCTTGAAATCTATCCTAGGGAGTGCTTGTTAAATAAATCAATCTAAATCATGAAGCAAAGGTTTTTTCAGTATCTCCTTCATATTGCTTCCTGTGTGGAAGTTTTTTTTTCCCATGTTATACATAATGTGTCATCTGGTTATTTTGGAAATGTGTTTATCTTAGGATGCTTGGATCGTATCAAGGCAAGTAACTGTGAAGTTATCATTGGTAAAGCCTAAGCATTTAATCTGAAGAGCAAGGAGGGCATAAGGTTTAGTGACTTGTTTAATTAACGTGATGAAGGAAAGCATGCAGTTAATGTGAAGTCATGATAATGATGGTTTCGCAATTATACGAAAGCACTTCAGTTTCATCTATCTAGATGAGTGTTTTAAATTAGCATTTTGTCTCTTTCATCTGTTAAAGTAATGTCTTATCAGGAATGGTAGAGTCAAAACAAGAAATGAGATAAATGATAGGATAACCAAAAAGACTGGTAATTGCATACGGAGCAGAATGTTCAATTTCATTCAGTCAATGGGCAGGCATGTGTGCGACACCTAGTACTACTGTCATCGGATAACTGGTTCCCCTCTCGTGCTAGGCACACAGTAGGACTGTGCTTCCCTACCAAGCTGAAGTTAGTCATGGTCATCTAACCTGCTTTGGCCAATGAAATAAGAGCAACATATCCCTTCAAGGTGGAAGTATTTAATTGCAGGTGCTCAACTCTGTGTCCCTAATTATTCCTTACCTTGGTGATTGTGGGAGTGTGAGGAGCAGCAATGAGCCACCATATAACAGCCAACTGCCCTGGAGAGTTCTGTAGGCCTATAGTAAACTTTGAGTAAACGAGAATAAATCTTGGTTGTGTTAGTCCACTAAGATTATGGGGTTGTTTGTCTTATCAGCAGAACCTAGCCTATGCTTCCTGACTTAAGACTGATCGTATACTAGATGGTTGTGCTGGTGGGTACAGTGAGAGACATGAGGAGACAATTATAGCCTCTGCCAAAGAGTTCCTATAAATTATAATTAAGGTATGTAGATTGCGAGTTAATGGGCCAAGGGGCTGGAAAACTGTACTGGGGGCATGATTCAGAGCAATTTGGAGTGCTGAAACACTGAGATAGCATTGTGCAGTAGGAAAATGGATTTAAGGAAGTATAGAGTCCCACCCACAGAGGTCTGATATCTAGTTTCATAAAAGTCTTCAACCAGGAATCCAAACTCGGAGTAGTTAAGGAGTGATATACCAAAAAGGAACAAAAATGCTGAAGATAAAAGGCTTTAGGGAATGTGTCTAGTTGACTCATATTAATTAATACATAAGATATATCTTAACAATTTTTTAATGATATAAAAATGGGTATCTTAGTGGCTCAGGTCATGATCCCAGGGTCTTAGGTTCAAGCCCTGCATTGAGCTCCACACTCAGTAGGGAGTCTGCTTGAGTTTCTGTCTCCCTCTCCCTCTGTGCCTCCCCCTGCTTGCAAACTCACACACACACACTCTCTGTCTCTCAAATAAATAAAATAAGTCTTTTTAAAATGATATATAAAATAAAGAGCTGACATGAAGTTTTAAGATAAAAGATAAAAATAATTCCCCTCTGAGGAGACTGGTTGGGTAATAGTACAAGATCCCTTGAAACCTTCAGGCCCTCTTCTTTGACATGGGTGACTCAGTGGAAATATTGATGTAATTAATTGTCGTTGATGTTAAGCCCCTCTCTCTAAATGTCGCAAAGTAATGGCCCCAGTTACATCAACCACGATTCAATTTCATCTACATTATTATGCAAGTTTTTACTCAAGCTAAAATAATTGGAGGGCTAAATCCATGCCCTTATGTTTCTATTTCAATATATAAGTTTTTAAATTATAGGAGAATATATTGATTTTAAAAAGTATCACTTTCTTAAATATATTTTCTAGAGCTTCCTTTCCTAACAAATATGCCACAATCCAGGTAATCACCAAAGCGAAAGCACATCGACTCTGGTGCCACAGAAGTATGGCTGCAGATTGATCCCTCGCTGGCCATCTTGGTCTTTATTTGTTAGGCATTTCATGAAAATTATTGATCGCATTCTGTATAATAAGTGAACAAAAAACAGCAAAATTTTGGAAAGTACTAGTGATAGGAGCAAATGGTTACAACTCATGTATTCAGTCAATACATATTGGAGGACAGTTACTGTTCTGGGCACTAGAGAAGAATAGTGAACAGAACAAGTCCTTGCATATCCTAGTGGACAGAGATAGTCAAAGAGCAAGTAAATATAAATATCAAGTGATGATGAGTATGGGAGGCCAAAATAAGAGATTAAGCGGGAAGAAGATGACCGGACTGGAGATTTGTTATTTCAGAAAATGGGAATTGATGGACATAGAGGCAGAGATATTAAACTGACATTGATGAGGTAGTGTGTTATATTGGCTCTGGGATGAATTCTTGAACAGAAGAAATGCACACGAGAAACAAGTGAAAAATGTAATGCTCACACAATCCAAAGCCAGCAGTGAGTGGGGAAGACTGACTTCATGGAAGGGGAATCTGTTTGAGCATTCCACAGGCTCCGCCTGATTGCAGAAATCAGACTGTCTTCAGAGTAGCAGGTGTGTTTTCCTAGGCTCATTTTAAATGGCTGGAAAAATCCCCTGCATTTGTGAGCAGATTCTACAAATGACGCATACTTCTGACCAAAGACAGGGGGGAAAAAATCATCCAGCTTATGAAGCGTTAGAGAAAAAATAAGATCCAAAGAACTAGGTTGGAATGATAAGAAGCAAAAAGGGAAGGAATAAGTGAAAGAGAGATAAGTAGCATGTGGGAAGAGAAGTACATTGAGGATAAAGCAATCATAACAAAAAAAGAATTTGAAAGTTCTCCTGAAAAAGAAAGAAAAAGCCATAATGCTCTACCGACAGCTCATTTTACCCAATGGCTTATTTCATTCAGGAATAGAAAATCCGTGAAATTCCATTTTTGAGAGAAGAAAACAAATTTGGAGAGGACACAGAAAACGTTTTCATACTCAGAAAAGTAGAACATTTATGTGTTGTTTTCTTCTCTTTTTATTTATGAACAAGAATAGTAGCTAATTTTGAGTGCTTACGATGTGTCAAGCATGAAGTGCTTTTAGTGAATGAACCCATCGACTCTTCCCAACAGTCCTATGAAGTACGTACCAATAAAATGTCCATTTTCCTTCTGAGAAGGTTAAATAACTGGCTTAAGGTTGGAATTGGCCCAGCCAGGGTTCACACCCAGGGAGTCTGGCTCCCAGGGCCTGTGTTCTTCGCTGCTATGCATTCAGGCACAGCCAGGGCACACTTGGGGGAGCATGGAGACGCATGTTGCTGCAAAATAAACCTTCTTCTCTGATTTGTTTGAGATTTGTAGCACACACATTTCTTTGAGATCCTACAATAGATTTAAAACAATTACAAAGATAAGCACATGGCAAAGTCATCAGTAAGTGATAAATAACTCAAATTGCACAGAGGTTTCTTATTTTTCACATAGCTGCTGGATCAACCTGTAAGAACTCCATACTCAGTGGTTTAGGATCAATAATCCACGTGGGAGAAATGAGTGTTCTTTACCTCTTTCTTGGCTAGCTCTGTTTTGGAAAGATTATTGTTGGCTGACACCTTCCCCATAATATTTGACCACTACTTCATATTTTGAGAAAAACCTCTTCCTTACAGCTCCCACACTGCTCTTTAAAAAGCTTCACCCTATTATCTCTTTGTTAAATTGTATCATTGCCAAATGATGGGGGTAAGCACAGGGTCTGAGCCATTTCTGTAGTGAGGAGAAGGGGATTCACCTAAAAAGATGACACTCAGATATCAGAACACCTAATTAATCCCTAAGTTGTGTCTCTTCTTCCTCTTCCTTTAAAATGTCTCTTTGATTGTTCCTTCATTACTACTACGTCACACTCAGGGCCATCCCTAGGGTGTGTGGAGCCACGTGCAGATCCTGTCAACAGGGCCCCGTCAATGGAAACAATTTTAGCCACCCCATATCAGCATGCCAGTGCCATTCCAGCTGTCCAATCTCATGTTCACACAACCCCAGAAACAAAAACAAAAACTAAAAAACCTGCCCTGCCCAGTAGGTTGTTTGGCTTGTCCAGTCACCCTTCTAGAACCGAGACCTAGCCACAGAACCCCAGGATGGCCACATAAGCATGACTCATGGAGCGACTGGGGAGATCTGGCCAAGTCCGCTCATTGGACAGGAAGTGGGAGATGATCCCCCAAAAGAGAAACTGGTACTGACTGAGCCCATGTGGGGCCTCACTTCTGTCTTGAGGGGCCCCACCCAGATGGACCCCAATCCCATCTCAGCGGGTCCCAGGTACCAGAAAGGGTCTAAGAGACATAAAGAAGTCCTTTCAAAGAGTGAGCTCCACTGAGGCCTGGGGCCTTCGTTAGGGGCCCTGGGTTACGAGTCTAAGAGCTACAGCAGCACCTTTTCTGTCCCTTCTCACCCAACTTACTACAACTCCCGCCTGGTTGGCTTCACAACCCCCACTTTCTCTCCTTTTCTGTTCATTATCCTCATTGTGCAAACATACCACACGTCCTCTTGTGTGCCATGTTCCTTCTTATTGGTTTTTATGAAGCCCTCAGTGGTGGTCCTCATCCGGATTCTGGCCTAGATCCCACCTCCTCTCGTCCACTCAGGAGCAGTGCTCCAGCAATCCTCCCGTCTCTCCCATATCATTCATTTCTCTCTCTCTGATGAGTGATTTCCGTCATCACACAAACATGCCACCTTAAAAACCCATTCTGTGTCCTCACTTCCCCCACCAGCCACCGACCCATTTACCCACTTCGCAGCTCTCCTGCAGCAAAACCACCTGAAAGGAACCCTTGATTCCTCTCCACTTGTGCTCTGCACAAAGGCATTTGGTAGAGAAGGCAAGCGTAGAGGCGGAAATCTAGTTCATTCTTTGTTTACCAAGCAAATGCTTGACACAGGACTTTGTCATTTTTGAGGAACAACATTTGAAATTGATCTGCCTTGAGGCATCATTATTTCCAGTTGGCCAGCCGGAAGATTTTTTTTTTTTTTTTTTTTTTTTTTTTACTGATTTTGCACAAAGATCCTCAGGTCCCCTTGGTCTTTGTTAGCCCACTTCAGTCAGACTTTCCCCATTGTCCCCCTGAAACTCCTCTGGTCCAAGCTCACCGTGTAACAGTCACATGGGTAAATCCAATGGTCGGTCTATTTGTCTCCTCTTGCTGCTGTAACAAAGTACCACAAACTTCGTGGCTTCCAACAACCCAGATTGCTTATCGCACGGTTCTGGAGGTCGGAAATTCAAAGCGGGTCAGTGGGACTGCCTTCCTTCTGGAGGCTCTAGGGGACAACGCATCCTTGTCACATCACTCCGCCCTCTGCTTGCACTGTCCCATCTGCTGCTCTGTCTCTGATTCCAAACCTCTTGCCACCACCCCCCTTCTAAGGACACTTGTGATTACATTGATCCCACCCAGACAATCCAGAATAATCTCCCCATTTCCAGATCATTAGCACAATCACATCTACCAAGCCCCTTTGCCACGGAAGGTAGCATATTCACAGGTTCTGGGGACTAGGCCGTGAGCATGGTCGAGGGGCCCTGACTCAGCCAGCCAGTTCTCTCTTACATGACCTGTCAGCTGTATTTGATGCACTTGATCTCTCCTTGCACCTTGATATATTTTGGGCTCCTGGTTTCTGGGACATCGCAGTCTCTTGATTGTCTTGCCCTCTTGTGGCTGCTCCTCCTGAGAAGTCTCCCTTGCTGGTCTCCCTTATTCTTCGTCACCACACTCGGTCTTTGGTCTTCTCTCTACACTCTTCATTTGGCCTCGTGTCTGTAAATAGCGTCGATGTGCCACAATGTGTAAATCTACGTAGTACTTGTCTGTTCCTCTCTTTTGAACTACAAACTCGTATTTCCAACTGCCCGCCCAACACCTCTATTTAGATCACTAATGTGCATTTAACACTTAATATGGCCACGTATGACTTCCTGACCCTTTCCCCACAAATCTGCTCCACCTAGAGTCTTCTGCATCAGGATGGACGGCAACGTCACCCTCTTGGTTGCTCTAGCCAAACTCTAGATCCATCCCTGACTCCTCTCTGTCTCCTATGTCCCATCACCAATCCATCAGCAGATTCCACTGACTTTACCTTCAAAATATGCCCAGAATCCAACAAATCTTACCATCCCCGCCTGCTTTCCCATAGTCTCATCTCTGTCTGCCTTCCTTTCTGTGCTAGCTTTTTCCAATAGCCTTCTAACTGGTCTCCTGCTTCCAGTGCTCTCCCTACAGAGCATTTCTCAGCGTAAGAACCATAGCAATCCTCTTAAAACAGGTCTTAGTATATTACTCCTTTGCTCAAAACTCAGCAAAGATGCCCCATCGCACTCATGGTAAAAGCAAAAGCCTACATGCTCCGCCCTGCCATCAATCTCACTGACTTTTACCTCTTCCTATTCTCTCTTTGTTCGTTCTGCTTTGGCTACCCTGGGCTCTTTCTAATATTCCTTGAATATATCAGTCTCTGGGCCCTCACACCACCTGTTCCCTCTGTCTGGAAAATATCTTACCCAGGGATCTGGGTGGCTAGTTCCCTCACCATCTCTAAGTCTTTGTTCATCTATTATTTTCTCAGCAGGACCTTCCCTGTTCACTCTGCCAAAGGCGTTGATGGGAATGTGAATTGCTACAACCTTTTGAAAGCAATTGCACAGGGTCTTTGAAAACATATTAACACATCCTTCAATACAGTGATTTCATTTTGGCCAATCTCTCCTATAGAAATAGAAAGCATAGAAGCACCCTGTGTAAGTTTATAGGGTTATTTATTGTACATCCTTCTTAAACCGAAAAGACGTAAACAACAATCTGATTGTTAATCAACACAAAAGTGATTGAATTAATTATGGCAAATCATATTAAAGAGCATTATGCAGCTATTGGAAAGAATGAAGTTAGATATAGTATAGTTACTAAGGCAAAGAGGATGGTGATGCTGGATACTTAAACTAGCATGTTGCAGAGTAATGTGCAAAGTATTATTACATTTTTGAAAAACAGAACAAAAATTCACATAATTGTTTTAAGGCCATGAAAAAAAGTGCTACTGGATAAACACTAAACTGTTAATATCAGCTACCTGTAGGATATGAGAATAGAACAGGAAAATAATTGACTTTTCAGAAATATTTCTGTATTGTTTCATTCACTAAAATGTACACATAATGGAGATCCCTGGGTGGCTCAGTAGTTTAGTGCCAGCCTTCAGCCCAGGGCATGATCCTGGAGACCCGGATCAAGTCCCACATCAGGCTTCCTGCATGGAGCCTGCTTCTCCCCCTGCCTGTGTCTCTGCCTCTCTCTCTCTCTCTCTTTCTGTTTCTCTCTCTCTCTCTCTGTCTCTCATGAATAAATAAAATCTTTTAAAAAAAATAAAATGTACACATAATGATTCAGTAATTACAATTAAAATTTTAGTTTAAACTACAAACATGCCAATAATAGCTTGCTTCCTACACCCTCACTGTTCATTTTCATCCACTTAAGCATTTTGCTGATCACCTACTGTGTTTCAGGCCCTGGACTAGATGCAGAGCAATAGGATGGGGCAAGTATGGCGATGGTGGTGGCAGTGGGGAGACAGGGAGGGTATGCTTGTTTTCCACCCAATATGTGGGTTTTTTAGAAGTTAAATTATTTGCCCCATTTAAAAATCAGAATATTTTATTTTAAAATTTTAGGCTTCTAAACTTAGAATATGTGGCAACACTGGGCTGCATTCCCTCATAGAAAGAGTCCATTTAAATTACATGCTTTGTGCTCCCTTTACGTGAGGCCCATTGTCTCTGATTGGTCACAGTCCTCACTGCCCCCTGTTAATGGCCTGTGTCCCATCTCACTTGTTTACCTCCCCTATGCATTTGACTCTCTAACTCCCGACCTAAACTAAGGCAGGTTTGGGTGGATGCAGAAGGAACAGGAGTAAAGAGGTGTTAAGGAGATTGATGTGGAGGGCTTGGTGACCAATGTGCATGTGTGGGAAAGGGGTAGGTACAAGGGGACTTGGATGGATAATGACGTCACTATCTAAGACATGGAACACAAGAACTCAGTTTGTAGAAGGCTAATGGAAAAGATAAGTGTCCACTTCGGACTGTTTGAAATGTCTGTGGAGCATCTGGCAAAAGATATCTAGGTAATAGTCGAATATGTGGATCCTACGGAAATGGTCAGAACAAAAGAGAAGGATTCGGGAGTGGAAGAGGTAGTTTTGGGATCCCTGGGTGGCGCAGTGGTTTGGCGCCTGCCTTTGGCCCAGGGCGCAATCCTGGAGACCCGGGATCGAATCCCACGTTGGGCTCCCGGTGCATGGAGCCTGCTTCTCCCTCTGCCTATGTCTCTGCCTCTCTCTCTCTGTGACTATCATAAATAAATTTTAAAAAATTTAAAAAAAAAAAGGAAGAGGTAGTTTTTATAGTGACTAAATCAATGATAGCTGATGAAACTGTGCAAGGCATGGTGGGGCATGAACTCTAAAGAACATTCCTTTTAGACTAGAGAAAGGCACTAGCAAAGGAGGCAGAGGATGGTCATCCGGGAGAGGGAGGAGACCGCCCAGGGTGAAGAGCATAGAAGCCAAGGACCTAAGAAAGTCTCCCAGGAGAAAGAGGTCAGTAGCTACACATCACCGAGCACCATATCTAGTCCTTCGGAACCTAATCTTAGACACAGATGGGAGTCTCGGGTTCATGTCCGAGTTTGATGTTGGACCTAACGCAAGTCTCTAAAAAAAAAACGGGAGGGGGGCCCTCAGAGACCACATCTGTAAGTAAGGAAGTTGGACCAGGTGATGGATCCCTAAGGTCTTTGAAGTCCTAACATCCCAGGATTCTCAGAAGCCTCCTCCTCCAGCCAGTTATCACTGCCACCTGTTCATCCCGAAGCCATGCAGCTCTGTGTGTGTGTGTGTATTTCAGTTGCTTCTATACAGAGAATGATGCCTGAGGCTAGATTTTTTCAGTTCTGCCTGCCTGGAAAGAGGAAGCCAGCATCTGCTCCTTGAGAAAGAATTTCAAGAAACTTCTACTGATAACTTCCCTAATTCCATAGATCAGTTATAACCTAAACATACTCATGAATTTCATTACTCAGAAGTTACTTCTGAAAAGTAAATTCAAAAAAAAAAAATGAAAGTAAAGTCATAGGAATATGAGAACAATGATTTATTCTTTTTTAAGATTTTATTTATTTATTCATGAGACACAGAGAGAGAGGCAGAGACATAGGCAGAGGGAGAAGCAGGCTCCCTGCGGGGACCCAATGCAGGCCCCGATGCAGGACTGATCCAGGGACCCCAGGGTCATGACCTGAGCCCAAGGCAGATGCTCCACCGCTGAGCCCCCCAGGCGTCCCAAGAACAATGATTTATAAAGGAACCAGTTGTTCTCCCTGACCTGGAACAATCACTTCTTATGGGGGTGGGGGAGGTTCCCCTCTGGTTTCTAATGTGCTATTAGCTGTACCACGAGTCCCTTAATGGTGAAGGCTTCCTCCTACCTAGTAGGCCCTCCACGAATGTGCATTGCAACAAACGTGTCTCACATTATTCCACAGTTATGTCTAGCAACTGGATTAAGGATGGACGTCTCTGGGGGATCCCTGGGTGGCGCAGCGGTTTGGCGCCTGCCTTTGGCCCAGAGCGCGATCCTGGAGACCTGGGATCGGGTCCCACGTCGGGCTCCCGATGCTTGGAGCCTGCTTCTCCCTCTGCCTGTGTCTCTGCCTCTCTCTCTCTCTCTCTCTCTCTCTCTCTGTGTGTGTGTGACTATCATAAATAAATAAAAATTTTAAAAAAAAGGATGGACTTCTCTGCTTAATGAGAGAAAGGCACATGGAAGAAGCATAATTTCAGGAGGTCTCTAAAAAAAATGAGCCTGGGGGAAAGGAAACGTCATAGGAAAAATAGGTGGAAAATAGCAGATTCCGGAATGAGAGACCTAGTTGTCACCTGACTTGAAAGATGCCAAAATCAAGGAGGGGGATCACACGTCACAGCTGCCACTGTGTGCAGTTCAACAGCGGTTGCTCAATCTCTGTGCACACAGGATGTCGCCCATGTCCTTTCAGCCGTTCCCATCCGTTGCCTTGGTGGCACAGGCAGTCGTGTCTCCCGCAGCAAGGGGGAGAGGAAGGATCTGTCACCCGCAGGGCCCCCGGTTCTGTCACAGCTCCCTGCTGCAGGGCAGACTGGGGCATCAGCTCAGCTGACCCGTCAGCTAATCCCCTGGGTACATGTGTCCAAGCCGATTTCTGTGACTCACCGTTCACTTTCCCCGTTACATTCCTTCCGACAGGTTCCCGATGAGGCCCGGAGCCACTTCTGGAGCATGAGGCTCCAGCGCACGGGCACTTGTTAGAGTTGCCAAGGCAAGCATGGGACACCCAGATCATTCGGCTTCCAGATAAACTATGCAACTTTCTTTTTCTTTCTTTCTTTCTTTTCTTTTTTTTTTTTTAGATTTTATTCACTTATTCATGAGAGACACAGAGAGAGAGGCAGAGACACAGGCAGAGGGAGAAGCAGGCTCCTTGCAGGAAGCCTGATGTGGGACTCGAATCCAGGACCCTGGGATCACAACCTGGGCCACAGGTAGATGCTCAACCATGAGCCACCCAGCTGTCCCCAAAACAACTTTCTAATGAAAGTATTCCCAGAGTTTCCTGTGTCTTGTTTTTTTATGTTTATTTATTCTTTTTTTTTTTAATTTTTTGTTTGTTTTTTGCCTAACCCTGACAGCCCTGCGCTTTGGATTCCAGGACGTTTCTGTTGGAGAGGTTTCTGATGGCCCCCCCCCCCCCCGCCTCCTCCAGGGTGCGCTTGTGCTTCGGCTGCTCTCTAAGGGTCACAGCCCGGCACTGGCACCCACAGGCGGATCCCGGGGGCGTAAAGAATTCTCAGGGCCTGGGGAGGAAGCCCCTTCAGCAAACATTCAGCCGAATCGCTAGCTAGCAATGCCACATCCTCAAGTCCCAGGCTAAAGGACAAGAGAGATTTGTCCAGAAAGCATACTGGGTTCCAGGTCAGATGTCTCAGAAAAAAAGACATTCTGCTGTAAACATCTATCCCTGACAGGCTCTGTGATAGATTTGGGGGGGCTTCTGTTTGTCTCCTTAAAACAGAGTACAGACAGAGTGGAGGAAATAATTACTATGTGAGAAAATGCAGCAGAGTTCATCTAGAGATAAGAGCTTTGGGGAAACTCTCAGCCAGGCAAAGCCAAGACCCAGAGTCGAGCAAGGATGAGAAAAATTAAACACAAGTAAATAAAACTGATAAAACTGCTATAGATAAAATGGGAGAGGGTGTCGTCCTTAGAGGACTTCTTTGGGTGATCGCTGATTTGGGAAAGGGGCTGGAGATGAGAGATTGGAGTCTTAAAAGATAGAGAAGAGAGGAGCCAGGTGAAGACCCCTAATATAAATGAGAGCATGTCTAGCAGCGTGGCCACTGGCCAGGCCAAGTAGGCCGGCCCACCGGCCCAGTAGGAATAAGGAAGAGTCTGATATCTGAGCCTAAAGGTCCTTAATTTGTTTAGGAGTCCTACTTTTATAAAGCAAGTTACAGACGACAATGCAGACTTCATAGGTCCTAGAAATAAGTCTGGGACTAGATAGCCAAATTAGAGTGAAGGGATTGAGGGGGAGCCAGGACATGAAGGGGAGGCAAGGAAGTGGCAGTCAGAGGGGATGAGGGACAGGCAGGGGCACTGGTGGTTCTGGATGACAAGGGGCCCTGGAAACATCCTCCTAGATCTAGAAAAACCCAAAAATAGTTGGGTGTTCCCTATATTTCCTACAGTTCTCTGCATAGACCCCTGAGATATTTTACTTGTATAGGATCACAGAAGGCTGAAGAATTTTGTGACTCTCAAAGCTCATATAAAATGAGGTTGTTGCTGGGGCGCCTGGGTGGCTCACTTAGTTGAGCATCTGACTCTTGGTGTTGGCTCAGGTCATGATCTCAGGGTCATGGGATCAAGCCCAGGGTTGGTGAGCATGGAGCCCACTTCTCCCTCTCCCTCTGGTCCTCTCCTCCACACACCCCCCACCCCCGCACAGGCTCATGCTCTCTCTTTCTCTCTCTCAAATAAGTAGATAAATAAAACCTTTTAAAAAAAATGACATTGTTACTAATCTGTGAGATCCTGTACCACTCCAGTAGTCTGTGGTTCTTACATGTATTCCAACCAAAAGACAAATGATATACTAAACGAGCACAGAGCAATGGGTGGTGCATATCAGCTGCTGGGATCAGGCAGAGACATCATAATGTGTGTATCGCACCTGGCCTTCCTTCTCTAGCTCCTTCAATGCTACTCTCCTACACCCGAATTGCCCGGGCTAGAACCCGGTATCCTCAACTCCTGGCTCTCTCCGCCCTACCTACCCCTGCAATTCCTCATGAAGTCGTATAAATTTTATCCCTTAAAAAAAAAAAAAAAATCCCCTAAAACTATGCTTACTGTATCCACTTCTCTGGACCAACCCTGTCCAGGCCACCATTATGTCTTCCTGAACAGCCTCCCAAAAGGACTTGCTGACTCCCTACTTGGGCTTCTCTGATCCATTCTCCACCACATAACCAGAGTCATCCTAGAATGAACCCCATCAATGGCTTCTTGATGCTCATAGCATGAAACAAGATTAAAAAGGTCTTTCTGAGCTGGCTTGTGCCCACTAACTACTGAGATCACTCAGGGGTCCCCTGACTGTACCTTCTCCTCCACCACTGCCCTCTTTCATCCTAAGCTTCAGCCACACTGAATTTTGTGCAGTTCATCCCTAGGCTGGGCTCTCTCTTGCTTCAGATCCTTGTAAAAGTGCAACCTCCCTTCAGATCCTTGTAAAAGTCTAGAGACTAGTTTCTAATTCTGTGTGGCCACTTCTCCTAAAGATAATAATGATAATGATAAAGATGATAGTGCCCACTGCCAGCCAGGCGGATCAGGATGATGGCTAGGGCCACACCATTAATTCTGTGACTGAGCTTAAATAAGAATAAAGAAATAAAGCTTTAGAAGATTAGGTCTTTGGCATAAACATATTTGAAGTGAACTAATTAAATACAAATATCCCTCTCAAAAGACATTAAGCTAAAAACGCAGAAGAAACTTTCATATAAATTCAGTGCTCGGAGTTCTTAACATGCAAAATTAAACGCCACATTCTATTGTGCCTTTTGCCCAAACATGGATTTTGACATTACCCATAAAACCAGAAGGAGCTGCAGATCATAGAGCACTCCGAGGCTGGTACGACCCGGCAAATTTTCAGTTTCCATTAAATAAAACAATAAATGACTTTAAAAATGAAACTCAAAGTTACATTTTTCATAAAGAATTGATTCGCACTGTTTTTCTTCAAAAAAATGTAAAGAAAGTGACCCCTAGTGGAATTCCGACGAAGCATTTCTCTGGTGCTTCGTGCTTCTCTATCCGACCTACTGTAGAAGGGCCAAGGGTCTGCGTGCCAGGCCTTGCGCTGGGCTCTGGAGACAAAGACAAGGCCCACGGGAGGTGCAGTGTGCTGGAGAGGCAGCCGTTCTTAGGGAAAGCTGATCCGGGCTGTAAGTAATAAGATACTATTTATTATTTATTATTATTAGGGTGGAAGCAGCCAATTTGGCAAGGAGCCGGGGTGGTGGGGAGAGACGGTCAGGGGGAGTTGTGCAGAGGAAGGTAGCCACGGAGACGGGCTATTTGGAACAGGAAGGCTGGAGCAGCATGGTACCTGCTGGAAATTGCCAGTGGTTTCATGTGGTGTGTGCGCACTTAGGGGAGAGTGTATAAGGTAGAAAAGTAGGGGATCCCTGGGTGGCTCAGAGGTTTAACACCTGTCAGGGCGTGATCCCAGAGTCCCAGGATCGAGTCCCATGTCAGGCTCCCTGCATGGAGGCTGCTTCTCTCCCTCTGCCTGTGTCCTGCCTCTCTCTCTGTCTCTCATGAATAAATAAATCTTAAAAAAAAAAAAAGTAGAAAAGTAGGCAGGGACCTGGCCTTTGTCTTATTGCATTGTGTCCTTCACACTGTCCGGAGATTTAACAAATTCTGCACACGATGTTAGTATTAACTCGGCCTTCGAAGGCCACGGGAGACTGTTTAAAAATGGGCTTCAGCTGGCAGACCTCAGAAAGACCGGGTCCCTAGAAGAGAGGATTATTCAAGTCAGGAAGTGAAGACAGCAGTGGGAAGATGCGCAGTCGGTTGAGCATCTGCTTTGGCTCAGGTCGTGATCCTGGGGTTCTGGGATCGAGTCCCTGTGTCGGGCCCCCTGCGTGGCGAGGGGCCTGCTTCTCCCTCTCCCTCTGCCTGCTGTTCCCCCTGCTTGTGCTCTCCCTCTCTGTCAAATAAATACATAAAATCTTGAAGAAGAAGAAGAAGAAGAAGGAGGAGGAGGAGGAGGAGGAGGAGGAGGAGAAGGGGAGCAGAGACCACACAACACCTGGAAGTGCCAGGAGTGTGGACAGAAGGCGAGGCGGGCGGCCAAGAGCAGATGTGCGGTTGCGGGAGGCGGGAGGCAGCAGGAGGAGGCCGAGCTTGCAGAGGGCAGCAGCCACCTCCACTATCCTCGCCAGCAGCAGCGGGAGCACCACGGGTTCCCGAGCCGTTGATGTGCCAGGAGCTGCATTTTACCTGCATTAGGCTAGGCCCCAGGTAAGCCCTAAGCCACACGTTACTAGCCTCCCTGGACAAGGGAGAAGTGGAAACTTACGCAGGGTAACCATTTGGCCCAAGCTCATGCAGCCGAGGAGCAGGGGACTGGTCGCTGGGACCTAGCACTGCGGAGGCGTCAGGAAGGACAGGGTGCCAGAGCCATCCGAGGACAGCAAAGGGACTCCTCACAGGAGGCTTGAGCCCGAAAAGAGAAGAGGGGAATGTGGAAGCCCGGAGAACAGTGACATCTGAGGGAAAGGCAAAGAAGGAGCAAAGGAGGAGGTAGGGGCGCCCCGGGGTGGGGGGGGCTCAGCGGTGGGGCGTGATCCCGGGGTCCTGGGATTGAGTCCTGCAGGGAGCCCGCCTCTCCCTCTGCCTCTGTCTCTGCCTCTCTCTGTGTGTCTCTCATGAATAAATAACATTTAAAAATCTTAAAATCATAAAGGAGGAGGTAAGGAAAGCAGAGACAGAGACTTACCTAAAGGAATTAGAATTCAAGAATTGCAGAAAGAACTAGAATTCCATGGGCAGCCCGGGTGGCTCAGTGGTTTAGCACCTGCCTTTAGCCCAGGGCCTGATCCTGGAGACCTGGGATTGAGTCCCATGTTGGGCTCCCTGCCTGGAGTCTGCTTCTCCCTCTGCCTGTGTCCCTGCCTCTCTCTGTGACTCTCATGAATAAATAAATAAAATATTTTTTAAAAAGTTATTAAAATAGGAAAACTGCTTTCCTTTTTTTCTGCAGTCTCTTGGCCTATCATGGTGTTTTTATTTGAAACCTCATGTCATGGTCCCTTGGACATGGGGATACTGGTAGAATGAATGCAGAGCCTCACGGATGCCCTGGGTGGGGGCCCCCTCCTGACTCAGCGTGTGGCCCACTGGCTTCCAAGTTCAATCTCCCCGATATGCTGCACCTGAGCTGAAAGCAAACCACCCGGTGTCCCCTCCCCACGGCCCACCACCCAGCCCAGAGCCCAGGGCAGCCTCGCAGGAATGACGGCCCCCGCACCGGGACGTGCTTGGTGCCTGGGTCGGGGTGGGCAAGAGGCTCATCCTTGCCACGTGCCAACCAGACACACTGGGCATTGCCAGCCTGGAGCTACGCCTTACCCGGATTTGTCACAGGCCATGTTCACGCAACCCCAGCCCTATGGGTGCCTGAATCCAATCCCCAGCTAGGGAGACACTGGTGATGTGGGCTTGCTCTGCTGGCACCCCCCAGTGGCTGCCCCAGGGAGGGTCAGGAAGGGGCAAGACTGGGCATGACCCAAATTGCTGGGGGCGGGGGGGGGGGTGCGGGGGGAGTACAGGAACCAAGAATCCGACCCAGGGAGGGGGGCAGGCAGTGAGAGGTAGGACCCCACGTGAGCTATGACTCCACAGCCTGTGAGGACAACTGTTCCATCAGGCTTCACGTACAAAACACAAATTAAAAGCTAAAAGTGTTATATTAGTTTGCTAGGGCTGCTGTGGCGAAGCACCACAGGCTGGGGGCCTTCAACGACAGAAATGAATTTCCT
Organism: Canis aureus; assembly: GCF_053574225.1. NCBI lineage: Eukaryota > Metazoa > Chordata > Mammalia > Carnivora > Canidae > Canis > Canis aureus. The sequence goes on along the minus strand of NC_135621.1, from coordinate 10,945,009 downwards.
CACTTTTCTGGAGGCTGGGGTCCTGGATCAACACGTCCCGGGCAGGGTTGGCCTCCTCTGAGGCCTTGTACACAGCCATCTATCTCTCTGTCTTTGCCAGGTCTTTCCTCTGCGCTGTCTGTGTCCTAGTCTCTTCTTATGAGGACACCAGTCACCCCGCATTAAGGCTCTCAGCAGGGACCTCATTTCAACTTCATTACCTCCTTAAAGACCCTGTGTTCCAATGCACTCACATTCTGAGGTGCTCAGTGGGAGGTCTTCTACATATGAATTGTGGAGGACACAATTCAGCCCATAAAAATCGTTAAGGGTCTCAAGATAGCAACTACAGGGCAATAGGCCCCAAGGCGGGGAGGGGGGGAAGATGCTCTGTGCGTGGGTACAGCGTGACTGCACCAGGCACACGCCAGCGAAGCCAGCCCTGGGCTCGGAGCCTCATTGTACAGGAGCAGCAGAGCGGGGCTGGAAGGTTCGGGCCTCCCCCCACCCAGCCCTGGGGGGGCCAGGGTCCCAGCAGAACCAACACCCTTCCTTGGACAGGATCATGACAGAAGTAAAGCAGTGCCCTTGAGAAGAGCCGGGTTTTGTTACAGTGATAGAGAGGGTGACAATGCCTTTGAGCAGGGTGAGAGCGAAGAGAAGTTTCTTTGCAAGCAAATGAACATCCCACTGAACAGAGGAGTGTCCTGGAGGGAGGTCAGCAGTGAGCAAATAAACTCCAGAGGGGAGAGCAGCGTGCTAGGACGGGAATACGCAGAGAATACGTACCAGAGGACTTTACATTTCACGACTTTTAATTATTGCTGGCTTTAAATTCCTGGAACTGAGAAATTAAATTAAAATTGAATTAATATTAAATATTATCATTCCTTGATCCAACTGCTGCGGCACTTCGTATCCAAACGTGGTATTACTAACTGACCAGTGGGAAAATATTCTGTCCTTACTCTCTTGTGGGGTCCACTGCGATCAATGCAATATTTGCAGATGCTGGATCATGAAGAGGTACATACTGTAGCTCTATGATAGAGCCCCCTCTCCCACGGGACCCAGTATCATAATTGTTATCACATCACTGTAGTGTTCTAGTGAACTAAGCTTAGTCCCTTGTGCATTTGCTTGAGTCATTACCCTCACTCTCACATTAGTCTCTCCCGGAGAACAACAAAAAAGTCTTGTTGCATTTATAGGGATAGAAATGCAAGCAATAAATAAATTTAAAGATCTTCCATAGCGGTATAGCACTTCAGGAAATTAACAACACATGAATTACATAAAAGCAGTTTTCTTACGCAGAAAACGAAATAATGAAAATGGTGACGTATCGTTGCATATGATTTTTATTGTTTGTTTAAATCCCACCAAATAAGACTACAAAAATAATTTTAAGACTTCTCAAATAATGGCAATTATTTTTAAAATTAAAGTAATCCATGTTCATTGCAGGAAAACATTAAAATATAGATAAGGGGATTCCCGGGTGGCTCAGCTGTTTGGCACCTGCCTTTGGCCCAAGGTGCGATCCTGGAGTCCAGGGATCGAGTCCTGCATCGGGCTCCCTGCATGGAACCTGCTTCTCCTTCTGCCTGTGTCTCTGCTTCTCTCTCTCTCTCTCTCTATCATGAATAAATAAATAAATAAATAAAATCTTTTAAATAAAATAAAATAAAATATAGATAAGCAGAAAGGAAAGGTGGCATCATTATAATTCCAACTCCCACTTACTTTTAGATATTTTTGTTTATTTTTTCTAGTCCTTTTTTCAACTTTTTGTCCAAACACTTTTTGCAAGAAGTAGGATCCTGTTTTACGTAGCGTTTAGTAACCTGCCTTTTACCGCTAACAACAAGGTAAGACATTCTTGCATAATGTTACTTTAATGACTACATTTAGCTACCATTTTTAAAAAATTTCTGATTGTTGGACATTTAAGTTAATTTCAGCTATTTGTTACTATAAACCATGTAGAAACATACATCCTTCCAGCTATAATTTTTTTGCATCTCTCTGATTATTTCCATAGGATAGATTTGTAGATGTCAGTAATGTCTCAAAGTGGGATGCAGAGAAAGGGGAACCCTCTTACGGTTTTGGTGGGGAATGCAAACTGGGGCAGCCACTCTGGAAAACAGTGTGGAGGTTCCTCAAAAGTTAAAAATAGAGCTACCTTATGATTCAGCAATTGCAAACAAAACTAGGTTTTGTTTTAAGATTTTATTTTTAAGTAATCTCTACACCTAACATGGGGCTTGAGTTTACAGCCCCAAGATCACATGCTCCACCTACTGAGCCAGCCAGGCGCCTCTGCACTACTAGCTATTTATCCAAAGAATACAAAACTAGTAGTTCAAAGGAATGCATGCACCCTGATGTTGATAGCAGCATTATCTACAATAGCCAAATTATGGAAAGAGCTTAAATGTCCCATAGAGTGATGGATGGATAAAGAAGATGTGGTGTATATATATATGTTGGAATATCACTCAGTCATAAAAAAAGAATGAAACCTTGCCATTTGCAATGATGTGAATGGAGCTACAGAGCATAATGCTAAGTGTAATGAGTCAGTCAGAAAAAGATAAATACCATATGATCTCACTCATGTGTGGAATTTAAGAAACAAAACAAACAATCATGGGCGGGGGGGAAGTGAGACAAACTGAGAAACAGACTTAACTACAGAGAAGAAACTGATGGTTCCCAGAGGGGTTGGGGGAGGGGCACTGGGGGACATAGGTGATAGGGATTAAGGGGAGCACTTGTGATGAGCCCCCGGTATTGTGATTAAGTGTTGAATCACTTTATTGTACACCTGAAACTAGTATTACACTGACTGGAATTTAAATAAAAACTTAAAAAGAATAATGTCTCAAAGATTACTTTTAAGCCTTTTGAAAAAAATGCTTTTGATCAGGAAAAAAAAGTTAAGGACTAGTCTGCTCATACAACGATTAGCTCTTTCCACGTAGAAAAGTATCATAAAAGCACACCAGATTAAAGCAGTAAGACTGAGGTTGGCTCTCTGCCTTGTCTGCCGAGGAATTTTAAGACCTCGACTGGTCACTCAACCCTTTCAGGTCTTGTTGGCATTCAAGTTGACAATGGGGTGGCAATACATCAGAGTTTCCTTGGAGAGACTATGTCTCTAATGCAAGAAAGAGATGGTTTCAAGCTTCCTTCATTGAGAAATACTTAAGATCAACTAATTGCACTGCACCACATCAGAGTGCCTCGTCTAGAACTTGCCTATAAGGAGATGAAACACTAAGAGGTTGACTTGAGAATTCAATTCTCTGGATAGTTATGCTTTTCATTATAAAATAGAAAATCAGCATGCTTATTTTTATCAACTTCCATGAGCTTGATCACTGCGGATCTGCCATTGAGAGGTACGTCCATTCCAAGGAAACTGCAGATTTCTAGTCCCTAAGGTGGCAAACTAAGATGAATTCCCAAAAACTTACTGAGGTCAGTCTGGGGTTGTTGGAGGTCAGTCTGGGGTATTAGTCAGTTCTACCCCAGACAAGTATGACTCGCTTTCTTCAAACTCCAACAAGCAACTAGCCAAATATTAAGTTTTTCATTCATTCAATAGACATCAATGAGTATCCAATTCCATACGCTGGAGGAGATCATAGTGTTAACTCCGAAAAGAGACACAAATAATATGGTCATGATTACAAACAATAAGCAAAATGTAAAAGCGAAATTAGTGAGAGAGAACGGAGGAGAGGAAGTTTGGGAAGGATTCATGGAGGAAGTGATATTTATGCTAAATTATGAATGGTATATAAGGTTGTACATAGCTGAAGGGGGGGGGGTGGGGAGAGGAGGGCATTCCAGGCAGTTGGAGCAGCTCGTGCTAAGGCATGAGAATGAGAAAAGACACGGTATGCTTTATTAGGAATCATAACAAATTTAGTGGGACTAGAACAAAAGGTATAAAATCAATGGAAAAAGAGCAGGAAGGAAGTAGTGATGGAATCATAACAAATTTAGTGGGGCTAGAACAAAAGATACAAAGTCAATGGAAAAAGAGCAGGAAGGAAGTAGTGATGGGATTTAAGGGTAGATAGATAGTTTGGAACCAGTTTATGAAAGTCATTTTGTGCTACTTAAATTGGATTGTATCTTGTATTCAAGATAGAGAAACATATGTTTGAAAATGAGATAAAATCAGTTGATTGGATTTATTCCTAAAGACTTTTTATTTACTGGAAAGACATTAACCTGAAAGAAGATACGTGGTGAAGTGCCTCATGGTTCTAAAGTCGACATTATCTTGCACTTTTTATCAACAATTTTGTGGATAGATAAAGTAACTTCATCAAACTGGCCAATAATGCAAGCCTGGAAAAAAAAAGCCAAAAGTTTGGGTGACCGAATCAAAAATTTGAAAGACTAGCTAATTCAACTATTCTAAAGATGTTTATTGAACATCTATTATGTTTCAGGTCATTATCTAAGTGCTGAGGATCCAGCGATGAGCATGTCAAAGTCCTTGGTTTCGTGGAGTTTATATTCTAGGGAAGAAGATTGATGATAAACAAATAGGTAAGTGTAACATATAGTGTCACTCGCTGACAAATGAATTGAAGGAAACTGAAAGATTGCAAAGGGCGAGCAGGAGTAATGGCAGAGAGAGAAATTCTGGGGGGAGTGAGCTCCAGGCAGGGGAAGGGCAAGTGCAAAAGTCCTGAGGTGGGAACCAGGTTGGCACCAAGAGGCCTGGCGTGTCTGCAGCTGACGAATGACGGGGAGAGTGATAAGAAATGGAGTTAGACAGGGGCTACCCCAAAATGTAGGATCAGTGATTCAAAACAAACAAGATGGCCCGGAACCACAGTGTGTATTAAGTCATTTGAAAATAGCTGGACAAAAATAAATAAATAAATAAATAAATAACTGGACAATGTTAGGACAATGTTATAAGCTCTGGGTTTTATTTTGTGATAATCAGTCACCCAAGGAAAAGGTGAAGGAGATAGATGCTTATCAGAAGTTTATGTGAAAAAGATCTCAAGGCCTTGGGTAGATCCTTTAGCTCTGTAAGAGCTCATAGGAAGCCTTGCCTTTGACGCACACACATACCCACACTTGGGACAAACTTAGACTAAATTAACAGAAATATAATATATCCAAATGAAATAACAGAATAAATTAATCTTCTTTTTACATACAATATTTAAAGTATTACATTTGATTCAGTATGATAAATTTTAAGAGAGCTATTGGTGATTTAAAATCTTTCCCATTATCCAGTGGCAAGGATGCTGAGAAAAATTAAAATACCCACTCATATATTTTTTTCAGCTTCTCATCTCATCAGTTCTGAGCTCTGCTTATGTCTGTCTGTCTGTCTGTACTCGCTCTGTGCCTAGTGTGGGACTCAAACTCACAACCCCGAGATCGAGAGTCGTAGGCCACACCAGCTGAGCCAGTCCACTCTGCCCCACGAGCTCTGCTCATTTAAAACTCATAGGTCTCAAGTGAGACGTGATCCCACGTGGACACGGGTCTTACAAACCAGGGCGTCGAGACTGTCAGTTTGGGCTCGTGGTGCCACTGGGCCAAGAAGAAAGATGTAGCTTGCGGTGGTGTGTGGTGGTTCTGGGTATCGATGGCAGCTACAAAGGAGAGAATCAGACTGGGGAGCACAAGGAGGACGGGAAGGTTTGAGACTGGAATCCGGGGAGCTGTGCCCCCTAACAGTTCCACAGCCAGTGATGAAAGCTAGTGTGGGGGCGCCTGGGGGGCTCAGGGGTTGAGCATCTCCCTTGGGCTCAGGGTATGATCCTGGGGTCCTGGGATCGAGTCCTGCATGGAGCCTGCTTCTCCCTCTGCCTGTGTCTCTGCCTCCCTCTCTGTGTCTCTCATAAACAAATAAATAAAATCTTAAAAAAAAAAAAAAAGAAAGAAAAGAAAAAAACAAGCTAGTGTGCAGTGAGCACTGATGCAGACCGCTGCCGGCTCGCACCCTATAGGGACGGAGGCCTGGCGGGGAGCCTGCACCCCAATGTGCCAGCCCGGGCCCAGGGCACGTGGAAGGAGAGTGACTTGCAGCAGGCAACAAATTACAGAAACTAAGACTAGCGCCGCCGCGCAGATTTCCCGTTTTGTATGTACTTATGTATGTTCACCAATTACTTATTTTCCCCTCTCTCTTCTCCCGTGGTATGGAAGGAATATTGGTGATAATTACCTTTATTCTTAGAAAATCTTAGATAGATTAAAATCACCTGGACACAGAGATCGTGACTGATGAAACCCTGTGCCTCCCCTTCTGAAACAGCGACAGCATCTTCAATTATTTAAGGAATATGGTGCGATGTTGTTACTGTCACTGGAAGTTTACGCATGAGGTGCAAAGGTGAGGACAACCGCTGAATGGCCAGAGGGCGGGATTTGTCCATCCTTGCCCTTCAGTGCTTTCCTGTGCAGTTTGGAGAAAACTGTGTCTCCTGGATGCCCTGACAGCTAAGTCCTCACTTCGGAACATAGAAGGGGTGAAGACTTTTGGGGCCCTGGCAGTACGGTAGGAGCTGCACAGGTGGTGGTCTGGCCCCTGTTCCCGCTTTCCTCCGGGGCAGCACCGTTTCCAGAAGCACCAGCAGCGAGCCCTCCGCAGCCTCAGCAGGACACTGCTCATAGGCATTTACTCGCACCTTTTCTCTTTTTTTCTCCTTTATCCATAACAGTGACAATGGCTTCTTGTCATTGCTCATCTCTGGATAACTTCACATTTTCCTTTTTTCTTCTTCTTTTTTTTTTTTTCCACTTGTAGCCTTCACAACCTTTTGATAAGCAATTCCCAACATGAAATTCCATCTGTTTAAAAGAACTGGTATAGGGGTTCTATTTCTCCATGAGGACCAACACTGATACAGGCGAACCCACGACTCAACCTACGACAAGAAAAACGTGGAGTGGATGAGGAGGAGAAGCATGGCCATGGACAAGCCAGGAAAAACTGGAGAGATCAGATAATCGGATGTCTTTGGCAAGTGCAGGACGGCCTACAACGATTTCTGATGTGTAGCAGTTTCGGGTAGGAATGGGGTCCAGAGTGTGCCTTGGAAACAGTGGCTGAAGAAAAGTGGGCTGTAGTTTCACTGTGATTGATGAGATCATTTGACTGTGATGCAGGGATGCTACTTGGTTCACTCAGATGGCCACTGAAACAAGGACCAATGATGCTGGGATATGAGGACATGTCAGACTATGTCTTCTACACCATGGCAATACATTTTTATTAGAGAAATACCTTTTAAATTTTTATTTATTTATTTATTTATTTATTTATTTATTTATTTATTTATTTTCAGAAAGAGAGAGAGAGAGCATGTGTTTGTGTGTTTGTGTGTGTGTAAAGAAGGAAGGGCAGAGGCAAAGGGAGAGAGATCCTCAAGCAGACTCCCTGGTGAGCGCTGAGCCCAACTCGAGGCTGGATCCCAGGACCCTGAGATCATGACCTGAGCCGAAATCAAGAGTCAGATGCTTAGCTGGCTGAGTTCCCCCAGAACCTCCCCTTAACCTCTGTTGCTGAAATCTTCGCAGTGATGGGGCAGTGGTATTACCTGCCATTTCTCTTCCAAGAAACACAAAAACAGCAGCAACTCATTAATTTGGTATCAAGAGAACAAAATGTGTGGCAGTGTTATGCTCTTAAGAAGCCAGCACTAGGACCCCTGGGTGGCTCAGCGGTTGAGCATCTGCCTTCAGCCCAGGGTGTGATCCTGGGGTCCCGGGATCGAGTCTCACATCGGGCTTCCTGCAGGGAGCCTGCTTCTCTCTCTGCCTGTGTCTCTGCCTCTGTGTCTTTCATGAATAAATAAATAAAATGTTTAAAAAAATTTTTTTAAAAGCCAGCACTAATTTATCTTTTAGCTGGATTTGCCTGGGAAGTGTTTTTATCATATTTACGCCCTCCGTAACTTATGCCCACAAACAGTCCCTCCAGATAGAACTCGTTAGAACTGGTATTTCACCCTGGAGTACACTTTTGCTATTTCCCTTTATAATTAATGTATTGTGGGCCCCATTAGCCTAATTACATAGGCTCCATCTCCACCTGCTAGAGAAAAACACTGTATTCGGTCCCATGTTCTCTGCACTGTGATAAGTTGTATTTTCAACTGATAACTACAGCCCCGAGTCTGCTAACTTCAGCAAGTTAAAAATTCTATGTAGGCTAAAAGGGATAGAGGGACACAAGTCTGAGGAATAGATACTTTATGGTTAAAAATCTCTCTCTCCAAAGATCTTGTGATTTGTGTGTGTGTGTGTGTGTGTGTGTGTGTGTGTGTGATTTTTTTTTAATTTAACTGTAGGCTACCCCTTGAAGTACTGATTTGTAAGTATAAAGTTCAAGGGTAATTTTTAAAGATTTTACCAAAACCAACTAATATTTAATTGTAAGGCATTCTCAACTGTGCACTGTGATCTGTTCTCCACTCTTCTGTATTTCAGCTTGTCTCGTTTTTGCATCTTGGATTGCTTTGCTGTAAGTCCTCTCAAAACTTGTTTTTCAGGGGATACCCGACAGATCCACATGGGAGCTTCCAACCTTCCAACCGCTAAGGTTGGAAGACAAATAATAAAGGGCAATGGAATAGAAGATTATTGGTAGTTGCCAGTTGCTATCAGGGGTGGAAGTATGCAAAAAGCCAGGCCAATGTCGAAATGCATAGGATATTTTTCCAACATAAAAATAGTTTTATTATTTTCTGGTAACAAAAATGATACATACTCATTATAAAATTTCAAATACATAAAAGTCTAAAGTAAAGATCATCTGAATACCATGGCCGGGAAAAAGACGCCTCTCTTGGCAAAGATCTCTGTATGAAACATACAGTATTTTAAAATATCCAGTATTATAAATGGGCCCACATTGAACATATTATTATATAGCCTGCTTTTTCATTTGATAGTATTTCACGGACCAATTTCCCTAGCAATGAATAAGACCTAAATGATTTTTAATGACAGTCGCATATGATTTAATGGTATATATGTGCTGGAATTTATTTAACCCATTTTTTATTAAAGGATATTTAGGCTATTTCCAAAGGCTTTTGTTGTTGTTGTTTTTAAAGATTTATTTATTTATGTGAGAGAGAGAGAGAAAGAATACAAGCAGGAGGGGCAGAGCCAGAGGGAGAGAGTATCTCAAGCAGATTCCCTAGGATCATGACCTGAGCCAAAATCAAGAGTCTAGCACTTAACCAACTGAGCCACCCAGGCACCTCCCAAAGTTTTATATCATAAACACCATCAAGTACTTCTTTGCCCTCATGTTTACATACTTGTGTGATTTTCTTTCACTGGGATAGATTCTAAACAAATTGCTGGGAAAGTGTATCGTGAATTTTTGACACATATTGCCAAGTTTAATACATACTGTCTCCTGGAAAAGCTGCACCAATTTTCACTCTTGCCAAGAGGACCAAGAACGCCCCTTTGCTCATATTCTTGTCAATTATTTGAATATTTGCCCATCTGGGTGCATACAATTAATACCAATAAGGTAGGGGCACCTGGGTGGTTCAGTTGGTTGAGCATCTGCCTTTGGCTCAAGTCATGATCCCATGTTCCTGGGATCGAGCCCCACATCATTGGGCTCCTTGCTCTGCAGGGAGCCTGCTTCTCCCTCTCCCTCTGCCTGGTGCTCCCCATGCTGTGTTCTCCCCCTCTCTCTGTCAAATAAATAAAATGTGTTAAAATAATACAAATGAAATAATAAACACACATATATTTACTTTTTAAAAAATTCTCAAATAGAGGATGCCTTTATTTTTTTTAAGTTCCCCTTTTTCAGAGCAGGTATTTCCTGATTTGAATAAATCAGGAATAAAGAGTTTTCAGTTTGCATCCCCACTTCAATATTGGTGTGACTCCAGATAAGAGTCAACTTTCCCAGCTCACTAGGCATTCAAAGCCTAAGTGATGAAGGCATCTACCACATACTAGATACTTCCATATTAACCGAGTCTGAATCTCCACAAGTAAGCTTTCTACCTGCTTACCCTCCATTGCAATTAATGTTGTTCTGTAAGAAATTTTAAAATTAAGGAGCCAATAAAGAGCTTTGGAACTATTCCCTTGCTCTTTGTAGAGGTAACCACAAAGCTTTCAATGAGGCAGATGACATCAATAAGAAGGCACTGAAGTGAAAGTTTGGTAGGCAATGTAGATCTTTGGAGCAAAAATGTCTCCCAAGAAAATACTTGCATGTCATGTTCAATAGACCATCAAATATTTATAAATAATTTGACAGAAAGATGGAAACAAACTATCACAAGTATCAGTTTATCTTCTATCAAGATGTTGGTCTGTGATTACTTAGAAATGGTTTGGGAATATTTTCCACCATGAAGCAAATTTATAAGCAATGTACACAATGTCTAATTCCTCTTTTCAGAGATATCTCAGATATTAATATTTGACATTAATAACTTTTTATCCACAAATAGCAGTATGGAACCATCTAGGCAAATGAATGCCAGTAGAATGGATCTTAGAAACATGGCACTTTGGGAACAATGTAGATGACAGTGTTGATATACTAGGTACCAATGATTTGAAGATGTTTTAAAGGACTATTTAGTTCATTCACTTTACAAATATTTATTGGGCCCCATTACGTGCCAGATACCATGTTAGTTGTTAGAGATACAAAAATGAGCAGGATATAGGCCCTGCTCTCAAGGAATTTTCAGTTTTGTGGAGAAGAGAGAAGTCAATAACTACATTTTGGAGTGATAGGGAGGTGAGGCATGTGTAGGTGCTTTGGGTCCTTAGAAGAAGCCAGATGAAGATGCCATGAGTAGCCAAATAAATATCCTGAAGAAATCATAGGTCAATGGAAGAAGAAGGTCTGTTACGGTGGCTGCAAACCATGTCATCCTGCCTAGTGCACACTAGTAGCAAAGCAACAAGCCACTGTAGAGACATTAGCTGTACAACAGGATAAGGAGAAGTCTCTGTGAACCCCTAGAAAGATCTGGCGAAGAAGCCAGAGTCTGAGTCCAGACAACACTCTCTGCGAGATGGCTCAGGGAGGCTGGTCTCCTGGAGAGCCACCAGTGAGCATTAGAATTGAGATGAAAGGGGGTCGGTGAAGGATCTCAAGATGGCTGGGCAAAAACTTGCTCTAAAAACCATTGACTGGGTAGCTTTTGGGGAGATCATACCCCGAAACCAGAAGGCCATTGCCAACTCCCTGAAATCCTGGAATGAGATGCTTACCTCCAGGTTGGCTACTCTTCCTGAGAAACCACCTGCTATCGACTGGGCTTACTACAAGGCCAATGTGGCAAAGGCTGGTTTGGTAGATGACTTTGAGAAGAAGTTTAATGCCCTGAAGTTTCCTGTGCCAGAGGATAAATACACGTCCAGGTGGATGCTGAGGAAAAAGAAGATGTGAAAAGCTGTGCTGAGTTTTCGTCCCTCTCAAAGGCCAGGATTGAAGAATATGAAAAAGAGCTGGAGAAGATGAAGAACATAATTCCATTTGATCAGATGACCATTGAGGACCTGAATGAAGTCTTCCCAGAAACCAAATTAGACAAGAAGAAGTATTCCTATTGGCCTCACAAGCCAATTGAAAATTTATGAACTTGAGTTGAGGAGAAAACCCTGGCTCTCATATTATAACCATTGGACATTGAAAATAATGATACGGAAAAAAAAAAAAAAGAATTGAGATTAAAGGAATGGTGTTTCCTTTCATCCATTCATTCATTTATTCCCTTGAACATAAGCTCCATGAGATCAGGGATCTTTGTTGGGTGTGATCTTCACTGCGTCCCCAGCTCCCCAGAACAGTGCCTGACACAAATGTTGATAAATGTTTATTCAATGAATGAATGGTTGGATCAGTGGATATATTTAACTCACATCTAATGACAAAGTGGATAACTGTTAACAGAGAAGCAGGATAGTGAAAAAAGGAGGAAGACATGTCAAGCCTTGTGTCCTCACTGAAACCTTGTGGATTCAACAAATGACATCTATGCCTTTTCATAAGAGCTTGGATCTGTGGGGGCTTCTCTGTAACATGCAGTACGAGAAAGGGTGTGGGCCTTGAAACCAGAGAGATGTGCATTCAAATCTGGGCTCTCCCAGATATGGGAGGCCCTCAGGCATGTTCCTTACCCTCTGTAAATAAGTCTTCTCACCTCTAAAATGGGATTCAGACCTTTGGGGTGGCTGCGAAGGCTAAACAGGGAAAAAAAACACAGAAACCTCTGGACCCAGCTCCCTTTGCCCTTGCCCATCCTTCCAGCCCCAGGGCCTGTGTTGTGTGGAGTTCTGCGAGAGCTCCTGGCCCCCAAACCTCTGGATGTCCATCCTGGGCCCCCTTTTCTATTTCTCTTCCTCCCTCTCTCTCTCCAGCAAGCTTCTCCAAGAAGCCTTCCTTCCTCTCTCATAAGTACACAGTAACCTCCTTACCCTTTTATTTTTAGTTCCATTGGTTTGTGGTTCAAATACCAGATGTTACCAAACTGTTGAGTTGGCTAGTTGCCTTTCCTCCTTCCTCAGTGTCCTAGGAGCCAACACAGTGCTTGATAAATGCTACTCAGGCTAACCCTCATTTCCTAGACTCACCACATCTCAAGTCATAGAAGCTGTTTTACACAGGCTAACATACCATCTCATGAGGCTACACGATAACGCAGCGAGTTTCGGATCATTATAACAATTCTCAAGAAGTCAATAAAAGTGATTATGCCAGAAGTCCCATACCTGTTTTCAAAGACCACGATATATTTTCCCTGTGCTTTGGGACATTATAAAGTGAGGCCAAAAAACCTAACAAGTAAATAAGATTGGCCTGGGGGATTGCCCATGGTGCATTATATAGGTGAAAATGAGTGAAATTCTTTACTAATTGATCTTTGCTGATCAAAGGGAACACTTAAAGGCTCATTCTTGGTTTCTTCATGTACCTGAGTCTCCACAATATGAAGCCATGGAGGTCCTCTCTTATTGCCCAGAGCAGTGTGCAAGATTTAATTCCTATCAATGACCCTGTATTAACACACCAGAAGGCAAATCAAGGAGGACTAGTTTACTCAATAGAAGATTCTTCTAATTTTCAGCCACAGTGGCATCTGCCTGCCGTATCATTGATCAGGTTGTTGCCAGATAATCTGACTTGTTCTTTAAGATGTACAAAGTAGTCATACCCTAGCAAGGTGACTGCATCAGAAAAGATGACTGATTAACAATATTTCTAGAGCTCTTACTCCAAATAACTAAAAGCTTAAGTAAGAGGGTAAATATAAAAGAATTTTTTTAAATGATTACTCTCTCAAAAACCATACACCTAGATGGAAAGGTACTGATCTATGACTATTTGAGAACACTCTAAGGCAGAGGTTCTCAAAGAGTGGTCTGAACAGCAGCAGCATGAGCAGTATCTGGGAACTTGCTAGAAAGCCAAATCCCTAACCCCAGAACTACTGCATCAGAAACTGAGTGGGGTCCAGCAATTTGTTTGTTTGTTTGTTTGTTTGTTCAGCAATTTGTTCTTAACAAGACTTACGCATCATTTGGATGCACACTGAAGTTTGGGAAACACTGCTAAGAGAATTCAAATCAACATAATTCCAACATAATTCCATGTGCCAAGTAATGGCTCAGGCTTGGTGTTCATCACAGCTTCCTTTATGACCTCTCACCGAGGGTACTGGGAGGTCCAGACTCAAGGCAAAAAACAGTTCAACATAAAGTCAATTCTTGATCGTCTTGATTACTTCTTTTGAATTACTAGTGGCAACTTCACACAATGCCAGGCTAATTTCCCCAATTCAGCCAAAATAGTTTCAGATTATGCTTCTAAGATAAGCTAAATCCTGATGGTTTATAATATATAAAGCCAAACACCAAAAGCTTTTATGCTTCTTTTCATTAACATGTATAATCGAGAGCTGCCAAACTAGGACAGGTCACAAGAAATCATACAAAGTCTGGTCCAATTGTTTGTCCCTACTAATTTTGGCACATGGGCAATTTGGGAGCATTGTCAACACATGCCATGAACATATGGGCAAGACAGTGAAGGGCAGTCAGGGCACGTGAGGGCCAGCCTGAGCATGACTTCTCTCAACTGTTTACCTGGACCTTTATGTGGACTGCCAATCAGACTAAGGCATATTCTATTTGAACCTCATCATGAGATCCTTTTTCTCAGAATTATAGCTTCATGTTTCTGACCTTGGTCTCTTAACCTGACCCTGATTCCTGATGACTTTCTTCTTTAATCATTTGTTCTTAAATCTGAAATCTGGCCTCCAATCTCACTATGATTAACCTAACTGTACTAACTCACCAAAAATAATAATAATAAAAAAATAAAGGAAGAAAGAAAGGAAGGAAGGAAGGAAGGAAGGAAGGAAGGAAGAAGAAAAAAATGTCTATAGAAGGCTAGAGGTCTACCCTTTTATTGTAAATGTGCTAGAGAAGGAAATTCCATTAATCCTATGGAAATGGTTTTTGTGGAGTATTTCTATTCATCATCATGAAGACAGTCCTTATCCCCACTTTATTCAGCAATGTTTACCATAGCTGAATTTCTTATTATGTGGGTTCTTAGAGATAATTTAATTCAACTTCACTTGTAAGGAAACAACAGCTCTGTACAGGCTAATGTGGGCCTTGAAGAGATGAGTCCTACACACTCAGGGAATGTGACAGAGTAATGTGTCCTCCCCTCCCTCCTCCCCTCCCCCCCCCCCCCCCCCCCCAGCAGGATATCCATGTCCTAATCCCAGAAACCTGTGAATGACTTTACAGGAGAAAAGAGACATTGCAGATGTGATTAAATTAAGTGTCCTGAGATGCAGAGATTTCTGTGGATTATCTGAGTGGGCCCAACACAAACACAAGGATCCTTAAGAGAAGCAGGAGGCCCAAAGTAAGAGAAAAAGGTGATGAAGAAAAGATCAAAGAGAGAAAGAAAGAGAAATCTTCAAAGATTCAAAGATGCCACATACTGGCTCTGAGAATGGAGAAAGAGGCCACAAGTCAGTGAATGCAGTCTCTAGAAGCTAGAAAAGGCAAGGGGACAAATTCTCCCCTAGAGTCTCCAGAAAGAACGTCAAGGACCTCTGACCGTCAGCACTGTAAAATAACTAAATTATATTGTTTGTTTGTTTTTTTTTTTAAAGTAATCTCTATACCCATTGTAGAGCTCAAACTCACAACCCTAAGATCAGGAGTCAGATGCTCTACCAACTGAGCCAGCCAGGCACCCCAACTTACACTGTTTTAACCCAGTAAGTTTGTTATAATTTGTTATAGCAACAAAAGGAAATTAATACAGGTAGTTTACAAGCCAGTCAGAGAGACTGGATGGCACAGGCAACTTTGATATAATTCAGTAAGTAACAAATATAAAATAGAAACACAAAAACAATGCTGTGGCAATGCTGATGAAGTGAGTACTTCTGGGTGGAGAGATTTAGGAAGCTTCCTGGAAGAGGCACTTCTGAGCCTTGAAGGACAGGTAGGATTTCCACAGGGGGAGATCCAGTAAACAGGAGGTAGAGGCACAGAGTTGGCTGGTATAGAATCAAACTAAAAGCTGACATCGGCCCTTGTGACCAGCGATTTTCTCAGAAATAAAAATTACCTGATTAAAATTTCATACATTCTACTCAAGATATAATAGTTTGCAAAAAAAAAAATTGTAACAATAGCCAACAACTATATGATACATGATAAACTATCCTAAGAGTTTAAATACAGAAATACAGATCTTGGACAAGAATTCCCTCTTTCCACAGAACATGTCATAGTCGGGAGCGAATCTGGCTCATTTTCAGACAGGCAGGCTTGATAGGGATGAACAGAAAAAATACTAAGGGTTAACTGAAGTAAACAAAAGGGCAATTATTTAAAAAGGCATCTGCTAACATTTACAAATTAGACACTTCCTACAACCATCTCAAGCAAGCTAAACAGAACAATGGAATCTAACTGAACTGACCGTACATAGCAGACTGGAGGCTCTGAGGGCTCATGTTGATGATGACGAAGACAACAGAATCCAGTCCCTTTTTGGTAGGTTTTGTTTGTCTGAAGTCAAAGGTCATGATCTTAAGTAATTTTGAATGGCTCTAACTTAGACTAGGTTTAAGCCACTCTGTTTTGGGAATTGGGAAGGAAGGAATAACATCGTCCAGATTGTTGACCTGCATCACCCAAACTCACCATTGATAGTCCTCTTAGCATCACTTATGGTGACAATGTTTTCCCAAGACGATACCTGTCCTCGGGTGCCTTAGCAATTACTTGCTTTCTTCTTTATCGTCTGGTGAAATCGATTCCCTTTTATACTGTTCACATTCGTTCCAGGAAAATTCACAGGAACAGCTGGTCTCCACTGGCCTGCTCCTGTAAGAATGGCCTGGAGCTTCTACAGAAGGGTCCACATCCGTACCATAGGCCCCTGGGTCCTGGGATAGAGCTACATGCTTTGGAGACCCACTTTCTTTACAAGAAGAACTGGGCCTGTTGCAGGTATCCTCATTCCTCTCACTGCCTGTCTTTCGGTCAAAACCCAGAAACGTAACCTCAGACTGGCTGCATTCGAATGGAACTTTCTGAGTCACTCCAACTTTTCTCAAACCTTTATCATGAGGCAGTGAATGATTATTCTGGTTTTCATCATCTTCCACTGGAATACTTGGTACGTTCTCCAAGAAGAGAGGAGAAGGACACCTGAAGGACTTTAGGGAGGTGGGAGGATCTTCAGCAAAATATAAGCTGGCTTGAGTACTTTCAAGAGTAGTTAGGACCTGGTTAACCAAGAAGCAAACAAACATGGAGTTAAGCTTGAATAACCTCTCCTTTTACCTTATTTCCATCTACCTGCTAAGGAATGTTCTTGTATTTTCATGAAATAAATTCAACTATAGAGTTTTGAATGAGAAGGTATTGAAGATTAGCTTAAACCCCTTCAGTTTAATGAGTAAATTAAGAGACTTGAAACCAAATATAAAAGAAGCTGCAATGAAGTAAACATCAAGGGACCTGAGTTAAGGCTTAGATTTGCCCCCAGCTGCTGTGGGACCTTGGGTGGGTCTCTGTCCATTTTTCACTTCAACCTTAATATGTGGAGTACCGGAAAGTGTCAGAGGACGGGGGACCCAATCCGTAGTTCTCAAATGCCAGATTTACATATAGGAGCTTTCTTAAAATACAGATCCCCTGGTCCCAACCTAAAGATCATCACTGAAAAAAATATGAAGATAGGGGCCCAGGAATCTGTATTTTAAAAGCTTCTCCGTTGGTTTGGACATGCAGCCCAAACCAAGAACTACTGACCTGATTTAAAAGAACATGTAGCCTCCCTTCACACACACGTCATTTTTAAAAATATATTTAGAGAGCTTTACTATTTGCAAAGTGCCTTCACATGCATTACCTCGTTTATTCTGCACAAACAATACTGTTATCCTCATTTTACAGATAATAAAGCTGAGGCTCAGAAAAGATCACTAGCCAGGAAGGAGCAGATCTGTTGCTTGACCTCAGATCTGGCTCCCAACTCCAGGTTTCTTCCACTATATATCTCACAGCTCTTTTTAAAAGGCCCAAGATACCAGGTCACATAGCTCTCACTGGTGGTGCCAGGCCTAAAATATAGCTCTCCTGACTCCCATGCCAGTGCTCTTCATATTCTGATTGTGCTGATCTCTTGTTGAAAACCCTTTCATGGCTCTGCTGTAGATTCAGGATAAACCCAAAATCCCAGAATGGAATTCACGTCCCTCTATCACCTGGAACTTTCTATGATTTTAAGCACTCCAGCTTTTGCCTCACCACCTCCCACTTCCGTGAACTACCTGCAGTATCAGTGCTGAAAAATCCGTTACCTCTGAGCTTTGCAAGTATAAATTCTCTTCGACTAAAATGCCTTTCTATTCTGACTCTATGCTCGCATGTTGACCTGGGCTTCCACCTACCATTATGCTTATCTCTCTGTACTGAAAAGCCACTTGAACTAATCTGACTCTCATTTGAGGCTGAGGGCAACAACTGTATCTTGATTACTGTTGCATCCTCCGTATCCAATACTAAGTCTGGCACATGCAAAGTAAGCACCAGCTACATATTTGTTGAACAAATAAACAACTAACTCAATGGATGATGAAATTGAAGAGTAAATTTTAAAAATCAATAGAGGAAATATGAAATGCATTTTTAATGGACCAAATCTCTTAATGAAGGTCGAATAAAATTCTCTCCAAGCTGCTCACTTCAGTCTTTTCATTAAATCTCTTGTGGTGCCCTATTCCCACGCAGCAACGACCTCTACCAGAATACCAAATAATGTGACTTGTTGACTTGGAAGAACCATTAGGTTAGAACTCTGTGTGAGGAGCTGGATTTGCCTCATTGATAAAGAATTCACTTAGACACACAATTTATCCAATTTAGATTTTTCCATGGTTCTGTGGGCTTGGTTTTGAGTAAAACCATGTGTACGCACTTCATCCATTGATGGTCTTAACTTTGCCCGCGAGGTAGCACACTGGCCTGCCAAAGAGAAGAGCTTGGCAGAGAAGTTCCGAGGACAGGGATGCACTTTCTTATCTAGAAATGAAAGACATGAATCGAGGCCTCTCTTCTCCATCAATTCCATAAGGAGATCCCTCTAGAAAGAGAAGAAGACAATTTATCTTTTAGAACTCTACCCCAAAAAATGACCAAGAGATCGGAACAGAGATGAAGACGATTCTCACCAGCTGGATATGCTTTGGATCATCTAACACCACTTTACAGCCTGTTAGAACCTCCATTATTACCTATAAAGAATACAGAGAAAGTCAACTACAAACATATGTAAGATATATACGCAGAATTAGTTGCAGTGATTAACTTTAACAATAGATATCGTTCATTCTAATTAATGACTTTATATTTTACTCTTTGATTACACAAAATTAATGTATAAGACGATGAGTAACAGTCAAAAGCCCTTAAAAAGTTCTTAGAATTTAGAGCATTCCTGGGAATAAGCTTTCCTCCTTTGTTGACTGGTACTTGGTACTTACAATTCCAAAGCTATAGACATCCGTTTTAATGGAAAGTTTGCCCTGTCTGATGTACTCTTCAGGCATGTACCACAGATGTTTACTGCTGCTGCTGGCCACGCTTATGGTACAGCTCTGGTGTTCCAGGTGGGGTCGGAAGTGCGCCATGCCAAAATCAGTTAGCTTGGGTTGAAACTGATCATCCAAAAGTATGTTTGCACTAAAATCATGATCGAGGACAAACAAGACAAAAACATCACAATAACATTCCGGTGGGAAAAAAACGACAAGCTCACCTTCATTTCTGGTTAATGCCAAACACTAACAAAACAAAGCCACGCACAGTTTTTCATGAACTAGAGGGTATTTTCTTATTCTTCTTAAAGTATAAATACAAGTAGTATATAAAACCCTAAAATGAAAACCTGGGTGCCTGGGTGGCTCAGTCAGTTGAGCGACTGACTGTTGATTTCAGCTCAGGTCATGGTCTCAGGGTCCTGAGGTCTCAGCCCCTGTTGGGGCTCCATGCTCAGCAGGCAGTCTGCTTGGGATTCTCTTTCTCCCTCTCTTCTCCATCTCTCCCCCGCTTCATGCGCACACTCTCTAGCTCCCATGCTGCCTCCCTCTCTCTCTCAAATAAATAAATCTCTTAAAAAAATGAAATAAAATGGAGACCTGACCTAGGAATAGTGCACTTTTCAAGTGTATAGATACATATAGGGCGTTGGCAGATAAAGCTGATGCTTTGTCAACAGGAAAAACTAAAGTTAACCAAAGCCACTTTCCTTGCGCCCTTCTGATACGCAGTAAGACCACTAACTGGGTTTTAATCAGCTAACAATCAAGTGCCTGTGATGTGCACAGAGCTCAGGAGCTTATCAGCTTATCAGCCTATCAGCAACGAGCCACCAACCTGCAGAGATGTGAGGAATCTTTGGCAGCCCCGTCTTACGGATAACCCTGGTCTACTGTCCCAGCTCTATGGACTTTCCAGGGACTAATGACAAAAATGTCTTTGAGTCTTATTTATTTATTTGTTTGTTTGTTTGTTTATTTATTCTTAAAAGATTTTATTTATTTATTCATAGAGACACACAGAGAGAGAGAGGCAGCGACACAGGCTCCATGCAGAGTTCCGGATGCAGGACTCGATCCAGGGTCTCCAGGATCACACCCCGGGCTGCAGGCAGCGCTAAACCGCTGCGCCACTGGGGCTGCCCTTGAGTCTTATTTAAAACATAAAAGGGCACCTGGGTGGCTCAGTAGGTTGGGCATCTGCCTTTGGCTCGGGTCAGGATCCCAGGGTCCTGGGATTGCCTGGCATTGGGCTCCCTGCTCAGCAGGGAGCCTGCTTCTCCCTCTCCATCCGCCATTCCCCTTTCTTGTGCTCTCTGGTTCTCTCTATCTCTCTGTCAGATAAATAAAAAAATATATTTTTCAAAAAATTAAAAAAAACCAAGTATCTACAGAGGTAAAGGCAAGGTGCTTAGAGTCAGTTTTGTCTCCTTGTCACAGAAAAATCTTAATAATCACTCAATATCTTGGCTGACAGTAAGGTAAGCATCAGCTTACTTTTACCTTCAAAGCGCCGCCACAGCAGGGATGGGAAAGGTTAAGCCCATGCATTTCACGTGGCCCACAGCCGGCGTGAGTCCCAGCCTGCCTTTCTCTGGCAATGTGGCCACGGGGGTTACTATACCCCATACGCCTCAATGTTGTCCTCACATGTGAAATGGGGCAAACAACAGAATTCACAGAACTGAATATAAGCAGCCTACTACCCAGCATAGGATAATGTTCAATAAATGAGAGGGAAGATGAAAATCAGTAACTCATGGTAAGAGAGCAGATGGGTATTGATAAAACAGGTGGGGAGGTGGGCCAAGAGAGGGTGATCTATTTCTCAGTTTTGCTTGGGGCTATTCAGAGCTGGCTTTTTTGTTCTCTGAAACCAAAGCTGCTAATACTAGGCCTGCCCATCCAAAATGCCAAGTGGTATATTTGTATACTACATATTGTTATCAAAGGTGGTAAGAGCAAGGTGCCTGGATGGCACCATTGGTCAAGCGTCCAACTCTTGATTTCCAGTCAAATCATGATCTCAGGGTCATGAGATTGAGCCCGGCATTGGACTCCACACTCAACGCAAAGTCTGCTTGAGATTCTCTCTCCTTCTCCCTCTGTCCCTCCCACTCATGTCTCTCTCTCTTTTCTCTCTGTAAAATAAATAATTTTTTTAATGCAGTAATAGCTACAGGATAAGAACAAGAAATTCTTAATCCTGAACAAATACTGGACCTTACAAAAGTTCCAGAAGTCCTTGCTGTCCCTGTACATGTAGGCTGACAGGAAGAACCTGGCTTCGCAGTCTGAGTTGCAGGTGTTCTAACCATCCAGAGTATTCAGAGTCCTAGTTCTATTTCGAGATTCAGAGTTGAGGCCTTTAAGAATTCTAGTGCGGGCTTTGTCTACAACAAAGTTGACAACAGCATGAAGACATTCCCCAGGACCCTTTATGAAGAACACATTCTAAACTTGATGTCACTCTCTGTCCTTTAAATGTGGCCAGGAGAATTGCAAAATCCAAAGAGCTCACCTCATTTATCAGTCCTAGGACCTTTATCTATTGTGTGACCCTTGCGTTTATAAGAACGTCAGTGAGGGCCTAACCCTTCAGTCTCATATCAGTAATCATAGTTCTCAGTCTTCTCCTTGCCTTGTCTTTTCTTCATATATTTGAAACACGGCAGCTTCTAAGGCCAGCCTGGGTCCAACTCATTTTTGTCACTCATCATCCATCTCACTTGGAAAATAGTGTTTTGTTTTGTTTTTTTAAATATTTTATTTATTTACTCATGAGAGACACACAGAGAGAGGCAGAGATACAGGCAGAGGGAGAATCAGGCTTCTTGCAAGAAGGCTGTTGAGGGTCTCGATCCTAGGACCCCGGGATCATGCCCTGAGCCAAAGGCAGACACTCAACTGCTGGGCCACCCAGGCGTCCGGGAAAATACTGTTGACTATCCTGACAAACCTCTGAACATGAGGAGTCCACTAGAGCCAGCCCCTGCCTTCTCTCCAGTTCCAGATAAGAACATTTAGTCCATAATTACTTCTTCCATAGGTATGTGTGCACTTCAGCTGTTCCCACCAAGGTGGGCCTTCTGGAGACCCCTTGATCATTTCGGAGGGCTGGGGGCTCTAATGCAGGAGCTTGCCAGCTGTGCCAGGAGGTGAGACGGGCAGAGAGGTCCCATTCCCAGAACCCTACCCTCTCCCCCTCCACTTCTGCTGCACTGACCACCCAGCTCTCTTCTGCACACACCCCCACCCTCTGCACGCACATGCTTGATTTCAGCAGAGAAGGACAGGAAAACCCTGAATGCCAGAGTTTCAGTGTCAAACATCTTGCCCTCTTCTTCCTCAACTCCAGCTCTAAAAAGCTTAGACCCACGAGGATGCAAAAGCTGAATTTATAAAACACTTAGAATTCCTGAAGAATAGATCTTTCCTGGGCACAAAAGAAAAAAAAAGGCAAGCATCAAAAACAAAATCCACAATCTGATTCTTTTATTTGACCCTCAGCAAAGCTGGTGGGGAGCTTTGAGCAACTGTTGACTCACGCTTCAGACACACTTAAGGAAAGTGGGGTAACCACAAGGGGTGATGCAATAAAACCCACAGAGGACTGTGGGCCAGTGAGAGGGCATCAGTAAGAATCTAGGGCACTGCATTTACACTTTCAATGAAGATAGTTGATGAAAAGACAAGTTGTTCACCAGCAGGCTTTAGTGCATAACACGAATTTTGAGTGCAGTGTTCTAAATAAAAGTTCTAAATAAAAGTCAACAGTGGCTGAGGAAGAAGCATGTTCTGTTTTAAGAAAGTAGGAACTGCAAAAGCCCCATCAACAACGAGCTCTGCCCGGATTCCTTCCCTCACTGCAGCCCTAAATAGAGCATTCATACACCGCCTTCAGCCATCATACAAGGTCAATGGAATATGTTTGTCCCGTGGGGGTAAAGACAGACCAGTAAAATAAAGACAACATAAAATAACTACAATCCTATAACAATATAGTTGAACAAAAGGGCAGCTCTCTAGCTACCGTGCTTACCAAGGAGATAGACAAGAAACACGTAATGGCCTACGCTGTCAATTTAGGGTTTTCACAACCTATTTCTTCTATTCTTTCCCACAAAGCTACTTGCTGAAACACAGACCATCACCTTTCTTTTTTTTTTTTTTAAGATTTTATGTATTTATTCATGAGAGACACAGAGAGAGAGAGGCAGAGACACAGGCAGAGGGAGAAGCAGGCTCCCTGTGAGGAGCCCGATGTGGGACTTGATCCTGGGACCTTGGGATCACGCCCTGAGCCAAAGGCAGATGCTCAACATCTGAGCCACTCAGGTGTCCCTCTAAATAATTCTTCTAGTAGAAGGATCGGGGTGGTACACGGAGGAGACGGGGAAAATCCTACACAAGGTGGTCAGTTTGCATCCTGACTCTGGAGAGTAACATATTTCATCTCTCTCTTGCCAAGGGCCTCCACCACAATTCTCTCTGGAGACTTGAACCTCCCACAGGGTACAAGAATTGCTTTCTTTGCTCACCAGTCTTTCTCCTGATTTAGCCAAAGCCCAGGGGCCTAAAATGTACATATAAACCATGATGATGCATCTAGATTATAGCGCAGAATTGGAATCTAAGTGCAAATACACATTTGACATGTAAGCACATGACTGGTTTTTTAAAATATGAATTTTTAAAGGATTTTAGGGGGAGTTATTGGTGCAAAGCAGCCTAGTCCCTGAGTGCCTGGAAAACTCTCTGGAAAAGTCTGGACTCCAACAAATTGGACTCAGAGATAAAGAGGACCCGCTGGCCTCTTCATGACAGCCTGAGGCAACAGGACATCTTGCCGTCTGTGTCACTGCTGTTACAACACCAAGACACCCCTCTCCAGATGAGGCAAGATCCAGCGTCTCAAGGAACCTATAGGTTACTGAAAAAGGGCATACACTCCCCACCCCAACCTTCAGCATGCAATATATCTGATGAAACTGAAGCTTTTTATTCCCCCTTTGGATTGTACAACCTTCTGCCTCTCTTCCATTGAACCCAGACAGGACTCAGGGACAGTATTAAAGGCTGCTGTTGCTTGACTGATGACTTATGAGACCTACGCTCAGCCATTAAATGGGTATTCCTGCATTAAATGTGAAATCTGGTCTCCAACCAAACTAGCATGACTTCCTTAAGGCTCAGTTTCCTCGTGGGTAAAAAGATCTGAGAATGCTTACCTCTCTGGGTTGTTACGAGGATTAAATGAAAAAATGTAATCAGAGTTCCTGATACACAGGGAGGGCCTCGGAATATACTCTGAAGGATGTAGGCTGGCCTTTGTCCATCTTACACCTGCCTTAAAATCCCAAGAAACTTGGTTGGGTATCTGTAGAAGTTCAAGGCACCAATGTGAAGTGACAAAGGTACAGGGGGTTGCAACAATGACCCTGGAGATCTAAGGATCCTTGGGTTAATTAGTTTCAGGGCATCTGCTGAGTTTCAAAATAGTTCCAGAGTTCTGGAAGAACCTGATTTAAAGTATCATTTCCAGATACTCTATGATCATGGAGAGAAAAAAGGGGTGTTTGGCACATATGCGTGCATGCGTGTATGCACTCCTGTGTATAAATAAATGAATGTTGGGGTTTAAAAACACTGATGATAAACAAAAATCAAAGGAAAAATTTAAGTTTATGTACGATTTAGCTGCGCTGGCATCTCTTCGGAAAAAAATAGACATATTTGGAAATTTTATAAGAAGGGAGACACTTGAGGAAAATAGGAAAATCTGAGGGAAAAGAATTTTTATATCTAAAATGTTTCTGAAAAACAAAAGTGGGTGTTTTTTGGGAGGTGGGGGGAGATGGGAAAGGAGAAGGAGGAGACTCGTCAATTAAACAATGAACTAATCAAACCAACAGACTTTGCATTCCCTGCAGATTTTGCATCCCTACTAGACACGGAGCTGCTTCTTCTACTAGACACCATCAGGTCTGGGGGGAAAGGCGGAGGGACAAGGGTGTCACGGTCCTAGGAAGGGGCCACCGCCCTGTGGCCTCCTCGCCTCCCTCCCAGCCACCAGGGCTCTCGTCCCTCACGAAGGAAATTCCCCACGCACCCTACTACCACCAGGCGTCTCTGATCCAATTCCCTTTTTAAAAAATTCATTTGTGAGCACATGGATTTCCCCCTCTTCCCTTTCCTAGACCACCTCCCTCGTACGAAAGGCTGTTTCACTTGGCAGGAGACACATGGCAATATGGCCGGAGAACATGATCTTATAGGAAACATTAGAAATGTTCACCGAGATTATCTCGGCTTTGGAAACATTAACAGGAATGAATGCCTGGGCTGAAAAATGCCGAGGATAAAATGCATTTCAATTTAAAATCGTTCATAAATGTGAAAACAATTAAGCTGGCTAAGGGATAGGCTGGAAATAACAAGGAGGTTTACTGCTTTCAGATGCTTTTATGTGATCCTGTAATTCAAAAACATCTTCGTTTCCCAAATAACAGAGACTTTGCCAAGAACAGAGACTTCAACTCTTCAAGATTCTTTTCTTCAAATCCTTTTTCCTCCTTAAATTCCACCATCTGGAAATGAATTTTGTTTTTATAACATTCTCTTTGAAGAGTTCAAATTACTAAGACATTTTTGGGCTAACTAAACCACCAGGCTTCTTGAAAATACCTTTGAAATGTGGGCTTGGCTTCCTCCTTGGGTGTTCTGCAGCTGTGTCCTTGACAGTGTCTCCTTAGAAGATATTTATTCTCGCTGCTTGAACAAGACGAAGATTACGAATGCAGACTTTCAGGCCTACTCTCCCTCTCAAAGCCTCCTGCCTACCACTGCCATTTTCACTAGGAATCCAACGTCAGCATTTCCAAACTTGCACATCCTAGTTACGGTCTCTTCCCCATCCAATCTCCCGGTCTCTGCCCATGAAACCAGCACGCTCCCAGGAATCCCGGCCAGGAACACTGCATTGCCTCAAAAGACCATGATTGTTGGACCCACACAAACATGGAACTCCGCCTCCTTCCCCATCTACAGACATGGGACAGAGGCAGATGACAAACCGCTGTGACTCTGAGATAAGGCCAACCATGTGCACACTCAGGGCTGCTGGGAGGAGTGAGTTATTCGGTAGGCTTTCAGGTCAGGTGTGAAGTCAGGCTGGCTTTCACAGAGTTCCCTAAGCTGTCTGCAGCCCATCGGCTGCCCCGACTGCATGAGCACATACCAGTGCAGGTGGGATAGACGGTGCTTATCACTGTCTGGGCACTTTCCCTTCACCTGCAGAGTACTCTTCTTCCCTCCCTTATTTTCATTCAAATCCCCTATTGCCGCCTACACACCCCTTCCTCCATGAAGTCTGCGCCCCACCACTCTGAATTCCAGTGGCACCCCCTTTCTCAAAGTTCCCGCGGTGCAGCCTGCACTATACCATGTGGCGCTTGCTCAGAGACCAGCTTCTGTTGTTTACATAAGCTTAAAGTCGAGCCTATAGAAGACACCAAGCAAACATCTGTCGATATAATCAGTTTGTTAATTAAGAGAATTTGAAACCATAAGTGGACCCAGAACACTCTGCACATGGCAGATTTATGGCCCAAATGCTGCCAAAGCATCTCTTCCTATTTTCTTGGCAGACATCACTAACTGAGTTCAGAATGCACCCACCCCCAGGTTCCCTTTCAACCTTGCAGGTGGGAAGTCAGTACCAATCAATCAGCGGTGGAATGTGAGATGAAACAGATTTGTCATCACTGCTAGAGTGTAATCATTTCCTTTTCAGATGAGGTAAATGAGCCCACATGCTCGAAATGACTTGGTTTTTGCAAAATAGCTTGCTAATGGCAGAGCCAGGACTGAAGTCTAACCCTCCTTTCTGTTTGCTACTCTTTCAATTTACCACAGTGAACTGAAAAAAACACCTTTTATTCAGCTACTCATAAAAGACTAAGAAACTGTTGATCACCAAGCAAAAGTGAAATGAAATTTATCTCTTCTTTTCCTCAGGTACGTACAGATCATTGCAGTGGCAAAATAATGGTTAATGGGTGAGTCACAGGAAGACAGATTTTTAGCTCAAAATAAATGGAGTTGCAATCGTTAGGGTTGCACCCCAATGGAGCATGAACAACACACTGTGCAAGGGTCCAAGGACAGGCTGGATGAGACATGTAGAGTCGGTCTCCATGAAGTAGGAGGGATTACAGTTACTGCCAAGCCTTGGCCTGGGCTTTGCATTCATTATCTCACTTCATCCCCACAACTCTGGGAGGAGGTGCAGTAGTCACCCATTTCCAGACAAACCCTTAAATAAAAATAAAAAAAAACATGATATAGAAGTAAAAAATAAACCATTATTAAAAAGCCATAGCCTCTCCATCTAAATAAAAACTTTTTATATTTTGATAGGTTTTTATCTTCTGTTTTAAAGTAGGCTCTGTGCCCAGCACAGAGCCCAGTGCAGGACTTGAACTCATGACCCTGAGATCAAGCCCTGAGCTGAAAGCAAGAGCTGGTGGCTTACCCGGCTGAGCACCTAGGCGCCCCTTAATCTTGTTAAAAAATTCATGAGTTTGTAGTTCTATAAAGTTACAACTGTATACTATATACTAGTTCAATTTGGCTTTTTTCACTTAATCTTACTTAATGCACATTGTTCCGTGTTATTCCATACTATTAAAAACATTGTTTAGTAAAGTCAAATAATGTATGACAAACTCTCCTGCAATTCATCAGTTTGAGATCCAAATGCAGAAAATAAAGGTAACAGTATCTTCCATTTCATACTCCATCAAAAAAAAAAAAAGGGCACTGACTTCGTCGTCCTAGAGAAGGTCACTGTTAAACACATTTTGAGATGTCCTTTATCGAGCCAACTATCAGGGCTGTGCAATGAAATGACATTGCTTCTAGAAGCTGCCCTTCCTTACAAAGAATGAGAAAATTGATAGGACACAGGCAGGAGAACAGGAACCTCAGATTTTCCTCAAAGCACCAAGCTGTACAAACAGGGACCAAGAGCCAGGAAGGCCCAAGTTTAGAGCAGAGTGAAGAGCTCATTTAAAAGATTCGGGAGGGTAATCTGGGTCAGCCAATTCACATTTGGTCAAGACGGCTGGAGGCTGAATGTCATTACCGTCAGATGTTCGGTGCCCTGAATGAAATGAATTGGTCTCATTCCAGGGTCTAGAGAACAGGTGCACACAAGGAAGGGGTGGGGAATCTACTGTTAGAGTTGGTACTAATTAACATCCTTGCTGGCAGGCTCAGCAGAGAGGCCAAGAGTTCACTGGCTGGAGAAGGGGCTGCTTTGTTCTGGAATAGACAGGGACATACTGATGAGTCCTCTGAAACCAAAATCTCAGAGAAATGCCCAGAGTCCAGGAACTCCACATCCTGACATGTTCCCGGGGTGGACATAGTGCCACATAGATGGTTATGTTTGAGTCCTTGAACCCTTTGGAAGCCCCCGAAAGGCAACAATCATCAGCAGCCCCTTCACCAACTACAAAAATGAAATACATTGTTAGCACATTTCCAGTTTAAATCCTGCCTCTTCCATGAAATGCTCCATCTCGGACCCTCTCTTGGGTCCCATTGGGATCCATTCTCAATCTCTCTTGGTGTTGCGTACCTGTAATGCTGCTGGGCACTCTGTCTGGCAGGGTTACTGGAATTATTTTATAGTTGGCCACATCCAGAGAAGCCCCTGAGATCTAGCCTGGAAGAAATAGCCTCCTTCTAAGTATGAGACACTGTAAGAGACTCCACAATCATTCTGTTCCCACCTATAGTCCCAGAAATGCTCGAGTCCCTCGTAAGAGCCTAGCTTATCTTACCAAGGTCCTCAGGCTGGTTCACCCCTGCCCCCCAACATTCCTCATCCCTCCCAGAAGCCCCTTCCTTCATTCTTGTCCCTTCCTCTCCACTCAACCCATCTGTCTCGCTTTCATTATACTCTTGGCAACTCTTTACTCGACTCTTCCCCTTGAACAAATGATTGCCTCCACTAGGAATATTCTCTCCTGTTCTTTCAACCAACCTACTGCCTTGGCCCATCGGGGCTCGGAACTCTGTCATTAGAATGAGGCTTCTCAGCCCAGGCAGGCATTGGGCATCTTTAGTGGTGCCCTATATATTTTTCTGTGTTTGTGTTACTGCTCTGATAACCAGGTTGAACCTTCAAGGACAAGACGATGATCACTGACATCTACCCCATGTGTTCTAATACGATGCTCTGCATACAACAGATGTTCCATAAGTATTTGTAAATTAAACATGATTTTCAAAATGTTCAATAAACATGTTGACATAGAAGTGATTTTTCTTAAAACAGAGCTTAGTTTGTGGGTCTACTTCTCTCTCTCCTTTTAAAGATGTTATTTATTTGTTTGTTTATTTATGTGAGGCACAGAGAGAAAGGTAGAGACACAGGCAGAGAGAGAAGCAGGTTCCCTGTGGGGAGCCCCATGTGGGACTCTATTCCAGTCCCTGTGGGACTCTTTGGCCTTGAGCTGAAGGCAGACTCTCGACCACTGAGCCATCCAGGTGCCCCATGTGGGTCTACTTTTCAAACACAATAGATAGATGATAGAGGTAAGTACCAAGTATAGAATGTTTGTGTCCCCCTCCAAATTCATATACTGAAACCCTAACCCCCAGGAGGATGGTAGGTAGAGGTGAGACCTTTGGGAGGTGATTGGGTCAAGAGGGCAGGGCCCTCACAATTGGCATTAGTAACCATATAAAAGAAGGCCCAGAGAGACCCCTTGCCCCTTCCATTCTATGAGGACACAGAGAAAAGATGGGCATCTATGAATCAGAAAGTGGATCCTCACTAGACACAGAATCAGCTGGTGCCATGGTCTTGGACGTCCAGCCTTCAGAACCATGAGAAATGAAAGCGTGTTGTTTATAAGCCACCCGTTTTCTAGTATTTTGGTTATAGTGTCCCGAATGGAATCAGACAGTGGGTAGAAGAGGGGTAAGTAAAAAAACAGATTGGCCATCATATCTCTTAGCCTTTACCACCGCTATTCCTACCATGTCTTCACTAATTATAAGAGAAGCTACCATTTGATGAGTGTGTGATGAGTGCATACTCTTTGCCAAGCACCATATGTATTTTATTTCATTTAATCCTAAGAGATAGATGCTATTACTCTTATTAGCATCATGCAGAGGGAAAAACTGAGGCTTCCAGAAATTTGCTGAGAACCACGTTAAGCGGAGAGTCAGCTTCTTAAATCAGATGTCTCGGAGACACCAGGAGATAGTGAGCTAAGAGGAAGGGGTGAGAAGAAGGTGGGGAGGAAAGTAGATGAAAAAGAAAAATGATTTGGTTCCGTTTTGCAGAGCACACGGCAGTCAATCTGTCCCCGTGAGGGCAGTGGCCGCAGGGGTGTGGCTCAGATCCCTCTTTCAGGGGATCCCTGGGTGGTGCAGCGGTTTGGCGCCTGCCTTTGGCCCAGGGCGCGATCCTGGAGACCCGGGATCGAATCCCACATCAGGCTCCCGGTGCATGGAGCCTGCTTCTCCCTCTGCCTATGTCTCTGCCTCTCTCTCTCTCTCTCTCTCTCTCTCTGTGACTATCATAAATAAATAAAAATTAAAAAATTTAAAAAAAAAAAAAAAAGATCCCTCTTTCAGGACCCAGGGACACCACAGGTCCCCAGCCAGGGAGGGGTGGCTGTTGACAGCGCACTAACCCCTACCTGGAACCTGCCCTTGGTAGGAGGGAACTGCCTCGTCCAAGTCATAGTCACAGCCCCACACGCAGGGCTAGTCAGACGCAGGGGTGCAGAAGCCCAAGCGCCTGCTCCACTTTGGCAAGTTCTCGAAGGGCCACCCAGCACCAGTGCTCCCTATGGCGTTGATTAGGCCTCCACTCCAAGACCCCAGCGCAGCTTCTCCGGTTGCCCCAGTCCACCTTGCTCCATCCCTCCCTTACTTCTATGGTTCCTGGGAACACTCTAAAAAACCTCCTGCCGGGCAATCTGTCCTCTGAGCCTACTTCCTGGGAACCTGGCCAAAGACACCTACCCACACCGAGAAAGCGGGTATCAGGGCCAGGGCCTGAGCTCTCACCTGATCCCTGGAGAGAGATGCTGCTGGGCAGGCCCACAGCTGTGGTGATGCTGGCTCGGCCACAGGCTGAGGCCAGGTCTGGACCCCTCCACCCTGACACTCCCTTTGTGCCAGTGGGTGCCTTTCTCTGCCCTCACAAGTACCAGAACCTTGATCTATCATTTCTCACCCCTCTCCCATCAAGCTCTCCTTTCAGGAAAGGATTTGATGAACTCAGTCACCCAAAAGAAAAATGAATATTAATGTATTACCGCCTGCGGCTGAAAATAAGCAAGGCTCATTTTAAGTATAAACCAAAGGAAGGACAGGTGTAGAGGAAAATGCTGGATATTTATTTATGCAGATACGACATACATAAGCATCCACTATGCTGAGCTGGGGGTGAGGAAGGGGGATTGCTTCTGCCCTTTGGAACTGACCCCCCAACACCATGGCTGTGCATCTGGGTCCCAGGTCCCGAGAGGGAGCACCCACTGTGTGCTGATTCTATGGGGCCACCAGAGCTGATGAACTGTCACACCGCCACGGGAGCAGATGGCCCTGGCTTGTTTCTGCACACCCCCAGGACTCCGGAAAAATCTAGAGTCTTTTCATATAGAGTTCATTTCACCAGAAACACAAAGAAGTAAGCAACCAGTCCCTCTTTTGCTCACCTCAAAAGCACACTAAAAGCTTTTTTTTTCAAGATCCCAGGGGATGGTTCAGAAGAGACAGAAGCCTTTTAAATTCAGTTATCCCTGCTAGGCAGCAAAGGTGTATTTATCTACTTTTGACTGATTCAAGATGAAGGGCACACGGGAAAAATTCACCAAGGGGATTTTGCTACAGAGTATCTACTCTCTGTCTGAATGATTCTTTAGGTCTAACTGGAGAAAAAAAAAAGAGAAGAAAGAAAGAAAGAAAGAAAGAAAGAGAGAGAGAGAGAGAGAGAAAGAAAGAAAGAGAAAGAAAGAAGAAAGAAAGAAAGAAAGAAAGAAAGAAAGAAAGAAAGAAAGAAAAAGAAAGAAAGAAAGAAAGAAAGAAAGAAGAAAGAAAGAAAGAAGAAAGAAAGAAAGAAAGAAAGAAAGAAAGAAAGAAAGAAAGAAAGAAAAAAGAAAGAAAGGAAAGAAAGAAAGGAAAGAAAGAAAGAAAGAAGAAAGAAAGAAAGAAAGAAGACGTTGCTTCTAATTTTCTCATGTCTCAAAAATGAACAGCAGAGTCTCGGCTTGGCTTGTCACACATGAATAGGTAAAGCTAGGAGGCTGCAGGCTCCGTGGAATCAGCAAGACCCTGGGGACTCAGTGACAAAGAATTTTAATTACCGTCGACTGTCTACTGCTGTTATCTTGCTGGGAATCTCCATAGAAGTCACTTAACCTTCCCTTAAAACTCACTTATGAAGAAAAAAGGGAGATTCATACAGGTTCATTTCAAAGTTTAGTGTCAGGTATAATTAATAAAATACACAAAACTGTCTATCCTATGTTATTCGTTAATAATTCCCAAAGATAATATAAACTCTCCCTTTGGCCATATAAATGTAGCATTTTACATTGGGTAGATACAATTTTCATTAATAAAAAAATTGACTCTCTATAATGTACACCTGAAACTAATTAGGAGTCATATGCCATTATACTTCACTAAGAAAAAAGTCAGATTTTAAATACTTAGATGAGAATTTTTTTTCTTTTTTAATTCTATTTATCTTGAGAAAGAGAGAGCGAGCACATACACAGCAGGCGCGGGGGGTGCAAGGGGTGAGGGAGAGAGAGAATCCCAAGCAGACTCCACACTGAGCACGCGGAGCCCCACACAGGCTGATCCGTGACCCTGAGACCATCACCTGGAGACCATGACCCAAGCCAAAACCAAGAGTTGGATGCTTAACTGACTGAGTCATCCAGGCGCCCCCTCTTAGATGAGAATTCTTTTTTTTTTTTTTTTTAATTTTTTTATTTATTTGTGATAGTCACACAGAGAGAGAGAGAGAGAGACAGAGACATAGGCAGAGGGAGAAGCAGGCTCCATGCCGGGAGCCCGACGTGGGATTCGATCCCGGGTCTCCAGGATCGCGCCCTGGTCCAAAGGCAGGCGCTAAACCGCTGCGCCACCCAGGGATCCCTAGATGAGAATTCTTAATCCTTATGCACACACATACCAGGGAAACTGCAGGTAGAAAACAGCGTGAAGTCTGACTCACCTGTGCTGATGAAAAGGGCTTTTGGGTGCAACCTCAAGCTTTGGGATAATTTACCTTGATACACTGCCACAGATGACTGAGCACGGCTCCGTGTTGTGCAAGTACTGAATGGCTCTGGCTGTTCCCAATAAAACACTGATTCGAATGTGCCAAGAGAGTGGGGCCGTGTTACCCTAAAAAGACAACAGTAGTTGGTTTAGGAGTGGAAGGTGTGTACCCACACCTAGAGGTATGCCAAAAGAGAAGCAGATGGTGAGGTGGGGTGAGGTAGGGGAATGAACATTTTGGTTTGCCATAACCTATTTGTAATTTGAGATACGTTTTCCTCTACTACCAACAGTTCTAGGCCTTTTCGTAGTCAATGGGAATATCCAATAATTTTAACATTAGTTTAATCAAAATATGGCTCGTAAGGTAACTAGGTTTAAATGTTCATTAAATAAGGGGCCACTAGGCGGCAGTTGGGTAAGCATTTGACTATCAGTTCAGGTCTTGATCTCAGGGTCATAAGTTCAAGCTCAACAATGGGATCCACCCTGGGTATGGAGGCTACTTACAATATTTTTTCATTAAATAAGATTTAAAAATTACTTGTGGCATCATAGTGTGGGTAATTGAGAATACTCTGTTTTTATACTTACCCTAACTAAAATTTGACCTTAAACATACACACATACCAGGGAAATTGCAGGTAGAAAATAGCATGAAGTCTGACTCACACTTCATTCATATTGAGAATGAATTTTTAAGCTTCTCTTTCAAAAACATGAGAAATCAAGGCATTATTCAACCTCTTTCTCTTTAAGGAGGTTATATCACCTTTATGTCTACCCTTTGTACTGAACGCTACTTTGTGCGAAGCTATGTGAGTAAGAAATAAGGGTAGTTAATGTAAACTCATTTGAGATATGGAATCAATCAATAAGGAGTAAGGACTCAGCAAGTCTTTTGGCCACCGTGCTGCACAGCACACAGTCACTCAGGTATTTAGGCAGGCTTTTTTCTTTTTTTTTTTTTTTTTTAGAGTAAAATAATTAATCATGGAAAGTCCTCTACTTCCTTGGGAAACACATTGTTGGCTATCCCTTCATGTGAATCCATAGTGGCCTGCTGGATCCTACAGGAGGTTTCAGCAGCTTCTCCAGGGCTTCAGGGGGTTAGAGCATCAAGGGGGGGTCAAGGTGTGACTTACTACACACTGCAATCTGTCAGAAAGGGATCCGTTTCTCATATATGGATATACCAAGCAGAACTTCTCATTCTCTGTAAAATAAGCAGCCAACTCCAGTATGTTTGGATGATGAAACCTTGAGAGAAAAGATGTTTAAATCCATCAGATTATTTACTCAAATAGGAAACGAACCGCACTGTGGTCTGGGGGCGATAGGGTGGGCTAGGGAATGGGTGTAAAGCAGAATATAGATTTGGCCCAGGGGGAAGTAATCTCATTGGACACATGGCACAGATTTATTCCCCAAATTGGTCTAAAGAGCGCAGCTCTGCTGAGCAGAGAGTCTGATACAGGCCTCGATCTCACGATTCTGAGGTCATAACCTAGGCAGAAACCAAGAGTTGGACGCTTGGCCAACTGACCCACACAGACGCCCCAAAACTATTTCTTGAATGGCTGTATCATCACAGTGGAACCCAGGTAACAACTGTGAAATATAAAACGTGAACTTCACGTGTTCCACAAACTCAGTTCAATTTAATTATTTATTGAATGCCTACTATGTTCTAGGCATGCTTGGGGAAATTAAAATAAAGCTTTTTTTTTTTAAAGATTCTATTTATAAAACCTTATTATTAGTTTCTTCAATGGCAAAACTTTCCTATAAAACACACATACGCACGTCTTCAGATTTCTTTCCTTCCTCCTTCCTTAAAGAAGTATGTCTTGTATGTGTGTGTATGGACCCGCACAGAGACATATTTTACTTGTAAACAGATCAAAAATGCCTATGGCATAAGACCCCTTATACCTAGTATAATACAGACTCTCACTACGAAATGAAAAGCAATGGACTGAAAAAGAATTGAGCTGGCGTATCTGGCTGCCTAAACAACTGATCTATACCACTGCCTGGTCCGTCTTGCACCTTAAAATAATTCAGAGACAGAAATCTTTTTTGGAAAGCAGACAGCAGACCTCATATAGACACAGCCATGGCCTGGTGCTCTGCTCTCCTGCTCACAGAGCAGAAATGACCATTTGCTTATTTTTATTTT
This sequence comes from Canis aureus, assembly GCF_053574225.1. Lineage (NCBI taxonomy): Eukaryota > Metazoa > Chordata > Mammalia > Carnivora > Canidae > Canis > Canis aureus. Next base: position 10,909,375 of record NC_135621.1, on the reverse strand, counting down.
TTTATTTTTTATTTTTTAATTTTTTTTTTCATTTGCTTATTTTTAGATATGACCAATCTAGCAGAAAAACGGACATGGTACAAGTCAGGGAGGTGTGGAACATGGAGCAGCCATAGAGAAAGACTGCTGACTTTGTATCTACGGACCCTTCTCACCTATCCTTTCACTACAAATTTTGAAGTCAATGGGATTTTAGATTATATAGAGCTCAATGTATTCGGATACAGTAATTTTAAAATCAATTCAACAAGTATTTGTTGAGTGCCAGCTGCAGACAAAACCTGCCAGGAACCATGTTGTAGTACATCAACAGACTTGAACGACAGACAAACCTGGTTTGAATCTCTGGTCTTCTTTTTAGCAGCTGTGTGAACTTGGGCACGTGATTTAATTAATCTCCGTGAGCCTGTTAATCTTTGCTATGGTCTGAGTTGTGTCTCTCCCCGACACACCTTCACCCTCCCTCCACCCAGTTCCCATTTAAAGCCCAAACTCCAACGTAAAGGTGTTTGGAGAGGCCTTTGAGAGCCAGTCAGGGTCACGATTAGATCCCTCACGATGGGATCAGTGCACTTATATGAAGAAAAACTGGAGAATCTGCTCCTTCTCTCTCCATCATGTCTGGACAGAATTAGAAGACCCTTGTCCGCAAGCCATAAAGAGCACCCCATCAAGAACCAAATCTGCTTTGATTGTGGACTTCTCAGCCTCCAGAACCACAAGAAAGTAAATTCTGTTTAAGTCACCCTGTCTCTTTTGTGATGGCAGCGCTAACAGATGAATATTCTTCAACTCTAAACAATAATTAAAACATCACTTCCCAGAACGCCTGGGTGGCTCAGTGGTTGAGCATCTGCCTTTGGCTCAGGTGGTAATCCCAGGGCCCTAGGATAGAATCCTGCATCGGGCTCCCTGCAGGGAGTCTGCTTCTCCGTCTGCCTCTTTCTGTGTGTCTCTCATGAATAAATAAGTAAAATCTTTTTTAAAATTTTTTAAAAATAAAACACCACTTCCCAAGTTTCTTATGAAAATTAAATGAAAAGTTAACTACTTAGCCAAATGTCAGGTCCTTAAAAATTATTAGCTCCCTTCCCACCCCTTGGGAAAGGAGAGAAAAAAAGGAATCCGATGCCACATCCCAACGAGTTTACAATCCTAAGGGACAATGGTTAAGAAATTCCCTTAAAAAAAAAAAAAAAAAAAAGAAATTCCCTTAATATTGAACAAAAAAAAACTCATCTTCAGGTCTCAGCTTAGACGTGACTTTCTCTGGAGCTCCCAGGTTACCACGCTCCCCTCTCTCAGCACTCTATACTTCATCTCACCACTTCGCTTACTGAAATTGCCTGTTTACTTAGGTACTTCTCTCCTAACCCCACCCCAGGCAGCATGTTGTGGGAGGAGAGGGCTATATCTGATTTATTCATTAATAAATATCTGAGAAGGAGACTGAAGATGATTTAGGAAAGGAGTTGGAGCTTCTCAAAAAGGTGGGATCCACTTCCGTTTCCACATCTTCAAAATGAGGATAAGAGTATTTACTTCACAGGACTGTTGTAAGGATTAAAGAATGTAAAGTACTTGGAATAAAGCCTAAAACTAAATAAATATTAGCAATATAAATAATAATAGCACACCAAGAATATTCAAGATCATAGAGTGGTTAATTCTCTCTAAAGTCATATATAAATACCTTCCAGAACAAATCCAACTGGATCAGATATATAAATGTAGAAAATGAAACCATAAAAGTACTTGAAAAAAACATGGTAGAATTATTTTATAACTTTTCACCAGAGAAGGTCTTTGAAACTGTGATATAAAATCCACAATCCATAAAAGAAAATATAGATTAAATTCAACTACATTAAAACCATTTCCACAGAGCAAAAACTAGAATAGGCAAAGACAAATGTCAATCTGGTAAATATATATATATATATTTGTATTATATAAATATATATATATATTTGTATTTCATGAGATTAAGACTAATTTTCTCTAATATATAAAATGCTCCTACAGATCATTAAGAAAAATACCAATAGCCTAATATTTTTTTAAATGGGCAAAGAATAGCATCAGATATTTCACAGAAAGGAAATATGTCTCCTAATATGTGAAAAGATTCACTCATAATACACGAAGAAATTTAAACCATACTGAGAAACCATTTTCACCTAGCACACTGGCAAAAATTAAAAGTAAAGAATAAACGCTATATTGGCAAAAATATGGGAGCCAGGAACTCATATGTATGCCTGCTGTAAGTGTAAATTGGTACTTCTTTTGGAGGAGAATTTGGTGTTATGCAACACATATAACCATTTGACCCTGTAATTATATTTATGGGAACTTAGATATACTCAAACGGGTACAAAATAACATACAGACAAGCTTTTCTTATTGCAGCATCATGACTTTCTAATATTAAAAGATTAGGAAAAAACCCTAAAACTCCATCAATATGAGAATGGGTAATTAAATTACAAGACAGAATACAATGGAATATCAAAATAAGCAAAGTGAACAATGTATCTCTGCTACCCCTGGTGTGAAAATAAGAAAACTAAATACATACATGCTCATGCATAAAGTTATCTCTGGGAAGACATACAGAAAACTGGTAACTGTTGCCCTGGGGAAATCAGCTGGGTGGTTACAGATAATAGTGGGGAAAAACAGTCTGTTTTTGGTTTACCCTTTGGCACTTTTGGAATTTTGAAATATTCCGACTTATTATATATGCATTAGCAAATAAATAAAACTTAAATACAGAAAGCTTCTACTATTATGATTTGGGTTTTAGTTATTTGTTGACTAAATGATATGCAGTAAGTTTTTTATGATTAGACTTCTAATATTTTGATTTCTGGTCTGGGGCCTAAAAGAAGGATGTAGTACAATGCCTCCTCCACCACCCACTTCACATATTGCTTTAGAAAACATCTGAAAAGAACATTTTCTTTTCATAAAGGGTGATGAGTGAGCTCTATAGGGTTAAGGGCCTTCGATGAGCAAGGCTGCACAGCTGCAGATATGAATATATATGAAAATGAAGTCATTTTAGTTTGTCTCTGAGGACTCCCAGGCTCATGAATGAATTCCCAGAAAATAATATGCACATCAAAAGCACTTGATTTCTTTGTCTAAACTCTCTTCCTGAAGAGGGTTATACTGATGAAACAGTTTCTTGACTAAAATGTCTCTAAGGAAGAGGGAAATGGTAAAATATATACAACTCTAATGTTCTAGGAGTTATTTTACATTCAGCCATGTTAGTCGCACATGATTTAACCCACTTCCTGGTGACGGTTTCTTGTTAAAATGTGTTCAAGTGAATTGTGTGAATGGTCTATTTTAAAATATATTCTCAGGACTATGCGAAAGCAGATGTCAAAAACATACCCAATGTTCAAATATCCAACCCACATTTATTGCATGCCAGCCATGCCAAGCACTGTGCTGTAGAATCAAAGATGCAAAAAGATGAAAACCAGGCACAGAGGGAAAACTTGCAGACGAAATATACTCACAGTAGTAAAACTTCAAGCTCAGATAAAAACCGCTTCCATTGTTTCTTACATTGCATTTTTTTCTCCTAAATATCACACAGAAAAATAAGAAAAGAAAATTAAGCAAAGGATCTGTAATTCTGGGATTCTTAACCCAGGCTCTAGTCTTCCTGAAACACAGCTGATGTTTTTGATGTAAATGCATATAAACATTTTTCTGGGGAAAGGATCCTTAGCTGTCATCAGATTTGCAAAAATCCATCAACTCCCCAGCCGATTGAGAACCACTGCTCTTGAGTTCGAAGTCTTTCATGCAACGTGTCACGTTGCTATACTTTACATTCAAACCCTTTTACCATATTCTGTATGCATTTTCATAAATTCAAAAGTTTTATATATGTATTTAAATAAAATCCCATGCTAGAACCTGCCCACTTGATCTCACAGAGAATCCAGTTTGTCTTGGCTGCATTCTGGTTAGAAGTGATTTTACTAATTTGGCATTTACCATTTGGGTCATTTGGATATGACAATTCCAGTTTACCTTCGTATTAATTTTGAAAAAAAAAATGGGCTTACTAAGACACTGAAAAACATAACTCCTTACTTCAAAGGAGTTTCAGAAGCTAGCCCAGTGCCTGACACGTAATTGAATAAATATGAATTATTTATTAGTTTATTGAATAAATTAATGAATTTGATGATATTGTATGAGCACCTACTCTCTACCTGGTATTGTTCTTGATGGCTTGCTAACCCTTATGTCCCGGCAGGTCTCTGCATCTCCAGGTCCTAACTTCTACTAAGAAAGAGTTAAATATTCTTAGGCTCCATCAGCTGTAAGTTTCTATCATTTGTAAATTGAAAGACAGGGCAGGGTTTTTAGAGCTCTGTTCTCAGGAAGAAAGGGAGAGAAATCCAACAGGAATTCTGGAAGCTATTTTCCAAGTTAATCCAGGAAGTCAGAAACAATAAACTAGGCTAACAAATCATTTTCAAGGACCGTTTTATGAGAATTTACATTTTAAAAACCCATTGTCCTGGGAGCCAGGTGGATTGGGTCTCAGTCCTATTTCTAACACTCAATATTTGTGACTTTGTGTCACTTAATATCCGTGAGGTCATTGTTTTCTTTTTTTTTTTTTTTTTTTTTTTTGAGGTCATTGTTTTCTTAATCTGAAAAATGAAGGGGTTAGTTTTTGTGTTCATGCTAACCTAGTACTCTTAATGCTCAAGGTTTGATCTGTGAATGAGGAATCATTTCACTGGGAGCTGGCGAGGAATGCTGAATATCAGGTCCCTACCAGGTCTGCTGAATCAGAATCAACACTGTAAGAGCTCCAGGTGATCTGTACGCACCTAACTCACGCATCTTGTACATTCCCCCACTTCAGTCCCTTGAAGAAAGGTTACTGGAGTTAATGTCCCAATATTACAAAACCACATTTCTTTAAAAAACAAATGCTCGGGATCCCTGGGTGGTGCAGTGGTTTAGCGCCTGCCTTTGGCCCAGGGCGCGATCCTGGAGACCCGGGATCGAATCCCACGTCGGGCTCCCGGTGCATGGAGCCTGCTTCTCCCTCTGCCTGTGTCTCTGCCTCTCTCTCTCTCTCTCTGTGACTATCATAAAATAAATAAAAATTAAAAAAAAATTTTTTTTTAAATAAAAAAAAAACAAATGCTCTGTGGCTAAGTCTTCATTAAATTATCCCATCTTTCCTGATGAGTGTGTGTGTGTGTGCGCACATGCATGCACTTAGGACTTTGTACGGTCTCTAAGTCTTTGGTAACTTTGTCAGCTCTTGTCTTTTTACTCTTAGAGATTAGCAACTACATTCATCAAAAGGACGTTCATGCGTCATTCAGTTCACTTAATGAACACTCATTGAGCAACTTCCATGGGCCAGGCTCTGTAAGAAGGCTCTGGGATACAAAGATAAATAAGACTCTTCAAAGAAAACCATCTAGTCCATTGGGAGAGGTGGATGAAGAAATCAGTATTAGGAGATAATGCTATGATGCTGTGGCTGCACATTGGAGGGTCACCAAAACCATACCGGAAGGCAATCAAGCAAATGATCATTGTGGGACAGGAATTCTGGGACAGGAAACAAAGGAGATCTAAAGGCAATGACATTCCATTCTGAAACCAGACCCCTGGAAGGAAAAAACTGAAAACCAAAAATCTCCCCAAAGGGAGTGTGAGTTGGTGGCAGCCATAGAGAGAAGAGGAAAGTAGAAGGCTGGAGCCTTTGGGGAGGGAGGTAGCCCTGGGGGTCAACCCTGAAAGAACATACAGCTGGGGCCGGGACACATGGCCCTAGGAAAGGCTTCATTCAGTTAGACCACCTCCAGAGTAACCACCTTCTTTTTGTTGAATGGTTTTACCAGTAAAAAGTTTCATTTCTTTTTTCTTCTTAATTTTTTTTAAAGTAGGCTCCATGCCCAACACAGGGGCCTGAACTCATGATCCCGAGATCATGACCTGAGCTGAAATCAAGAAAGAGTTGGATGTTCGACCAACTGAACCACCGAGGTACCCAATGGTCTCATCTCTTGTGTCCTCAGGAATCTTGAAGCGCCCATATAGAATCAGTGGGGTAAAATGCAATTTAGGGAACTGGAAAAAATCAGATTAATAATTAAAGAAAAAAAGAGGGGCCCTGTAATCAAAGCTACAGAGAAGGGATGGCTTAGCTCCATCCTCTTCCCTACCTCCCCAGTCCTATCTAACTGACCATGAGATTTGGTCCATTTCACCTCATTTCTTAGACACACCTTCTCTTGGCCTCTGTCCTGGCTCACAGCAGTGGGTCTCAACACTGGCTGCACACCTGAACCACTTGGGGAGCTTTTTAAAAATGCTGATGCCTGCCACCACCACCACTACTCTGACCTAACCTGATGCTGACAGGAGCATTTCAGAAAAGGTCCCGAGGTGACTCTAACATTAGGATTGAGGACATTAGTTTAGGTCCCATCCATGTCTTTATCACACATCTTGAAAAATCCCTCTTTTCATCTCCAGTCTAGCCCTTGCCATCTCTCCTCCAATGCCTCTGCCGGCTTCCAGCCCATCATCTAACCTTTAATCAAAGTTCTACTTCAAAAACACAAGGCTAGTCCTTTCACTCTCCCACTTAGAAACCAGCCACAGGCGTGACCCGTCATTCCAGTATCGTCTGCCACCACCTTCCCACCCGCACCCCCACACTCAGGTCTCCTCCACAGAATGATCTGTTACTCTAAAGACCTATGCTATCACACACATACATCCAGGCTGCTGGGCCAGCTATTACTTCCCCCAGAAAGCACTTCCTGTCCCTCGCTGCCTGCCAAAATTCTACTCATCTTTCAAAATCCAGCTGAAAGGTAACTTCCTTTCACCCACTTTTCCATTTGTGTGTTGCAGAAATGTTTATCGGGTAGTCCTTCTGTGCCAGGCACTCTTCTGGGTGCTGGATGTGCCCCTGCTCTGGCTGTCTTGTTTATGCTCCTGTGGCCTCCTTTTACACAAATCTCTGCTCAAGGACTTCTCACTCCACAGGTTAATCTTTTCTTTACTTGATTGTTTGCTCCCTAAGACTGAGCTCCCTGAGGATAGAATTCCACCCTATACATCCTTGCTCAGCACCCAGCCCAGCGAGAGTTTAATAAATGTTTACTGACTGTTGACTAACAACGCAGAACATGAAGAGCAGCTCTTTAGGGTGTTATGTGTGCACCCCAGTCTCCTCCTGACTCCTGAGTTTGACTCCTCAATACCTTTCTGCTTTACTGGCTGCAGCCACTCAGCTTTCTCAGAAACTCCTACTCTGCTCATTTCCTTGCTCTTCCTACTTGAGGCCTCCTCTTTCTAGCCCCCCTGAACTGTGATAAATGACAATTTATAAAGTAGCACCTAATATCAGCCTGTGGCTTAGCCGGTGAAGCTACCTGGGGCTGACCCTGCCCATCCTAAAAAGAGCAAGAAAACTGGAGCAGACCAGCACAAGCAAAGTGCCAAAGGTCATACAAGGCTTTTCAGAAAAAGTCCTCCTCCTTCGACACATCTGGGGATGGGAAGAATTTCACTTCCACATTCCTGCAAGACAGGCACTCATTTCACAGTCTTTTCTCCCGTCACCTGAGCTCATATATCTTATTTCCATTTATGAAACTTTATTTTCAAATATACCTCCTTTCAATGTTGATGAAAAATGACACATTCTAGTATGAAATATGAGCAAATAAATGGAATTGATATCCTGTGATAGTAATTCTTTCCATACCTGTTTAAATAATTTAATAGCATATGTTCGGTTTTGGATCTCCGCTCTGTATACCTCAAAAATCTCCCCTTCTCCAATTAGGAAGTCTTTGTGGAAATTTTTGGTTCCATCTCTGATGTTTTGAAAGCTGATGGAGGATTTAAACAATATTCCTTAGGAAGGAAAGTGGGGAGAAGATAAGTTACTCTTTCTCTTTTTAAGAATCAATGACACCATTATAAAGAACCAGGGCTTCCATATTAGAAATACATCAGAGCTCAGCAGAAAGCCAGCCGTGCAAGACCCAGGAACCAAAACCAAAAGCCCACCATATGCTCTCTGCACTTTTACTTGTGTCTGGCACCCACCATTCCACAGAGCAAATGGCTTTTTAGATTTCTGAACAATAGCCGTGTGGTTCTATCATCCTTCCAAAGAGGTCAGCCAAAGAACGTAGTTAGGGAAACTTTTCCAAGGTTCTATTTCTTCATCATTAGATCAATAGGTTGCTTTTAGCTCACTATGAACCTAAAACTATTAAAAACAAAAAAACTCTAAAACTATAGAAGTGGAAATTTTGTTATGACTAAACAATATTCTCCAAGCATGACCGATAGAAACATTTTTCATGAGCCAAATCCTCTAAATTCTGAACTACTTCCTCAGAGTAAATTAGGAAGATGCTTCAGCTTTTCAAAAAATCATCTAAAGCAGAGATTGGGAGAAAACATTTAAAAAGGTAATCACATACATATTCAAAGGGAAAAGCGTAGCAAAATCCTTCAGAGCCAAATTTTGGCTGTATTTCCACATTTGGTGTTTGATGTAGATCTTATTGTTAAATCTTAAAGGATCAAAACCTTACCCAACTTTTCTAATTCTCTTTTTGAACCAAAAAACATGCAGATCTAATGGTAAAGCTGAGGCAAAGCAGCCTTAACTAGCCATTAAAGTTTATCAGAATGATTCCCAGGTAGAACTAAATTATTCTCCCTGCTAATAAAGTAATAAAGCTGATATGGAAAATAATGGGATTTTCATAGTGACCTTCAGCATTGCTCTACAGACATCTCTAAAGATCTCCACAAGGGCTATGAAAATTTCTAAAACTATATAAAACCCAATGTAATTTTTAAATGTTTTCCTATGACACATAAAAATGCAAATTTCACTAATGGAAAATATGAAACCCCTTGGGGAAGAGACCACTATGTTCCATTGGCCAATGGGATTTTTTAATATAACCATAATATATCATCCATCAGAGCTCCGTGTCGGTCAAAACTGCCGGTATTTCAATATCCATGAAAATTTGACCCTAAACCTGCATATTTTTTTAAACCTGCATATTAATGAACAGCTAATAGGTTTATTGGATATTCCTCCCTGTAAGTTAACTTAAAGCAAAGCATGATTTAAAGTAAAAAAAAAAAAAGTTTTTTACCTTTTTCATTATGTTTAGGAGTAAGCACATTATCCGTTGTGACATTGGCTGTTTCCTAAGAGAGGAAATACACACTGAAATAATTCCATTTCATAAGTCTAGAAAGAACAGAACCGTAACAGAAACCCAAAGCTCCCCCTGGACTATACAGTGCAATAGAGTAGAATTTAATTTAGAAGAAAGCTAGTAGAAAGCAAAGTTACTTTATTTAATTCAATAGTATTCATTGTCATATACAGTTAAGTCTTCCATACCACTGCAAAAACTCAATGTCATGGTTATATTCAATTTTAAATGACTTCTACTGCTATAAAAAAATGATCACTGCCAATTTATTTGCTCCAATAAAATCCAACAGTAACATGCAAAATGCCAACTAGAACAGGAAAATTAAAAGCTGAATTAAGACAAATGCATAGCTCACAGCGCTCTTAATAGTTCTAAGCCTCATCTATGACAGATCACTGCGAGGAGAAAGCTCTTCACTCTTTCAAACACTCACAAATCTCTAATTTCCTGAATCCTCAACTAAACAAAGAGTAATGAGAGAGCTAAGGTTTTTCTGGTTTTAGAAAAAGTGCCTGCAAATCCAGCATTTTTCTGTCTGACAATTTCATTCCCCATGCTCAATTATACATGCAACGGAGTTCAAGGTTCATTATCTATGCACATACACTCTACCTTGGGTAACATGTTTGGAAATCCATCTCTCTGATGACTCTGCTCTGAAGGATTCAAGGCTGCTCCTGCAAGAGAAATAGGGGAGTTACATACAGAAAAATGTTATGTCTTTATTAAGCACATTTTTTCTTCCTTAGACTGTGAAAAAAACCACTTTGCTAGGAATGTTAATTTCTAAATCTCAGTTTCATTCTCTGAATGGTTATAAATTTGCATATGTGAATAGCTTTCTAAGCATCAGGCATTATGCAAACATGCTTAACACACAAATACCTATCTTAAATTACTGTTAGACATCGTTAAAAATATTAAAGTATAAAAGCAGATTAAATTAAAATATTAAAGTATAAAAGTATAAAGCAGAAAATTGAAAGAAAAAAAGCTTTTTGCCCATATGTTTTAAAGTTTTACAGTCATGGGATTATATCTCCATAAGTAAGTTTTTATTTTTTGTATTTCATTTTTTATCCCATTCTGTGCCATTGGATATTAGAGATGTGTATGTGTGTACATGCAAGTGTCGTCAACCATAAACACCTACCACCCCTTCCTGAATGTACACTGTAAATTCTGTCCTATTTGAATCGAGGTAGCCTATGTAGGTTCCTACAAAAGATGAAAATCCTGAAATATTTTGCTGTCACATCTGACATTTTCATTCAGACCACAGAAATTTAATTTCATCTTCTAGTTTTTCTTAGATTGCATTCTGTTTTTAAAATTATTTTGTTTAGAAAACTGGCAACACAACATTATCAATTAATAACAGACCTCCTTGAACAAACTATAAACCAAATAGACCTAGCAGACATTCTACAGAACATTCTACACCAAAACAGAACAATATACACATATTTCACAAGTGTACATTGAATAAGCTCCAGGATAGACCATATCTTGTGCAATAAAATGAGCCTCAATAAATTAGGAAAGATTGAAATCATATAAAGCATATTCTCTGACCACAATGGAACTAAAATAGAAATCAGTAACAGAAGGAAATTTGGGAAATTCACCAATACATGAAAATTAAACAACAAATCCAAAAATAACCAGTGAGTCCAAGAAGAAATCACAAGGGAAATTAGAAAATACTTTGAGATGAAGGAAAACAAAAACACAACATACCAAAACTACAGCACTCAGAAAAAGCAGCGCTGAAAGGGAAATTTATAATTGTAAATGTCTACCTTAAAGAAGAAGAAAGATCTTAAATCAATAACCTGAATTTTCACTTTAAGGAACTACAAAAGAAAGAGTAAACCAAAGCAAGCAGAAGGAAGAAAAGGATTAAGATTACAGTGGAAATAAATCAACTAAATAATATAAAAACAAAAGAGAAAACCAATGCAACCAAAGTGGGTTCTTTGGAATAATCACAAAATTGACACTCCCTTAGTTAGACTAGCCAAGAAAGAAAAGAGACTCAAATAACTAAAACCAAAAACAAAAGAGGAGACGTAACTACTAACCTTATAGAAATAAAAAGAACTATAAGAGAATATGATGAACATCTGTATGTAAAAAATTAGATAACTGAAATGACATAGACAGATTCCTAGAAAGACACAAACTGCCAAAACTAACTCAAGAAGAAATAATTTGAATGGATATATTGCAAAGGAAAGAGATTGAATTAATAATCTATGATTTCCCACAAACAAAAGCCCACGTGAATCCTACCAAACATTTAAACAAGATTTAACATCAGTTCTTGGGATCCCTGGGTGGCGCAGCGGTTTAGCGCCTGCCTTTGGCCCAGGGCGCGATCCTGGAGACCCCGGATCGAATCCCACATCGGGCTCCCTGCATGGAGCCTGCTTCTCCCTCTGCCTATGTCTCTGACTCTCTCTCTCTCTCTCTGTGTGACTATCATAAATAAATAAAAATTTAAAAAAAATCAGTTCTTTACAAATTCTTCCAAAATAGAGAAGAGGAAGTAACAACTCCCAAATTGGTCAATGAGACCAATCATATTATCCTATACCAGTGCCAGATAAAACAACACACGAAAACTAGAGCCCAATATCTCTTATGAATATAGATGCAAAAATATTCCACAACAATAAGAAAGACAACAAATTCCAACAAAATATTAGCAGACTAATATAAGAAGATTATATGACGTAATCAAGCAGGATTCATTCAGGAATCCAAAACTGGCTTGCTACACGAAAATCAATGTAATATAGCACATTGTTCAAATGAAGAACTAACCCATGAAACCCAGTAACCTGTCATAGAGATCTAAGGGATAGAAGAGAATTTCCTCAATTTGGTTAATGGTATCTGTGAAAAGCCGATAAATAACATCACATATAATTGTGAAAAACTGAATGTTTTGCCCTTTACATCAGGAACAAGAAAAAAAAATGCTCTTGCCACTTCTATTCAACATCATACTAGAGGTTCTAGCCAGGGCAATTAGTCAAGAAGAAGAAAAAACATCACAGATAAGTATTGTGCAGAACAAAATTTGAAGTACAGGCACTAAAAGTCATTGTCCTTTTGTCAGGGAGACAGGGAGATGATACTTCATTGTCATGTAAAATAGACGATTCAAAATGGCTTTCCTGAAAAAAAAAGAAAAGAAAATGGCTTTCCTAAGAAGCCAGCAGAAAGCTATGGATTTCATGTCAAAACTAGAAAATAATTGCTGATCATTGACATTTAAAACGCCCCTGGCCCTCCACCTGTTCATGCTCTCTCTCTCAAATAAATAAATAAAATCTTAAAAAAAAAAAAATAACTAAAGAAGTGGTAGAAAGGAATGTGTTGCTTACTCAGGCAATAAGGAAAGAAAGTGTCCTAAAAAAACAAAGTAATGAAAGCCTTCAGATAAAGCCTCAGGTCAGGAATCAATGACACAGCATGGCCAGTCAATGTCTCGAATAAGATACAATATTTACATTTACAAGTTATATTGCAAATAAAATGGATTGAGAGCCAGGTCGTAAGAATCATAAATGTTTACCATAGTTCACAATTAAATGGATAGCTCGATGATGCCCCATCTCCTGGAGAATCTGTAAAAGGTCACCGATGGTCTTGTTTTTCTGTGCCCAGGACCAAAGTAATTCTCTTGTTCCACTTTTACCTTGGTCTACATACTTTTCAATGTGACGAACATCCAGCCAGCTGCTCAAGAGTCTCTCCGCTGTGGAAATTGCAACAGGAAGAACCAAAAAATAATTTACTTTTATTGGAATACTTGTTCGGGGGTGTATGTTTTATTTCATATTATTTATCATTTTTATTTTGAACTAATTTTAGCAATATACTGCCCACCCAACTGCCCCCAGTATTAACATCTTATGTTCCCTAGTACAATGACCAGGACCAATGATGACTAAATTGCAGACCTTTTTCTACTTTCACCAGTTTTTCTACAAATGCCCTTTTTTTGGCCTATGATCCTACCCAGTTTTCCACAGTGTGATTGTTGCCACTTTTTAACCTCCAGTCTCATGGTCTTCAGTTTTTCCTCATCTTTAAGGACAGTGAAATGCTATTGTGTCCTCCTCACTACATAGTATCAAGAGGTTCAAGATGCCCATGTCCTACCACTAACGATACTGATCTTGACTGCTTCGTGATGGTGGCATATGCCACCTTAGTAGGTTCCTCTACTATGAAATTACCTTTCCCTGTAAAATAACTGTGTTGGGGGAGATACTTTGAGACTATGGAAATATCCTGCTTTTCCTTAGATTTTGCCCATAAACATTTGCATCCACCAGTGGATTTTGTCTATCAGAACTATGATTGTGGTCTTTGCTTCGTGGTGATCTTCTATTTCCCCTTTCTCCTCCTACATACACTAACTGTAATTCTTCTGTAAGAAAGTACTATCCATTCTTCCCCATTTAATTAACTTACTTATATCAGTATGGACTCAGGAGTGTTTATCTTATTCTATAGATTAAAATCCAAAATTATTATTCTCTACTTTGTTGCTACAATTATTCCAGCTCTGTCCATCCAGGTGGGTTTCTGTGCTCTTCTGACAAGCCCTATCAGTTTTGGAACATTTCCTTATTTTCTGACCCTATAAGATGCTATGCTTTGGGCTCATTATGTATTTCCTCCCATCCCAGCCCTGGAATCAATTACTTTTCAGGAGTCCTGGTTCATTTTATGAGATAATGTATTTAGAAGACAAGATGTAGGTGCTACACGCACTCATTACCACAGGGCTCCATTGCTTCCAGGCCTTCCATGCAGACAGAGCTAGGAAATACATGTGCATTAACTCACACACCTATAATTTCTCTGTCTGTATACATATTAAAAACCATGTTTTGGGGGGCATCTGGGTGGCTCAGTGATCAAGCATCTGCCTTCCGCTCAGGGCACGATCCCAGGGTCCTGGGATCAAGTCCTGCATCAGGCTCCCCAAAGCGAGCCTGCTTCTCCCTCTGCCTGTGTCTCTGCCTCTCTCTGTGTCTGTCATGAATAATAAATAAAATCTTTAAATAACAAACCAAAACCAAAACCATGTTTTTATATTGATACCTCTGATTCTAAGTCAACACTACATGGTATATTTTAGCCCTTCCTCATTTGTAACGGTATTCCCAAATAGCAAGAAACTTGGTTCTCATTATCTACAGTATCTTTACTGATTTGTTCAATATTACTACTTTCAGAACTGCTAACCTATACCCCTAGGAGAAACACTTTAACCAAATATTGCATTTATGTACACTTCTTTTTGCCCTCAGCCCAAGAGTATTTAGGTTAGAGCCTATTTCCCAAAGTTCCTAGGTTAGTTCTTCTTCTCCTCTCCCTTCAGTGTAACTACTCATTTGCAATAGTTAGGTTCAGTTGTTGCAGTTTTAATGGAACGCTGCTTTAAATTTTTGTTCAATACTCTCTTGCTGCTGAACATTTTTGAGCAATTAGAAGCTAATATCTGGATAGGATCGGGGAAATATTCTACTGGGATAGTAGGATTTAATTGCTCAAAAACAGTGTATATGGCTTATTTAAGCCTGGTATAAATACCTTAAGAGCTGTACTTACTGAAAGTATATGAGTTTTTATGACACCCCAAGCTAATGGGATTCTTTAGGTTAAAAAAAAAAAGATACTGTCTTTCTGCACAACTTCCAATTTTTAAGGTGTATTTTAAGGCCAAGGAGAGAGAAAGAGACCAAATGACAGATCAAAAAGGTGTCTTTCTTGCTCCTGGGACAACACTCCCAGATTAGCCCAGTCATCTTGAACACTAAAATTAGCAATGTGATTTGGAGTCAGCGATGATGATTGTGGCATCCCCTCATAACTTTATCCTCTGGAAAATCTAAAAAACTCTGGAAGCCAGATACACATCGGTAGATAAAATCCAATTATCATCTGAGTGTGGTCATGGGGACCCTCAACATAGCACCATAACTGGTTATGGAAAACAGCCTTCTCTTCCTCTGCCACACACGCATTTGGAAGCTCCTCTCCAGCAGTAACCAAGGTAACCTCTCTCAAGGACTCAATGATATTCTCCAAAGGTCGATGTCCTTTTAAAAGACAAATAGGGGCTCAGATCAGAGAAGTGCAATAAGCCCCCTGTGGTCAGTCTACTTCAGACTCCAACGTTTTAAAAAATTTTGAAGGGAGCTACTACACCAGTGATAGTATTTCAATGAAGACATCAGAGAGGCAAACATCTTCTGATCTAATCTGGCATCCCTTCTCCCCACGTTTTCAGTCCTTCAAGGGTTTGCTGGGCTATTCAATTTCCTTTAACTTTATGTTTTTGCTGAGAGTATAAGTAAATCCTGATAGTTGATGGAGATCACAATATGAAACCAGAACTCTTTCTGTAAACCAAAAATTGACTTAGTAGCTACCAGTGCCTACCAATATAAAATCTTTAAAAAAAAAAAAAAAAAAGAAAGAAAGAAAAAAAAAAGATGAGGGCATCATGGAAGGCTTCCTAAAGGAGTGGTTTCTGGAGCCTGAGCCAAGTTTAAAACTTTAAGTATTTCTAAAGAGAGGCCAATTCTCAAGGAATTATTGATACTATACTGGGGAGGGAAAAAAATCACTGAAATTTCAGCTGGAAAACAAGATAAAAGAATGAACTCTGGGGACGCCTGGGTGGCTCAGCGGCTGAGTGTCTGCCTTTGGCTCAGGGTGGGATCCTGGGTCCTGGGATGGAGTCCCACATTGGGCTCCCCGAAGGGAGCCTGCTTCTCTCTCTGCCTGTGTCTCTGTGTCTCTCATGAATAAATAAAATCTTAAAAAAAAAAAAAGGATGAACTCAGAGCCCCATAGGCTATATTGTCTTCAAAAGAGAAGTCACCAGTCAAGACAGAGGGCCCTTGTGATTCCCTGGACACACGCATGAATATATGGGTTTAGCAGAAGCTCTCTCATTTGACCTATGGTGCAACTCTAGGCAAGCCACTGAGCAGTTTCAAAATTCTCATTAATAAATGTCCTTTGAGGGACGCCTGGGTGGCTCAGCAGTTGAGCGTCTGCCTTTGGCTCAGGGCAGGATTCTGGGATCCAGGATCCAGGATCAAGTCCCACATCGGGCTCCTTACAGGAAGCCTGCTTCTCCCTCTGCCCGTGTCTCTGCCTCTCTCTGTGTGTCTCTCATGAACAAATAAATAAAAATCTTAAGAAAGGGGCAGCCCGGGTGGCGCAGCGGTTTAGCACCGCCTTTGGTCCAGGGCCTGATCCTGTAGTCCCGGGATCGAGTCCCGCGTCAGGCTCCCTGCATGGAGCCTGCTTCTCCCTCTGCCTGTGTCTCTGCCTCTCTCTCTGTGTCTCTCATGAATGAATAGATAAAATCTTTAAAAAAAAAAAATCTTAAAAAAAAAAAAAAGCTTGCAAATCAACCAATCAATCAAACAGCTCTCTCTCAAGAGTACCTGGATAGCTTGGTCAGAAGAGCGTGCCACTCTTGATCTCAGGGTCATGAGATCAAGCCCCACATTGGGTGTAGAGAGTACTAAAAAAATAAATAAATAAACTTAAAAAGAAATCAGTTCCCTCTCCACTTTGAATCTTTGAGATAAGACATGACATGATTCTGGGATAATGTGAAGAGAGAGGATACTCTTGTGGGCTACCACAGTCACAGAGGAGCATGAGGGTGTGACGCTGCCACCATGTAGACCCCAAGACCTGGCCTTCAATGCCCACCTGCTTGTATACTTTGTCTTACATCTTTTCCTAAGCTCTTCTTTCCGACTTTTCCCTTACTCAGACAAGGGAAGCCCCAAAACCAACCCCAGGTGATGGCTTCTGCCCTGACAAGACCTCCTGCTGCCCCAGACCACACAGACCACTTGAGCTAAACCTGACTTGGGACCGTGCAGATGGACCATGGAGTGACATCTGGAC
The DNA here is from genome assembly GCF_053574225.1 of Canis aureus. Classification (NCBI taxonomy): domain Eukaryota; kingdom Metazoa; phylum Chordata; class Mammalia; order Carnivora; family Canidae; genus Canis; species Canis aureus. The sequence continues at coordinate 10,892,132 of NC_135621.1, read as the reverse complement.
TGACCTACAATTACTTTTACCTCATTGTAATACTAAAATCTCTGCCCAAGGAGGAGCCTCAGCCTCATTCACATAGCACACAAGGCACGCACAGGCATGTGGCCATAGGCATGTGGCCTTTTACCCACCTCTCCCTAGGATGACAAGGTTTCCCTATCTAAATATTCATCCTAACCCTAAACAAAAGGAACCTATTCACTCTTTCTCTGGGAATCATTCCCCATGATCTCCTTATTTGCTGCAAATATAAGTTTTCTTTGTGGGACAACTGAACCTGGTGGTGTTTCTAACTCATCAAGGCAGGAACTCATTGGTTCGGTTACATTGTCAGCTCACTCTACAGTGGGGGTGGATTGGGACAAGAGAGACTTTCTGAGAGAAAAGTCTGTCAGATGGGGAAGTGCTCCAGAAATGAAGGAAAGGACTGACAGGGCAAAGAGGAGGCCAGTATGTTTAAAACAGAGGATTCATGTTAAAGAAAAGGAGAACAGGCCCCATGGAGTCTGTGTTACCTCCGTAGGAATGTACTTGGCACCTGCTAGATGTTCACTACATATCTGCTGAGTGACAGACAGGCCCTGAGCATTAGCATACAAATTTAAACTCTCTTCTGAAAGTAAACGAGGCCAATGAGGCCAATGGAAGATCTCTGAGAAGGGGATGCAAACACAGAAGCTTTAGTTTTTGGAGGATCCACCTGGTGGCGATGGCAGCAGGAGAGTCCCACAAAAAATATTTGTACCTAAAAAGGTAAAAAAACGCTTTAGGGCTCACAATTCTCACAGTAGAGAAGCAATGGTTTATAACTGCAAGAGAGATCTGGAATTAACTTGTCAAGTCAGACTTCCCACCTAATTCTTTTCCCCATTTTCCTTTTCCTTTTTTAAATTTCTGAATTTCCCTCTTAAAAGTGCAACAGACCATGATTCTGTGCTCTCTCATCCTGTGACTTGAGACACCACAGATGCAAAAAGAGCTGAGGTTTTAGTGTCCTAACACTGATCAGGGTCAAGGGGTTCTGAGTTTGTACCAGGCCTACGTAAAGCAAAGGCATTTTGCTAATAGTAATAGTTGACAGAGTAAGACTGACCGGGGCTCCGTTGAAATGGATACTGCGTGCATGGGCTGCTTCTAGGATGAGAAGCCAAATAGGTTTTCTCTTTCTGTAACTGGTGATTCATGGTGTAACCTTAACAGCTTTCCTTCAGTGATGATGCATTCGGCATAGAAACACCACTAAAGAGTATTATTAGCATCCATAAAGTGTGTAGTGCATTTGCAACAGATTCTAGAAAACAAGAGCTTCATTGTGATGGGACGGGAATGCAGACTCTTGACGTGTGAGTCATATCCTTCAATATTCAGAGTTTTCTCTACCCCTTCCCTTGTTTTCTTCCGGAACATAGAACTTTGTTTATTCGTAGTACTAAACAAAGAGTAAATTTCTCAGTGACTAACTGTGTTGTTAAGCTTGACCAATCCCCATAAAAAGATAAAGAAAAATATGCCATAGGTAAGCATTGTTTAAAACATTGTTTTTTAGAAGGCAAATCTTTTGTTTGAAAGGCATCTTGGGAAAAAAAAAAAATGAAAGGCATCTTGGCATGAAGTAAAAGAAGCCAAAACGTCCAGCTGGCAAGTTCAGAGATTTGTCTATCTGAAGATACTGATTGCTTAATAATCATTTGACTGTTCAAAGTTCCTTTTCGGCTTTGTTTTGAGAGCCCAGAACTATCTAGGTAATGCTAACCACTGGGGAATTCAACTGCGGAGATCACTCTTCATATGCAAATATGTCTCTGAAGGGGTTTTTTAGAATATCGTAACACACCCCAGTTTGGAATCTTTGTATTTGCATATAACCACATGTCAAAACCCTTAGTAAATTAAGACTGTGTTCTTGCACAGTTTGTTTTGAGATAATATGATGGGAAAAGGAAAAGATGCCTCCCTCCTTTCTTCCTACACAGGATGCAATCAGGCCTTCTCATAAAAGAACATTTAACTGAAGATCTGTTTCATTCCCAGGGAAGTCAAATAAAAAGCCAAACGTGTAAGTTGTTGGCTCAACTCCAGAGTAGATAATAGTTAAAAACACAAAGGAAGTGAAGAAGCAAGCTCTCAGGGTTACCTGCAAGAAAAATGTTCCTTGTGTGTCCAAGGAGGCCAATGCAGCTGGAGTGGAGCAAACAAGAAGGAAGTGAGAAAAGCCATGTAGAACTTTGGGAGGCCACTGAGGGGTTCTGAATGGGGCAATGATACTAGCATCCTTTGCATGTATACTTTAGCTCACTGGCGCTATGCTCAAAAGTGACTTGAGGAGGGCAAGAGCAGTAGCAGGGAGACCAGTTAGGAGGCTGCTGAAATTATCCAGTGGGATCTGCTGGTGGTTTGGACCAGGATGGCTGTGGTAGTGGTGCTAAGAAGCGGTCAGATTATTAGATAGAGCCTGAAGGCAGAGTCAACAATATATACTGAGAGACAGGATGTGGTTTGTGAGAGAAAGCAAGAAGTCACAGAAGACTAATATTTTCAGCCTGAACGAATGAAGGATGATGGGGTTGCCACCAGCCAAGATGGGGAAAAACTCTGGTGGAGGGAAGCATTTCTGGGCTGTTACGTCGGAGACATCCATCAAGCAGACGAACAGAGATGGTGCTGATGTTGGGGAGAGAGAGAGAGAGAAAGAGAGAGAGAGAGAGAGAGACCCAGGCTAGAAAGGTGCAATTAACAGATAGATGGAATTGACAAAATAGTGGGAATAGGAGATAAACAGAAGAGAAGAGGTTTTGTGGACTAATCCCAGGGGTACTCGAGGAGGTCAGAGAGATAAAGACAAACCTGCAAGAAGGGAAGAAAATAAAGAGTGTAAGTTCTAGAAGTAAAGAAAGTGCTTCAAGGAGGAAGGAGTGATCAACTGTATCAAGTAAGAGGAAACTAAAGGGGCGTCTGGGTGGCTCAGTCGGTTAAAAATCTGCCTTCGGCTCAGATCATGGTCTCAGGATCCTGGAACTGAGTCCCACATCGGGCTCCCTACTCCGCAGCAAGTTGGCTTCTTCCTCTGTGATCTCTCTCTCACTCTCTCTCAAATAAATAGGAAAAAAAAATATATTTATTTTAAATATATATATATTTACTTTAAATATATAAATATATGTAATATATTTTTATATATTTAATATATATTTAATATTTATATATAAATACATTTAAATATATAAGTATATACTTTATATAAATATAAGTAAATATATTTACTTTAAATATATTTACTTTAAATATATATATCTATTTTAAATATATTTACTTTATTTTTTTAAAGATTTTATTTATTTATTCATGATAGACACAGAGAGAGAAAGAGAGAGGAAGAGACACAGGCAGAGGGAGAAGCAGGCTCCATGCAGGGAGCCCGATGTGGGATTCAATTCCAGGACTCCAGCATCACGCCCTGGGCCAAAGGCAGGCGCTAAACCGCTGAGCCACCCAGGGATCCCTATATTTACTTTATATATTTATTTTAAATATATATATTTATTTTAAATATATATTTTATATATATATATATACACACACACACATATCATAGAGGAAATTGAGAACTGATGATTGGATTTAGCCACCTTGACCATGGATGAGAGGTATTTTAATGGAGCAGTGGGGACTGAGAAAGAGCCTGACTGGAGCAGGTTCAAGGGAGAATGGAGGGATTGTAATATAAATAGCTCCTTTACAGAACTTTATCCTAAGGGGAACAGAGAAATGGGGGGGGGGGTAACTTAGGGTAAAAATAAGATCTAGAGAGAGAACACTGTAAGATGGGAGAAAGTCCATGGTCCTCAAAAGAACAAGAGGCTCTGCTCCACTTTCAGGGAGGAGGAAGCATCACTCTCCATTCCTTAAGTGTGGGCTGCACATAGTGACTTTCTTCCAAAGAGTATGCAGAGAGGGGAGAAGAAAGAAAGAGTATGGGTGTAGAAAACTGACAGACACTACCTCAGCTCTGGTTAACATCAACAGCGGTAAGTCAGGTAAATAGTGTGTGCCCCTAATATGATGTCATGAGAATGGCACTTTACCTCTGCTGCTGGCCTCTCAAAAATCCATAACCTCACTCTAATCGTGAGTAAGACACCAGCCAAATCTCAGTCAAGAGACATTCTACAAAATGGTAGACCAGTACTGACCAGTACTCCTCAAAACTGTCAAGGTCATCAAAAACAAGAACTGTCTGAGAAATTATAACAGCAAAAAGGGTCCTTAAGAATACAGGATGACTCAGTGTAATCCCCAGATGGGATCCTGGGAGAGAGAAGGGGGGCTTAGGACAAAATGATGGAAATCTTAATAACATATGGACTTTAATAATCATAATAATATATCGATACAGTAACAAATATACCACACTCATGTAAGACGTGAATAACAAGGGAAACTGAGTGCACAGTGTATGTGAAAGGTATAAGAGATGGGAATTTTTTGTACAAGTTTCTCAAGCTTTCTGTAAATTTAAAACTGTTCTAAACAATAGCCTATTTAAACATTTTTTTAATTTTTTTTTATTTTTTTATTTTATTTTTTTAATTTTATTTATTTATGATAGTCACAGAGAGAGAGAGAGAGAGAGAGAGAGGCAGAGACACAGGCAGAGGGAGAAGCAGGCTCCATGCACCGGGAGCCTGATGTGGGATTCGATCCTGGGTCTCCAGGATCGCGCCCTAGGCCAAAGGCAGGCGCCAAACCGCTGCGCCACCTAGGGATCCCTAAACATTTTTTTTTAAAAAGACCATAGGCTCTGGAGTCTGACCATCTGATGAGAATCCTAGTCTGCGCTTCTCTAGACTAAAAAATAATCATAATATCTTCAGTCTGGGCTCCTCCTTTCATTACAGAACCATCCAATCATCATCAACCAGAGAGTGTATTATTACCTTGTGATTATACTACTCTTAACAACAATACATGATAAGAGTGATTTGAAGAATTTAGACATAGAATATGTATAAAGATTTTTAAAAAATTAAGTGGAGAAGTGAGAGTGTGGTAAAATAACTGGTATATTAAGATGTTACTCCCCCTTTCACCTTTTTTTTTAATTTTTTTTAAAAATTTTTTCCCCTTTCACCTTCTAAAGTCAAGTGTTCCCTCCCTGCACCTCTTCCCATCTTTCTCCTTTCACTGTGCCAACAGGGAAACTCAGCATATTTAAAATGAGCAGTTGCCCTCAACCACCCTGAACTGAGCCCAGCTAGCCTTCTGGCTGAGCCAGTAATTCATGAAGCAGCTGGGCTGTCCTCGGTCTCCTTTCCGAGCTATGTAGTCTCGCTATGTGCACAGCAAACTATAGCTGGGGAATCAAGGACCAGAAATTTTAGATTCTTCCCCTATGAAAGGATATACAAAGGAACAATGGCCAGACTATATATAAAAATAGAAATGTGACCCACACCATGCATCAATCCGTCCAGGATGCCAATCCACTATACACAGCAACTAGTCCGGGAAGTCATATTAGCATCTATAGCAACTAGTCCAGGAAGCCAAACAAAAATCCCTGTAGCAGTCAGTCCCACATAGTTAGGACTTAATTAACAACTGCCAGCTTCCTTAATTTTTGCCCCTGCTTCCCATTTAGGAGCATCTGGAAAAAGCCAACTCTGCACCCTAAACAATTAGACAGAATGCCCCCCTACTAGTTGGCCTGTCCAGAGCTTCTTTGCCAACTGCCTCCAATAATGGAAGACCTGAAGCCTTCACTTTTTTCTACTAGAAAGCTTTTCCACTCCTCTGCTTGCCTTTGGGGCTCTGTCAAATGCAAGTGACGATGGCTGACTCACTTGCTTTGAATAAAAAGCCTTTGCTTGTTCTCATTTCGGGGGTCTTTATTTATTTCCACAGCTAGAAAAAATGGGGCTGCATGTTTGAAACGGCTCATTGAATTGTTCTTTCATTGGCTGAAATGAATGTACTATAGGCTGGGTGATGTACCAGAAAGAGAAGAATGGTCAGTATTTGTGAACTTGAGGAAGTCATGGTCAGGAAGTGTAGAGTGGCTGCGGGTAAGGGCACAGGCCGTGGACCCAACTGCCATGGTTCAAATTCTGGCTCTGCTATTCCTGAGCTGTGTCCATTTGGGCCAGTATGAATTAATGCACACCACAATTCCCTCATCTGTTAAAATAGTGGTGATGATAACAGCACCCACCCCACAGGGTGGCTGTAGAGGACACAACCCCTGTAAAGCATGAGTATCTGGATTTCCATGCTGAGAGAGACAGAGAGAGTCCAGCAATACTGGACTGGACTTGCTGAATAACAGCAGTGACATGGGACGATGACTGTCCCTTTCAGATGGGATATATGTTCTTCTGTTGTCAGTCTTCAAAATGCTTTAACTCATTTATGAAGCTACCTAGACCCATTCACTACCTGTTATTGTACTGAAAACCTTTTTCTCTTGCGAATGTAGTAATTCCAGGAAACCAATGGATGCTAAAACTGCCTATGTTACCCATTTCAAAAAGACGCAGTGTGGGAGGATCTTATTGCTCAAATGCATCCTGCGAATCTCTATGCTTTCTAGAAGTCAGAGAGTCAAGTATTCTTCTCTGACATTTTTACATAAGGGTCACACTTTAAAATTAGAGTTTAAAGGGATCCCTGGGTGGTGCAGCGGTTTGGCGCCTGCCTTTGGCCCAGGGTGCGATCCTGGAGACCCGGGATCGAATCCCACGTCGGGCTCCCGGTGCATGGAGCCTGCTTCTCCCTCTGCCTATGTCTCTGCCTCTCTCTCTATCATACATAAAAGAATAAAAAAAATAAAAGATTTATAAAAAAATTAGAGTTTAAAAAAATAAAATAAAATTAAGGGTTTATAACACATAAACCATCTTTATATAACTAGAAGCCTGATGCCACATTCCAGAAAGTTCACCAACAGTAAAACTTTTTTTCTCATAGGTCTTTTGACAGTCTTGTTTAAAAAAAAAGGGAGGGGGGGGCTATTTCATTAAATCAAGGCTAAGTTGTTTGGACACAATCGTGTTTATTTTCAACTAATATTAAACGTGGCATCATGGAAGATCACATTTAACAAAAAAGTGCCCATACTTAACAAAACAAAGATTTTTCCCCCCTGAATTATGTCCGGGGATCACACTCAAGACTTCCAAAAGGCAGTTGCTCACCCTCCCAATGGCTGCCTGCAATGGCTTTAAAGCCAACTTTCTAGATTCAAATAAAAAGACGCATCGAGCCATCGAGCACCAACCTCCACGCCAGAAACTCTGTCAATAAGCCAGAGATATTTGATTAAGAAACCCGGGAGCCGCATTATCATAAATAAAATAGTGTTTTACGCTAGCCTGTCACCTGAAATGTGATGACGACCGGCACCTGGAGGTGGGTGCCCTGCCGACCCCAGGGCCTGACCGCAGCAGGAGCTCTGACCCGGGCCAGTGGGGCCCTGAGGACGCTTCGAGCATCCGAACCGCGCGGGGCACAGGGTCGGGGAGCGCAGGTGGCCTCCCCGCGGCGCGGCCCAGGGTCTCCGCGAGGGAAGGGGAGCCCCGCCTCGGGGCGCAGGGGGCGGCTGCGGGCTCGCCTCGCCGCGCGGCGGAGCGGGACTGCGCATGCGCGCCGCGGCCCCCGCCCCCGCCCCCGCCCCCGCCCCCGCCCGGGGGTCCCCGCGCCCCCGGGTCCCCGCCCCCGCCGCCGCCGCCGCCGCCGCCGCCGCACTCACCGAGGCCGCGCCAGCCCAGCGCGCCGTCGCAGCTGTCGAGCACCGCGCACAGCTCGCCCAGCAGCGCGGGCGGCAGGTCGAACAGCAGCGTGTGCGCCGACAGCGCGCCGCGGGCCCCGCCGCCCGCCGCCCAGGCCATGGCTCGGCCGCGGGGACGCGGAGCTCAGGCCTCTCGGCGCCCGGAGCAGCGCTTACACAACCGCGGAAATCCTGCCCCGCGACGGCGCCCGGGCTGCACGGCTCGCCGAGCCCCACGAGGGGCGGGCCCGCATGACTCACTGCGCCGCCCGGCGAGGTGCCCGGGCCTCGGTCTGCGGCGCCCCCGGCTCCCCCGGGCCTCGGTCTGCGGCGCCCCGGCTCCCCCTCGGCCGGCGCCTGCACGACGACAGGCCATCCTGCAAAATGCATCCGACTCTACCTTTCTTTCTTTCTTTTTTTTTTTTTAAAAGGATCAACATTTTTATTTATTTTTTATTTATTTATGATAGTCACACAGAGAGAGAGAGAGAGAGAGAGGGAGAAGCAGGCTCCATGCACCGGGAGCCCGACGTGGGATTCGATCCCGGGTCTCCAGGATCGCGCCCTGGGCCAAAGGCAGGCGCTAAACCGCTGCGCCACCCAGGGATCCCTACCTTTCTTTTTTTTGCCAGAAAGCAGCGCATCTTTACTGAGGAACACTTGGAAAGCCCAGGAAAACTGGAAGAAGAAAATAATCACTCGGCGGAAGACGACCATGTGAAAGGTGTTAGCACCTTTTCCTGCAACTTATACCGAGGTCAGACAAATGTGCATATATGAAGTGACTGTTGGGAGACGCCAAAACAAAAAACAAAAACAAAAAACCAGCGACAGGAAAACAAAAGAGAGAACAAAGCAGAAGAAAATTGTTCTCGTTTTGTCCATAAGGCTGCCCATTCTCCGTATGGTTCCTTGGCTTTACTACATTCTTTTCTTCTGTGGGCTTTCTTTCTTTCTTTCTTTTTTAACATTTTACTTATTTATTCATGAGAGACACAGATAGAAAGGTAGAGAGGTAGGCAGAGGGAGAAGCAGGCCTCATGCAGGGAGCCCCATGCGGGCCTGGATCCTGATGCTGCGGATCAGGCCCTGAGCCAGGGGCAGGTGCTCAACTGCTGAGCCACGCCGGCTGCCCCGGGCTTTCTTGATAAGACGTTGTGTCACTACTTTTTTCCTTCTTCAAAGCTTCAAAGTGTTGGACAGAATCGTTTGCTTTCAACATGGAGTTTAAGTACAATTGACGATTGTCTTGACCTATTCTTTGGAGTACGCTGTAAAGCCCATCACCGGCATGATGCAAATGCTACTGACAAAAACAGGAGATGCTTTGAAAGTGGGGAGAAAGATCCCGACCTTTATGACTGTAGAGGGACAACGGCCCTCTAGAACTGGAAAATAGCCACCCAATTTGAAAGCCATCAGATTTGTACCCTTTGGCAATGGTGCCCCCTAGAGACCAATATTTGATGATACGCGATCAGTTTGTACTCCTACTCTGGTCTGAATTGCCAAGTGGTTCTCTGCACAAAATATACTTGAAAATTGATAAAGACTACACGATTTGGGCAAAGGCTTCTACATCCCTTTGTTCAAATGGCTAAGCCATTTCTACATCCCTTTGTTCAAATGGCTAAGCTTTATATCGTCCATCTGAAGATGAAGCCCTATACCTCTCAAAGGAACCACCTGAATAAACTGAGCAACAGAGGCAGGATACAAGTGTTAGCTACGGAGTTGCTGAGCCAACCTTAAACTCTCCTAAGCACGAATCACTGTCACTGAGTGAAGCAGTCAACAAGGCCTGCTTTTCCAGATCTTCTGGTTTACAGAGAAGCAAGAATTTTATGGGAAATCCCAGATGATGTGAAATCTATATGGACTACGTGAAATTTCTGGTATTTTTCAATGTTGGCAGTATCAGACCATGCTCCCTCCCAACTCCTTTTTTTTTTTAAGATTTTATTTATTCATTCATGAGAGACACACACAGAGAGAAGCAGAGACACAGACAGAGGGAGAGGGAGAAGCAGGCTCCGTGCAGGGAGCCCAATGTGGGCCTCGATCCTGGGTCTCCAGGATCACATCCTGGGCTGAAGGTGGCGCTAAACCGCTGAGCCACCCGGGCTGCCCTCCCTCCCAACTCCTTAAAACTGCCTTTGACTTTTGGATTTTAGGTCATCATGTTATGTCACTCATGGCTCTTCACTGGTGCTGTCATTCACTGCTCTCCCCCACCTTAATTCTTCTCTCTCGGTTTTAGACTCTACAGCTCCTGCTCACTGCAATTATCTCCAGTACTAATCGTATCTTAATCTTTGGAGATCTAAAATATTTGCTGAGCAAATGATCTTTCCAAAACCCTGTCTGCCCAGTTCTTTGACTCATTCTCTCCTCTAATAATCATATCTTCCACTCCATTTCAGCCAGTCACTCGCATGATCATTCCCTAGAATTTGTCATTATCAATAACCACCACTTCTGTAATTTCTAGTTCATGAATCTACTGTCTGACCACACCACCTGTCTTTGTAGTGCATTCCCTCTGGGTACTCTGACCCCAACAATCCTTCCTCCTCACCAGGATACCAAATCCAAAGTCTTGCCACCTCTTCTTTGACCCCACCCTCTTGATGTCCTTACTTTTCTCTTCATCTGTAAAGTTCACACTCAATTTGTATAATCCCTCTCTTGGAAAGCATATGCTTTCCATTCTCTTGCTCCTCTCTGCCTTTGTTGAGCTCTCTTAACAAATCTACCATCCTGATTAGCTGTAATTTTCTAATTTGGGGCTCTGCATCCATGTACCAGAATGTAGCTGGAAGTGGGGTGGGGAATAAAAACTTGTTGATTGCACTCAATCTAAAATCAAAGCTATGACTCTCAGATGGGTCCTTTATGCTGCCAGGCTGCCAGGCTATGTGCCTGGAGTCTACTTTTCTCGGCCCCTTGACAACTGTTTTATGCCTTCTCTTTCCTCAATTCCCATTATCTTTTCCTCCATCCTTAATGCTCAGCCGATGATCTTGAGAGTATTTATTAAGAGTACTGAGGTGGCTCAGTGGTTGAACATCTGACTTTGGCTCAGGTTGTGATCCTGGGGTCCTGGGATCGAGTCCCTCTGCCTGTGTCTCTGCCTCTCTTTGAGTCTCTCATGAAAAAATAAATAAAATCTTTTTAAAAAAAAGTACTGATGTATCAGAAAAAACAAATTCCACAGAATCTCAGCATCATCTCAGCATCAATCTACCCACCAGCATCTGAACAGACATACAGACCTCTCTCCTTTTCCACAGGCCAATTTTTAGGTTAATCCTTTCCCTTGTGCACTAGATCTGATTGCCTTCCCGTCTCCTACTCAAAGACATCAGGAGCAGTTGTTTTCACTCTCAGCTGCATCAATTTATCTTTACTGTATCAGTTCCTTTTTTTTTTTAAGATTTTATTTATTTATTTATGAGAGACACAGAGAGAGAGAGGCAGAGATACAGGCAGAGGGAGAAGCAGGCTCCATGCAGGGAGCTCGACGTGGGACTCGATCCCAGGATTCCAGGATCACACCCTGGGCTGAAGGCAGGCACTAAACCGCTGAGCCACCCAGGGATCCCCTACTGTATCAGTTCCATTGGCAGACAAACACGAGGTTATTTTTTTCCACCTTAAACCAAAAAACTACTACATGCCATTTACCCCCTTTGATGTCGTAATTACCCCTATTTCTTCGTTCCTTTTCATAGTAAAGAGTTGACTATTCTCACGGTCTCCCAACTTTTGTCCTGTTATCTCTTAAATCAACTCCAGAGCCACCCCTCCTACCTTACTCCCCTGAAACAGCTCCCAGGATTGTCCATGTCCACATCCGTTGCTGAATATAACAGTCAATTTTCAGATCTCATCTAACTTGACCTATCAGTTTTTTGACTCAGGTGATTACTGCTTCCTTCTTGGACACTGTCTTCCAAATCTCTTACATTTTAGCTTACTTCACTGGTCAGTCTTCAGCTTCTCTTGCTATCCCTTCTCTTTTCCCTTAACTTAATGTTGGTGTGCCCCAGGGTTTGGCTCATTGTTCTATGTACACCCATTCCCTTGGTGATCTCAACCAGTTTCGAGGCTTTAAATACCATCTGCCTAGCAGGGACTGCCAAATGTATATGGTTAGCCCAGACCTTTCCCTTGAACTTCAAACTCATGTCCAAAATTGAACCCTTGATCATGCCTCCTGAACCTGCTCTTCGACATTCTTTGCCATCCAGGTCACTCTATCCTTCTAGTTGCTTGAACCGAAAACTATAGAGTCATTCTTGATTCTGCTATTTCTTCACAGCCCATGTTCAATCCACCAGCAAACCCTGTCCACTCTGGCCAAAATATATTCAGAATCATTCTTTTCTCCACTTCCACTATTGCCACCCAGGTTTGAGCCATCATCATATCTTGTCTGGTTTATTACAGTTGTCTTCTAACTAAAGTAGCTTCCACCGTTGCTTTCTATAGACTTCCCTCAACACCGCAGCCAGATTCATCCTTTTAAATCAAATCTGATTATGTCTGTCACCTGTGTAGAAGCCAACAATGGCTTCTAATTTCAGTCAGAATTAAAGTCAAACCCTTTATATAATCTGCATTCTCTCCTTCTTCTCCCACTCGACTGTTACCCCTGATCACACTGCCTCCTTTCTGGTCTTTGAACACACCAGGAGGAGTCCCACATTGAAGCCTTTGCACTTGCTATTTCCTTGCCTGGTATGCTCTTCCCATCTAGCTATAGTCTTCCACATTTAAAATTGCAGTGGTCCAGGCACTCAGACTCAGGCTGGCACATGACTAGAACTGGCAATAAATATGGGTTAGGGGAATCAAATCTCATTCAAATTTCTCCTTCTCTCTGAATCTGAGTAGGAACGTGTAGCAGCTCTGGCCATCTCTGGAACCATTTTTGCGACCACATGGATGTACATATTAGAATGAAGTGAGCCCTGGGGATAGTCTCATGAGAGAAAAAAACAGATCCTTCATAATGGCATTAAGCAGTTCTTTTGTTCTTACCTGGAGAATGTCCTATTTATGGACTTCTATCACACAAACCCCTTACTGAATCGGTTTTTAAACTGGGAATCTGGTAATTTGCAGCCATATGCATCCTAACGGATACACCGAACAGACATTTGGTGATAGTCCCTGGTTTGTTGATGGCCCATAAACTATGGGAAGGAACCTAACCTTTATCCAAAGCTGGAGTTCAAACGTATGTATACAGCTATATCTCTGAAATGTCAGGCGGTCATGAAAACTGCATTGTAGAGAGACAACTGGGCCTTTGGGAGAAGAAAACAAGTGTTAGTAGAAAATGGTTCTGGTAGCACGGATGGAAGCAGTATGAAGTTCTAGACGTGCATGAGACTGCACTGAAATCCATGCAGACCCAGACCCTGCACCACGCCCTACCCACCCCACCTACCTGTACATGCTTCTGGCAAAGACACGGCTGTCCTTAAACCTAAAACTATTTCCCTGTTTTATGCCATGAGATACTCTCTAACTCCACTCCCCCCTACCCTCCTGCCCATACACACACACCATACATTTCAGACACTAGGAGAAGAAATAGTTTCCATCCCAGCTGGAAGTAAGAGAGTAATGACCTGCAAAGATTAGCAAATGGAGATGCCAAGGGAACCCTGAAGGCTACGGCACAGATGACACAATGGCACAGATAGACTATCTATCTATCTGTCAGATAGACTATCTACTATCACTGGCAAAGTTCCAGCTAAGCACAGGCATTGAAGCCCCAGAAAAAATCAGGTGAGTCAGACAACAGCTCTTTGTATACGTGAAAAACTATCTTGGTGGCAACTATTTATTCAGCATCCCTAAGGATGGATGTGCAAAGACACCCAGCCTGTGGGACATAGATTTTCTAGTATAGGAAATAGTTTTCAAAACAAAGATCACTAGCCTATCCCATCTTTGAGCCTTAGCCTATCCCTGAGCCTTAGAGGGTCCTAGGTACACTGGGGTTCGGGGGGGAGGTAAAAATTCGTAATGGGGTGAGAACATTTGTGGTCATATTACTTGGTAATTTTAAGAAGTAAAAGTTGGATGGTTTCAGGCTTTCATTAAAATGACCTAATAATATTGTTGGTGGGAATGCAAACTGGTGCAGCCACTCTGGAGAACAGCGTGGGGGTTCCTCAGAAAGTTAAAATTAGAGCTACCCTACAACCCTGCAATTGCAGTACTAGGTATTTATCCAGATGATACAGACATAGTGATTCAAAGGGGCACTTGCGCCCCAATGTTTATAGCGGCAATATCCACAATAGCCAAAATATGGAAAAAACTCAGATGTCCATTGACAGATGACTGGATAAAGTTGGGGCGTACACACATATGCACACACACACCCAATGGAATACTACTCAGCCATCAAAAAAGAATGAATTCTTGCCATTTGCAATGATGTGGATAGAACTAAAGGGTACTATGCTAAGCGAAATGGCAGAGAAAGACAAATACCATATGGTTTCACTCATAGATGGTATTTAAGAAACAAAATAGATGAACATGGGGAAAGGAAGGAAAATTAGATTGAGCACTGGGTGTTGTGGCAACTGATGAATCATGAAATTCTATCTCTGAAACTAATAATACAGTATATGTTAATTAAATTAAAAGACAAATTTTAAAAGAAAAAATGATCTAATAATAATAGCATGCAATAATTATTCCTCCAGTTCAGTGTATGTGTATTTTTAAAGATTTATTGATTTGGAGGGGAGGGGCAGAGGGAGAGACTCTCAAGCCGACTCCTCACTGAGCACGGAGCCCAACTCAGGGCTTAATCCCAGGACCCACGAGATCACAACTGGGCCAAAACCAAGAGTTGGATGCTCAACTGAATGAACCACCCAGGTCCCCCTGATGTGTGTCTATTTTTAAAGAACATTAGGCTTGCATATATTATAATTATATTATAATTCAACCTTTCCCCACTTAAGATATTAAAAACATTGTTTTTGGGATGCCTGGATGGCTCAGCGGTTGAGCGTCTGCCTTTGGCTCAGGGTGTGATCCTGGAGTCCCAGGATTGAATCCCACATCAGGTTTCCCTGTGGGGAGCCTGCTTCTCCCTCTGCCTGTGTTTCTGCCTCTCTTTCTGTCTCTCATGAATAAATACATAAAATTAAAAAAAATAAAAACATTGTTCTAAAAACCTGTTATCTAATAAGATGATCTATACTAAGATTTTAGCAATTATACTTTTAGGGTAATGGAAGGGTTCCTGGTGATTTTATTTTCTTTGCGTTTTCTACACTTTCTAAAGTTAGCATGTTATTGTCTTTATTAGAAAACCATCAGGTGCTTGGGTGGCTCAGTCGGTTAAGCAATGGCCTTTGGCTCAAGTCACGATCTCAGAATTCCAGGATCGAGCCTTACGTCAGGGTCCCTGCTCAGCAGAGAGCCTACTTCTCCCTCTGCCCCTCGCCTTGCTTGTACTCCCCTTCTCTCTCTCAAATAAATAAAACCTTTAAAAATAATATCCTCACCTATAGAAAATTTCTTTCAACATGTTCATGCTTTTAAAATCATTTTCATAGTGTTTTTCACCCCAGAGTGTGTTGCTATAATAACTTTTGCCTGGTCACCACTGACTTCTAAAATCTGATTTTTATAATTGAATAGTTTTCAGTCAAGGGCTTTTCATGATCACTTCAATATTAGCTAAGCTTCTATTTTTGAAGCAAATGTTTATTTATCTCTAGAAGCACCCCAAACACGTGAAATAAATCTGAGATTATGGCAGCATTTTTTCTTTTGCAGTCAAGTATCTACTCAGGCTGTTTGCAATTTGATAATGGAAAATGGTTTAGAGATCCTAATCCAACTACTGCCTTTTATAGATGGCAAAACTGCTGCTGGCTATAAGAACTCTGGATGATGTGTTTGTTGGAGAAATACACACAAAAAAGTCTCATTCAAGATTTCCAAATTTCCTTGTCAAGTTATAAGCACAAATCTTGTGCATTCTCCCTCTCAAAGATTTGGCTCTCTTTTCTTCGTCATTTAGTAAATCCTATATTAGTCTATTCAGGCTGGTATTAAAAATACCACAGACGGCATGGTTGAAGTAAGAGAAATTTATTTATTCACAGCTCAGGTTACAAATCCCAAGATCAAGGTGTCCACAAGGTTTGGTTTCTGGCAAAAGTTCCCCTTCTGGCTTGTGGATGGCCTTTCCTGGGTGTGAGCACACACATATTCAAAGAGAGAATAGAATGAAAGAGAGTGAGCAGTGCACCAACATTCTGGTCTCTTCTAATTAGGACACTGATCCTATCTGATCAGGGCCCCACCCTATGACCTCATTTAACCTTCATTAACTCCTCACAAGCCCCTTCTCCAAATTCAGGAGTTAAAATGGGAATTAGGGCTTCAGCATATAAATGAGGGGCCCACGTTCAGTCCATAACAAACCCTCTGCACAGAAGTTCAGAAAATAATGTCACATCATTAGTGTTCAGAGTGTACCCGTTCTAACAACACTTGGTAATTAGTTACTCGCATCTTCTAGTCTTTCATGGTGGTCATAGTTCCTCTGATTCCATACTGAATTTGTTTCATTGTTCTGATCTTTTGAAAGAAAAGTAAAAGCTTGGATTTCTAATCTGGTGCCTTGACAATGAAGGCAATAACAAGTCTCTGTATGAAAATATCCAGCATATTTTGATCTAAAAATATTAGTAACTTCATATCAAATGGCCTTTCCTTAGAGCTCATTCTGGCAGTTTCATAGCATTAGTCCCCCATCACACCATCTTTTGTGAATTTTTGCCTTTTTTGGTCTTTTCTGACGATAGTGTTTTCTACCTACATTACTGATTGTTTCTTCTGTTTTCCCAACTGACTCTTCCTTTGGCTTGTACTGTGCACCCACAGGCTGAATTCTATTGATCTTTTTATTCCATGTCTTGAACATTTCATATCCTCTCATTCTTCATCTATTCTGTATGTGGACTGCTCTCATGTTTGTGTCCTCAGCCCTAACCTGACCCATGGGTGCCCTTCGCACTCTTGCCTCCAGTGTTCATTTCTAT
The DNA here is from genome assembly GCF_053574225.1 of Canis aureus. Classification (NCBI taxonomy): domain Eukaryota; kingdom Metazoa; phylum Chordata; class Mammalia; order Carnivora; family Canidae; genus Canis; species Canis aureus. The sequence goes on along the minus strand of NC_135621.1, from coordinate 10,875,275 downwards.
TTCTATTTCTTCCTTGCATCTCAATTCAGCATGCCCCAAACTGATCATTTCCTAGAAAATCAGCTTCTTTGTACCAAAAGAACTCTTAATAATTTTGATTGACTGACTGATTGACAGAGTCAGAAGGAGTCAGAAGGATTTAGTGAGCACCTGCCCATGTCAGGCATTATGCTTGGCGGTGCTTATATCCAATTGTTATTCTTTGGTAACGTCAGTCATAAGTGTCTGGGTCTTTTCCAATTTGTCTGAACTAGTTATTTCATATTTGGATTTTTTCAGCATCTCCAAACTGATGAATCTCTAATTATCTTTCAAGATCCCACTGAAAAGTCACCACCTAGTGTGATGTAGGTTGTCTCGTGGGCACTCATAATATACATTTAAGTCTTAACCACTGATACCTTTGAATGTGACCTCGATTGGAAATATAGGCATACACAGAACATATTACAGATTCAGTTCCAGACGACAGCAATAAAGCGAATATCAAAATAAAGTGAGTCAAATGGATTTTTTGGTTTCCAAAGCATGTAAAAGTTTACACTATGCTTTATTACACAACACTATACTACACTATACTGTTGTGTAATATCATTAAGTGTGTAATAGCATTATGTCTAGAAAAAAAGTATATCCTTTAATTTAAAAATATTGCTAAGAAATGCTATCATCTAAAGCCTTCGGAGGGTTGTACTCACTGATCAGATCACCATAAAAAACACCATAATAATGAAAAAGCTTGAAATATTGTGAAAATTACCAAAATGTGACAGACACATGAGAAGTGAGCAAATGCTGTTGGAAAAATGATGCCAACAGACTTGCTCAACGCAGGGCTACCATAAACCTTATTACACTCAAAGTGTAATAAAGTGAAGTGCAATAATATGAGGTATGTCTGGAAAGTCTTTGCAGAGGTAATCAAGTTAAGATGAGGCCATGCTGGATTAGGACTGGTGTCCTTATAAGAAGACGGACGTTTGGACACAGAAACACAGGGGAAAGAAGGCCTGGTGATGATGATGGCAGAGATTGGAGCGATGCAGACACAAGCCAAGGACATTCAAGGACTGCCAACCCTAGAAGCCTCTTAGAGAGGCATGGAACAGATTATCCCCGAGAACCTCTAGAAGGAACTAACCCTGCTGACAACTTCATTTCAGACTTGTGGCCTCCAGAACTGTGAATGAAGAAACTTCTGTTGTTTTAAGACATTAGTTTGTGCTAATTTATTACAGCAGTCCCAGCAAACTAGACACTCTGTGAAACCATTTATAATCTTCCCAAAGCCCTTTCTTTTGCAGTCTCTTTACTTGCCATGATTTTTAAAATTTGCTATTTAATCTCCTTTAAGTAGTGGAAAAATATCACTTAACATTATTAGCACAAATTTTATCATTGATCTTTATTTCGTGCAATGCCACTTTTAAATGCAAACTCATATGTGGATCACCAAAATCACAGAGTTTGTATTTCAGACCCTGTATATGCATATGCATTTCATTCTTAATAGAACTGTGGAAAAGCTGCATACAACGAACTCAAAATATTTTCATTTCATTTCTTGAGATGTGCACATTCTACTAACACTCTTTAGCTTTAGCTTACTGATAAGGATGGACAGGAGAAGAAACTCCGGCTGCCCCTCTTCCCCTTTCCTTCAATCGCTTCATTTTTAGTGCTAGTGGTTGGTTAATCCTGGGAACTGACGCAAGTGAAAAAGGATAGGATTCCTTGGACATTCATGCTTCTTAGAACACCATTGCCTCAAGGGATCCCCAGGTGGCTCAGCGGTTTAGTGCCTGCCTTTGGCCCAGGGTGTGATCCTGGAGTCCCGGGATCTAGTCCCACATTGAGCTCCCTACATGGAGCCTGCTTCTCTCTCTGTGTGTGTCTCTCATGAATAAATAAATAAAATTAAAAAAAAAAAAAAAAAAGGAACACCACTTCCTCATTTCTGCATTCATAGTAAGTTCTGATTGGTAAGGAAAGATTGGTAAAACAGCCCTTGGCACTCACTGTCTGTGTCCTCCCACCCGTTTCCTTTACTAAGTTGTAGGTGTAACACACTTGCCGTGTAATGGTATTGAGTCTATTCTAACTCCCATGTGTTGTAGGTCCAATAGAATTCTGTGCTCATGGGACACCTTGAATGCTAAATTCCAATGGTTGGCAAAGAAGAATGGACGTTCATATATTGCGTACACCTCTTTTGCTCATGCTCCATTGTGCTTTCCCTTATAAAACACAAGTTGAGGGGATCCCTGGGTAGCTCAGTAGTTTAGCGCCTGCCTTCGGCCCATGGAGTGATCCTGGAGAACTGGGATCCAGTCCCACATCAGGCTCCCTGCATGGAGCCTGCTTCTCCCTCTGCCTCTGTCTGGGCCTCTCTCTCTCTCTCTCTCTCTGTGTCTCTCATGAATAAATAAAGAAAATCTTTAAAAAAAAAACAAACACAAGTTGAAAAGCAAAATTCTTAAACACTTCAAAATGGTGACAACTGAGCATTAAACCAAGGGCAAATTCCTTTGAGAGCAGGGCCCTGTGCAATTGTACAGATTGCACGTCGATGAACCCAGCTCTAGTTTAAGAGTCCTAGTTAATACACAATTTTTTTAATATTTGGAATTGTCAACCCCTTAATTTTAGCCATCTACACTCTCCTTTTATGATTTTATATTACAATGAGTAATAGGCTTATAAAATGAAAAATCCTAAAAGGTAAGCATTTTTTGGCTCATCTTCATGGAAACGAGTTTAGTCCTTTTTTTTTTTTTTTTAAGATTTTACTTACTTATTTATTCATGAGAGGCAGAGACACAGGCAGAGGGAGAAGCAGGCTCCCTGCAAGGAACCCGACGCGGAACTCGAACCCGGGACCCCGGGGTCACGCCCTGGGCTAAAGGCAGGTGCTCCACCACTGAGCCCCCCAGGTGTCCCCAGTTTAGTTCTGTTGACAAAAGCTTCCAATAACATCAACTTAAGGATCTAGTTTCAGAATAGACAGTTCCACAGCTATTCTGAGGTCCACTTAGTCTTTTGAACACTGTGGTTAAAGCGTGGACCCGGCAACTGTGCGGGCGGGGGGGGGGGGCGGGGGTTGTCAAAGTCAACTCCTCAGAACCACTCCGAGGGGCCCTGGGATGACATTACTCGGGGCCCATCTCCAGCTCCTCCGAGCCCTGGGCTGGCAGCAGCCGCGAGTGTGCGCCCTGACCCCTGGGGCCTGCCAGCGGCGCTGCCGTTAAGTGAAACCGATACTGGGGCGCCCGGGGGGCTGCGCGGTGGGGCGTCTGCCTGGGGCTCAGGGCGTGACCCCGGGGTTCCGGGTTCGAGTCCCGCGTCGAGCTCCCCGCCTGGGGCCTGCTTCTCCCTCTGCCTGGGTCTCTGCCTCTCTCTCTGGGTCTCATGCACAAATCAGTAAAATCTTTAAAAAAAAAAAAAAATATATATATATATATATATATATATAATCAGTAAAAGTGCCTTTGCAATGTGATTGCTGGAGGACCCTGAAGGAGACGGGCGTGTGTTGAAGGCCGTGCGGATGGGACTGGCTGCACCCGCGAGGGCAGCGGCCCTGCAGAGCTGGCCCAGGGCCAAGCGGAGACCCCGCCCCCTCCACCCCCGCCCGACGGCGGCGGCGCGGGGAGCGCATCGATGAGCGCGGCCTGCGCTCGGCGGCTCGGCGGCTCGGCTAGTGGGGGCTGGAGTGCCCATCCCGGAAGTGCGCCGGCGGCCGTTGCGGCCGCGTCGTTGCCCCCGCCCGGCGGGGTCGCTGGGCTTCCGCCGCCGCCATGGCCGACCCCGACCCCCGCTACCCCTGCGCCTCCATCGAGGACGACTTCAACTATGGCAGCTGCGTGGCCTCCGCCAGTGTGCACATCCGAATGGGTACGCGCCCCGCCCCCGGGCCCCCGCCGGCCTGCCGCGCCGTCCGCCTCCCCGGGCGGCCTGGGCCTCGGCGGGAGCGCCTCCGGGGGCCGCAGGCTTCGGGGGCCGCCCTCCCCCCACCCCGCGCCCGCCGCCCCTCCCCCTGCCCCCGCGCCTCCCCCGGGACGGCGGCGGACGTGCCCCCGCGGCGCGGCTCGGGGACCGCCCGGAGCCCGTCCCACGGCGCGGCCGCCCGCGTCCGGGGCGGAGGAAGACCTCGCCGGCCTTGTTTTGGCACCTTCGTTATTACTATTACTATTACTATTACTATTATTATTATTATCATCATCATCACATGGATTTTATTTATTTATTCATGAGAGACACCGAAGAGGGGAAGGGAAGGGAAGGGAGGAAAAAAAGAAAGAAAAAGAAAAAGAAAACCGCGCAAGCACACAACTGCATGTAGGTGTACGTCACAATGACGTCAGGAGGCCCGGGGTCACGCCCTGGGCTGAAGGCAGGTGCTCCACCACTGCGCCCCCTTCCCTTCCCCCCTTCCCCTTCCCCACTTCCCCTTCCCCTTCCTCCCCTTCCGCCCCTTCCCCTTCCTCCCCTTCCCCTTCTTCCTCTTCCCCCCTTCCCCTTCCTCCCCTTCTTCCCCTTCTTCCCCTTCCCCTTCTTCCCCTTCTTCCCCTTCCCTCTTGGTGGTGGGATCCTTTCAAGTGTCTACTTACTGCTCCAGCCTCCTTTGCTGGATGGTAGGATCTGTGAGGCCAGAGGGACCGCATCCGTTCTTGTTTCACTCTTCAGTGTCTGCAAGACCTGGGACTTAGCACAAGTTTGAGTATTAATTGAGGCAGTTGCTGGAAACGGAGGCTTTAGAGGTCGATCAATATGCAGTATTAGTTTTAAGTTCTTTTCTTAAAGATTTTATTCATGAGAGACAGAGAGAGAGAGAGGCAGAGACACAGGCAGAGGGAGAAGCAGGCTCCATACAAGGAGCCCGATGTGGGACTCGATCCCGGGACTCCAGGATCATGCCCTGGGCCGAAGGCAGGCGCCAAACCGCTGAGCCACCCAGGGTGCCCTAGTTTTAAGTTCTTATGCAGTATTTATGGGGCAGAAATAAATTTGAATCTAAAATGCTTAAAAAATTAAAATGGTTCGTTTCACGTTAGTGGAATTCACCGTCTGTTACAGTTCAGCCAATTGCTTACAGAAGTTGCCCCATAGTTTCATCCTGTCCCCGTGGCTGGAACTCATCCTGGAAAAGGGATTACCAAGATCTGATGGCACTAAGACTCTTTATTTCTTTTTTTTTTTTTTTAAGATTTTATTTATTCATGAGAGACACAGCGGGGGGGGGCAGAGTCACAGGTAAAGGGAGAAGCAGTCTCCATGCAGGGAGCCCCACGTGGGACTCGATCCCGGGACCCCAGGATCACACCTGGGCTGAAGGCGGCGCTAAACCGCTGAGCCACCCGGGCTGCCCAGGCGCTAAGAATCTTGATCCCTAACATCTCTATTTCTGGAATTGGATTCTGGAATGATTTTGGCAAAGGAGCATAGTTTTTAAAATTTTTAATTGTGGCAAAACACACGTTAAAAATGTCCCTTACAGGGCATTAAAAATGTCCCACCTTCACCATCTTAAAGTGTACATACAGTTCAGGAGTGTGAAGGTTATTCACATTGTTGTGCAACCGATCTCCAGGACTTTTTAGTCTTGCAAAACTGAAAGTTTGTACCATTAAAGAACTCCCTGTTTTCCCCTCTTCCAGTGCCTGGCAAAGGCAATTCTACTTTATGAACTTGGCTTCACTAAGATTTGTCATATAAGTGGAATCATACAGTATGTACCTCCTTGTGACTAGTTTATTCCAATTAGCATGTTTTTTGGTTGTGTCCATTTTTTCTTTCTTAGGGAGGCGGGAGAGGGACAGAGGGAGAAGGAGACTCCATGCCCTTGATCTCACAACCCTGAGATTATGACCTGAGCCAAAAGCAAGAGTCTGACACCTAAGGGACTAGGCCACCCAGGCACCCCAAGGTGTATCTATTTTATAGCATGTGTCAGACTTTCCTTTTTAAGGCCGGACAATTTTCCATTGTGTGACAAAATCACATTTTGTTGATATGTTTGTCTACTTGACGCCTGCATAGCTTTGACCTGGCTGTGAATCGTGTCGCTGTAAACGTATATACAGTGCCCCCATGGGATGCTGTTTTCACTTGTTCCATCTGTCTACCCAGAAGTGGCATCGCTGGATCCAGGGTGTTTTAGTGAAAAACCTATTTTTCCCTCCTTACTAAGGAAAAAAACAGTTTTTCCTCCTCTGTTTTTCCTTTACTACTCACACAGAACACTTCAGTTCTGACCCTTCTAGTCCCCCAAAGTGTGGGTTTTTCCCCCACACCAAGCAGTTCTCCACGACACCAGCTCTGTGTCCTACAATTTAGCTCCATTCTGACACTGTCTCCTAGTGGATAGTACCGGACCCCACAGGTGAAGGGCTCAGTCCCATAAGACTGCTCCCACTCCACTTCAGATGCCAGTTGCAAGTAACAGGTCCCCAGTTACTCATAACTTGTCAGACTCGGCTCTAAATTGAAGGTTCCCGTCAATCCCTTCTTGGATTGACCAGAGCAGCGCAAAGAACTCCAGGATACCACGTTTGCCAGTTTATTAAAAAGTAAACGGGGCAGCACTGGTGGTTCAGTGCTGCCTTCGGCCCAGGGTGTGATCTTGGAGACCCCGGATCGAGTCCCGTGTCGGGCTCCCTGGGTGGAGCCTGCTTCTCCCTCTGCCTGTGTCTCTGCCTCTCTCTCGTCTGTCTGTCATGAATAAATAAATAAAATCTAAAAAAAAAAAAAAAGTAAACAGCTGGATGAAAGCAGAGTAGGAGGTCTGGGAGGGTACCAGGCACGGGAGCTTCTGCCCTGGTGGAGTTGAGGTGCATGACCCTTCCAGGATGTGGATATGTTCACCAGCCTGGAAGCTCTCTAAACTCCTACTCATCATTTTTATGCATGCTTCCTCACTGAGGCATGATCAATTATTAACTCTATTTTCAACCTTTTTCCTTCTCCCCACTTCAGCAGGGCTGAATATTCCAGACTTGTTTATGGCTTGTTCTTTCTCGTGACCAGCCCTCATCTAAGAGAGTCACCTCAGTAGAGCAAAAGACATGTCTATCACCCAGGAAATTACAAGGGTTTCAAGAACCTTGTATCAGGAACTGGGGTGAAAGATCAAATATTAGAACAAAAGATGTTCCTAGTGCTCTTATCAGGTAGGAAATTACAATTTCAAGAGCTCTGCCAGGAACCTAGGACAAAGGCCAATATGTTTTTTCTATCATCTCACAATACGGTAATTGTATTTTTAGTGTTTTGGGAAACCACCATACTGTTTTACACAGTGACAGCACCATTTTATATTCTAACCAACATTAGGTGTTCCAGTTTTTCTACATTCTCATGCTTGTTTTTCCCCCGTTTCTCTGAAAGTAGCCATCCAAATGGGTATGAGGTGGTATCTCATTGTGGTTCTGCTTTGCTTTTCCCTAGTAATTGGTGATATTCAGCATCTTTTCATATACTTGTGGGCCTTTTGTATCTTCTCTGAAGAAATGTTATTTAAGTCCTTTTTAAAAAATGGACTTTATTTCTTTTGAAGCAGTTTTAAGGGCAGCCCCGGTGGCTCGGCGGTTTAGCGCCGCCTTTGGCCCGGGGCGTGATCCTGGAGACCCGGGATCGAGTCCCACGTGCTTCTCCTTCTGCCTTTGTCTTTGCCTCTCTCATGAATAAATAAATAAAATCTTTAGAAAAATAAAATAAAAATAAAATAAAGCAGTTTTAAGTTCACAGCAAACTGAGTGGGAAGTACAGAGTTCCTATGTAACCTGTCCCTACACATACGTAAGCTTTCCTACATTAGCATCCTGCACCAGAGTGGTACATTTGTTATAACCCATGAGCCGAAGTTGACACATCATTATTACCTAAAGTCCATACTTTATATTAGAGTTCACTCTTGGTGTTCTACATCCTGTGGATTTTGACAAATATGTAATGACATAGACCCACTATTGTAGTATCACATGGAATAATCCCATTGCCTTAAAACCCCTCTGTGCTCTGCTATTCATCCCTCCCTCCCAGCAGTCCCTGGTAACCAGCGATCTTTTTTACTGTCTCCATAGTTTTACCTTTTCCAGAATGCCATATAGTTGGAATCATACAGTATATAGCCTTTTCAGATTGATTTCTTTACTTAGTAACGTATGTTTAAGATTCCTTCATATTTTTTCATGACTTGATAGCTTCTTTTTATTTTTTTATTTTTATTTTTTTTAAATTTTTATTTATTTATGATAGTCACACAGAGAGAGAGAGAGAGGCAGAGACACAGACAGAGGGAGAAGCAGGCTCCATGCACCGGGAGCCCGACGTGGGATTCGATCCCGGGTCTCCAGGATCGCGCCCTGGGCCAAAGGCAGGCGCCAAACCGCTGCGCCACCCAGGGATCCCGATAGCTTCTTTTTAGCACTGAATAATGTTCCATTGTCTGCATTGTACTTCAGTTTACTCATTTACCTGCTGAAGGACATCTTGGTTGCTTCCAAGTTTTGGTAGTTATGGTTTAAATTACTATATAAACATCCATGTATAGATGTTTTTGATTTTTAAAAAAAAAAAACTTTATTTTTTTAAGATTTTTATTTATTCATAGAGACACAGAGAGAGAGAGAGAGAGAGACAGGCAGAGGGAGAACCAGGCTCCACACAGGGAGCCCGATGTGGGTCTCGATCCCGGGCCTCCAGGATCACACCCCAGGCTGTAGGCCGCACTAAACCGCTGCGCCACAGGGGCTGCCCCATGTATAGATTTTCTGTAGTCATAAGTTTTCAGCTCATTTGGATAGATGCCAAGGAGTATAGTTGCTAGATTGTATGGTGAGAGTATGTTTAGTTTTGTAAGACACTGCTAGAGCACAGTTGCTGGATCATATGATAAGAGTGTGTTTGGTTTTGTAAGAAACTGTCTTCCAAAGCGGCTCTACCGGTTTTGCATTCCACCAGCAGTGAATGAGAGTTCCTGTTGCTCGACCTTCTTGTCAGCATTTGGTGGTGTCAGGTTTTGGATTCTGGCCATTCCAATAGGTGTGTAGTGGTATCTCGTTTCAATTTGCATTTCCCTGATGACCTATGACACTAAGCATCTTTCCTATGTTAATTTGCTCTGTTTTGTTCAGTGAGGTGTCTTGCCTCCTTTTTAATTGAGTTGTTCATTTTCTTACTGTTGAATTTGAAGAGTTATTTGTGTATTTTGGATAACAGTACTTTTATCAGATGCATCTTTGCAGATATTTTCTGTTAGTCTGTGGCTTCTCGTTCCCTTGACTTTATCCATATTTTAATTGGGTTTATTTTTTTTACTGAATTGGAGGAGTTCCTTATATACTCTAGATATTAACCATATATAGATAAATATGTACATATGTATTTACAAATTTTCTACCATTCTGTAGGTTGTCTTCTCACTATGTTGATTGTGCTCTTTGATGCACAATTTTAAGTTTGGGTGTAGGACAGTTTATCTATTTTTAATTTTGTTGCCTGTGCTTTTAGTTCATATTCAAGAAATCATTGCCAAACTCTATCTTGAAGCTCTTCCCCTGTGTTTTTTTTTCCCCCCTGTGTTTTTTTTTCTAGGAGTTTTTAGAGTTTTAGGTCTTTTTTTCTTTCTTTCTTTTTTCTTTTTTTTTTTTTTTTAGTTTTAGGTCTTATGTTTAGGCCTTGAAGTTATTTTGAGTTATTTTTTGTATATGATGTAAGGATTCAACTTCATTCTTTCACATGTGGATATCCAGTTTTCCTAGCAGTATTTGTTGAAGAAACAGTCCTTTCCTTCATTGAATGATGTTGGCATCCTTGTTGAAAATTATTTGATCATATATGCAAGGGTTTACTTCTGGTCTTCTATTCTATTCCACTGTTCTGTCTGTGTGTCTTTATGTTAGTAGCACACTATTTTGATTACTCTAGCTTTGTAATAACTTTTGAAATCAGAAAGTGTGAGACCCCAAACTTTGTTGTTCTTTTAAAGGGTTTTTGTTTGTTTGTTTGTTTTTTGTTTTTTGTTTTTTTTTACTTTTAAAGTATTTTGGCTGTTCAGGGTCCCTTGAAATTCTTTTTTTTTTTTTTTTTAATTTTTTTTTTATTTATGATAGTCACAGAGAGAGAGAGAGGCGCAGAGACACAGGCAGAGGGAGAAGCAGGCTCCATGCACCGGGAGCCCGATGTGGGATTCGATCCCGGGTCTCCAGGATCACGCCCTGGGCCAAAGGCAGGCGCCAAACCGCTGCGCCACCCAGGGATCCCTCCCTTGAAATTCTAAATGAATTTTAGCATGCATTTTTCTATTTCTGCAAAAAAGGCCATTGGGATTTTGATAGTGATTGGTGTGGGGTCAGGAATGAATGAATAGTCAAGAAAGAATTCTTGAGATGTTTTCAGTGCAGAGTTGCTTTTATTATAGTAGTGACAGGATTGCTAGGCAGAAAGAGCTGCACTTTTGTTGTATGAAGCTGGTAGTTATATGTTTACTATTCAAGGGGGAGTATTGGATCATAAATGTCTTATTTGAATTTCTACTTGTAAAACTGCTTTCTCAAGATTTCCTATTGATTGTCATTCAGCTCGATATTAACTATCAGTGAGATGTGCAAGCAGTCATGATACCCTTAAAGAATGTAGTAACTAGCACATATCAAAACTATGCAGGCTACAGGTCAGCTTTCTGGGCTAAAGGTGAACATTTTTCTGTTTCTATGCCTCATCAGGGATTGCATTAGATCAGTAGCTCTTTTTGCGTATAGTAGGGACATTTTAACAATATTAAATCTTTTAATCTGTGGACATCAGATGTCACTTATTTGTGTCTTTCAGCAGTGTCTTGTAGTTTTAGAGTACAAGTCTTTTGCTCTCTTGATTAGATTTATTTCTAAGTATTTCATTCTTTTTGATGCTATTGTAAGTGGAATTTTTTTTCTTAATTGTATTTCCCTTCTGGCTTGCTCATTGTTGGTGTATAAAAAATGCATCTGATTTTTGATTCTATACCTTGCAACTTTGTTGAATTCATTTGTTCTTAGAGTTTGTGGAATCTTTATGGTCTTGTATGTGTAAGATCATGTAATGTGTATACAAGTAATTTCACTTTTTTTCCCCTTTCCAATTTGGATTTCTTTTTCTTGCCCACTCGCTCAGGCTAGGACTTCCAGTACCATGTTGAATAGAAGTGGCCCAAGCATACATCCTTAACTTGTTCCTGATCTTAGAGGAAAAGGAGTGACGATTTCCTCAAGCTTCTCAGAAGCCCTGTTATTTGAATGGTTTTTCCATGGTGCAAAATTGGATATTTGTGAGGTTTTAACAAAGGATTTTACAATCACATTCTCTCTCTCCTCTTGCATTTTAGTATAAACAGCAAGAGGCCAGCAAGTACCTTTATTACTTTCTGGAAGTCTCCTCAGTCTAATCACCCACTTCATTAGGTACATTTTCTACTTCTGTATTTCCATAGCTGACAGTGTTGCTACATTTTTTCGCCAATACAAAATAAGAATTTTCTTACCTCCAGTTTCCATAAGGTTTTCCTCTCTTCTAGCTTATGACCTTCAGCCTCCTCAAAGGCATCATCATTCTAGAAACAGTTTCAGGGCTTTTTGAGCTTTTACCTCAGAGACCTGCTATCTTCCAGCCACTGCCTGGTTCCAAAGCCTTGCCCATATTTCAGGGTTTTGGTATGGCAGCTCCCCACTTTCAGGTACCAAAGTCTAAATTAGTTTTCTATCGCTGTGTAACAAATTACCATAAAATGCAGTGGCTTGAATAAACGTTTTTTTCTTTTCATCAGTTTCTCAGAGCCAAGCATCTTACTGATTCTAGATCAGGATTTGTTATAGGTTGTAGTCTAAATGTTGGCCGAGACTGTAGTCATCCGAAGGGCCAACTGGTGCTGAAGGCTATACTTCCAGAAGACTCAGTCACATCACTATTAGCAAAAGACCTTTTTCTCACTGGCTGCTGGTGAAATAATGTGCATCTTTCCATAGGACCACTCGAATTTCCTCACAACATTGGCAGCTGGCTTCTCCTGTAGCATTCGTTCTCAGTGGGGACAGTACCCTCCCAAGAGGGTAAAAATTGGTTCTTGATGTGGATGGCAAAAAAAGTCTCAGATTTTACAATGGTTTGTAGCTTTCCAAAAACCTATGATACAAAAACAGATGTACAATATGTTTGTGGTTTTAACAGTTTATTGGAGGACTATTAGGAAAATAATGTCCAGAAAGCTCCTTAGGTGTTCAACAATGGAAAAAGGTTGAGAAACAATGCCCTAGAGTGAGTCCTCTAAGCAAGTAGGTAGCTCTGTTACTTTGTATTCTTTAACTGATGTATAAAAAATTGCCTTTTATGATTAGTGTTAGAAATAACACACATTGTCACTTCTGCATATTCTTTTTGTTGGAAGTGAGTCTCTTGAAGGAAGTGTCAAAAGTGTGGATGTTTTATTTTTTATTTATTTATTTTTAATATTTTATTTATTCATGAGAGACACACACAGAGAGAGGGAGGCAGAGACACAGGCAGAGGGAGAAGCAGGCTCCACCTGACGTGGGACTCAACCATGGGTCTCTAGGATCACGCCCTGGGCTGAAGGCGGCGCTAAACCGCTGAACCGCCCAGGTTACCCAAGTGTGGATGTTTTAAACCACCATTCCATGAAAAGAAAGATAAAGGCATTCCAGGCAGAGGAAACAGCAAGGGCAAAGACCCAGACGTAGGAAGGAGTTAGTATGCTTGGAGAACGGAGAGGTAGCTACTGTGGGTAAAGCTAGTGAGAAAAAGAAGAGTGGCATGAGATGAGACTGGAAAAGTACATCAGTTAGGGCCTTGTAGGCCCCATAGAATCTTTGAATAAGTGTTTAAACAGGGAGTCACATGACATAGTTCAGGTTATAAAAGATCACTTTAGTGAGTGACAGCTGTGTGGAGGATGGATTGTGACAATAGATGGGACAAGAGTGTAAGCATGGAGACCAATAAGAGGACCACTATAGTAGTAGGTGAGTGATCATACAGGCTTTGTTTGACTAGAGAGGTAGTAGAGGAGACCAAAAAGGTAGACGTGCTGTACTTGGTGAGCAGAAGCTCCAGTACTTGTGGGTAGATTGGGAGAAGGGAAGCATTGCCCACATTTTTGTTGTGGGAAATGTTGGTGCTGGTCACTGATGAGAAGACTGGGAGAAGGACAGATCTGAGTAGAAATGAAGAGTTGCTGTTTCGGCCATGTTAAGTTTGAGTAGAAAGGGAGGAAATAAAAGCAGAAGGGGGAGAAATCAAGATTCAAAAAAAATTGAAAGATACTGCTCTTTGGCTTATATTCATTTCCCATCAGCTCTTTTATTTTTCTGTGTGAGCTAAGTATACATAGCCTTTGCCACGTTTATATTAGTTACTCAAAATGGGTGTCAACTGTTGCTTTTTCTTTGAATTTAATTTAAGCTTTTATTAATTTTAATTTTTTAAAGATTTACTTATTTATTTTAGAGAGTATATGCCCATGCACAAGCGGGGGGAGGGGCAGAGGGAGAGGAAGACTCTCAAGCAGATTCCACCCTGTGTGCAGAGCCTGACATGGGGCTTGATCTCACAACTCAGATCATGACCTGAGCTGAAATCAAGAGTCAGAAGCTTAACCAACTGAGCCACTCAGGTGCCCATAAGGTCTTTTTTTAAAAGGGTCTAGAAAAGTTATAATCTAGAATATAGGTATAAGGATTATTTTTATGATGAATTTATTGGGTTAGCACAGGTTTCTTTATTTTTTTTAGAAAAAAGATTTTATTTGCAAGTAATCTCTACACCCAACGTGGGACTCAGACTTACAACCCCCAGATCAAGAATCACATTCTCTAGTGATGGAGCCAGCCAGGCGCCCCCCAACCCCCAGCTTAGCACGTTTCTTTAGAATGGTTTTCCTTTTTACAAAAGTAGTAAAGATTTACTGATAATCTATAAAAAACAGATTAGCAAGGAACTGAACATGAGAATCATCCTCAGTCATGTTACTTAGAGAAAACCATCATTAACCCCTTAGTGTATATTCTCCAGTCTTATTACATAAGCACTTGTGCACACACACACACACACACACACACACATACAAATGAACATGAACTACACTATTTTGAACTGTGGAGCAGTTCCACAAAATGGTAAAGATTAATATTAACTTTTCACTGCTTAGTTGAGAAAACAGATGGAATGAGTTTGAGTTATGTGAGGTATATAATAGGATATCAAAATTTAAGAATATGATTTTTTTTGCAGTCTGGAAAATCCCTCGAGGGAATAATAGTTTGGCTTTTAGTTTAGTAATTAAATCTGCAGAAAGATAGCCCAAATAATACTGTCCATGACAGTAATACATGCTTTTCTCTGCTTTTGTGAAAAAGGTGGAAATGACCTTCCACAGCATGCAGACAGACATCAGGGCCATTTTAAGAAAGTACATTATATTGTAGATCAGTTGTGGGGATTAGCATTATTTATCTCCTTTCTGTTTAAGATACATACCTACGTTGTAGGCCAGAATACAACTGTTAACCAGTGTTATCGCGAGTCATCTGTTAAATTATAAGTTCAGTAAAATCTGTTCAGGAAAAACTCACTATATATTTTGGAAAAGATACCAACATTAATTAAGATTTAATTTGGGGTCATTTTTAAGGATTAAATCTTTGGTATTTATGAAAATTCCTTTATTCTTAAAGAATATTTATTACTTGATATTTGGCTGACATGCCATCAAAGCACTTCACCCTCACTTAGGAAGCCAGGTCTTTAGTTGGAATCCTTTTCAGAGAGAACACTTCTTGTATTAGCATTGTCATAAGAAGGAAGAGATGATGTTTCATCTTGTTTGTTGGGTAAAAGTCATTCAGCAGTGTTTTTACTGGCTGCCTAAGCACAGTGAGTGCTCTACAAAAGTTATGTGGCTCTGCTGGTGTTTTAGAATAATACAACTGAGTGGCAAAATTCACCTTTCATAAATTCAATATAAATTATTTAAAAGCAAATAAAATGTAATGAGTATCGTAATAGTGCCATTCACTTGGCTGGGTGTTTGGGATATAAAAATGAGGGAGATGTGTTCCCTATTATTAGGGAGATTTTTTTAGTCTTTATAGTTTAATGGAAGTGAAGGGCTAGGAAGTGAAGGGCCAGGGCTTATTAATTAGAAAATGAAGTGATCGGAAATACACTTGTATTCCCCTTAGGAACAGAAGGAGTGTTTAATTCACACTGGGGAAATGAGAAAGGCTGAATGTTGAAAGATGGTTAGCAGCTAAGGGGGTCAGGAGAGAAGGATATTATCAGTATGTGTACATAGAGGAGGTGGAAACTCATTTTTTTTTCTGAAACCGGTGGTGAGTTGGGTGTTCACTGTATTTATATCATCTGTATGTCAGATGACTTTACTAATAAGTTTTTTTATCATTAGGCCTTGGAGTTGATTTATGGTTGTTAATGTGCTGAAAGTAAAAATTTCTTACTGTATAGAAACTAGAGGCAGAGGTAGTATAAGTGAGAAATAAAAGCAGGTGAGTAAGTTTTATTAGCCTTTTAGGGAAAAGTTTTCATTTTGAGGAAACATTTGTACCGCTTGGAAATTAAGATTTCTTTAAAAAACTGTATCTAACCATATGCTTTCTCTTTCTGCTTTTCAGTTTCAAGAAAGATTTGTTGTTTAGAAATACTCAATTTTTAATCTTTTGTTGTATGCTGCTGTATACAAATATGTTTCATCCTTTTTATTTTGATGAAAGCATTTTCTTTTCTTCTTTTTTTTTTTTTTTTTTTTTTTTTAAATAAGCTCTACATCCAATGTGGTGCTTCAACTCAACTCAATGACCCTGAGATCAAGAATCACTGAGCCAGCCAGGGACCCCATTGCTGAAAACATTTTCATTCTGGGCTATTAATTTTTTTTTAAACTAATGCTTCTTGAAGGATAGTTATCATTTACAATTTGTGATTTCTTTGGGAGTTTTTTTGTTTGTTTGTTTAAGTTACAGACTGCATTATTTGGGCTAAGATCTAAAAATTATACATAAGAAAAGTCCATGTTTCTAAGTACAGATTTGATTGTGCTGTTCTATGTTAAATGCTTAAGAAAATAATCATATGGAATTATTTTTCTTTTTCAGCCTTTCTAAGAAAAGTCTACAGCATCCTTTCTCTGCAAGTTCTCTTAACTTCAGTGACAGCTTCTTTTTTTTTATACTTTGAGTCTGTACGGACATTTGTACATGAAAGGTAAGGTGATGAGTCTGAAACATTTTCAGCTGCTGCTTATGATCAAAAGGCCATATTATAAGCAGAGTTTTTTTTTTTCTGTTAACTTCTGAGGCTAGAATGTAAAAAAGGTTCATTATTACCTCTCATAAATCTAGTTTTGTTTTGATAAGAAACATGTTCTACAACTTAGTATTTGCCTCTGAACTTCTTAGCATACAGTTTTGTAGGGTTAAACCTTCATCTCCTCAAATAGTATTAAGAATTTTTACTGTATTTAGCTTTTTTAAAAAGGGTTTTTTTTTCTTTTATTATACTTAGCCTGGTCCCCAAAGCCTAAAATGGTGCTTGAAAAATAAAAATGCTTTAAAAAAATAATTTAAAAAAAAAAAAATAATAAATAAATAAATAAATAAATAAATAAAGGTACTTAATAAATATGTGTGTAATTTATCTTAGTGTTGGCTCATGACTAGGGTAATTTCACTGAGAAAAGGAGCTTCATATGGTTCATCACATTTGTTTAAGAGCTGACCCCAAAATAATTATTTCCTTGGCAAAAAGTTTTTTAGATTTTTATATTAAAGGGAAAATAAGCAATGAATATTTTCTTGGAAGTAGACAATTTCTATCATCCCTCCCCCTCCAAAAAAATAAAAAAGAGTTTGTTATTTAGGTAAAGTTCTTTAATTTAAATTACAGTTAATAGTAAATGTATATAAAATTTGTTTATTCTTTAATAGCTATTCTGTATTTCTGTCAAAAACAGTATGCTAATTGTAAAAATTATTCAAATACATAGAAGTTCATGAAAAAGGAAAAGTCTCCCACATTTATTGTGGGCTCTTTTCTTTGTCTTGCTGCTCCTCCCCAATTCACATTCCTCAAATTCCTTGAATGGAAAAGTAATTTCTTTTGACAGTTTGGTGTAGTTCCTCCCAGATTGCCTTTTCTTACTTTCACAAATAAAACATACAAATTTTATTAAATGGGTTAATACTATTTACACTGTTTTTAAACTTAAAAATGCTTTTAATTTTTTTCTTTCAGTCCTGCCTTAATTTTGGTGTTTGCCCTTGGATCTTTGGGTTTGATTTTTGCATTGACTGTAAACAGACATAAGCATCCCCTTAACCTGTACCTGCTTTTTGGATTTGTGAGTATTTTGACAATTTGTTACTTTAACATTTATTCCCGTGTTTTAACTTTATTTAATTGAATGCAAATAACCTATAATAGTAGCAGAACAAAATTAATATTTTTAATAAAATATTTTAAGAAATTACTTGAAATGTTCTAATCTTTTAGAATTTTTAACCTTTGTCAGTTTCAGGATTTTTTCCTGTGAATATTATGGTACAGCAGAAAAAAAATCATGAATTGGAATCTCATGACCTGGCTTTGCCACTTTCTGGTTATGTGACATTTGGCAGGGTGGTTAATTAACTTTTTTGTACCTAAGTTTGCTCATATGTAAAATGAACATATTAAAGTGGATTATCTCTGTGATACTTTGAACCTCTAATATTCTGTGATTTTCTTGGGAAAAAATTATAGCTTTAATTTCATAGACCTTAAATTGAAATTTTTCTGATTAACTTTTGTGTTTTTTTTATCTTAGTACTCTGTTCTTTTAAAGGACCACTTTGCTCAATTGATGTGCTCTACTAACTTGTTTTAAAATGATAAGTAGGGAACTTAACTTTAGGTCATGTTTGTTTGGATGTTTGTGAAAATGAAAACCCAAACTACTACCTATAAAAACCAAGCCTATAGTATGACCAGAGTGAGTTGGCAAGGCTCAAGATAGATATTTTTTAAATTATTTTTCTTGTTCTCTTATCCAGTATGATTTTGGGTTCTAACCTAAAAATTTACTTTAAAACATTTCAAACTAATATTAATAATATTTATAGTCCAATAAGAGTGAAAATGCTATTTATCAGATTCACTTGCTTTAACCTAAAGAAAGTTTGTGAATTCTGGTAACAAGTTTATATTAATATTATGAAAGAAAAGCTCACGACTTCAGAAATTTCAATTATAGAAAAGGTTATTCATTTAAATCATAGGTTCTTTTGTTTCCAGGTATCAGTATCCTCACCTAAGTTCTCTCGAGCATGGAGTTTATATAAAAGCTTGGGAACTCACCAAGAAGGGGCCTTAAGAAGACAAGGAACTAGAGGAAGGTTCTAGAAAAATGCCGTTGTAGGAAATTCAGTACTCATTTTGGCAGCACATACACTAAAATTGTAGGAAATTCAAAGCAAGAATTGGGGGTCTCCTCTCCCTTCTTCCATTACATTTCTTCTCTGTCTTACAGCTGTCCTTATATATAGTTTTCCTCTTTCATAGCTTTTAGTTTTTAGATGGTTTACTGTGGGCCTTCATATGGTTCATTAACATTTAGCTTCAGCTCCTGCTACCATTGCTTCATTCTTTAAGTTTAGATGCCTAAGTGAGAAAGAATCTGATTGGCATAGTTTATTATTGGCATGGGTCACATTGTGGATTGCTAGCCAATATAAAGCCAAGGGCTGCCAACTCCTACTCCTGTCATCTGTGACCTAGGAGAGAGGTGGGGTGGGGGATTAGGGAGGGGCACACAAAAAAAACACAGCATCATATTCAGTTCCTCTTAAACTCTGCAAAAAGCTTGCCACCTTTCAGAAAGGCTATGATTGATTTCTATGTGTATGGATCAACTTTTGCCCAGCAGGGAGAGGACCTCCTAGAAAAGTATCCACCAAATGCATATGAACAAGATGGTCACTTACAGCTACAACTACTGATCATACCCATAGGTAAAAATGGTTTAACATATAAGGAAGCATGGAAAATACATTTCAGATTATTCAGAAACCTCTGATACTAGATTACTTTGTCCTGCTCTACCAAAGTAAGAAAGGAGATGGCTCTAACCTTGTTTTAGGTGTGTGTGTGTGTATGTGTGTGCGTGTGTGTTCATATACTTAAAAGAGGGTATTATTTTAGGGTGGTGTTATATTTTCCTAGTCTTACCTGTTCTCCTGTTCATATTATCATGTTTCCTTTGGATGCTTTGAGTATGGGGTAGGATTTCTTAACCTAAAATTATGTCACAAATATCAAGAATGAGGTTTAATCATATTTTTCCAGAAAAAAAAAATGTCATCTTTTCTACCACTTCTCCAACACTTCCAACAACATTATAACAAAATGTGGCAGTGCCTTTCTTGCCTCTAGATCTATGTACAATTTTAAGGCCATTTTTGCTCTAGTTCTGATAGGTTCTTGATTTCAGGTGGGGAGAGTTACAGGGAGTGCTTCTACCAAGAGTATGAATATATAGCTACTGACGTTACTTCTCGCTTTACTGTTGTGATATGGTCTATGAGGTAGTTGGTAAAATATAACTCTAGAGTAAGCATTTATTTATTTATTTTTAAAGATCTATTTATTCATTTGACACCCATACACACCCATACACACACACACACACACACACACACACACACACACACACATGGCAAGCAGGGGGAGTTGCAGAGGGAGAGAATCTCAAGCAGACTCCATGCTCACTGTGGGGCTCAAAGCAGGGCTGGATCTGCGGACCCTAAGATCACGACTTGAACTGAAATTGAGAGTCAGATACATAACTGACTGAGCCACCCAGGCATCCCTAGAATAAGCATTTAAAATAAAACAAAGGTATGTAGTTAAGGAGAAAGTGAAGCTAGAGGGTAAAACTCAATATCCCTAAATCTTTAATTTAGGATAGGAGTTCAGCTACAGGTGACATGGGTGAAACGAGATTATTTACTTCTCTTTCATGTAAAAATCTGTGCACTGTTTAGTGAAGTTTTCAGGGACCCAGGTTCCTGCTATGGTTCAAGGACTCCTAAAGTCTTGTATTGGCATGAAATAGCTCCCACCATATCAACATTCCATCCAGTTATTTACAAAAATGAGAAGAGAAAAGGCAGAGCAAGCCCCTTTGCTTTTTTTTAGTAGTTGTATACCTGTCTACTCACATTCTGTTGGCCAGAATAAAGCCCCATGACCAGATACAGGGGAGGCTGAGAACTATGTTTAATCTGAACAGCTATGTGTCCAGGTAGAAATTCTGTTACTAGGGAAGAAAGACTAAATATTGAGAGACAGTTTCAGGACTGCCACACTAAAGCGCTATGTAAATACTTTATTCTTCCTATGTATGTGTATGATGTTGAAGTTTTATGAATATAGATATCATTTGCAATTTCATTTTTACTTTCAGAAGGTGAGAGAAATACAAACAATATTATTTCTGTATCTTCCTGTTACAGGTATAAAAAAATCTAGTCAGGGTTTAAAGAGTGATAGGATCACTATTAGAATGTAAATATTCTCAGTACATTGAGGTCTCATTTTCATTATGGTAGGCTTATTATATGTCCCATGTAATTCATGAGGCTGCTCTGAAGCTAAAATGGGATCATATATGGGAAGTCACGTGGAACTCTTAGAAATTAGGACATGTACATGACAATAGTGTAAATTTTATGTGCATTTATGTAATTTTAGTTTCTTTTTTTAGACACTATTCGAAGCTCTGACTGTGGCCTTTGTTGGTAAGCCATAATTGTGCTTCTGTATGTTACAGTAACTTTTAATGTAGATAAATCTTTTGAGTTAAAAGGTGCTTGAGACTAAATTTTAACATCATGAGATGTCATAGTTCAACTATATAGCATAGGATGAGGAATTCCATCACATGAGCTGAACCTCTCAAATTGCTGCACTGAACTGTGCTTTATTATTATATCCTCATACTTTATCAAATGACCCTACAAGAAACTTGTTAATTTCTGTTTTATATTTGGTGTTAAGTATGTGTCTGAAAGGAAGTGTCTGTTAAAATTATTTGATGTACTGTATGTAATGCCTTAAGTAAAAAATTTCGTGATTTATTAACAATAAAAATTCAGATTGTCTCAGAATGATTAACCTGGGGTACAAAAAAAGTTGGAATGAACTATTACTGTCAATAATAGTAAATTGTTACTCATTATGTTTAGTTTTTTTTTTTTTTAAGATTTTATTTATTTATTCATGAGAGGCACACACAGAGAGAGAGAGAGAGAGAAAGAGAGAGAGGCAGGCCCCAGGCAGGGAGCCCGACGTGGGACTCGATCCCGGGTCTCCAGGATCACACCCCGGGCTGAAGGCGGTGCTAAACCGCTGAGCCACCGGAGCTGCCCTCATTATGTTTAATATATTTATCTTTTCCTATTTTGTCATTACTGCTTTTAACCTTTCTATGACAGTTTTATTTAATCTATATTGTTCAGTAATTCACTTCTTTTGTAAAGGAATCACAATGTAAGTAATAATAACTACTAAAATAAATAGAATTGAAATTTTTCAACATAGAGCGGAAGGATTATTATTAATAATTACTTATTAATGTTATTATCAAGTCTATCTCTGTCCTCCCTGGCTCCCTCCATTTGTAACAGATTTAGGGAGAGCTCTATTTCATGGTTCTTAGAAATACATAGGATGGGGTAATCTGAGAACATTATTTTCCTCATTAATTGTAATATTCTTTCCACCTAATCTTATGCCAAAGTTGTTGACAAGAAGCACAATAATCTCATATTTTTTCATGTCTGCATTTGCTTTCCTAATCCTATAGTGATAGAGAAATTCCAATAATGTAGTGTTTAGGAATTAGATATTAATCCTTGAAAAATAAAAAATGACTTAATGGTTTGGGTTCAAAGCACTTCCTTTAAAGGGGATATAATTTAGCATTCTGTTAAAATGCTAAGCAACTGTTTTACAATTATAATAGTCATAGTCAAACTAGGTGTTCATTCTAAAATTTCAGAAGAGAATTTGGTATGTATTCAGGAAACCCCCAATTATGTATTTGTTGTATACATTTTTGGATATAAAGCAATTAGCGGTTGGTTCCTGGTCTCTGCAGGGTTGGTGAATGGTAGACAGCCCTAGTATTCTTCTTGCCTCGTTTCTTTGTTCGGGCTGATGAACTGGGTATCCAGTTAACCAAGCGATTGCTGGAATTGCTGCTACTGCCCAGGAATTTCCCAGCCAACCACAGGACCCAGAGTCATCCTTATTGATATTTCAGTTATATAGCACAATCACCACAGATGGTGATAAAACTAAGCTGGGACAGAGATAAGCAAGAGTAATTCTATCATATCCACCAAACTCTAAGCTAGCTAGCTGTGTCATAGCTCTCTGGTCATTTCTTTGACTTCATAATGATGTGACCACCTTATTTGGTATGAATGACTGTTTATTGCAGTATGGGTGTGGTTTTATTGTACCAGTGTTACAGGCTGAATAAAGAATCTTTTCATAATTATTTTTATTGGCAAGTAGTACAGGAGAAAAATACAGTATTTCTGTTAAATGCCAGGAAAAAAACGGTTTTATATTGAATATGTCTAAATTCATTTTTAATGTGTTTTTTAATTTTACAGTTACTTTCTATGATGTCTATATTATCCTGCAAGCGTTTATACTGACTACTGCTGTATTTCTTGGTTTGACTGTATATACTCTACAATCTAAGAGAGATTTCAGCAAATTTGGAGCAGGGTAAGTTATATATTCATGGCTATGATAGATAAATATCTTTAACATTAGAAATCACCTTAAGAGAAGTGCTATACTGTTAGCTTTGGATATTACCTTTTAAAATGAAGGGTGTTGAAGGACACCTACGTGGCTCAGTCAGTTAAGGGTGTAAACTCGTGATTTCAGCTCAGGTCATGATCCCTGAGTGAGGCTCTGTGCTCAGCAGTCTCTTTGGGATTCTCTCTCTCTCCCGCACTATCCCTTGTGCACGTGCTCTCTCTCTCTCTCTCTCTCTCTCTCTCTCGCTCTTGTACGCACATTCTCTCTTCCAAATAAACAGATCTTTAAAAAAATAAATAAAAATAAAATGGACATCTTTCTGAGTAGTAAAGCCAGGCCTTAACACTTCCAGAACATACAAGGAGACAGAAATCACTTGTTTCCGTTCTATGTTAAAAGGGAAGAGATTGCCCAAAAAAAAAAAAAAAAAAAAAAAACCCAGTTTGCTAGAGAGGCTAGGCTTGTATGCTCTATGAATGCTATGGAACTTACCTAAATTATTTAGGTCTTTGTCTTAACATACATGTTAATACATGTTAATACAAAGCCATCCACTTCTTTGTGGCAGAAACAAGGTAATTGACCCAGGTGTTGGTGATAATCAACATGAACTTCAAAAACGTTTTTTTTTTTAAAGATTTTATTTATTTATTCATAGAGACAGAGAGAGAGAGAGAGAGAGAGAGAGAGAGAGAGAGGCAGAGACACACAAACAGGGAGAAGCAGGCTCCATGCAGGGAGCCCGACGTGGGACTCGATCCAGGGTCTCCAGGATCACGCCCTGGGCTACAGGCAGCGCTAAACCGCTGCACCACTGGGGCTGCCCCAACTTCAAAAACTTTTTGACCTATTTTGATAAACCGGTATCCTTCTTCAAACTAATAAATACATGGAATGATATTTTTTATATTAGGATGATGGTACAGTGTTGCCCTCACCTGGTAAGAATGTATATACTCTTTTCTAAGCTCACAATGGCTTCCTGTTGACACATCATCAGCATCTTCTGTTCCTTTTCCTGTTGCAACACTAAAAATTTACAAAAGTCTATCTTGCAAAACATTCTTTCATCCCCCCTTTTCCCCTGGTAATCCAAATTACTAGAAATTTCTACTGGAATAAAATACAGTTGGTCAGCCAACACTGACAATTGTGCAAGATGCTTTACTTGTTTTAGAATGGAGCGTGATTTAGGGAGAGGCAACATTTTTTTCGTTTTCTGCTTTTTGTGTTTTGGAGGGGATACATAAAGATTTGAAAGATTTGCTGTCTGCTTCTTCCCATCCCATCCAACTGTGTCCCTCCCTCCCATCCATTCTAGTGTAATCTCTGGAAGTCCCATTCTGGTAAACATTCTTACCTGTATTTTGGCCTCTTCATAATATATTCTTTTTCTTTATTTCAGTGAAACTTGATTCCTCCTTGAGAACACTGCTCTCTAGCATTTTGTTCTCCCACACCCTATGTAGTTTCAGGTGTGTGTGGGGGGGGGTTAGTACTGAAAACTGCTTTAGTCCCCTGCTGCTACTTTCAGTATTTCCTTAGCATGCTGGAAATTTGTTGTTTTAAGGTTGTGTTATCTGGCTATACATTTCCTAATCTTCCTCATTACTCCCACTGATTCCCTTTGTTCAAACCTTACTTTTTTCTTTTTTTTTTTTTTTTTTTTTTTAATTTTAAATACTGTTGGGGTGCCTGGATGGCTCAGTCAGTTAGGCTCAGTCAATTAAGCATCTGCTTTCAGCTCAGATCATGCCCACAGTCCTGGGATTGAACTGATCCTGGGATTGAACCCCATGTATCAAGCTCCCTGCTCAGTGGGTAGTCTGCTTCTCCCTCTGCCCCTGCTTCTCCCCCCAGCTCATGCTCACTCGCTCTCTCTGTGTCTCTTTCAAATAAATAAATAAAATCTTAAAAAAAAAAATTCAAGTAGCTTTTATACTCAAGGTGGGGCTCGAACTCACAGCCCCAAGATAGAGTTGCATGCTCTATTGACTGAGCGAGCCAAGCACCCCAAGCCTTCCTCATTCTTGAAACACTTCATTCAGCATCGAACTACATGTTAGGCCCATCTATCACTTTAACTTCTCAGTGTCTCCGGACCGCTTCTTCAGCAACTTTTCATTTCCTTGCCACAGCTACAGTATGGATCTTGTTGCCACCAGAGATTGCTCCCCTGAAGAAATCTTAAATGCCAGTGTTGGACTTTCTTAAGTCTTCTACTAGCTCTCTCGTTTCTTTGTGCCCCCAATACCTATCTATTGTGCTTGTTCTTTAACAACTGCTGTTGCTGTAATAAACTTCTTTTTCTCAGACCTAGGGGTCTCATGTCTTCTACAGGCATCCATGAAACCATACTAGACTAATTTATGAGCTTGTGTGTGGGGTAAAATCTCAGATGCTTTATATTCTTAATACCACCTTCCTTACACTCCTTGATGCTGAAGCTTTGTAGTTTTCTTAAGGTTTAAGTATGAAAAAGTAAGTCCTGAGTCCATTTCAGTCCTGAAGGATCTTATACTCTGGTGGCATGATACTTCATTCTAACTTAGGTATTCCACATGTATCCAGAAAAATTCTGTGGCCATTCCAGCAAGAGAATTGAGAGCTGGAATCTCATCATGCCCTTAGTTCATCGGATTATAATACTATGTATACTTAATTTCGGATTTTATTTTTATTTTTTTGTTGCTAAAGAGCATATTTTCCATGATTTCAGTCCATAGTGAGATTCATGTTATGATACTTAGTAAATGATCTTTGTGCACTGGAAGAGAATGTATATTTTGCTGCTGTTGGATAAGTCTTTGGTGAATGTCAGTTAGGTCAAGTTGGTTGATAGTATTGTTTAAGTGTTATGCACAATTTGTAATATCCGCATGCTCGTTCTATCAATTAATGTCAAAGTTGTATTGAAATCTCCAACTACAATTATGGCTTAGAGTATGATTCTCTTATCATTTCTGTAAGTTTTACTTCATGTTATTTTGAAATTCTATTTTTAGATGCATAAACATTTAGGATTGTTATGTCCTCTTGATGACTCCTTAATCGTTCTGAAGTTATCATCTCTGGTAATATTTTTGTTCTAAAATCTACTTTATTAATACAGCTACCCTAGCTGTCTTTTGATTGTGTTAACATGGCACATCATTTTCCATCCTTTTATTTTTAGCTTCCTTGTAGCTTTATAGTTAAAATAGTTTTCTTATAGGCAGCATATGGTTGTCTTTTGCTTTTTGTTTTATCCAATCTGACCATCGCTGCCAGTAATTGGAGTGTTTAGTCAATGTGATTATTCATCTGGTTGGGTTTAAGTTTACTACCTTGCCATTTGTTTTCTTTCTGTTTGTCCTGTCTGTTCTTTGTACCTTTTTTCTCTCTTCCTTCCTTTGGATTATTTGATTTATCTCCTTTATTAGTTATTAGCTATAGCTCTTTTAAATAGGGGTTGCTCTAGGTTTTACAGTATATATCTTTCTTTCCTTCTTACTCCAGAATTTTTATAATTTTATGTATTTAAATAATCTCTACAACATAGGGCTCGAACCCATGACCCTGATATCAAGAGTTGCATGCCCAAAAAAGAAAAAGAAAAAAAAAAAAGAATTGCCTGCTTTATTTATTTTTTTTTTTTTTTAAAGATTTTATTTATTTATTCATGATAGTCACAGAGAGAGAGAGAGAGAGGGGCAGAAACACAGGCAGAGGGAGAAGCAGGCTCCATGCAGGGAGCCCGACGTGGGATTTGATCCTGGGTCTCCAGGATCGTGCCCTGGGCCAAAGGCAGGCGCTAAACCACTGCGCCACCCAGGGATCCCCGAATTGCCTGCTTTATGGACTGAGCCACCCAGGAGCCCCTACAGTATGCATCTTTCAATCATCATAATCTACCTCTAAATAATATACCATTTCCTGGGGCACCTGGGTGGCTCAGTAGTTGAGCATCTGCCTTTGGCTCAGGTTGTGATTCTGGGGTCCTAAGATCGAGTCCCACATTGGGCTCCCCGTAGGGAGCCTGCATTCCCTCTGCCTGTGTCTCTGCCTCTCTCTGTGCGTCTCTCATGAGTAAGTAAATTAAATCTAAAATAATAATAATATGCCATTTCCTATATAGCATATTACATCTCCTCTCCTCTACCTTTGTGCTATTGTTGCTGTAACTTTTAGTTCCACATATGTTATACACCTCATAATTATTATTTTTGTTCTAAATTTTACCCTTCAAAAAGATTTAAACATAGGTGAAGCCTTTTATGTTCACCCACATATTTGTCATTTCTGTTCTCCATTTCTTTGTGTCAATCCAAATTTCCATCTTATACTTCCTTCTAAGGAGATATATTGAGAGAGCATATATCTGCCTGAGAGATTTCCTTTTAATATTTCTTATTTATTTATTTATTTATTTATTTATTTATTTATTTGAGAGAGAGAAGTGGGGGAGCGTGCATGCGTGCTAACAGGGTGGGGGAGTGGGGGAGCAGAGGAAGAGGGAGACAGAGAGAACGTTAAGCAGGCTCCATGCCCAGTAAGGAACCTGATGGGGAGCTTGGTCTCACCACCCTGAGATCATCACCTCAGCCAAAATGAAGAGTCAGATGCTTAACTGACTGAACCACCCAGGTGGTGCCCCTTCTGATATTTCTTATATAGTGCCAGTCTCTTAATCTCCGCTTTTGCATATCTGAAAAGAATCTTTATTTCACCTTTAATATTGAATGTTATTTTTGCTGGATGTAGGATTCTAGATTTGTTGAGGTTATTATGTTTTGTTTTTTTCTGTTTTTAGTATTTTAAAGATGCCATTCCATAGTATTCTGGTTTATGTATTTTCTGACAAAAAGTCTTCTGTCTTTATCTTCGTTCATGGGTATATAATGTCTTTTATTCTCCAGCTACCCTTAGTATTTTCTCAGGAATTTTCAGTAATTTGATGAACATTTTCAGTAATTTGATTATGATATTCCTTGGTGTGTTTTTTTTCATGTTTCTTCAGCTCCTTGGATTGGCAGTTTAAAGATTTCATCAAGTTTGGAACATTTTCAGTAATTGTTTCTTCAGTTATTTTTATGTATTCCTGTCTTTCTCTTTATTGAGACTTCAACATATATGTTAGGCTTCTTGATGTTGTCCGACAGTTCATGGATACTCATTTTATTTTTTTCCTCCAATTTTCTCTTTGTGATTCATTTTGGTTAGTTTCTATTGCTGTTTTCATTTTGATAATCTTTTCTTCTTCAGTGTCTATAATCTGCTATAAATTCCAACCAGAATATTTTTTAATTTGACATAAAGTATTGTTTTTATTTTTGGAAAGTCAGCTTAATTTGTGTCTTTTAAAAATATATATCTTCCATTTCTCATGGTGATGACTTTCCTTTAAAACCTCCTTGAATATATGGAACATATTGTTTGTAATGCATTGTTTCCTAATTCTCGCGTGTCATTTTTTAATTTGTTCATATTGATTAATTTTTCTCATTGTTAGAGGTCATATTTCCTGGTTCTTTTGCATGTCTTTATAACTTTTCATTAGATGCTGGTCATTGTAAATTTTATATTGTTGGGCGGTGAATCTTTTTGTTTTTCTTAAAATATTTGGTTTCATTCTTCTAGTAAGCTGTTAAGTTCTTTGGCAACTCTCTGAACCTTTTGACGTTTGCTTTTTTAAGTACCTGTTATGTAGGCCCAGAACAGTGGTTAGGTTAGGGCTAATTTGGCCCCACTCTTGAGACAGTACCTTTCTAAGAATTCTTCAGAGCCCCATGTCTTAGGAGGTCTTTCCACTTTGGTTGGGGAGAATGTGCAGTATTCCTGGCCCTTTGTGGATTTTGAGGATTGTTTTGGCTGCTTCTCTATTGTGTTTCTTCCTCCGGCCTTTGTCATTTCTTCACATGTATGCATGATCTGTGCTCAGCTAAAGACTTGAAGGGAATTGTCTGCATATCCCCAGAGCTAGCCAGCTCTCTTCTTGATAGCTCTCTTCTTTCTGGAACTTTGCTCTGCAAATTCTAGCCTCTATGGCCTTTCTGACCATTCAGTTCTCACCACCTCAACTCAGGGAGACCAGAGGGCTCCATATGGATTCTTGTCTCCATGCTGTAGTCTAGAAACACTTTCTTGCTGGGTCAGTTACAAAGCTTACCTTTATCTGGGGAATTACTGTGCCGTGCTGCTTGCTGTTCATTCATATGTTTTGTGTGGTTTTTATTTAAGGAGGGAGGGTAAATTTGACCCCAGTACTTTCTTGTGGCCTGAAGCACCAGATGTGTATTTAGGTTTTTAAGTTTCATATTTGATAATAAAGGACTGACTGCTTAGATGTCCTTTGCCATATATTTATACTTTTTAAAATATATTTATACTTTATATTATAATGCATAATTACACATTATATATAATATGTAGGAATGGTAACTCATAAAAGTATAGCAGTGGCAAATTATGTGCATAAATTTCTATAACACATTAGAATAAAAGAGGGAGTACATTGGGAACTTTAATAGATATGCATGTTCACAGACTAATATGATATTGTTATTTGGTTAAAAAGGCAGTTTTGTTTCATTTGTTCATGTATATATTTTCTAGAAGTTTTATAGGTCTCTGTCCTAAAATCCTTCTAATGATATTTCTGCTTATATCAGTATTTTCTTTGTGTTCCAACTGAACACTTTAAAAGTGATACTTTCAACTAGTTTTGTTCGCTATAAAAACAAATGTTGAATGATGGCTGTTTTTTTCAATTTCTGAGTATTCTACATTATTCATTGTGTATTTATGAACTCTTAAATTTCATTTATTCTTTGGCAAATATCAGGATGGATTTCTTCAGAAAATGTTGCAACAGTTTACGTAGTGTTTTGGTAAAGAACAATATTCTAATTTACCAATATTTTGTTTTTATAGACTGTTTGCTGTTCTGTGGATTTTGTGCTTGTCAGGAATCTTGAAAGTAAGTTGTTTTAAAATGGTAACTTGAAATATAATTCTGGCCATGTTAATATAAATAATCTCAAGGCTATGAGAGGTACTTTTTATGATAGGACACTTAGTTATAATCTGGAACATTTGCATATAGAATGATTAAAAAATTATCTTTTAAAAAATCAAGGTCTTATGTTAATATCAATTGAAAGAAAGATGAACATATGACTTAAAGTACATAGAAAGAGGTCCTTACTTGTAATTGCTAAGCTCCCAGTGGCACATATAATTCTGAAAAAGAAATATATTTTTAAATAATTGATATTTAGGATGCTACTATTTGAAGTCAAGTGGGTAATTTAATAGAAAGGAGTATATCCATTGACTCATCCATTCATCCTTTCATCCAACAGAAAGGAGGATGAACCTTGCCTTTTTCTGCTTTTAACATTTGCATTCCAAGTTGTAAAACATTATTAAATATGTATATAGCATATGTAACTTAAGAGCAAGTAACTTAAGTATTCTTCATACAGTTCTTAAATATAAACTTACTAATTTTTTGCTTATAGTTATTTTTCTATAGTCAAACATTGGAGTTGGTCTTGGCTGCTGTGGGGGCCCTCCTTTTCTGTGGATTCATCATCTATGACACACATTCATTGATGCATAGGCTGTCACCTGAAGAATATGTATTAGCTGCCATCAGCCTTTATTTGGATGTCATCAACCTATTCCTGCACCTGTTGCGGTTTTTGGAAGCAGTTAATAAAAAGTGATTGAAAGCAGTATATGGAAATGGATTCATTAAGTAATAAAGTTTGAGATATAATTAACTATTAAAATTTTTTGTGAGTTTCTTCATATGCTACATATTTCTGAGCTATTATATAATATAGTATAATAGTAATATCTGTATTACTATTGTATAAAAGTGATTATAATTGAAATCTGTTTATATAATTATTGGATTATATACTAATAATATAAATCTTATTATTCCTTATGGTATCTCATTTCTTTTTTTAATTTTTTTAAATTTTTTTATGGTATCTCATTTCTAAGTCCTTAATTTAGAATCTCAGGTAGGAGATATTAAAATTCTGTTTTTCAATTTTTTCAATCCCAAATTTACCATATATAGATTGTTCATCTGCAATTCAAAAGTAATTTCATGACTAGACTATCAGTTTATCTTTGTCTACTGATTTTATCTAAATTTTCCTTAATGTTAGCTTTGATTTTGATTTTACGATACTTGTGTCCTTACCATTATAAATTTTCTTTCACCAGGAGATTTTAATCTTATTTAGAAAGGAAAAAATATAAAAGATAAATTCCACAGAATTACTCAGCAGTAATATTAAAATTACATTAAAATGTTAATGAAATTCATTATAAAATGTTTTAAAAATGAGATGTCTTCTTGAAAGTCAGATATATTGACATAAAATTTGGCATTATTTTTTTAAAGTACAGATCCCATTTAAAAATTCTGGCAGTGTACCTGTGGCCAAGCAAACTTTCATAAATTCCTTCACTGTATTAGTTTGCTGGGGTGCCATAACAAAGTACTACAGACTGGGTGGCTTAAATAGAAATTTACTTCCTTACAGTTCCAGAGGCTAGAAGTCTGAGACCATAGATTGGTTTCTTTTGAGATCTCTCTAGGCTGGTAGGTGGTCATCTTCTCCTTGTGGTTTTACACGGTTGTCTCTCTGTACTTGTCTGTGTCCAAATTTCCTCTACAAGGACACAAGTCATATTGGATTGGAGCCTACCCTCATTTTACCTTAATTACCTCTTTAAATACTCTGTCTCCAAATACGGTCACATTCTGTGGTACTAGGGGTTAGGACCTTGTAATAATCTGAGTATTTGTTGTCCCCCCCAACCTCCCAATTCACATGTTGAAACTTAATGCCTAATGTGATGGTATGAGGAGGTGGGGCTTGCAGGTCATGCTTAGGTCATGAGGACAGAGCTTTCATGAATGGGATTAGTGCTTTTAAGAGGTAACCCCACAGAAATCCCTCACCCTTTCTGTCGCATGAGGTAACAGTGAAAGGACACAATCTTTGAACCAGGGAAAGATTGCCTTTAATTAGACACTGAATCTGCCAGCACCTTGATCTTGGACTTTCCAGTCTCTAGTATTTTGTTATGGCAGCCCAAATTGACTAAGGCAGACTTCATCATATGAATTTGGGCGGGGGGGGGGGGGGGGGGGGCACAACTCCACCCATAACACTTGCTAAGCATCATTCCCCCTGCTCTTAATTTGAAATAAATAAGATTGCTTTAACCTCTGGTGAGTTTTAGATGTAAATGTGACTCCATCATTATCAATTAATTGATGAATACTCAATTGAATGATGCTATATTCAGGTTTAACATAGCATGGTAGGTAAGAGCATTTAAATGGGAATCCTTGCTGTGCAACCGATGATGTGACTTTTGGCAAGTTACTTATCCCTTTCTAATTAGGTCTTTTGCCTCATCTTTATATTGGGAATCATAATACCTACTGTATTGGACTTTCATAGGATTTAATGAGATGGATGTTGTATAAACTAAGTGCTTGGTTAATGTCAGCTACTATTATTAATTCTTACTAGCAGTCCAAAGGCAGAATGTGCTGAGTTGTGACTAAAAGATACTAAATAAGCAAGAACAGATTTGATGTGCTTTTTTTTTTTTTAAATTTATTTATTCATGAGAGACACAGAGACCTAGACAGGAGGAGAAGCAGGCTCCCTGCGGGAAGCCCAATGCGGGACTTTATCCCAGGACCCCGGGATCCTGACCTGAGGACAAGGCAGATGCTCAACCACTGAGCCACCCAGACATCCCAGATTTAAAAAATGTAAAACAAAAAAAACAACAACAACAAAAAAATGTAAAACAGTGCCATTCTTTTCAGTAAATTATTTTTTTGGTTTGGAAAATAGTTTCTTAAAAAATAATGCAGACAGGTAATTCATTTATCTTTTTTAAAGGACTTAAATAAATTTTTAAAAGTTGTTTTAATTTCTGATATGACAAATATAATTTCTGAGAACGTGAAGAGATCACAAGACCAAGAAGTTTGAAAACTGATGCAGACTGTCCTATTTTATCAGTGAACCATAATTATTCATACATTCTTCTGTCGAAGAATTTTTTTTTGAAGAATTTTATATGGTTCCTTTTTTACTGGCAAAATCAGTGCTGCTATGTATGTCCCAGTGTTCATAGATAGGAGTTTGCCTACATAGGGGAATATATCTAGAAGCAGAATTGCTGGATACAGACATCTTCAGTTTTTTTATAATGTGAAAATATGCGGACTCGAGAAATATTTTAAAAAGTGAAATTATCAGGACTTGGGTAGAGTGGCAACTCCACGTGCAAGGGACAAAGTATAGTCAGAGGTAGGGGGAAAACAGAGGAGTATCTGGGAACTTTTTATGGCATGTAATTTTGGGAAAGGTGTAGTGGGCTCTGTCTGCCTGCCTACATTTTTTTTTTCTGCAGGCCTCCTCACACCTGGCTTTGATCCACTTGATGCACTTTGGCGGCTTGGTGATGTCAGCAGCCAGCTGTGGCCTTTTTTCTTTTTTTTTTTTTAAGATTTCATTTATTCATGAGAGACAGGCAGAGACACAGGCAGAGGGAGAAGCAGGCTCCACACAGGATGCTGTGGGCTTTTCTCGAACAGGTGGGAACTTAGGCTCTTTTTCTTGTTCGTCCTTGTAGAGCTTTGCCTTCAAGTCCCTACCACCTAGGGTCTGGACAACATGGGGTCACCATCTGAATCCCAGAAGCCTTGGTAAAAGCCTGAGTGAGTATTCAGATTGGGAATTGCATGGGCTAGGCCTGACTGCAGAGGCCGTTGTGGCTGGTAGCTTGTTGCATAGCTTGCCTTGCAGGTGGGGAACCAGCCCACTTCCAGGCAGGTATTCAATCCTGCCCACTGTGCCTCCAGTCCCAGCGGCTTCTTCCAGCTTGGTGAGGGAGCTGAAGCAATGTTCGCTGTGACTTTTGAGCCTCATCCCTCCATCAGGGGCTAACGTGTCCTGGAGCCTGTAGTTCAGTCATCATAGAGCCTATCACAGAGTGCATACTCGAGTGTATGAATGAAGAAATGAATTAAGGATTTTTAAATACACTAAGACCATTTATTTTTAGAACTGCTTTTATACAAATTGATGAACATAAGTTTTTTTTTTTTTTTTAAGATTTTATTCATGAGAGAGAGAGAGGCAGAAACACAGGCAGAGGGAGAAGCAGGCTCCATGCAGGGAGCCCGACGTGGGACTCGATCCCGGGAGCTGAAGGCAGGTGCTCAACCGCTGAGCCACCCAGGGTTTCCTGAGGAACATAAGTTTAAAAGTTTTTGTTTTTTTTTTTTTTCAAAATGCAGTTTATGATTCAGTGTTTTCAAGTCTTAGTAATGCAGAATTTTGGCATATATTTAACGCCATGACATTTTCATATTAAGTTTTTTCCGGTGCCAAGTGTCTATTCAAGTCTTGGCCTGGTATGTTAAATGAGATGCAGTTCATTAAGACTATTAGTGAGCTTTCTCTAAAATGCAACGTGAACATTTTTGGGAGGGGCAGCTAAGATCTAATATATGGCTAATTAACACATGGACATTCACTTGCTTTATAAAGGGTTAATCTTATTTAAAGAAAGCAGGTTTCTCAGGCACGCTTCTTTTTTATATACCACATTATGAGCTTTTTTTTCGGGTGCTAAAAAACCCCGATGTATTTTGAGTATAGTAATTTCCATATGACGCAAGTTTTCTTCAAGGACACAAATTTAAAGAAAAGTACACACAAATTATCTCAGAAGGAACTTTTCCCTTACCAGCAACCAGACAGGAATTTACTGGGCATCATTAAAAAAAAATTTACTGTGTTTTGGTGTGTGTTGTAAATCTCTGGAAAATGCAGCTTAGCAAACAGTAGGGCGCATGTTTGAAATTATGTAAAAATAAGGAAAGCGACCCCTTGCCGAGTCCTTCTCACGTACCCAGGATCGGTCAGCTCGTGTTGGCTTGCGTCTACGGAGCAGGAATCCCGGCTCTGACATACCTAGGAAGATGCCCCAGGACACCTGCCTGCTCCAAGGCCCACGCTGCCGGCCGGGGGTCGTAGGCAGCTCATGAATCGCTAAATCCTTCCCCGGAAACATAATGCACTGTATGTTAATTGAATTTAAAGAAAATATATCTTAAGACCACAACAAAGCCTAGGCAATCCGGAGCATACGTAAAATAATACTAAGAACTGGTGTCTGTGGCCCACGTGCCCGCCCCCGGGGACAACGGCCCAGGCTCAGCCTCGGGTCTGCTCTCCACTGAGTGGCTATCAGGTGCGCGCGGGCCCGGCAGACGCAGCCTGGCCTTGACTTGGTCTCCGGGTTGGTAAAGGCTTGCTTTCGGGGACAAATGTGAATGAAGCGCGCGTGCCGGTCGGTCGTGCCTCTTACGGCGCCGCTGGAGTGTTCGGGCGACCGGCACCGGCGTCCGCCGCGGGCGGGGACGCGCAGCTCGGCTCCGAGCCCCCGCCTGCAGCAGCCCGCGGCCTGCAGACCGCCTGGACCCCACGGCGCACGCGCCCAGCGGAAGGAGGAAGTGCGTCAGCGTCAACGCCAGCCTCCGGGAGACCCCGCCCCTCGGCGCGCCCCGGGGCATCTTGGCTCCCGGCGTGCCCTGCGCCGCCCGGGGCTCCCGGGAGCGCGCGCAGAGAGGCGTCCCGGAAGGCGGAAGTGCGGCGGCTTCCGGTCGGCGTGGCCGTGCGCGCGGTGACCGGCCTCCGAGTGTCCCGGTGAGTCCTGTGCTGCCCGCGCCCGGTGGGGGGGTCTCGTCGCGGGCCTGGGCCGTGTGGGGGCGGGGCGGGGACCGGCGCCTCCTGCGCTCTCGGTGGTGGCCCTCGGGCTCCGTGCGACGTGGGGCCCTCCTGTGTCGGTCGTCTCGCCCGGGCGAGCCCGGGGCCGCGGCGTGGTTTGCCGCAGCCGTCCCGGCCCTGGCCCGTCGAAGCGCTGCGTCGTTGCCGACGGGGGAGCACACTGAGGGGTCAGCTGGCGTCCCTCACCGTCCCTCCGCCCAGCGCATGCGCACTGCGTCGGGCGCCTCGGTCGCCGAGGCCGGAAAGCGCTCCGCGCCCTCAGGTCGTAACACCTACTGAGAAGGGAGCGGGAGGGTAAGGGTGATGGGGCGGTGGGGCGGGGGCCAGGGAAGCCCTCTCCCAGGAGGGAAGGGAGGAGCAGGCGCGACGGACACCGCCGGGCACAGGAGCCTAAGTGCGCAGGCTGTGCACTTGTGAATTTTTTTTATTTAATTTTCTTTTCTTTTTTTTTTTTTTTTTTTTTTTCCAAAATCGTGCCTTGATGTTTTCTGTAAGTGCTCGGTTGTGTGTAATGTATTGCATTTTATTTATTATTTATTTTTAAATGTTTTTGATCCCTCAGAGGGGGAAGAGTTCAGTCTTGATTTGCCTTTCTGAGGGAAAAAAACAAAAACAAAACTTTGACCATGGCAACAGCATTCCTGATAATATAAAAAGCCACACTGAGAAAAGCTGAAAGTTCATCTTTGCTTTGTCTTCCAGTTTTGTCCACAGTGAGTGGTGCCGTTATGAACTTTACTTTGCCCACCACAACCTCTTCCATGAAACTTTTTTTTTTTTAAGATTTTATTTATTTATTCATGAGAGACACAGAGAGAGGCAGAGACACAGGCAGAGGGAGAAGCAGGCTCCATGCAGGGAGCCTGATGTGGGACTCGATCCCGGGACTCCAGGATCACCCCTGGGCTGAAGGCAGGCACCAAACCACTGAGCCACCCAGGGATCCCCAAAAGTTCTGATTACATAATTTTTACCCTAACCCTCGAGGCAGAGACAGGCAGAGGGAGAAGCAGGCTCCCTGCAGGGAGCCTGACCTGGGACTCGATCGCGGGACCCCAGGATCACACCCTGGGCTGAAGGCAGATGCTAAACCGCTGAGCCACCCAGGCTGCCCCATAATGTAGTTTTTGACATATGTATACAAAGATCCATCAGCACAATCAAGATAATGTAAATCTCTCCCAAAAGCCTTCCTCCAAACTTTTTATAATCCCTGTAATCCCCTCTTCTCAAATCCCCACTCTGTCCCTAGGTTGTCACTGATTGAACTTTTTTCAGATGTAAATGGTACTTGGGGATGAGATGGAGCTTGGAGCATGTGGTGAGACCTAGTTGAAGGAAGCAGGGCTAGGGCACAGATACCCATGTAGATCATGACTATGAGGTGGGATGTCATTAAAGAATTCCATGAAAGAATGGAAAGCTCTTAAGTTTTTAAAAGTTCACACTACGAGCACCTGGGTGGCCTAGTTGGTTAAGCATCCGACTCTTAATTTCAGCTCAGGTCGTGATCTCAGGAGGTTGAGCCCTGCATCAGGCTCCACACTCAGTATGGAGCCTGTTAAGATTCTCTCTCTCCCTGTGCCCCTCCCCCTGCTGGCGCACTCAGTCTCTCTTTAAAATATATATATAAATATATATAAATTAAAAAATATATATATTTTAAAGATGTTACTTATTTAATAGAGAAAAAGTAAAAGCAGAAGGGGCAACAGGCAGGGGGAGAAGCAGACTCCCTGCTGAGGGAGGAAGCCCGATGTGGGGCTCGATTCCAAAACTATTCCAAGACGATGGGATCATGACCTGAGCCGAAGGCAGATGCTTAATTGACTAAGCCACCCAGGTGCCCCAGCACAAAAAAAAATTTTTATAGCTTGGGCTAACCGCCTTGTGGAGGATTTAGGGCTGGAGCTAACAGGTGAGGAATAGCAGGATGGAAATAAGACAAGTTTAAAGTAACTAGATTGAACTGAGGGGAGGACAATGAGGAAGACGGGTGGGATGTCCTATAGGCTTGGAGGAAATCGAGTTTAAAAATATTTATTAAAAAATATATATATATATTTATAAAAACATGTTGGGGGCGCCTGGGTGGCTCAGTCAGCTAAGTCAGACTCTTGATCTTAGCTCAGGTCTTGATCTCAGAGTCCTGAGCTCGAGCCCCACGTGGAGCCTACCTAAAAAAATACAAATAAAACCATTTTGTGATTTGTAAGTTGTTGCATGAATGTAAGGTGATGATGCTCTTTGCATCTGGGGGTAAGTCAGATTCCTTCATCTTGTGTGGAAACCCCAGGAGCTTTCAGAGTTGGCTTGACTTAGAGTTTGCCAGTGACCACAGGGAGTTTGATTTTGTGCTCTCATTATTTACTGGCTGTATAGGCCATGTTGATCCTCACATACTTTGTTCATTATACCATCGTAAATCATAAACAGAGTGAACAGTTTGCCCTTCCATCGGTTTGTGTTTTGTTTTTTTTGTGTGTTTTGTTTTGTTTTTGTTTTTTTTAAGAAGGGTTTTTTTTTTTTTTAATTTTTATTTATTTATGATAGTCACAGAGAGAGAGAGAGAGGCAGAGACATAGGCAGAGGGAGAAGCAGGCTCCATACACCAGGAGCCCGATGTGGGATTCGATCCCGGGTCTCCAGGATCGCGCCCTGGGCCAAAGGCAGGCGCCAAACCGCTACGCCACCCAGGGATCCCTCGGTTTGTGTTTTATACTGATAACTTTTGACTGGGTTTTCCAAGGACTTGCCCTTCTTTTTTTAATAGTAAATTTTTTTGCTTTTGTATATGTATTTCTGCTAGCTTTCCAGGTAACATGGCTAAAAGCTTACGGAGTAAGTGGAAAAGGAAGATGCGTGCGGAAAAGAGAAAAAAGAATGCCCCAAAGGAACTCAGCAGACTAAAGAGTATTCTTAAAATGGATAGTGATGTTTTAATGAAAGATGTTCAAGAGATAGCCACCGTGGTGATACCCAAACATTGTCAAGAGCAAACTCTGTGTGTAGTACAAGATGAAAAAGGTGAGTTTATGTGCTTCGTTTTAAAAATAATAATTCTATTCATTTCCTTTTGTGACTCCTTTTCCCTTTTTTGACTATCCTCCGTTCTTTCCTGCACATACTTCCCTATGAACCTCCTGCCATGTCCATATAATTCTTTGAAGGCTTAGAGTGCTGCTAGAGATTCTGTGCTAAACTATTTATTTATTTACTTATTTATTTTAAAGATTTCATTTATTTATTCATGAGGGACACAGAGAAGCAGAGACACAGGCAGAGGGAGAAGCAGGCTCCCTGCAGGGAGACCGATTTCGGGACTCGATCCCAGGACTCCAGGACGACGCCCTGGGTGGAAGGCAGACAGACGCTCAACCACTGAGTCCCCCAGGTGTCCCTGTGCTAAACTATTTTAAAGCCGGTTCATGTGAATAGGCATATTCTGAGCTACTCAGAGTGTGCCTTTGGTGCTTATACAATATCCTGAGTGCCTCAGAAATAGATAGTACAACAGGAGTAGACAAATGTAGATGTATCCTCATTGGGAAGGTACACTATTCAGTTAGGGACTAGGCAAGATAGGTCTCTCTTCATTTTATCTTTCACAAGATCTAGTTCCCATTCAAAGAATCCTTATATGCCACTAAGTTATTTTCCTGAAAAATCAAGGTTTTCCTGTATGTGATTTTGAAAGATTCTAGGTATCTCTGTCGTAATCACAGTCTAAAGTTGGAGGCCTGTATGTTACTAGCTTCAGCACAGGAAAAGACTCATTGGTTTTCACATCCTCATAGAACAGTTTGGCAGCAAACTGAAATAAGCGTACGTAATAATCAGGCTCTTAAAATAGAAGTATATTTGTGTGGTGTTCAGTGCAAGGAAGAGAGTGGTGATCCTCAGTCTCGCAATCCTAGATACTTTCCCTCTTGCTGATATTCCCTCAAAGGTCAGTTCCTCCCCTTGTGTTCTGAATCTTCTCCATTCCCAGGGGCTGTACTCACGCATCCTGCTTATCGGTCTCTCTTCTCCACTGGGTCATTCAAACAGGATAAATGTGTTCTGGAATGTCCATTCTCAAAAAACAAAAACAAAAAAACCATGTCTACATGTTTCCCCTTATTTCGTTTCTTTCAACTGACTACCCAGTTTCTTAAGCTTCAAACCTAGTAGTTACTTTGATCTCTCTCATCTCCCACTTCTAAACCATTAGCACATCTTGAATCTTTTATTTTTTTTTTAATTTTTTATTTATTTATGATAGTCACACACACACAGAGAGAGAGAGAGAGAGGCAGAGACACAGGCAGAGGGAGAAGCAGGCTCCATGCACCGGAAGCCTGACGTGGGATTCGATCCCGGGTCCCCAGGATCGCGCCCTGGGCCAAAGGCAGGTGCCAAACCGCTGCGCCACCTAGGGATCCCCACATCTTGAATATCTCCAAAATAGAGCAGGAATCTGTCCATTTTCCTCCTCCTTTCATGTTTTCACTTTTTTTTTCATGTTTTCACTTTAAAATGACCATTATCTCTTGCTCAAACCAAGGTAGTAGCCTTTTTATTTTTCTCTTCCCCTCTTGCTCCCTTTCAGTTAATTTTTTTGACATACCAACTGGTACAATATCTTTGGAATATTTGGCAAATTATGTTATTCTCTTGCTTAAAACATCTCATTGTCTTTCCGTGTTCTCATCAAAGCCTACCTACCAGGTCCTACTTAACCTGGTTCCATACTTCTTTAAAAAAAGCCACTTAACACAGCTGCAGCTGTTATGCACCTTTGTTATGCTCCCTTCAACAGAACATTGTAAGCTCCGTGACAGCAAGGAGCACACTTGGACCACTATATCCCCAGAACCTACAACAGTATCTAAAATAATCATTCAGGGATGTCTGGGTGGTTCAGTGGTTGAGTGTCTGCCTTTGGCTCAGGTCGTGATCCCAGGGTCCTGGGATCAAGTCCCACACTGGGCTCCCCACAGGAAGCCTGCTTCTCCCTCTGCCTGTGTCTCTGCCTCTCTCTCTATGTCTCTCATGGATAAATAAATAAAATATATTTAAAAAAATAAAAATAATCATTCAACAACTAGTTATTCAATGGCTAATATATAGCAGGCACTATCCTACGTGCTGAGGAAACAATGGTAAATATCAGAGAAATGGCCTCCATGTTGATGGGATTTACATCATATCAGAGGAGACCAAAAGTAACCAAATAAACGAATTAATATAACGTCAGGTCAGGTAGTAGAGATCATGGAAGACTTCGTATACCCTTGTGAGTTACCTGGGAGAGACATTCTGGGCATATCCTTCATAGCCCGGTTGACCCAGCTTCCTGCCAGGTCTTCTATTTAGTGGAGCTGGATCTTTGTTATCTGGATAATCCAGTGTTACCTGGATAAAGAGTGGCAGCTCAGTGTATATCCGGGTTTTTCTTTCTTTTTAATATACTTCTGTTTTTAAGTAAACTACACCCCCAACGTGGGGTTCAAACCCACGACCCCAAGGTGAAGAATCCCATGATCTACCACCTGAACCAGCCAGGAGCCCCTATATCCAGGTTTTCTTTTCTTTTTCTTTTTTTTAAGTTTTGAGTTAAGTAATCTCTACCCCCAGCATGGGGCTTGAACTCAGAATCCTGAGATCAAGAGTCACATGCTTCTCCCACTGAGCCAGCCCAGCACCCCTGTCCAGGTTTTTCATTGTCATCTGCCCATTTCTGCTATCACAAGCTTGTTGCTTACTACTGCACTTCCTTAGACGTGGCCAGCCATTCCTAATAGTTGATTTGCTTCTACGGCCTATCCATTAAAAGTGTGGTTGCACTTAATAGGCTCACCTGTCTTATTTAGCTTAAGAAAGCACTTAATCTGAGAAATGTTCTTATAACTCACATGTGCTCACAGCTATACACTCATTCTTCATGCAGTAGCTCAAACCCGTATATCCTAGATGTTTTCTGTTTAACTTTTATTATTCCAAAGATGGACACTCGTGACATTCTTCAGAAAGTTTCTAAGTGGGACACCCAGGTGGCTCAGTGGTTGAGCATCTGCCTTTGGCCCAGGGCATGATCCTGGGGTCCTGGGATGAGTCCCACATCAGGCTCCCTGTGTGGAGCCTGCTTCTCCCTCTGCCTGTGATCTGCCTCTCTCTCTCTCTCTGTGTCTCTCAGGAATAAATGAATAAAAAGAAAGTTTCTTAGTGACCAAATAGATGACATCTCTAGTTCCTCACAAAACTTGTATCTTTCATGGTTTAGGAATACCTGGGAGCGTGTCCATTGAATGTGCTGTGAGTTTTCAGTGTTAGTCAAAGAACATTCTACAGGAAAAGGATTTGTTCCTTTTGTAGTTTCAGACGACTTTCAATTCTGATGTTCTCATTGCATTAACACGCTTTTTCACAAGATTGTTTCTTCATTCATGAACATTAATAGTTTTCCATCTTTTATTCAGATGACATGAAAATGGAGACTGAAATTAAGAGAAACAAAAAGAGCCTTCTAGACCAGCATGGACAGTACCCCATATGGATGAACCAGAGGCAAAGGAAAAGGCTAAAGGCAAAGCGAGAAAAAGGGAAGGGGAAAAGCAAAGCCAAAGCAGCAAAGGCAGCAAAGGGTTTGGCTTGGTAGACTCTTAAACACCTGAAAAATCCTACGCGGGACTGGTCTTTGATTAGAATGTATACACGGATTTCAACTTCACCAAATGAAAACTTGGTTTCCGTATTTAACTTGGCCTTGCTCTTCAATACAAACCCAACTTAACTCCTCAAATTTGTTTTGGGAGCTTGAATAAAATATTTTTTTGATGAATGAAAGCTACACTGATATTTTAACTGGATGCTGTCCATTGTGCAGGGATTCTCAGACATTACTATTCTATCAAGTGCTATTGTGGTTGTAACTGGTCTTAGTAAAGATTTCTAAAAGAAGATATACTGACACGTTTGAGGTAATTCTGGTTTAGAGAAAACTTTTACACAATTTAAAGTATAAAGTCAGTGGATCTTTTAAATACTACTTGTTTGGAGTTTTGATTTTGTTTAATTGAGAATAAAAGATATTTTGTCTAGATCTTGAAGAGCTTTTTCTTTTAT
The DNA here is from genome assembly GCF_053574225.1 of Canis aureus. Lineage (NCBI taxonomy): Eukaryota > Metazoa > Chordata > Mammalia > Carnivora > Canidae > Canis > Canis aureus. Next base: position 10,832,457 of record NC_135621.1, on the reverse strand, counting down.
CTATCCTTAAGGCTTTCTAGTAGTAGAGAAGACCACCTTCCTCAATTAAAATGTTAAAAAAAAAATCTTAAGGTTTTTGGTAGAATATTAACGTCTACAAATTGGTATGCTCCATCTTTTTAGGAGTTAGAACATCCTGGGAACTAGTTCAGTGTTCTTTAGTTTTTATCTGATGTAGCCAGCCTAACATAACACAGTATTCCCCAGAGTATGTTTCTCAGAATCCATTTTTCTGAATGCAGGGTGAGAAATACATTTCATACGTCAATTTGGGAAATGGTGCATGCTTGAAGATCCACAAAAAGTATTAATTAGCTCAGCATAGTGTTCTAGAGATCTAACAGTAAAAAAACCTATTCAACTTTGACTCTTTCAAACTAGTGTTCTGAAGAAAAATATACTGTTGGAACTGCTGGTAAGATGCAATGCTTTTCGTTAAGTCCATCTTGCTACAGTTCACTAATTTCACTCTTACTTAAATTTATTTATTTAAAAGATTTTATTTATTTGAAAGATAGCGACAGAGCACAATTGGGCAGGAAAGGGAGAAGAAGCAAGTTCCCCACTGAGCAGGGAGCCCAACACAGGGCTCTATCCCAGGACCCCAAGATCATGATGTGAGCCCAAGGCAGATTGATGCTAAGCCAGCTGAGCTCCCTTACATTTATTTTTGTTAAGCAATTTAAACTTTGTATTCCCTCTGCAATTTTACTGTAGTTCTGTTCTGTTACATGTTCATCTGTTAACTATCCTTATATGTTCACTGGTATACATCGGGTCCCTATTGTGTGCTAGGAACTTTTCGTGCACAGGACCTAAGGAAGGAGACTGAGGAGGTTTTGACCTTACGGGCATCTACTCACAAGAGGCTGTTAGCTTCAGAGGAAAATCAAGTTAAAAGTGAAAATCTATTTGAATAAGGTCACTTAAGTCATCAAGTCACAGATTTATGGCAGGCACAGTGCTAGGCTGTGACACCATACAGAGAGAAGTAGGAGGACATGACCTCTAAGTCTTTAAGGAGATGTGATTCTGTAAAATTTCATACCAATAAAATATTAAAATTATGTAATAGACTTGTCAGTTTACTCAGTGATTAGTTCACCTAAAGCCTGGTGGATAATTTTTAAATACTTAAAATTGTTTTCTCAAAAGAACCTGATAGAAAATAGTTGGAAAATAAATGTTATCCATGGCCTTTTTTTGCTTTCTGGTCTAGTTATGAACTACAGATAGTTTGTGAGGAAAAAGCAAATACATAAATGTGTATCCGTGAAACAAAGTTGCTAACATGAAGCCAGTGACCATATCAGCCTAAATGTACTAGGTTACTTACTTTTTATTCCATCATAGGAATTGACTGCATTAGTGATGTTGCATAGTTGGTGCTTACCTAAAATGTAGCAGCACTGGCTGGTATTTGGTAGCTGGATTTTCTTTGAGATCAGAGGCCAGTGCCAGGGATATGGTCATGTTCTCTTTGGCTGATAACTTCTAATTTGACACCAATGATGAGATTTGAGCTCTCATCCAAGGCCTCCATGTTAAGATGCTCATGTAACGTATGTCCAGTTATGATACTGGTCTATTCAGGATTTTGCTTAACAAAACACTGTTGAAATGCTTACTTGGGAAACATGCTCTCAAATGTCCGATGGCCTCTCAAAAAGATGGCTTTTTTTTTTTTTTTTTTTTTTTTAAGATTTATTCATGAGAGACACTGAGAGAGAGAGGCAGAGACACAGGCAGAGGGAGAAGCAGGCTCCATGCAGGAGCCCAACATGGGACTCAAACCCGGGACTCCAGGATCACACCCTGGGCTGAAGGCAGATGCTCAACTGCTGAGCCACCCAGGGATCCCAAAAAGATGGCTATTAAAGAGAAATTGCCTTGCACTGGTGTAACGGGTCTCTGAGGCCTCCTGAACTATACTGCCAGCAAGATCTTCCCACCTCCAAAGTTTGGCAGGGAATTTAGACTGACATTCCAAAATGAATGCAGGGGTACAGTCACTTCTTTGTTGCTTTATTCTTTAAGGTCATACATTTAGTGTAGCATAGTCTTTTAATCTTTTAAGTGATTCGCTTATCTTTTTGAAATTTGTAGTTTACTTAACTCATGTTTCCCAGAGAATCGTAAAACCACCAGATGGAGCTCACGCTAAGCACCAAATAATTTTTGGGATTAAGAGTGGGCTAAAAACACAGTAGGAATTGAATATGACATTCTATTTTTGTTTTTTAAGAAATTAAATTTTAAAATAAGGACAATCAAGATCATTTTCATTTATTTGTTATTAAATAGGCCTTGGTCTATGTTATTTAATCCTAAACTCTCCAAAGTATAACTCATTTACTCCTCCCAACAATACCTATTTTTGGTTCAATCCATTGTGCAGTCTCAGGATTTATGGACCTTTTCTCAAATTTCAGCCTAACACAGACATGGAGCTCCGTAGGTGGTTCTCCCGTAGAATGGGCTGACCTAGTTCTAAAGGTGTGGCCCACAGTCCATGGTGCCAGAGCTCCCAACCAGAGAAGTCATGGGAACTGCAACTGAAACTCTAAGGCAGAGTCAAGTTAGTGGTTTTGAGCACATCTTTTTTTTTTTTTTTTCCTGGTGTCACACTGATGTAGATATTCTTTTTTCCTCCACTAGTTCATGTGCTGCCTAGAATAAATATGCAGCAGAATATATTTGCTTCTTAGGAAATTTGGGTATTTTGAATGTGTAGATTTATATGTCTGGGGTATGATTTCCGGGAGTTGGAGAATGAAGAATAACTGGCTCTATATAAACCATGCCTTGGTTTATATATCTGAAACGGGTGGTTTGTGACCATGAGGGTTAGGGATGTATAGGTTAGATCAGTGAAGTGCTGGCCACAAAATAAATGGGAGGAATCCAAAGAGATATCAAGGAATTCTCAAATGTATAAATACTGCAATTGAGAAGCGAATGTTGGGCTGTTGGCTAAGCTTACTAGCTAAGTGACAGGTGTCTAGATGCCACCTGGCAGAGCGATGGAAATTCGTGCTGGCCACAAGATAGAAACCCTTTTCCCTGGAAGGCCATTGCAGCAGACACATACTAATCTTACAAGGAAATGTTGGTGGGGAGGGGTGTATATGGAGCGCTGCTAAGTGCTCATGCCAGGTCAAAGGCCACTCTGCTGTTCCAGGGCCCTGTGAGCTAGCAGGAGAGCCAGGGCCAGATTTTGTGTCTACTTATTAAAAAGAACCCTAAATTTTGTGGTTGAATGCCAAGTGTTGTCACCTGCTTTATTTTTTTAAAGCTCTTATTAATTTATTCATGAGACAGAGAGGCAGAGACACAGGCAGAGGGAGAAGCAGGCTCCATGCAGGGAGCCCGACGTGGGACTAGATCCCGGGACTCCAGGATCAGGCCCTGGGCGGAAGGCAGACGCTCAAACGCTGAGCCACCTGGGCGTCCCATGTTGTCACCTACTTTATTTAGAACAGGAGAAAAACGTGATGTCAAGTAAGACTGATTTGGCAAAGTGATGGTAATGCTAACAGCCAACATTGAGGGAATGTCGTGTTAAATGCTTCACTCATATTATTTAATCCTTGATGCTGTGGGATCGATACTCTTCTCCCAATTTTCAGATGAGAAAGGAGCTCTGAAGAGGTGAGGGTGGTTGCTCGAAGCTAGCGCACCTATGAAGGTGGAGCCAGGCTGCCCTCGACTGCAGAACGAGTGCCCCCGATGGGACGCTTCAGAGAGCCGTACCTTGGCTCAATCTAAGGAAGAACCTTCACCGAAATGGAACACGGAGCCCCGAGTAGCCTTTGAGGTACCATCCCGACCAACGGTGACCAGCCATGTGGTAGGAACAGAGCAGAACAGATTCAAACACTGTACCTGGAAATTGAGTTGAAAGCTGCTAAAGTCCTTTTTAGGTAAGCAATGCCTTGCAGGAAGTTGTGTCTGAAATGTGTTGTGCTTATTTCACTCTTTTTGTACTCTTCTGGTGCTACGTGATTACGGACTTACGTCTCTTCTTTGGTGGAAATAACAAAATCTGAAATCTTAAATTTGTTAATGTTGTTAAGTCTGGTATTTATTCCTCTGCGTTCCACTTTAAAGTATGGAAGAACTTTATAAACATCTGCTTTAAACCATGAATGGGGTAAAGTTCTTCGCATTTTAATTTCAAGAATGGCATAGTTTTACAATACATTGTTTATAATATGCAGAATGTATTTAGTTTCCCCGAGCGATGACTTGCCCTGGCATTGTGCTATCTTATGAAACACTTTCTCACTCTCACATTGTGTCTCTATAGTTTTCAATATGAGTGAAACCTTTAAATAGTCTTAGTTGGGTGTTGTGTATCACTGTACAGTAACTGCTAGTACATATGGTATTTCTGATCCGTGTAATAAAGTACATTTGTCATGTATCTTGTGATCTGCATACCTTTCAGCTGTTACTTCATAAATCTGTTCCATCGGAGAACTGCTTTGTACAGCAATGGTTGAAGCTGCTTTTAATAAACTAATATTTTGTGTCTTTTATATGTAATCAACGGGGAGTATTATAGACTTGTGCCTCTGTGGAGAAACATTCCACTAAACTTCTTTTCTCTTGACAATAATGGGGGAAAAAAATAGCTTGGGAAAAGCACAGATGTTCAAGAACACATGTGGTTTGCTCCTAAGAGTCAACTGGAGATCTTCTGTATTGCTCCAAGTTTTTGTTTGTTTGTTTGCTTTGGTTCTTAATGCTGTGGAGAAGAAAGAGTTTGAGATACGTGGTGGCGGCGTGGGGGGCAGCTACACATCTGAGTGAGAGGCCAACATGGGGTGCTATTTGTCAAAATCCTAAAATGCCCACACCTCACACAAAGAGGCGATATTCTTGAGCAGAGCTGTAGGCATTTGGCCAGAGATTGGTCATTCCCGCGTGCTTCCCTGCTCAGACATAAACATTTCTGCCCTAGTTTTTGTCTTTGTTCTGCCCCAAACTTCCAACTGATGGTATCTTCACCAAAGCAGAGGTGTTTAATAATTCAGGTAATCCCCTGGGTACTTGGATAGGCGCTATTGTGTTTCCTTAGCCCTAGAAATTCGCTCAGGGAGTCGGCTCTCCACACCCTAAGCAACGGGTTATCGGTGACTGTATGGGAACATATTCTTGCAGAATGCTAGAGAGAGGGAAGCTACATGCCTTAGGTCAAGTTGGTATGGAGGTTCTGCGTGGAGCCTATGAATCTTTACGAAGAGTTGCCATAAAGAGAATGGGAACCAGCTGTTCCAAATCTCCACTGACGAAACGGGTTTTAACTGTAGCAGAAGGGATTTGGGTTAAATGGAAAGAAGAACTTCCTGAATGTGAGTGTTATTTAAAGCCAAGTATGGATTGCAAAGAAGCTGTTGAGTTGTCTCTGGAGGAGAGAGCGCATGCTAGGGAAAGGAATGGAAGGGGGCGAGAGTGGGAGCCCTCCCCACCCCTTACTCGAGATGGTTTAAATGTAACTCTGCCCAGTACCTAAGGTATGAGGGTTTTATTCTCTTTTCTCACACTCACATCTCAGGTTATGAGGCTTAGAAGGTCTGATCTGAAGAACACACTTCAGTCATTGGAACTTAAGATGCCAGAGGACCCCGAGGTCTGGGTGTCCTTTAGGTATAATTCTTAATTGGAAGGAAATGCTAAGGTGTGACCAATGGATGAGGAAGTTGACCCATGGTTAATTTTCCACCCTTGTCATTTAAAGACCAGTGTACACACTGAGTTCACGGCGTGCCAGGGAGGAATTTGACACTGAGAAATTCCCAGAAGGACAAGTGGTTGGTAGGCTGAGACCACTGGGCTTGGGATGGGTTGGAGGTCTGGGGAGCAGATACGGCCACCATGTCATGGCAGGGCCTGTGCTGGCAGATTTTTAAAGATAGAAGTCTCCAGCAAGACCAGAGCTTTAGACCTAACCTGGCACTTTGACTTCCAGAAAATAGAGACTAAGTTCAGGGAAAATGAACCTTTTCTTCTTCCCCACTGGCTGCTACCACCTGCCCCTGAACAGCCCCCCCTTGGCTCCTCCCTTTTCTTTGCATAACCTTGCTTTTAACCTTTTCCTTCAGTCTGTTTTTTTTTGCAAATGACTTTTTTTAAAAAAATGGTTTCATTTAATAAAAGTTTAAAGCTGTGAGTCTGTTTATTTACCTCTTAGGGAACAAAATTCTAAGTTTCATTATAAGTGTTTTTTGTTTATAAATGACTCCTGGTATTTTCCTCTGTGGCCCAGTGACAATAGGAGAAATAGATTTCCGGCTTCTGTGCTGTTTCTCTCCATCTCTTGGTCTTTCTCTTTTCCTCTGTTTGCTCTCTCTCTTTTTTTTTCTTTTTTCTTTCCTATTTCTACACTGTCTTTTTTTGTGTGGGTATTATTCAATCCCTCCTCAGGCTCTAATCACTGTCCTCAGGCTCAAACCACCATCCCTGCTTGGTTCTTTCCTTTCATCCCCGTCTTCTTCTTCCTTATGTTCTTCTTCCTCTTTCGTTTCACCCTCCTCTCCTAACCTTAACTGGAGGCATGAATAGAAAATATGCTCTACAAGGCGGGCAGGCAAATGAGCTGGCCATTTGTTTTTATAAATAAAGTTTTATTGGAACATAGCTACTCTGATTCATATATTGTCTATGATGGCTTTCGTGCTACAGAGGCAGAGCTGAACAGTCATGAGACCCTCTTCTGGCCTGCAAAGCCTAAAATACTTACCATCTAGCCTTTCGAGAAGTTAACTGAGTCTTGCTTTCAAATATTTTTGTGTTAAGTGAAGGTTTTTGTACTTTATCTGGAAATTCAAGTAATTTGGATTGGTTTTTAGATCTCCCATCCCTACTTAGTGAAACTAAATCACCTTTTATATTTGCATGTTTCCCTAAATTTCTTACTTGAAGGCAATGTATCCAAAGGAGGAAAAAAAAAAGCTCCTCCTGACTATCTTAATTTTTTTTTTTTTTTTTTTTTTTATTTATTTATGATAGGCACACAGTGAGAGAGAGAGAGGCAGAGACATAGGCAGAGGGAGAAGCAGGCTCCATGCACCGGGAGCCCGACGTGGGATTCGATCCCGGGTCTCCAGGATCGCGCCCTGGGCCAAAGGCAGGCGCCAAACCGCTGCGCCACCCAGGGATCCCCTCCTCCTGACTATCAAACAAGGTGGGTAACATCAACGGGTTACTGTTTGTGCTGTGTTTGTGTTGAGATGTGTTTCCCACCTTCCACCTCTGGTCTCCTTTTAGTCTTTGGGGGGAAAAATTCCATTGTAAATATTTTTAAAAAATCTAACAGCTAACTTTTAAGTCTGCACACTGTTTTGGGAAGCATTAGATGCTAGAGAAAAGACTGTTTTAATTGAACATGGTCCCTGGAGTACTGGTCCATGGAAAAGCATTCCAACTTGGCTTGATTTGGTGGGTCGTCTGGTTTTTTACACAAATATACTTTTTTTTTATTTTTTTAATTTTATTTATGATAGTCACAGAGAGAGAGAGAGAGAGGCAGAGACACAGGCAGAGGGAGAAGCAGGCTCCATGCACCGGGAGCCTGACGTGGGATTCGATCCCGGGTCTCCAGGATCGTTCCCTGGGCCAAAGGCAGGCGCTAAACCGCTGTGCCACCCAGGGATCCCGACACAAATATACTTTTAGGTTGGTTTCATTTACCTGAAATCAGTACAGATTAAAATAGCCATAGGATTTAAGGTTGGAAAATGTTTTAGAGATCACCTATTTTAACCCTAAGCTTTTCAACAGGAAATCTGAGGTTCTGATTTTCCCAAGATATCAGGAATTCGCCACAGAGTCCAGGAGCCCAAGTCTCTTCATTTTCAGGTCAGGCTTTTTCTAAACCAGAATGTAGCGACAAGGAGCTGTATAAATGCAACCTTCTGGCTAATGTCAAGCTTAACTCGCTTCCTTTGCCCTTTAAATGAAGCGAAGGTGTGTGACTGGTGGTCTTTTCCACAGGTCTACATCTGCTGTGGTTGAGAGCCAAGCCTTTCCCATCGGTGGCCACATCTCTTCGCCTCTCAGGCGGTGCCCCATCTTTTAGTTCAAACAAAACCACAACAAACCATCCTCTTCCCCTCTGCCCCCCATAAAAGGCTGTATTTTTAAAAATGTTTTGGTCTCTACTCTTGTCATCCAACTTGTGCGGTCATCATGTTATTTTCTTTTTAGGACTTTCATTATTTTTTAATAACTTCTATGGTTTATTATAAATTTTATTATTTTTCATATACATAAAAGTAACATGTCTCTGTCGTAAAAAATTAGGAAACCCAGGAAAGTCTCGATGAAATACAATCTTTCATAATCCAAACACTCCGAGAATATACGTCTGTGTGTCTATTCTCATAATGGTCTTAACTGTATAATTTGATATGCTGCTTTATTCATATCATGAGGATTTTTCCCATGCCACTGAAAATTCTTGAAATGTATTCTTCGAAACATTCCCTATTATGTTCTATCTTGTGGGTAAATTGTACATTTTCTTGTTTGCCTGTTTTGGGCGCTAAAATTTTTTTTCAAAAGAAATATTTTGCGATGAAAATATTTCCCAGTAACATTAATGGTCTTACTAATCCTTCTCTGATTATATTTTTGTAGAAGAATTCTAGAAGAGAGGGAACTTTCCTTTTCTTTTTTCTTTTCTTTTCTTTTCTTTTCTTTTCTTTTCTTTTCTTTTCTTTTCTTTCTTTTCTTTTTTCTTTCCTTTCTTTCATGAATTTTCTTAACAAGACTCTCAATGTATTTGCCAGACCTAGACCACTCTCCCAAAGGGCTGAAACGTTGAATTCTTCTGGGAGTGTGTGGCTGCCTGTCTGAGGCACCCGTGAAGGGCTGTAAATTAAACCTTTTAAAACATTCCTTTCAATATGTCACTCTCCAGCTAGGAAACTTCCCATGGCTCCAAGGTCAAATCGAAACTTCTTAGTAAAACTCTTCCATTTCTTCACTTGCAATTGATTTCTCAACCACTGCAATCTGGCCTCTGTCTCCATCTGTCTCCCTGGAGGCATCAAAGAAACAGCCCTGGGCTGGACAAAGTGTCAGGAAATTAGGGTTCAAACCCCAGCCCTGCCACTTCATAGTATGTGACCTTGGGCAAAGAACTTGATTTCTTCGAGCCCTCTTCCTCAGCGTTAAAATGGAAATAATAAAACAGGCATTTGATTTGGGGGGCTTCTATGAGATAATATAGGCAAGAAGTGGTTTTCATCTGCCAATGATGAAATGGTGGGGGGTAGTGTTGTGGAGACTACTCTTGGGGTAATGTGGTAGTTATTGGTGCTGTTCACCAAATATTTCAGATTTCATTTAGGCTTACGGTAGAATTTCACTTCCCCGCCCTGCCTTAATTGGAAGGTGGCCACGTGACTGACTGGCCAACACCCATATGGGTGGAAGTGCCGTGCATGATGTGCATGATGTGCAAACCCTCTCAAGAACTAGCCCTTAGCCAGTCGCTCTCCCCACCTCTGTCCCATGGCAAAGGGCCACTCTGCAGGTAGTTGCTCCTGAACCTGGACCCTGAACAGAGAATGTCAGTGTGGAGAGGAACCCCCAGCCAACCAGCCACGGACATGCACCTTGAGCAAGCTGAGGTTGGGGGTTGCTTGTGATTGTGCTCTCATCAGGTAGGATGAGTCTACTGTTGATCCCTCTTCCTCTGTAGAAGTTGATATTACTGAGGTTCTTTTATTATTTTTATTATTATTAAAGATTTTATTCACTAATTCATGAGAGACACAGAGAGGCAGAGACACAGTCAGAGGGAGAAGCGGGCTCCATGCAAGGAGCCCAATGTGGGACTCGATCCCAGGACCCTGGGATCACGCCCTGAAGCAAAGGCAGGCGCTCAACCACTGACCCACCCAGGCGCCCCAGATATTACTGAGGATCTTGAAGCACTTTTTTCTTTTGTCTCGGTGCCATTACCACTCTTGGGGTTTTCCTCTGTCTCTATCATACCCTTGGGCTCCAGTTCATTTTCTTCCTTCATTTTCCACTTAAACATGGATACAAGATGAGCCTCTGACCTCCTCATCTCCTTTTGGTATATGCTTACTCCTGCCAACTTTATTTACCCTCACAGCTTTCAATATTATGTCTCTTTTAACCTTGTATGCTTGAAAAAGTTTTTCAGTATGAGGATCACTTGGCCTACTCTTTTTTTTTTTTTTTTTTTTAATGCCTTGAGGGCTGGGACTCTAGACTGGAAACAGATGGCCAGCTGGCTCTTCCACTTAGCTACCTGGGAGAGACTTAACCTCTCTGTGCCTCTGTTTCTGCAGTTATCACAGAGGGATAATTGTAGTTCCTACCTCATGGGTGGTTGTGTGGATTAAATAAAATACATGTAAAACACTTCCGGTGCTTGCCTAGTACAGAATAAGCTTAGTAAACACGCTGGTGGTTGTTTTGTTGTCCTATCTTATCTCCCCCCTTCACACCTCAAGTCCTACCTCTAGTTTCTGGTGAGATGTCTTTAGAAGTAGAAACCCTGTAACAAATACCTGTTGCAGGCCTAACATCACATTGATGTCTAACGTCCAGAGTGAAAAATGGGCACCCTTGCCCTAAAGATACTTTGCCCAGAGTTTGCTTTGCCTTTTTAGTTGAATTATTGCCTTTAGGTGGGTCAGGCACTTCTAAGTCGTGTTTTTGTTTTGTTTTGTTTTTAGGATTTTGTTTATTTACTTGAGACAGCACAGAGAGGGGAGAGGCAGACGGAGAGAATCTCAAGTAGACTCCCCACTGAGCAGGGAGACCAATGAGGAGCTTGATCTCAGGACCCTGAGATCATGACCTGAGCTGAAATCAAGAGTCAGAGGCTCAACCACCTGAGCCCCCCAGGTACTGCTAAGTTGTTACAGTAATCTTTATTCCATACTGTTTTATACACAGGTAACTGACTGATCTTGGGAGGAAATCTGCCTTCAGCAAACCTGCTCCACCAATACTCACTAATCTTTCCCTTGCATATTCCAGCTCTATCACTGCCAGGGCACCTTGGTTCCCAATGGTTTTTCTCTTGACTATGTATTTAATTTAATTTTTTTTTTTTTTTACTGTGGCAAAATATACATAACATTTAACCATTGTCAAGTGTACAATTCAGTGGTGTTAAGTACATTCACAATGTTCTGCAACCAACACACACTATCAGTTTCCAGAAATTTTTCACCATCTCAAGCAGAAACTTTGTCCTATTAAACAATAACTCCCCATTCGATCCTCCTCTCAGCCTCCAGCAACCATTATTCTGTTTTCTTCCTATGATTTTGCGTGTTCTGAGTATCCCTCACACATGTGGAATTATACCGTATTTGACCTCCTGTGTCTGGCTTCTTTCACTTTGAGTAATGCTTTCAGGGTCCATCCATATTGTGACATGTGTCAGAGTTTCATTCATTTTAGTGGCTGAATAATATTCTCTTGTATGGATATACCACGTCCACATATTGTTTTTCCACTAAGATGTCGGTGGATAGTCCAGTTATTCTACTATCTTGAAGCGCAATACGGTGCTGGCTCATTCAAGTTCTCCATCTCAGCCAACCTTCCCTTCTTGAAACTCCTTTGTTCGAACCCCTTCGTCTGCCTCAAAGTTATATACTGAATGATGAAAATAATGGGGAAGGAGATCAGGAAGGAGCAGAGAGTTCACACACTATATAAATGTATTAGTGATAGATTTTTAGTTCTCTTTACAAAAAAAAAGTATGATTTTTAAAAAACTACTTGTGGTTAATGATGACAATCCTGCTGTAAGTGTCACATTTTGGGTAGCTGAATATGTAGTTTTTTTCAATCCTTTTTGACTGCTACTGGTAGCTTTTTTTTTGTTTTTGTTTTTTTTTGTTTAGAAAGTTGGTGGTGAGAGATACACGAGCCCCTCCAGGCTGTACTTCTACTGACTTGTGATATTTATTTATTTTGCCTGGTGATTTAACTTCTGAATATGGGGGGTTGGATATCTCATGTCTCTGGCACTATGTTTTAAGTTTCTCCAGGGAGGAGGCCATTCTACAGTTTGGCATAGCCAGATAAAGAACATACATCTCTTAAACGACTTGATGCATATTTGGCTCTCTTTAAAACGTTTCCTTTTACTTTCTGTTTCTTCCAGCAACATCCAAAACAATAGTACGCAGCTAGTAGGCATGCTCTAGTGTACAATTTAACAAATTGGCTAGTCTATTGATTCCAGCTTTTCAGAGTACCTGTTTTTCTTTTTATTTGACACTAGAATATTTGAAATATTCATTCTCCCTGGGGCACCTGGGTGGCTCAGTCAGTTAAGCAGCTGCCTTCTGCTCAGGTCATGATCCCAGGGTTTTGAGATGGAGCCTTGCATCAGGCTCCCTGCTTGGAGAGTTTGCTTCTCCCTCTTCCTCTACTGCTCCTTCTGCTTGTGTGTGTGCGCGCTCTCTCTCTGTCAAATAAATAAATACAAAAATCTTTATAAAACAGATTCATCCTCCCTTAATAACCACTGACATTCTTATTAGGATACATCCGTACTGATCCTGAGCTGTAATACAAAGTTATCAGTTTATGTCGGTCCTACCAATGGAAAAAAAAAAAACAAAATTTCAGGGGCAGAGGATGAAGTTTCTCCTTGCTAAATTTTATTTTTCTCTGTGTTAGTTAGCATCCCTGGTTCATGTACTAAAATATTTTAGTGCTTATTAGAGTATCTTAACTCCCTGAGATTTACCAAGGACAAATGTGATGTTAGTATTATATTGTATTTCATTTCACAGGTTTGTTTCATAACCTCAGTAGTTATTTCTATTTGCAATTCTGTTTCCTTTCTAAATGTGTTAATAAAATGCTTGCATTAAGATTGGCTTGACTCCAGAATCTGATACGGTCATTCTTCAAGTAAGTGATAAAACTTGTGACAGTATAGCACTTGGAGATCTTTGGATGCATCCTAACTATACAAGTGGGGAAACGCTTAGTTCCTTACAGAGTTAAATTAAGGTCAGACCTGGTTTCCGACACGAAGTTCAGATGTATTGGCAGATCCCCATGCTTGCATTTATTATACTGTAATTTGGGGCTTAAAGAGTTATATCCAGTCCATCCCCAACATCTGGATAGTGTTTATAACGATCACATTTGATCCTAATGTAATTTTGTTGGGGAATTCACTAGAATTCCTCTGTTGGCTACGTTACAACTGAACATGAGATCTGCTAAAATATTACCAAAAACTAGTGAATATCCACAGAGAATACAAAAATAGATAGATCTCACTCCCTATCCCCTTTCCCCCCTCCCCCCTGCATCACGCTCATGTATCTGGGCTTCCTTGTCTCCATTGATAAAAATAGGGGTAACGCTTTAACAGCAGCCAACATTTGTCAAGGGTTTTGAACCTTGAGAAACGGAACAGGCACAAAAATCTTTCAGGGATGATTATTGTACACGTGCAACCACAATGGCAGCATCATAGACTCAACAGATATGGATGACATGAGCTTGATGGGGATTTTTCCTTTCATTTTCATTTTGATTTAGATGCTATTCCTTAGGGTTGGGAAAGCATCACTTGGAAAGTAGAGCCAGAGGATTGGTTTTAACCACCCGGCCCTCCTCCCCCACCCCCATCAATGGAAGGAAGCCCCAAATGAATCAAGCTGGGCCTTGTAAGGGCTGCAAAGGGAGCCTTCAATGATGTGAGGGGGACCTGGGGGAGGGCACGTGGGAAGTTGGGCCCTGCAGTTTCAGGACCTCCCAGCCCTGCCAGCAGGAAGATTATTAGCACATTTCATGTATTTTGTGCATAGCTGTGTACCCTTCCCATGAAATAATTTTAACATTAAAAAAGAGACAGATGGGAAAAGAAAAAAGACAGGGAAGGACAGAAACTGTAACAGTCTTTAGAGAGGGAAGATTATTTCATTACATCCAAACAGCATATGCTTTTCTGATGTATAGCATATGCAAGTCTATGCAAATTATTTAATAGCAGTGCGCTCAGAGTAATTTCCATTTCCTCCCTCGCTTGTGACGGGATATTCCTTTTAATCAGATTAGATGACATCCTCTGCAAACTTTTGGGGGTTTCAACTTAATTTACCATGCTAAGTAGTTAGGGTAATTTGAAATAAAGCAATCAGTGGGCTGAAATGAAGCCAAACCTCATTTGTGACTTTGAGATGAGGAGCTGGCCGGCTGCGGGAGCCCCACAGGACTTGGTGGGCCCTGCTTTCCTCCCCGGCTCCCCAGCACCCGGGACCCCGGCTGAATTTCCAACGGCCGGTTGCCTGGTTTGGATGGCACCCGGGCAGACGCGTTTCTCCCCCGCAGAGCTTCCTCCTCCGGGCGGCCCGGGTCACGGGGCTGCGGGAGCCGCGATGCAAAGGCGAGCTCGGGCGCCCCAGGCCGCCAGGCCCGCGGAGGTCACGGCCCCTGCAGCCTGCAGCCCGCAGCTGGGCTGGAGCACGCGTCCCGCGCTGGGGGCTCTGCGGAGGGGGAGCGCGGCCCGGGGGCGGCAGCTGCAGCCGGCTCTCCAGCAGGGGGCGGTACCGGGTCTCGGGGAGCAGCTCGCCCCCAGAGTGTACCGGGGGCCTGCCCGGCTGCAGGCAGGTGGGCCTCGCCTTGCACAGCCTCTGCTTGGCCCGGGGTCTTTGCAGAGGGGCTTGCACTGCGTCCTGCCAAAGTGTGAGCAGATGCGGCCTCAGGGTCGTCTACAGGGGGCCCCGGGCGGTGGGGCGCCTGCCTTGGGCCCACGGCGTGACCCCGGGGTCGTGGGATCGAGTCCCGCATCAGGCTCCCTGCGTGGGGCCTGCTTCTCCCTCTGCCTGGGTCTCTGCCTCTCTCTCTCTCTCTGTGCGTCTCTCAGGAATAAATAATAAAATCTTAAAATAAATAAATAAATAAATAGAAGGCAGATCCTTTTTTTTTTTTTTTTTTTTTTTTTAAGTGGGACAGGGCAGCCTGGGTGGCTCAGCGGTTGGGCATCTGCCTTCAGCTCAGGGCGTGACCCCGGGGTCGGGGGGATGGAGTCCCCATCGGGCTCCCTGCGGGGAGCCTGCTTCTCCCTCTGCCTGTGTCTCTGTGTGTGTGTGTGTGTGTGTGTGTGTCTCTGATGAATAAATCAATAAAATCTTTTTAAAAGTAAATATCATCTGTACTAAAGCCTGCTGGAGATTTACTAGCCACCAGGACATAACAGGGGGACATTTGATGGCGAAGTTTCCTGCACCAAGACAACTGGTGAAGTTTCCTCTGAACCCACCTTTCCCTCAAGGCAACGGGATCTTGGTTTTGAGGCCGCGAGCTCCTGGGGCAGAGCCCGCGCTTCTTACTCAAGCTGCGGGCCTCCTTTTGGGTGTGACAGATGGAAGAGAACAGGCTGCAATCCATGAACTCTTGAAAACTTTTATTTTATTTTATTTTTTTATTTATTGATTCATGAGAGACAGAGAGAGAGAGAGAGAGGGAGAGAGAGAGACAGGCAGAGGGAGAAGCAGGCTCCACGCAGGGAGCCCAATGGGGACTCGATCCTGGGATTCCAGGGTCACGCTCTGAGCCCAAGGCAGATGCTCAACCCCTGAGCCCCCCAGGCGCCCCAAGTCTTGAAGACTTATGAACGGGGTACCTGGGTGACTCCGTTGGTTGGGCAACCGGCTCCTGTAGGAATCCCATGGGGCCTGTGGTAGAGGTCCCACCCCAGGAGGAGTGGGGCTCCTCACTCCGTGGGAGGTCTGCTTGAACATTCTCCCCCTATTCCCCCCAAACACATAAATCTTTAAAAAAACAAAAAACAAAAAAAATCAAAGAACTTGGGAAGGACATCATGTCCCTAAACCAGGCCCCATCCTAGCCTCGGACAGAAAATCGGGGCTGTGGGTCCTGAGCGCCTACCGCGTTTGCCCCTCTCAGCTCCCCTTAACCCGAGGCCATCCTTCCCAATAACCATTTGCCCCGCTGGGCCGAGAAGAGGACCTCAGGCAAGTGCAGCAACGGCCGCAAGTCTCACAGTTAGCAGGTGGATTCGAATCTTAACCTCCGGGGATCCCCGGGTAGCCCAGAGGTCTAGCACGCCTGCCTTCGACCCAGGGTGTGACCCCGGGGTCCTGGGATCGAGTCCCACCTCGGGCTCCCTGCAGGGAGCCTGCTTCTCCCTCTGCCTGTGTCTCTCTCTCTGTGTCTCTCATGAATAAATAAATAAAATCTTTAAACAAACAAACAAAAAAACAAATCTTAACCTCCCTGACCCAGGGCCCAGCCTCATGTCACCAGAGCACCTTAACACATTGACTCCTAAAACTTGGGCCAAAGAGGACTTCTTCCTATGATTATGCTTTTTTTGTTGAATAGATAAAATATACGCATGATGAATTCGAGTGCACAGCCACAAATAGGTCTCTGTCCTTCCTGCCTCCTCCCACGGCCACACTCCTAGGAGCAAGCACACCGAAGGGGTCCTGTATAGTCTTTCAGACATCTCTTGAGCTTTTATAAACACATCCGTATATATTCTTTCCTCCCCTTACATGGACGTAGCGCACTCTGCACACTGTTTCATCTTTTTTTTTTTTCACTTCATAATGAATCCTGGAGGTAGCTAAATAATTATTTTTACCAGCTGCAGAGGGAAATACTTCCTCTTGTAGGTACCCACCGTAACTTTTATTTAGTGTGAACTGAGCTTGATGGACCTAACAGAAATTGTATTGTCAGATGACGATGCCCCTGTCAAGGTAGCCAGCCTTAGGAAGGTCTTGAGGAACACATGCCTCAAGACAACAAGCATGTGGCCTCCCAGAGTCACTACACAGCAGGTACATCTGCAAAGAAAGGCTTTCTTTGCATTTTAAAAATATAGCATCGCCTTTGACAGGTGTATCTACGCGCATGCACGCACACACGGACACACCTCTGGAAGCAGAATGAAAGATTCTCAAAGAAAGATACTCAAGATGTGCAAGAAAGTTATCAGTGCTTGTGGATTCTCATGCCTCTTTCACTGTAGTTGAGCCACAAAACGTAGTCTGTGGTGTCCCACCCTCAATTCTTTCTTTGAGATAGGATGGGCTGGATCAGTAAGGGAAGTGTAGGAATAGATCACCCTCCAGGACAGAAAGAGAAGGAAATAACAAAAGGAGGAATTCTAAAATCTCTAAAGATTAAAGAGGGACATTCCTTTTTAATCCAGGTAAAAAAACTTCAATGTCTTTGGCTAGAAAAAAATTCTTTGGGGGCTGATGTAAAATACTGGCCTGCTTTCTATGTTGACACCTTATGAAGATAAATTATGACTTTAAAAGTGCCTGAGGGTTCCCCAAAAGATGGGATTTATCTCCCATTAAATTTGTATGCTCTCTAGAAGTTACAGGGAGTTTATTTTAAAAAAGAAAGAGAGGGAGGGGCACCTGGGGAGCTCAGGGGTTGAGCATCTGCCTTTGGCTCAGGTCGTGATCCCGGGTTCCTGGGATTGAGTCCTGCATCGGGCTCCCCATAGGGAGCCTGCTTCTCCCTCTGCCAATAAATAAATACAATCTTTAAAAAAATAAAATAAAATAAAAAAGAGAAAGAGAGAGAATGAAAAAGAGAGAGAGAAAAAACACAGTAGTTTTTTTCTCCAATATCCACCTACGTTCAAGGTCAGGCCCTGTCTGGGAATTTCCAGTGTATCAGTGGAATATCTGTGATGGTGAGACTCGCAAATATTCTACATAGTTTCATTCCTCTTCTTAGGTTTTCTGTTCAAATGGCAAATCTACTAAGAATCTGGTAAGTGTTAATACTGATCCAGTGTTTCTGGTGTGGTGCTTTTATCTCCACGTTTGTGCTATTCAAGGAGATTTGCCCTGTTTCCAGGACCCAGTCCGGTCTACTGCAAGCAGCCACTTGCAGCGGAGGGCCAGGCATCTGGAGGCTGCTAACGTGGAGACCAACCGACCTCCACGGCTCCTCTCCCCACCATCTCCGACCCCATCTCCACACTCAGCTCCCTCATGTCCAGGCTGTGCATTTGCTGGTGGCAAAGGGCCTCAGAAGTAACAGTGCTAAAATGTGACCAACATTGGGCTTAGAGCAGAAGCTGCCAGAATGAAGGAGCCACGTGTGACACAGTGAAGAAATGGAGGGAGGTGGAACATGTAAAATCATGAAGTTTTAGATTTGGAAGAAACCTTAGAGGTCACCTAGTCTAGTGGTTTCTGAGGCTGGTCGTAAGCATCAGCTGAGAGATATTACACACACACACACACACACACACACACACACGCACACACATACTGGCAGGAGTGAATTTTCACCACATCTTGCAGGTGCAAGAAATGTCACACCGTTTATCTAAACCAAATGAAGGCAGTTGTGACCAAGGAAGGGGGACTCCCTTTCTCTTTGGGTTGAGTAAACGTTCCCGGGGACGTCGTGTGATTATATTAGTCAGCTATTGCTGTAGTGATGTTGTAGCACAAGCTCAGTGGCTTAGAACAACACGGTGTGTTATGCGCCCGGGGCTGTGAGTTAGACGGGGGCAGAACTGCTAAGGCCGCAGCTCGGGTTCAGGTGGAGAGCAGACCAAGCCTCTGCTGTATTCACACCCACCCGAGTGAGTCGGGCGCCCACGCACAGTGGGAGAGGGGAACAGTGGGAGGGTGCTACAGGGTCACATGGCACGCGGCTGGCATGTGTGGTCCTATGACAGCGGGTGAAGAGCTGGCCCTAGGATTCCTATCTTCTTTTTTTTTTTTTTTAAAGATTTTATTTATTTATTCATGAGAAACACACACACACACACACACACACACACACAGACACAGGGAGAGGGAGAAGCAGGCTCCATGCAGGGAGCCCGACATGGGACTCGATCCCGGGACTCCAGGATCATGCCCTGGGCTGAAGGCAGCGCTAAACCGCTGAGCCACCCAGGCTGCCCCGATTCCTATCTTCATCTGGTTGCCAAGACATCGTACTCATGGGTTGTTTTTTGGTTTGGTTTGGTTTGGTGGTTTTTTTTTTTTTTTTTTTTTTCCTGCTCCACTGGATATTCCTGCTGAGTTTCTTTTGTGGATCCTTCCCTCCCCAAGTATTCAGCACTGCAGATTCCCAGGGCTCATTCCTTTGCCTTCCTTTCTACTTCCTTGTATTCCCTTGTTCATCACACTGTCGGCTCGTGGCTATAAATACCGAGGACATCCACAGTTCCATCGCCACCAACTCCGAGGCCCAAGGCGCATACATCCTTTTAGATGCCTAACACACATCTCAAGCTCAGTATGTATGTCCCACTGCTCTACCTACAGCCTTCTCTCTTTGAGCGGTTGGACAGTCCACCTCCCAATCACCCAACCGGACAACGTGGGGTTCATCATTGGGTCTTATCTTTCTCTCACACCATTATCTGACCTCTAGGCATATGCAGTTGGTTCTACCTTCAAAACAGAATCAGGGTCTTATTTCTTACCACCTTCACTGACCGTGCTCTGTCTGAACCAGTCATTTCTCACATGGCCTAACTAAGATAGCCTCCGGACCCACCTCCCTGCTTCTACTTTTTGCCACCTACAATTTATTCATAGTAATCCTTTCCAAATGTAATTCCCATCAAGTTACTCTTCTGCTCCAAATGCCATCGCACCCAAACCAAAAGCCCAAATCCTTGCAATGCCCTAGAGTACCCTACATCATCTGCTCCCCACCCTCGTTCCCTCTCCATCCATTCCCTTCCTCTTCATTGTTCCTTGAATGTACCAAGCATACTCCTGCCTTATTAGGGACTTGACTTTCTCTTTCTCAAATACTTCTCCTCCAGATAGCTGCTTTTCTCAGACATCGGCCTCAGACATCTTCCTTACCTCCGTTTAGTCTTTGCTTAAATGTTACCTTTCGACGGAAGGTCAATATATTTAATGCTGAACCTGATGCCTCTCCCCAATCCTGACTCAGTGCTCCTGATTACTCTTAACTTGGTTTACTTTTTCTTTCTCCATAACTTCTATCACCTTCTAATGGTATTTCATTGATTAATTTGTTATGCTTATTATTTATAGTAGGATAATTTGTCTGACAGATGGAGGTAAGATGTCTTGAGGACAGGACATCTTTTTTGTATTAACACAAGGTTTCCATATTTGCTAGTGGTAATCTTCACTTGGTACAAATTCGTAAATTACTTATAGGATCCATTTCTTTTTCTCATTAGTCCATGATAGTAAAAGTAGGACTATTTGGTTTCCAAGCAATTATAAACACCATTGTAAATTTGGACTCCGAAATTTCAAAAACAATTGCTACTATGGACACTTAGTCACTGAATTAAATACGATTATGCTGTAAGATTACATTAATTTTTATTTTAGCTTAAATGAAAACACACAAAACTTGCTTCCGAAAACTCTTTGGGCCTCCCGGAATAGATCTATGGAGCCCTATTTTTGGAATCGCTGCCCTGTGGAATGATAATTTCTTAGCAGATTTTAAGGTCACTCAAAGGAAAGCACTGAGCTTGGAGCTCCTGGGATGTTTCCTACAATGTTACACGTTCACCTTGTGAAGCAAAGTATAAATCATGGTGTTCCTTCCAAACCCCTCTCTCCACCAATAGATCAAGTTGAAAGATTTAGTAAGCAGGTCGAAAAGGAAAAGGAACCAGTATTTACTGAACCCCTAATAAATGCCAAGTGTTTTCATATGTACCATCTTATTTATTGTCCCACTAAAACTACTGAATTATTTCCCCACTTTTACAGAACAAAATACAAACTCAGGGAAGTTTGAAGTCTTGCCCAATGTCACATAGAAAGTGGTTGAATTCTTTTAAAAAATATTCTTTATTTGAAAAATTTCAGGCTTAAAGAGAAGTTGCAAAAACAGTACAAAGAAATCTACATTCTTCACCCAGACACCTCATTTAAAATTTGCCAATTCTCCCAGTTATGACCTTTACAGCAAAGAATCTAATCCAAGGACACATGTTGCACTCAGGTGTGTTTCCAATCTCTTTATTCTGGATCAGATCCTCAGTCTTTCCATGACCTTGACATTGTTGAAGATTATACACCTGTGATTTGTAGAATGTCCCTCAGGTTTTTTTTTCTTTCTTTCTGATGCTTCTTCACGATCTTTTTTGTTGCATCTTATCGGGCGGAATGTGTCTATTGGTCCTGTTATTGGTAGTGTTAACTCTGACCTCTTGATTAAGATTGTGGTCTCTGCCTTGTGTCTCTACCATAAAGGTATTCTCTCCCTTGTTTTTTTTTTTTTTTTTTTAAAGATTTTATTTATTTATTCATGAGAGACCCAGAGTGAGAGAGAGAGAGGCAGAGACATAGGCAGAGGGAGAAGCAGGCTCCTTGCAAGGAGCCTAGTGCGGACTCGATCCTGGAACTCCGGGATCACACCCTGAACCTCTCTCCCTTGTTATTAACAAATATTTTGGGGGGAGATACTTGGAGACTATAAAATCTCATTCCCTATTCCATGTTCAGTCACTACTTTTGCAAGAGTTAATTATTATTACTATGGTAACTGCCACTATGGTGGCCTACAATTCCATCATTCTTTCTGTACTTATTGTCTGGCTTTCTGCTTTAAGGAAGAGCTTTCTCTTAATTTCCTTCTTTCCTTCCTTCCTTCCTTCCTTCCTTCCTTCCTTCCTTCCTTCCTTCCTTCTATCCATCACATGAATTCCTACTTACCAAGTGGATTAAAATCCATTACTGTCATTATTTTGATGCTCAAATTGTCCCAGATTTGGACAGTGGGAGCCCCTTCAAATTGGTTTCACATCCATGTCTTCTAGATCTGGAGTTTCTTTCATTATGCCCTTTATGTTCTATTAAATAGAGATAGAAGAAAAAAATAAATGCGAAAGCAGAAAAGCAATGAAGTAGGAATGGTGCATGGCCCAGGTTAAAATCTTGGTAAAAATCCTAGCCTCGTCTTGTCTTAGTTGAGATACTGTTCTTTGCCTTGCCATGCCCTCATTTACTTATTTGTAAAGTGCAGATGCTAAGATGTGTGTTACCAGGTTACTAGGTTGTAAGAATTACAAAAGATAACTGTTGTATTAGGAGCTATAACAGTGTTTTTTTTTTTTTAAGATTTTTATTTATTCATGAGAGACACAGAGACAAAGGCAGAGGGAGAAGCAGGCTCCCTGTGGGAACCTGATGTGGGACTTGATCCCAGGACCCTGGGATCACGACCTGAGCCAAAGGCAGATGCTCAACCGCTGAGCCACCCAGGTGCTCCTATGACAGTGTTTGATACACAACTGGTATGCAATAAATGGTAATTATAAATAATAATGAGTTATGCTCTTCTCCCCTTTAAAAAATGGGATGGGCCAAAAATCTCTCTCACAGAATCATTAAAAAGATAGGAAGCATCATACACAAAACCATCCAGCACATGTAAGTATTAAACCATGTAACCATTAGGATTGATATGATCATTTTCTGAGCTTCCATTTCCTCTTCTTTAAGAGGACAACACTATCCACGTCGCAGAATTTGTTGTAAAGACGATGTGAAGCTACATGCATCAAACTCCCAGACCCAGTGCTGGATCCTCAGAGTACACACCATAAATAAGAAGGGTGGTTATTGCAGAGCAGATTTAAGAACATCTGGAGAAGTGGTAGAGAAGGAAAATACCACTTCACCGGAGAAAATCAAGCATGCTCTTGTGCGTGTGTGCATGTGTGTGTGTGTGTGTGTGTGTGTGTGTGTTAGAGAGAGAGAGGAGGGAGGGAGAGAGGAGCAGGGAGGGGGCAGGGAGGGGGGAGAGGGGGAGGGGAGAGAGGGAGGGAGAGGGGGAGGGAGACGGAGAGGGAAAGAGGGCGGAGGGGGCAGGGAGGGGGGAGAGGGAGAGGGGGAGGGAGAGGGGAGGGAGAGGGGAGGGAGAGAGGGGCAGGGAGGGAGAGGGGGACGGAGGGGGGGGAGAGGAGGAGGGAGGGGGAGGAGGAGGGAGGGAGGGGGGAGAGGAGGAGGAAGGGGGGAGAGGAGGGAGGGAGGGGGGAGAGGGGGAGGAGAGAAGAAGAAGAGGGAGGGGAGGGAGGGAGGGAGGGGGAGGGAGGGACAAAGCCAAGCCAGTGGCTACAGCTTAACCACCCTCAGAACCCGGGGTCTCTCTTTTCCCGGATCCCGCTCACTCCTCTGGACTGAAGGGGGAGGCACTCCTAGATGCAGTTGGTGGGGTCAAGGTTCGGGATCTAGAGATGCACTCACTTCCCTAATCTCATCTTGACTCCTGGCCTGTAGCAGGATCCTCATCAGCCTCCCCAGGCCTCGCTTCGCCTCCGCAGGGGAGCAAGGCCCGCCTCAGTTTCCATTTTCCCGTTTCCCTCCCCAGCAGACAGCGAGCAAACGACGTGCAGGCCTGAGGCTGGGTGCCCGACAGGTGGGGCGGGGGTGGGGGGCTGCCCCGCGCACAGCCGCGCTACCCCCTCCCTCCTGCAGACACCCCAAAGGCATTTCGGAATCAAGTATTTTGCACCCACGAAAGTAGTCGGTTCGATGCTTTAGACATAGCCGGCTGCGCTGGAGCTCCAAACAGCTCAACGGTCCAAAGACCGTAGGTGTTCGGTTGTTTTTTTAAAAATAAAAAAATATGGGCAGCCCGGGTGGCGCAGCGGTTTAGC
Organism: Canis aureus; assembly: GCF_053574225.1. Lineage (NCBI taxonomy): Eukaryota > Metazoa > Chordata > Mammalia > Carnivora > Canidae > Canis > Canis aureus. The sequence continues at coordinate 10,808,804 of NC_135621.1, read as the reverse complement.
GCCGCCTTCGGCCCGGGGCCTGACCCTGGAGACCCGGGATCGAGTCCCGCATCGGGCTCCCTGCATGGAGCCTGCTTCTCCCTCTGCCTGTGTCTCTGCCTCTCTCTCTATGTCTCTCATGCATAAATAAAATCTTAAACAAATATATTACTTTATTGCAAAAAAAAAAAAAAGTCCCCGCAGCGCAGTGCAGTGCACGCGTGACCTGGACCGCGGCGTCTCACGCTCCGGCAGGTACGGCCTCGGAGACCGAGGTGAAGACGCTCCCCTGAGCTCCCGGGGCCGCGGCGGGGGCGGTCCCCACGCGGCGGCTCAGCGGTCGGGAGGCCTCGGAGCCCGGGGAGCCTCCCCCGCCCCCGCCCCCGCCCCCGCCTCCGCCCCCGCCTCCGCCTCCGCCTCCGCCTCCGCCTCCCACGGCCGCGGCCCGCCTCGGACTGCGCCTGCGCGCCCTGCGGGGGCGGGGCCTGCGGACCACGGCCCCGCCCACCCGCCACCTGCCGGCCCGGCTGCGCGCGCACCTCGCGGCCCCGCCCCGGCCTCCTTGGTCCCGCGGCCGCGACCTGGGGTCGCTGGTGCCCCCAGCTCGGGGCGCGGCCGGGGCAGCTGCGTGCAGTCGCCCAGCCTTGCGGGGCCGCGCTTCTGGGGCTGCGGGTGACGACCGCGTAGGTCGCTGCCTGCCCGAGGCTCCGGCCCTTCCGCGGCTTTTCATGCCCCTTGTAACCTGTCCCCGTCCGTCCTCTTGCCTCCTTCCCCTCCTGCTGCCCCTCCGGCTCTCTGCCTCTGTGCTCCCCTCGCCCCTTCCTTCCTCTGCTCCCGCCCTCCCTCCCTATCTCCTGCTCACCACCCCCTGGTCTCTAACCCCCACCCCCTCTCTTTTTGTAGCTCTCTTTTCTGCAAATAGTCTCTTTTCTCTTTCTCTTTCTTTTTTTTAAGATTTTATTTATTTATTTATTCATGAGAGACAGAGAGAGAGAGAGAGAGATGCATAGACACAGGCAGAGGGAGAAGCAGGCTCCATGCAGGGAGCCCGACGTGGGACTCGATCCCCGGTCTCCAGGATCACACTCCGGGCTGCAGGCGGCACTAAACCTCTGCGTCACCGGAGCTGCCCTCTCTTGCTCTTTCTTACACTTTTCTTTGTCTTTTTAAATTTTATTTATTCATGAGAGAGAGAAAGACAAGACAGAGGGAGAAGCAGGCTCCACGCAGGAGCCCGACCTGGGCCTCGATCCCGTGACCCCGGGGTCATGTCCTGGGCCAAAGGCGGGCGCTACACCGCTGAGCCACCTGGGCTGCCTTTTCTTTTTCTCCTTCAACCCATCTTGTTTCCCCTTTGCTACGCGGTTTTGATACAAGTAGTTCCTTGGAAAATACCAGAAGAAGGGGATCCCTGGGTGGCGCAGCGGTTTAGAGCCTGCTTTTGGCCCAGGGCACGATCCTGGAGACCCGGGATTGAATCCCACGTCGGGCTCCCGGTGCATGGAGCCTGCTTCTCCCTCTGCCTGTGTCTCTGCCTCTCTCTCTCTCTCTGTGTGTGTATGACTATCATAAATAATTAATTAAAAAAAAAAAAAGAAAATACCAGAAGGATTGCTCCGAGGAAAGGCATATAGGGTGATACATATCTTTCAAAAAAGAGGAATGAACGCAGGGTAGTTGGGAGTTTGGGCCCTGCAAATAGTGATCTCAGTTTCTCCAGTTGGTCTGATCATCTCCTTATTATCCTTGCAAATATGATTGAGGCTTTTTATTTTTTTTTAATTATTTATTTATTTATGATAGTCACACAGAGAGAGAGAGAGAGAGGCAGAGGGAGAAGCAGGCTCCATGCACCGGGAGCCCGACGTGGGATTCGATCCCGGGTCTCCAGGATCGTTCCCTGGGCCAAAGGCAGGCGCTAAACCGCTGGCGCCACCCAGGGTTCCCCTGATTGAGGCTTTAATTGAACAGGAGCGTGTGTGTTCCTGGAACAGCCTGGGTTCCTTCCAGAGTAAAAATGCCACTCACAAATTGATAGTGTTCTGTAGGAAGTTTGACATAGAAGAATGATCCTCAAAAGACCCAGACGGAAACTTGAACCTCTTTGAGCGTAGCACATCCAAAATTCACACATTACACCGGCTGAAGGGATGCAGGCAGTGATGGGCGTATCTTATCTTGTATTCTTTCTCTGTGCTTCACAAACTCATTTTGTGACCCTTTGTGTTTACTTAAATTATTAAGGGCTTACCCTTTTTTTTTTAAAAGATTTTATTTATTTATTTGAGAGTGAATGAGAGACAGAGAGAGAGAGGTGAGGCAGGGAGAGGAACCGAGGGAGAGGGAGAAGCAGGCTCCCTGCTGAGCCGGGGGCCCCATGCGGAGCCCACGCAGAGCCTGAGTGTCCTGGGATCACGAGCTTAGCAGAAGGCAGACCCTTAACGGCGGTACCCAGTGAGCCACCCAGGAGCCCAGGACTTACCCTTTTCTAGAAGACTTCTTATATCGCCCAGATATCTTAGGTAGAAAAACTACCATTGTGTTTCTCGTCATGGGTCCTCCATTGACCCCACTGACATACAAACATCAGTTGGATTTTTAGCAATGTCTTTAGAGTTGAATCATCTTTAAGGAAACAACTAGGTTTTTTTTTTTTTTCTAGGCCTCTTTTCTGTGCCAACTGAATTGAGACAGGCTTTTTAAAAATAAAACAATGTTGAGGCACAACTTTTATTTTAAAAATCACTCATGCTTCTAAAACCAGTTGTTTACAATATTCATTGTGGGACAGGACTTTATACTGTTTGCTGTTGTAAACCCTTAGATCCTTTCAAGGTTTCCGATTCTTATTTCTCAGGAGGCGAGGATAATTGCTAAAATCATCAATAGGCTTCCAATATTGTTGCATAAATCGTGCCAGTATTTTTAAAGACATTCAGATAGACCTGTGTTTGATGTGAAGGGATGAAGGAATTGTCTTTGATTCCTAATTTCTGTGAAATTTTTCACCTATGAGCACCTAGGTGGCTCAGCAGTTGAACATCTGCCTTTGGCTCAGATTGTGACCCCAGGGTCCTGGGATCGAGTCCCGCATTGAGCTCCCCACAGGGAGCCGGCTTCTCCCTCTGCCTGTGTGTCTGCCTCTCTGTGTGTGTCTTTCATGAATAAATAAACAAAATCTTTAAAAAAAAAAAGGGAAAACTTTCACCTAATCTTTTCTTAGAGACCTCAGAGAATCATAGCATTTTGAAGGAGCTAGGTTGATATTTGGGACTCTATCCTCCTCTCAGAATCTTGGATTCTAGCCTCAAAATATACATCAGGTTTGGATTTTAAGTCTTAGAAAATAGTTTCTTCATAGATTTTTTAATAAAAAGGAGATTTCAGAGGTCTGATCAGGTGGTCTCCACACAGAGACCCACAGACCACTTCCTGATTTGTGCATGACCTCTGGTGTGTGAGGACCGTAGCTGCGTCACCCGGCTCAGCCCACAGCTGGGGTCGCTCTGAAGCCCTCCTGCTGGGGCTCATGTGGGCTCACGTGGGCTTACATTCGAAAGCGTCCGGGCCCACGGGAGCTCCCCACTTAGAGTAGCTCCCCAGGAGGCTGGGCAGGATAATCAATGCACTCATTAGTGATGTATAGGATACCCATAGAGGCCTTTTGCACTGTGACAGAGAAAATATCCAAGAGGAGAGCAAGCTTAGCTCTTGGAGGACAGTGGAAGTTGAAAGATACCACCAAAAGAGCATGCATGGGGGTGGGGGGCGAGGCAACGAAGGAAGAAGACGTTGGGTCTGCTCTCTAGGAATGGCCCACAGGAGAGAGCTTGCTCAGAAAGTTGGCTGGTGAAGGCGAGCCCTCTCCTGCAGCCTGCTGTAATCTCATGACTTCCGAGGGGGACTGGGCAGGACAGGGGCTGTCAAAATCCTGTCTTTGACAGAGGACAGATCGCTTGAGCACCAACACCCAATACCTCCATTCGTTCCCTTCTGGGAACATTCTACGCTCCTAAGATGGTATTTCCATAGAGACATAGCTGGCCAGGGGTGCCCCCCCGGCCCCATCCTGATGCTTAAGCAGAGCAAGACGTCTCACTCAGGTGGTTGGCTGTGCTTCCTACTGCACCACGTAGCTTAGGCTTGTTACTCTCAGAAGCATCACTGTTCAAAACGGAGCTGCCTTGTCATTCTGATAACACTCAGCAATCTGGATAAACTTCTATAAAAAAAAAAAGAAAATCAACACGGGTGACATATCTTAAAATTGGGTTACCATTGGAGCTATCCATACGTGGTAACGTGGAGTTTGCTTTGGGCTGAAAACAACTTTCCGAATGCCCCTCTCTTAATCAAGAAGGGTCATGTAACGAACAGCCAGTAGATGGCACCACGAGCATCTGCTATCAATTCCAAGGCTGAGACCATTTATCTTCTCAAAGCTCTTCTCAAAATATTAAGCAAAACTTTGACTGAAACGCAACCGTATTTGGACAAGCAGGTTTATTTTACTTTAGTGCTTTGTTATTAGAAACATACATATGTGTGTGTATATATTTTACTATCAAACCCTAAAGTTATGGAAAGTATCCTTGATGGTTAGGATGGACTGTAAACTTTTACAGTATTATTTGCAGGCAGATTTTTCAATTTCTTATTTAAGCTAACTTGTTCCTAATATGAGGTTTAGTGGTTATGTGTCATACCATTCCCCAGTAAAACTCAGGAGAATATTTTTCATGATCCAAGCACCCCTGTAAAAGAGCTCATTCATATCGGAAGAAGCAGAAATGCAGTGTAATGCATCGTGTGTGTGTGTGTGTGTGTGTGTTTAAAGAACCACATAAATAAATGTCTTTATTGCAATGAGCGCCTCTATTTGGAGGTGTGTACACAAACACATAACACAGACAGTAGCTCCTGATCAAGATGAACAGATAAATAACATGGTTATTAGAGTATGCTATTCCTGTTCCATGCTCCACTTCCAAACCTGAAGATTTCAGAGTAGGAAATGACTCTTAGAATTCTGGTGTATGTAGAGCATCTGGAAGAGAAGCTATCCCTTAACCAAACAAGCCATGGCCTTGGGTGCAAGTCTGAACAGAACCTTCAACTATCTCTTTGCCGACATTCTTTCTGCTGCGTAAGCAGTCAAACAAGACTTGGTAGAGATTGAGCAAAAAGTATAAGGCAGATTGGAGGGTGAAAGACTGAAGTCTAATGCCACGTCTGTATCTGGAATAGAAACCAAGTCGGGGGTAGCCTGGGTGGCTCAGCGGTTTAGCGCAGCCTTCAGCCCAGGATGTGATCCTGGAGACCCAGGATCAAGTCTCATGTCAGGCTCCTTGCATGGAGCCTGCTTCTCCCTCTGCCTGTGTCTCTTCCTCTCTCTCTCTTTCTGTGTCTTCCATGAATAAATAAATAAAATCTTAAAAAAAAAAGAAACCAAGTCAGGGCAATTATCAGAAGGATATTGATGAGAGACACCAAAGTTCCAGAGGTACATATAGAAGGAGAAGCTGTGGGAATACTCAAGACTCCAAATGAGGGGCCCCTGGGTGGCTCAGTCGGTTAAGCATCTGCCTTTGGCTCAGGTCATGATCCCTGGGGGTCCTGGGATAAAGCCCCAAGTCGGGCTCCCTGTTCAGCAGGGAGCCTACTTCTCCCTCTCCCTCTGCCTGCCACTCCCCCTGCTTGTGCTCTCTCTCTCTCTTTCTCTCTCTGTCAAATAAATAAATAAAATCCAAAAAAAAAAAAAAAAAAAAAGGACTCCAAATGAAAAATGTACATATGTGAGGACTAGCACTTTTTTTTTTTTTTGAGGACTAGCACTAGTAAGCAGGAGTACAGAGTTAGTTTCCTGGGATGAATGTTGTTTGATTACAATTTTATTTCATTTGAAGATGCAGGATCTGCCTTCAGGATGCTTCTTTGCCCTTCTTGAGGGCGCTCTTTTTTTTTGTATGCAGTCTTTAGGCAGATTTACTGATCTCTTTTTAATCCCAAATATTGGCTTCTATCATTAATTCCCAGTTTATTTATTTTCTAGCTTTGAATTATGTGTTGTAGAAAATAAAATAATGATTCTTTGAGGTAACTGGTAGCAAAGGGGAGATGGAGTCTGGGGAATATCCAGGGAGAGTGAGCTGGTGTTGGGTTCCTGTGGGACTTTCAATCATTTGGGCAGCAACTTGGAGGAAATCCCTCAGGACGTTGGGTGGGAGAAGAGGGTGCAAGAACCACAGGAAGAAATCCAGGTCAATGGTACCCATGCCCAAAGCCTGATTTTAGTGGTCATGAAGTCTCAAGTGTCCCCAGGAGTGCTGCTCTGCGGGGGGGGGGGGGGGGGGGGGATGCTTGTGCACGTGGCATATGGAAGCAGATTCAAATGCAGTCAACTCTGAGGGTCTTCGTATTACCCTTCCCTGAGGCAAGTACATTTATGAGCTCGTTGACCTTGACGCACAGGATGAAAATAGTAAAAGAGAGGCCAAGAGCAAAGCCATGTTGACTTCAGTTGAATTCAAAACATGCGGAGAGAGAAATGAGAGTTCACCAAATGGAAACAGAGACTAGTCTATGGGAAAGGCAGTTTTACTTTCAGTCTTCCAAGTAGATATTGCAAGTGGCAAACCATAAAAAGTAATATGAAGACTACTGAGGAATTGCCTGGAACACGCAAAAAGGGACGGGGCCATTGTCCCAGCAAACAGGTAATCACAAGAGCAAAATTGTGATTACAGGAATGTTTCTGACTTTCAAGGGGAGAGAGCACAGACAGCAAATAGACCTAATTGCTTCTAAATGGCCCAACAAGCTAAGTCTGATGCTTCTACTTCACAGGGGAGCTAGCGATGTTGGCAAGTCTGGGAGTTTATTCAGTCCATTCAACTAAGGAGTATTATCGTACGGCCTGTACAGTTCCAGTCTTGGTATCAGGTCTCATTTTGAGTCGATGCTCTAGCATGTACTAATGTGTGATTGTCAGCAAGTTTCTTAACTTCTCAGAGTTAAGACAGTCATATCTACTTCAAAGACTAAATGAAAACGTCTTATAATGAATATAGAAATATCATCATTCATGCTGATAAATATTTACTGAATACCTACTATATTCTAAACACAGATGCTCAATAAAAATTTTTCTTTCTTAATTATTAATGCCCTATCTAGGGTTTAGGTTTAGGACTGGTTTAGGATTTTGTATCATGGGGGAGAAGCTGTTTCCACTGAAGATGGAGGGAGCTGATACGTAAGAATGAATCTGCAAGGCCTTCTGAAGACAGAGCTTATTCTTCTCTTAACAAAAATATGGGAAAGGAAAGGATTACTTCTGTCGTTTTATTTTTTTTTAAGATTTTATTTATTTATTCTTGAGAGACACAGAGAAAGAGCAGAGACACAGGCAGAGGGAGAAGCAAGCTCCCTGTGGGGAGCCCGATGAGGGACTTGATTCCGGGATCCCGGGATCACGCCCTGAGCCCAAGGCAGACTTTCAACCACTGAGCCACTCAGGTGTCCCAATTTCTATCATTTTAAAGAGAAAGAAACAAAGATGTATTATCCAATTTACCTGGTGTTCTCTTTGTTATTCTAAGTTTTCTTCTGAACCAATTTCTGCTACATTCTGAAATAAAATGCCTTATAGACACAAAAAGTGGGGACTTTGGCCCAACATCTTACAATAGACCTGCTTCTTCTTTTTTTCTTTTTTTTTTCCTAAAGGATTTTATTTATTTATTTGACAGAGAGAGAGAAAGAGAGGGAGAACACGCAGAGGGCGTGGCAGGCAGAGGGGGAGGGAGAAGTAGGCTCCTCGCGGAGTGGGGACCCTGATGACTCTGATGCTGGATCGCAGGACAGTGAGATCATGACCTGAGCTGAAGGCAGACAATTTATTTTTTTTTAATTTTTATTATTTATGATAGTCACACAGAGAGAGAGAGAGGCAGAGACATAGGCAGAGGGAGAAGCAGGCTCCATGCACCGGGAGCCCAATGTGGGATTCGATCCCGGGTCTCCAGTCTCGCGCCCTGGGCCAAAGGCAGGCACTAAACCACTGCGCCACCCAGGGATCCCAGAAGGCAGACAATTTTTTCCCATTGTCATGCATAACTGACTGAGCCACCCAGGCGCCCTGATAAATCTGCTTCTTAAAAGCGACTGTGTATTTGGAGGTTTTACATTTGCCAGCTGCTACCTCAAATCACAGGCCAGATCAATATTGTGGGCTTGGTTTTCCACCCTAGTCAACAGAAATAATTCAGTCTTTAAATGAGAGAGAGAGAAAAAAAGAGCGAGAGAGAGAGAGAGAGAGAGAGAAATGCACACTAAAGCAAGCTAAAGTGCTCCTGCTCAACAGAATACATTCCATATTTGCACATCGGCAGTTCTTCTCTCATGGACTTGGCTGTGCACCAATTACTAGTGATAGCTAGAAAAATTAAATGAACTTTCCTAACTGCAAGAATTATTGCTGCAGAAGTTGTTGTTTTTAAGACTCTATTTATTTATTCATGAGAGAAACAGAGAGAGGCAGACACAGGCAGAGGGAGAGGCAAGCTCCATGCGGGGAGCCCGACGTGGGACTCGATCCCAGGACCCCAGGATCACGCCCTGAGCTGAAGGCAGACTCTCAACCACTGGGTCCCCCAGGCTTCTGCTGCAGAAGTTTGTTAATCCAGAGGAAGCGTAGTACCCTAATCCATCCTGCATCTGATACAGACAGTTCCTTAGATTTGTCTAACATCTTGATTTTGTGTATTGTTACTATTGGATTCCAGATTTGTAAGGATTTTTATTTGGTTCATTTTCAATCTGCTCTGTCACTTTTTTTTTTTTTTTTTTTTAGTATCCAGTTCTCCAATGAAATTTTCAGGCTTTACTTTTCTTCATAAAATGTAAGCATTTTTGTTTTGCAGTCTTCATCTGATCATTTCAATCTCTCCAATGTTCACATGTCTGCTGTTATTTCTTCCCATTGTCACTTGAAGTGTCTTGCTTTCTTGTGTGCCTGATTATTTTTGTCTGTGTGTTGGACACTGCATTTAGGACTACTCTGAGGCCTCGAAACCTATCTTCTAAAGCATGTTATTTTGCTTCAACCAGGAGCCTGGGAACACTACCAATCTGGGAATATCTTAATCTCCTTTTAAGGCTTAAAGTTTCCTGAACAAGCCAGATGATGCTAGATGTAAATCCATGTGAAGACTGGGTTATTTTCATTTCATCCTTCTCCTGATCATAAGAACGAATTTACCAGAGTCTTTGCCTTTGGCAAGCCCTAGGCTTTTACCTTCATCCTTTTGATCCTTTGAAGCCCACTCAAAGTACAGCTAAGTTTCAAAATTGTTTCTTACCATCAGCAAATGCCCAATGGGAGGAGTAGCCTTGAATTCTGGGCTTACCTCTCTGGGGTCTTGTCTTCACCTGGATTTTGGCCCAGCAATTCTTTGCGATTTTGTTAGTTCTTTGATACTTTTAAGAAGATACTTCTGCTCTGTTAGTTTCCTTCACTGGGAAGCCAATTAGTCTTGGTTCCACCATGTTTGAAGGATTGCTAATGCTCTGGTTTATAAATAATGGAGTTCTGAAATGGGCATGAATATGTGCTCCATTCAGAAAATAATATCTGTAAAATGAAAACTAAATACAAATGAAAAGTGATCTAAGTATCACTGCAGAAGGGAGTGTGAAGCCTCATTCTTCTCTTGTATATAGCTTCTCAACAGTAGAGAGTTTTAGGTTTCTTTTTAAATAGAATTTAGAAGGACTGTATTTAAAAAATCTAGAAGTCTATCATTTTACTGGGCAATAACCAGTCGCAGTACATCAGCAGCTTACAGTGATACGCATGTAACTCTTGCATGGGTCTATGTGTTGTCTAGGGTATAGGTGGAATTCGTGTCTTATTCTAGCATCAGTCTGGAGGAACAGCAGGTAACTGCGGCATGTTCTTCCTATGGAAGAAGTCAGAAGGTCCCAGAGGGAAGAGGATACGAGTGACAACTTTTAAGGTCGATGCTAGGAATCATTGCCCTGTCACTGCAGCCCACATTCTGCTGACCAAGGCAAATTTTATATCCTAGCCCAACACTGGTGAGATGAAGAGGGAACCCACAAAATAATCTAATCTGCCATAAGTAGATGTTCCAATGAACTGCCAGATGCTATGAAGAAGTGATGCTTACAAATTAGTTAAGTATTTGGTACAGATTTGGTGATGTGAAGTGGTGCTTCCAAGTACTAAAGTTCAATGAACTTGGTTCTGTAAGTTCTCTTAAAGCCCTCCATAGTAGGGATCCCTGGGTGGGGGGATTTAGCGCCTGCCTTGGGCCTAGGGCGTGACCCTGGAGACCCGTGATCGAGTCCCGCATCAGGCTCCCAGCATGGAGCCTGCTTCTCCCTCTGCCTATGTCTCTGCCCCCCACCCCTGTGTCTCTCATGAATAAATAAATAAAATCTTTAAAAAAGGCCCTTCATAGTAATTTGACATGTAGAGCTTTTCCACATTCGCAACCTACTTGCTAACAAGTATCTAAAAATGACTAGATAATTAATAGATATTGTCAATGTATTTCATATTCTAATAGACGTGGCAAACAGTTAACATGATCTTAATGATGTTGAAACATTTTTAAAATGTAACTTGATTCTTTCAATTTAGTTTTTATTTCTGCCATCATATATCTTAATACGCAAGATCTCTTTTTTAGTCTCTGAATATCCTATTCTTTATTAAAAAAAGCAAATTCCTATTCCTGTGTCACAAAGTCTGTATCTTAGGTTATCAGTGACTATCTTTGACATTTCTATCCTGCATCATAGTCATTTACTCTATTGTTTTTTTCCTCTTTGTTGAATTAGACCCTTCTCTTGTACAGGAGAAGATTTCTTCAAATGCCTGGTGATCCTTATAGTCTGCTCATATTTAATGTTTGAGCAGTAAAAAGATGATAGGAACTTTGTGCCAATGGTTGGGGCTTGGAGTATATGGATTGTGAGCTGGCCATGTGATTTCTTTGAGGATTTCCCTCTAGGCTAATCACATGACCTAGAGAAGACTCTTCCAATTTTCTGCCTGGATATCAGGATTCTGGAAGCTCCATGGGGAAAAAGGCTCAGTGGTCTCAACATAATGAATGTCGTTTCTCATTGAATCATTATGTTTTCAGCATGATACCTTTGTCTTCAACTGAGCCTGGTATCCTCCAGTGGGCATACCCTCTGTTTCCCTCTCTGTGGAGACTGAGCCTCCTGTCTTCTGCTGGGATGGAAGAGGAGTAGTTGAGCAACCACATGGAGTCGGACAGAGGGATCTGGTGAGGAGTTAATTATTTCTCAAGCAGACTTCCAACGGATCCTTCTGTTTCAAGTCCCTCTTCACCCTCACAACCAGAGATATTATACCACAAATATTTGAACCTTTGTGGATTCCCAGTGTGATTCAGGTTGCTTGTCACCTTTTAGTTGTTGGCATAGGATTCAGCTCTTAAGTCTGCTAAATGCATTTCTGTTTGCCCATTAGCTTTTTAGCTTTCAGAGTGTTGTTGTGTTCTCTCTCTTTCTCTTTATACTTGTGGGTATGTGCTTTTAAAATTTTTGTTGCTTTAATTGGGTTTTGGGAGAAAGCAGAGGCTATTGCCATATTTAACCAGAAGCCTACTTTACTTTTCTAGATGAAGTTTGTTCTACTTCAACCCATTACTTGTTTGATTGGCCATGGATTTGTTCTCATTTAGGAAGCTCCTTTCATATTATGTTATCGGGCCGGAATCTTGGTTTTAAGTAAAAACAAAGGGCAGGAATTGGCAGCAGTCTGGGAGCACTCCATCTTTACTGTCACCCTCTGTGGTGCCCAATGCAGTTGTTTTGTATTCATCTCCGCCTCTGTCTTGTTAGCCCAATGCTCTGGTCAGGCTTAGAGATGCTTCTCCCAGTAACCCTCCCCTGACCACAGAATCAGCATCTCTGAGCTACCTCTCTACATAAAGGGATGCTTCCTCTGCTACTTTGTCCTCTGTCTGTTCCCCAGTCTCAGGGAAACTCAAACTCCCCTAACGGTTCAACTCCATCACTTTCACCTCAATAAGGCTACTCAGATTAATCTTCAGTGTGCATAATGTACACAAACTACTACTTATTCCCCATCCTGAGTGAGGGCTGGTGGTAGTAATGATGGGGATGGGTATCAGTGTTCTAAGGCTTATTGATTAGCTTAGAGACTCAATATAGATTTGTCTTTCTAGGATGAGGATGGGCAAAGAGGATGCTCAGGCTACCTATTTTTTTCTTAATAATTTTTTCCTGTTATACTTTGTTTAGAAACCCTCTGCCTCCCTCTTCTCATGGACTTCTCCCACTTCTTGCTTATTCCACTGAGTTTTTATTTTTTTTATTTTTTAAAATTTATTTATGATAAGCACACAGTGAGAGAGAGAGAGGCAGAGACACAGGCAGAGGGAGAAGCAGGCTCCATGCACCGGGAGCCCGACGTGGGATTCGATCCTGGGTCTCCAGGATTGCGCCCTGGGCCAAAGGCAGGCGCTAAACCGCTGCGCCACCCAGGGATCCCTCCACTGAGTTTTTAATTTACTAAATCCTCTCCTCTGTCTTATCTGGGTTCGAAACACTAACTCTATGTGAGGAGAGGCCCTCTGAGATTGGGGCCATCCATGGTCCTGTGTGGTTTTAGTCCATTTCTGTCACTGGGTCAGGGAAGAAATGGGAAAATCAATCAAGCTGTCACCAAGTGTTAATGAGCTTTCAGTCTCCCACTGCACCACATCACCATCCTCTCCATCACTGTGGTACCGAATCACTTGCTGGCTTTCACTGCAGCTCTGGGGGTTGGGTGTAGGATTAAGCCTCTCTATACTGATGAGAGTTAGAGCAAGTGTGTTGTTGAGGTCCCATTTGAGGGGGGCCTATTCTGCTCATACCCCTACCTCATAGCCTGTTTCTCAGTCCTCCAACCTTGTTGTAGACAGTGCAATCTCATACTCACAGGAGAAAAACAAGGCTGATGATGGTTGTGGGTATTAGTATATTGAACCTTTAATACAATTAAATGTATATGTTTCTTTACATTGGTGATTCTTAATTGGATGAGATAAATCACCTGAGAGACTTATTCAAACCATCTCTTTTCTAATTCTAGCATAACTTCCAAGGGATATGGTCTCCAGATGGAAAAACTCTGCAATAAAATGTCACTGTTATTGATGAAGTACGTTATATCCCTTAGGTATCTTAGGTTGGAAAAATCTTGAGAACCACTAATTGTAAGTGACTCACTTATTGAGATTTGAGGTGATAGTGCCTTTTTAGTTGAGAACAACTTGGTTTTATAAATACATGGAAAAAGTTTATTTACTTAAGTTATCATCAAACTTCCAATTAAAGTAGCCTTGTAGTACCAATTTAAATTGGTGAGCTATAGAATTTACAAATATGGGGATCCCTGGGTGGCGCAGCGGTTTGGCGCCTGCCTTTGGCCCAGAGCGCGATCCTGGAGACCCGGGATCGAATCCCACATCGGGCTTCCGGTGCATGGAGCCTGCTTCTTCCTCTGCCTGTATCTCTGCCTCTCTCTCTCTCTCTGTGACTATCATTAAAAAAAAAAAAAAAAAAAGAATTTACAAATATGGTGTGCAAGTGTATTACAACTGGATAAATTTCTGTGCGGAGTACTAAGTGTTTTTAGGAAACAATATGACGCTGTATCATCAAGAAACTTAGGACGTATTTTCAATATCTGCTGTAATTTTGGAGGTGTTTACTGTGTGCCATATATTATGCTAAATATTTTACATAAATTATTCCATATGAGACTCTCAACAACCCTAAAACAATAGTTATTTTCATCCCCACTCAACAGATAAGAAAGGGAAATTCAGAAAGCCTGGGGGGTATGTATCACATACTAAGTGAGAGAGCTGGCATTTAAACTCAAAGATATCTGATTTCAAATCCCATGTTTTTAACCCTCTTTGCAGAGTTAAACTCTTTGTCCCAGTAATGTTACTCTAGGATATGTAACTCAAGGAAGGAATTCCTAAAAAAAAGAAAAAGAAAAGAAAAGAAAAAAGAAAAAGAAAAAGAAAAAAACCCAAAGAAACCCCACTACATATGCACAGATGTTTGTTGTAGTGGATTGTACAATAACAAATATTGGAAACCACCTACATTTCTCACAACCGCAAGAATGGTTAAGGAAACCATAAGAGATTTACTCCCTGGAATACTAGATCATTAGGTTATTTTGTAGAAAGACAGAAAAATATTTATAATTATAGAACTTTAAAAATGAATGCAAAATATTGTTTCCCACCAAGATTTCAACTATGAAAATATATACATTAGAAACAAGGATCTAGAGTTACAAAAAGAGAAAAGAGTTTTCAGGCCTGGGATTATGTGTATCCCCCCTCCCCACCTCAATCTCTTATTATTGAATTGGAGACAAACCAGTTTTAGTTTTTCCACCTCAAACAGCAGCAATTCATAAAAATGGAAGTGAAGTAAAATAAACTCTTTTTTAGGAAAAATGTTTGATTAATTTATTCATAAGAGACATACAGAAAGAGGCAGAGACATAGGGCAGAGGGAGAAGCAGGCTCCCTGCCAGGAGCCGGATGGGGGACTCGATCCCAGGACCCAGGGATCACGCCCTGAGCTGAAGGCAGATGCTCAACCACTGAGCCACCCAGGTGCCCCTAAATAAACTCTTGTTGATAATTATTGCACAGATGTATTTCTTCGGGAAATATTAAGACCTGCAAGATTTCACAAGATTGGTAATGGTCTCTTCATATATATCGCTCCCTCACAAGATCTTGGCTTTTTGTGCAAGGAAAATCGACCTCTGTGGGGGACATCTGTTTCTGTTTCACACCCTCAATGTGTATACCCCCCCTTTCTCGATAACAGCGCCTCCATTGTTACTCCGTAGAGATTGTGGGGAGCTGACTTCATGCCATCAGGGAAGGGCAAGTGGCCCAGGCCTAACCAATCGGAATATTGCATTACTTGGCTCATCGTGATACTGTGATGGGGGGCATGGAACCCAATCAGATCTATACACCTTAGTTTTTAGAATTTTTAGCAAAGCAGCTAAAGAGAAAAATCTCTTAAAGCTGAGAAAAGATGGGGCTGGAGCATTAACAGCCATCCTGCCACCTTAGGGCAGAGTCTGCATAAGACTGAGATAACTGGGGTGGCGTAGGGAGTGCTGGGTGGCTCGGTTGACTCTTGGTTTCAGCTCAGGTCATGATCTCCCCATCAGGAGATTGAGCCCCCACTGTCCATCATGTGGAGTCTGCTTCCCCTCTGCCCCCCAGCCCCCATCCGCACTCATGCTCTCTCTCTGTCTCTCATAAATAAATAAATCTTCAAAGAAATAGAGATAACCCTGAGGAAAACAGAGTCAAAAGATAGAAGAAATCCTAACGATAGTATCAGAGTCCCTCGACTCACGTGTGTCTGGTAACAGAACACTTGACTTTGATGAACCATTTAAATGTCTTGTCTTTTTCTTAAGCTAATTTGAATGAGTTTCTGCCTCTTGCACCTCAGAGTATACCTACAGTATTCTTCACCACATTTTCTTGCAGAAAAAGGGGACAGTGCAGGATGAGGAAAGGTGGAGGTTTGAGGTTAGGCTGTAATCCCGAGGTTGGCAAGGTATACTGGGGCCACACTCTGGAGTGGTCTGGGGGTCAAGCTGTGGCTAATGTGTCTGGCTTCAAAGGGACAAAGTGATGTCTCAAAGTCTTAGCCTTTGAATCATGTTCACTTGCAAACTAACCCCGGGGGCTATTCTTAGCAAAGCTGTTAAACTAGGAGAGCTCTCTTAGAACTGAAGTTTAATAGGGTGCCAATAGTTTTGGTTCTTTTTGAACATGCCCTACATTTGAATTAAATGATTAATTAATTAACCACTAATACGATGCCTTCAAAGTCATCCTTACAAGATTTGTAGCTTCATACGTTTCGCACAGACAGGACAAGCACTGCAACCCATTGCAGCCCAACGTCATCAGAAGCAAAGCAGGAGCATCTGTGGCGCAAAGGCAAGCGTGGAAGAGAATTTCTCCAGGCAGAGAAATTGAAGGTGAAAACTTTCCCCCTTAGGGATACATCCTGTTTACCATTTCCTCAACATTTAGAGAAGTTTCTTTTTCTCTAAGGCAAGTTAGTTTTCCCCTTCTACTCTGTGAAGTTCGTCCTTTTTTGGGATGCAGTGACTGGTTACTACTGGCAACACAGATGCTTAGGTAACAATGGCTCAAGTATTTTATTTTTTATTATTATTATTTTTAAAGATTTTATTTATTTATTCATGAGAGACACACACAGAGAGAATGAGAGAGAGAGACAGAGACACAGGCAGAGGGAGAAGCAGGCTCCATGCAGGGAGCCCGACGTGGGACTCGACCCCGGGTCTCCAGGATCAGGCCCTGAGCCGAAGGCAGGCGCCAAACTACTGAGCCACCCAGGGATCCCCTCCTTTTTTTTGGCTCAAGTATTTTAGAAGGAACTTGAACGCATTCAACATTGTAAGGTAAACCCAAGATTTATTAAATATTTGCCTCAACTCATCTGTAAGGCATGTTCCTTCCTCCGCTCTAACCCCCCAAATCGTATTTCACACGTGTGCCCTATCTGCGGAGTAAAATCCTGGAAGTGAAATTGTTATGTCCGAAAAGAGGTGTAGCAATTCCAGGAGCCGTGGTTTATTTTTACTTTAGTCCTTTAGAAACCTATCTCTCTGATGGGATAAATTAATAATCTGAATTTCACTTTCTCTGTCAGAAACCTTCCTTTTCTAAGAAAGATGTCATTTATATGCAAGGCAGTAACAATAATAATAGCGTGAACACAGACTTTGAAATCCTTTTTCTCTCTAGAGGACCCAAATGGAAACATTATGAAAATATTTTTGATATTGAAAAAATGGATATTGTTTAAGGACAGTTGATTGGGATTTCAGTGAAATAAATCAGAGAGAATTCTGTTACCATATGTTAGCAGGGAAACAAAGAGGTCGCGAGGGGAGACCTTCCTGCTTTTTGCCTCCCCTCTGCAATGCCAGGACTACGGGGGAGGACCGTGTTTATATTAGTGGCCGGATATATGCTTGTGTGGGAAGCAAGAAATGCTTGGGGCATTATTACCAATTTCAGAAGTTTTGTGTTGTTGTTCCTTGCAACTAGAGCATCAATACATGTAGATTCCATAATAAAACCTGTCTTTTCTTCTTTTTTTAAAAGATTTTATTTATTTATTCGTAGAGATGCAGAGAGAGAGAGAGGCAGAGACACAGGCAGAGGGAGAAGCAGGCTCCCTGCAGGGAGCCTGACCCGGGACTGGATTCAGGGTCTCCAGAATCACGCCCTGGGCTGCAGGAGACGCTAAACCGCTCGTCACCAGGGCTGCCTCCTCCTCTCCTCCTCCTCCTCCTTCTTCTTTTCTTTCTTTCTTTCTTTCTTTCTTTCTTTCTTTCTTTCTTTCTTCTTCTTCTTTTCTTCTTCTCCTTCTTTTCTCCTCCTCCTTCTTCTTTCTTTCTTTCTTTTCTTCTTCTTTTCTTTCTTTCTTTCTTTTTTCTTTCTTTCTTCTTCTTCTTCTTCTTCTTCTTCTTCTTCTTCTTCTTCTTCTTCTTCTTCTTCTTCTTCTTCTTCTTCTATGGAAAGGCTAATTAATGATTCACATCACTAGATGGAAACATACCTTAATGATAGGATCGTATTTCTAGTTAGGGAGGCAAGGGTTCCTAAATCTTTGTTTATTTCAGATCTCAATTATGAGGCTAAATTGCAAATTCCATAGTGTCTAATCCATAATTAGTACTCAAGAAGTATTTGTTACAAGAATGAATGGGTGTATCAATTACAGAGTGCATTGCAACATATCTTTTCATTAGAAATAACTTGTATCACTTTGAATAAAATATTCCTTGTCATTGCCTTTGTGTTCTCAATTAGAAAGAGAGTCTCCATGAACAAGTGTAGGAAAACATAGAATTTCTGGGCTCAACTTCTTTTTTAAAAAATTAGCAGAAGATACCTCAGCTGTTTTTTGAACGAAATGTTGCTGCTCACCTTCGTTTTCAAGCCAGACAAAATATCTTTGGCTTGGCCAAATAAGTGAAGGAAGAGCCCTGATCCAGCAAGGGGAAATTGGGGTGGAATGGATTCCCTCACTGTCTACCTTTTCCTCATCCTTGGAGCTGATTTGTGGGTCACTTTGTTTGCAGAATGGTTTCTTCTTCCTCTTCATTTTTTTTTTTTTACTTCACTTGACTTTTTTCTTTGAGCCATTTCTACAAATGGAATTTTAACATGTAAACTCAGAGATCAATGTAGGAAAAAAATGTGACTGAACAACAGAACAACAAACAACTGGGCGTGGAAGCCAGATATGTCTGAGCTTCTTTCATAAGTTGTGTGACTTCAGGCAAATAGGTTTCCTCATCCTAGCAGGGTGATAATACCAGCCTCACAGGGATGTTAAGAAACTGAAATAAGATTGTTTGCAACAAATAAATCTAATCTTCTCTTTTCATGATCATTGAAGACCTTTGCATGGATCTAGGGAAGGAATGGATTTTTCTGTAGTGACACCTCTTGCATTAGAATTTGTAGTTAGCAGATCAACAAAATATAGGTTCAATGAACCAACCCGCAGGACTACAGAGTTTGCCTTGTAGCTAGTCTGTTCCTACACGTTTATTTCTTAAACTGGGACTTCACAAAAATTCTCTTTCAATTTTAATTTTTCTCACCTGTAAAGTGAAGGTGTAGGCATGAGAGGGGACCTTAAGCTGACCAGTGACTGTCTAAGAGGGAGCTGACAGCTGGCCATGTTTGAACATTGGTGCAAAACAGATCGCAACTTTGGGTCATTTTTCCTCCTGGTCTTGACCCCTCTTTGAACGACCCTTATTCTGTATCTCACCGTCTCTTCTCTTGATAAGACATTCAGTCCGTTGTGTCTTTGGACTATCTATGATCTGGAAGCAGGGGAGCTGCAGAAACGCATCCCAAGAATTTAGAGCTAGTAATTTGCCAAATCATCGGAGAAAGTCACAATATATGCCCCCCCCCAAAAAAAAAGAAAAAGAAAAACTAATTGATTTCATTCAATTTTTAAAAATTGAATTCATCCTTCCCACTCCTTTTACCTTGGTATAGGAAATGAAATATCAAGACTGCAAGCTGGGAATACATTGGGACTTATTTTTAAGGCGAAATACACTGTGGTCTCCTCAAAGGGCAACAAGGAGCTAAAGTCTTCCCCACTGGATGTATAGATGGCACTACTGACAAAGAGAAAGTCTCTGGGCTGAGACAAGCCCAGAGCGCAGGGATGGAGATTCCCCACCATGCACTGATTCCTTCCTTCTTCTCTATACCTTGGCTACAGTGTCTCTAACCAGTTGGCTACTTAACATTCTTTCTTCACCAAATTCCCTGAGGAAGGGATCCTGGGAAATGACTTGTAGCTAAGGTGTTCCCCGGAGAAAAGAGAAACCTTGAAGACAGGCCCAACTGAAAAGTGAATCCTCTTCCCTCAGTCTCCACCCCATGCCTATTTGGGTACAGTCCCTCCTTCACTACTAATCTGAGCTGCTGTGGGGTATGGGGATGGAGAGATCAAGTGCAGGAAACTTCACCCGGACTTGGTAGGGTTGAGACTCATGATCCTTCACTATTCCCCTGAGGGGTCACAACAACACTGTGGGCCTGTGGAGGAGAAAGTAATCAGGGCAGGTCACTCACAGAAGGTGAGCGACACCACACGGAAGGGATAGGTTAGAAGGCTAAGGACTGGAATAGGTTAACGAGAACATGGCAACATGGGCAGATCCATTTACCAGGTGCTTACCTTGAGATGAGGGCATTTGCTTTAATTCTCATCACAACCCTGTGAGTAGGTTGCTCCACCCATCTTACAGAATAAGAAACCAAGCCTTGGAGGTTGAGGATGACCTGAATAGTAAGTGGTGGAGTCTGGGATGGCTCATCACCCCCTTACGTCATCATCCACACGAGTGCTCCCCCTCTGAACACTCCCTCAGAGATACACGCATCTCCATCTCCATCCCCCTAGCACCCCCCATGGTGCCTG
The DNA here is from genome assembly GCF_053574225.1 of Canis aureus. Taxonomy (NCBI): domain Eukaryota; kingdom Metazoa; phylum Chordata; class Mammalia; order Carnivora; family Canidae; genus Canis; species Canis aureus. The sequence continues at coordinate 10,788,692 of NC_135621.1, read as the reverse complement.
GCAGGTGTCGATGAGTGTGTCCACCACTCCCTCCTTCTTGGTTCTACTTGACCATGCAGCCAGCTTCACCAGCAGCCTCACCAGATTCCATCTGGAGAGTCGATTTCATGTTGCGCTTGCCGTGGACCTGTCCTCCCCGGCGCCCTCACAATAAATCCCCATCCAGACCCTCCCCCCAAACCCTCACCTGCTGTCTTCTCAGCGAACCTGCTAAGATAAACCAGAAGCCAGCATCACTGCTCCTGTTTTGTTATTCTGCTGTGTACGATGTCTTTCTGGTTACTCACTATTGTTCGGCCCTCCCAAACCCTTCTCTTGATGATTCTTTTATCAGATGCTTTATGGAAGCTTTGCTAAATCTCCTCAAACTCAAGTATTTATTATATTCAGTCCCATTCCTACTTTCCTCTGAGATATTGCACTTTCAATTTTCTACTGAACCCTTGAAGGTCACCAGTGATAGTCACGTGTCATTTTGTCATGTCCAGCCTCGCAGCAGATGGTCTGGTAAATGACCTCTTTTTTTTTTTTTTTTTTTTTTTGAGAATTTGACTTTTGCAAACACTCTAAACCTTGTCATTGGTGGCAATAGATCCATCACTGTGTGCATTTTTTTCCCTCGGGGGCGGTATTGCATTTCCAACTGTAGGCTAGGACTCTTCACCTGGATTCGATGCAAGTCCCTGAACTTAACATATAAAAACCCAAACTCATCATTTTCCCATGGAAACCAAGTCCGTCTCCTGATTTCTTTATTTCTGGGGTTTTATTTATTTATTTGTTTTGAAATCTGGTTTCCAACCTAGAGATCTCCTTTCATAACCCCATTGAACTTGAAGTTCTGTGCAAAGAGTCTTCTCCATTTCCTCCGACCCCACCTCCCAGCACCCCCTATGCACCCTGGTTAGGCCTACATTTACCTTAACCTGGACTCCAGCCTTGAGCCATATCGTACCGACGTCCTAGCACATCTGTCTCACCTTAATATCTTCCCCACTGAACACAAAGATAAAATCTTTCACTGCCAGCTGTTAGTCACTGGATTAAGTACTATTTTCTCAGGGCTCTCCAAAATAGATTTTTGACCAGCCCTTTCTTTCATTTCCTATTCTTCCCTTACTTATTCCTCTAATTCAAGCAACATCTCTTCATAGTTCCCAGGAATTACTCTATGTTTCCCCACTTAGGAGCCTTTGCTTCTAAGATTCCTTCCCTGTAAAATGTCTCCCACTGACACCTTGACGTATTAGAAAGCTCTTCTTTCTTCAAGGATCACCACAGATATCATTTCTTTATGAAAATCTCTCCTGAACCTCCCAATTTGAGGTGGGGTTTTTTCCCTCTTATTTATTTACTTTAAAAATAACCTATGGCCTACAGTGGGAGTCCACCCTTGAGGGTGGGTTTCTCTTATTCATCTTTGTGTACCCAGCACATAGGTCATAGTCCCTTAATAAATAGCTCTTGTGAAGAACTGAGTCGGATGCGACGCCTGGGGGGCTCAGCAGGTGAGCATCTGCCTTCGGCTCAGGTGGTGACTCCGGGGTCCCGGGATCGAGTCTCGCACTGGGTCCCGCAGGGAGCCTGCTTCTCCCTCTGCCTGTGTCTCTGCCTCTGTCTCTGTGTCTCTCATGAATAAATAAAATCTTAAAAAAAAGAAGAAGAACCGAGTTGGATGTACTCTGCTTACCACTACTGCAGGTATGGAGAGGTATCAATCTTAGAGACCTACCGATGAGAAAAGGTATACCCGCTGAGAGCCTGTGATGGGGCCGCATTAGTGCTGCGCCCCAGGGGCACCGAGTGAGTACTTAATTCAGCGACTAACAGCTGGCAGTGAACGATTTTATCTTTGTGTTCAGTGGGGAAGATACTAAGGTGAGACAGATGCTCTAGGACGTCGGTACGATGCGGCTCAAGGCTGGAGTCCAGGTTAAGGTAAGGGTAGGCCTAACCAGGGTGATCCTTGGTTCAAGATCAGTGTGGGCGGAATGAGTGTCCCTTCTGATAGGCTCAGAGGGGGACGTTTCTAGATCCCTCATCCTTACAGTATGTCTCTGAAGACGTACTATACCTAGATGACGTGCCTCTTCTATTTATTTATTTATTTTTAAGATTTTATTTATTTATTCATAGAGAGAGAGAGGCAGAGACACAGGCAGAGGGAGAAGCAGGCTCCCCGCAGGGACTCAATCCCAAGACCCCGGGGTCCCGCCCTGAGCCCGAGGCAGACGCTCCACCACTGGGCCCCCCAGGCGCCCTAAGGTGCCTCTTCTAGGCGCACCCCCAGAACCGGATGCACGGCCCCGACGTGCCGTCTCCAGCTCCGGGAGCAGCGGGGCTCTGGTGGTGAGCCGGCGCGCGGCGGGAGCAGCCCGGTAGCAGCGCGTCGCCCCCTGCCCCTGGCTCCCGGGATGCTCCTGCCCCTTGCACAGCGCGAGCATCGAGCATCGAACCCGGGGTCCTCGGCCTGCCTGACGCTCAGGGCGGGGGGCGGGGCCTGGTTTGGGGGCGTGGCCGGGCTGGGGGCGTGGCCTGCCGACCGGGCGAGCAGCTTAGAGACGCAGCCGGGGGAAGACGCGGGGCGGGGGGGGGGGGGGGGGGCAGGTTAGGGAGGTGCAGGCCGCGTGGCCGGGCCGTGGGGGCGTGGCCTGGGCGGGGGCGTGGCCTGGGCGGGGGCGTGGCCTGCCGACCGGGGCGCGCAGCTTAGAGACGCGGCCGGGGGGAAGCCGCGGGGGGCGGGGGCGGTGGGGACAGGTTAGGGAGGCCGAGCGCGATCACTCCAGCTGGCCTCCCGCCAGGAGTCCGGAGCCGAACACAACCGCTCTTAGAAAGTCTGCCGTCAGATCTCGGGTGACCACAAATGGTTCGGGCTGCGGTTTTAGGTTTCATGCAAAAGGTAAGCAGCGCAGTGCAGCACGGTGCCCCCAACACCACGCGGGGCACCGATTCACACGGACCCGGAGAGGAGAGGCCACCTACGGACCGAGAAACACCATTTCCTGAAGGACCTTCTTGCTCCTGGGAGGTCCTCATCCTCGCAGGAAGGGCATCGGAGCAGCCCTTCCCGAGCCAGGAGGAACGCACAGGCCCCCGGCACCCAAATTAGGGGCCTGTCAGCTTGCCCGTGTTGTCCAAGATTCTAGCACCAACACAGTAGGGAACTCCCCATACACTTTTTTTTTTTTTTTTTTTTTTTTTTTTGCGCAAAACATACTCGTTTCTCCTCTCTGTAAAGTTCCTGGATCCCACAGTCCAAGTTAAACACAACTGGAATTTCCCTATAAGTCAAAAACAATATTAATTCTGAGCCCACATATTTTTCTTCTTGTAGGGTATGTACACATTTAAACACGGCACATGTTGCAGACAATCTGCCAGTGGTCCAAGGCTCTGGAGGAAAAAACAAAAGGGAAGAAATGCAAGGGAACATATTTTCACCGAGAGAGCCGGGGAAGGCTGGTGGGGTGTCTGACCCGGCAATGAGAATTTTCCTCTGTGGTCTATTGAAAGAAGAGCAGAGTCTGGCATCAGGCCGGGTGGGCAGACGGTTGGAGGTTCCTCTCCAATGAGGGTTGCTTGTCGGTGGGAAGCAAAGAGATTCTTGGAGAAGAGGAGTGTGGCACCCAGCTGACCTACCGAGTCCCCGACTGGAGCTGTGCAGGAGACACCCAAGTGCCTGTTTATCTGAAGCCTCCAGATCCCCCCCCCCCCACCCCCGGGGGGCATCTTTTTAAAATTAAAATGGCAATGTAAAGTTTTGTAAATGTTAGTTCTTCTAATTGACAGTGGCTTGTATAATTAAAATAAAGTCACTAATATTTTCTCTTGTTTTCTTTTTTATTACTGCAAGTTCATTTTTCACCAACTCAGACAAGGTCTTCATTTTTATGAAGACCCACGCTGACCCCTAAAAATCAGATTTTTTTTTTCAGTTAATGTTTGTGCCCATCTGGTTTGAATTTAGCATTCTTATGAGTCATTTCACTGTGATAGGAACACTCTGCTATAGAAAACTTCTGTTAATATTTTAACATTTTAAATCAAACACCACAGAGAGCATTACCTAAGCCTCCTTGCAATTATGGAAAACCATGCCCTCTATTTGTTCACGGTTCCTGCCTTCACGTTTATTTTCTTTAAATTGAACATAGTACATGGTAAATAAGTGCATACCCCATATGTGCGTTCAAATACTTTACCATCTTGGGCCAACATATCCTCTTGCAGCTTAAGAGCCTTTTGGAGGCAGCCTTTGCCCGAGGAAGGATGAATAATTTCATAGGAAGTCCGATGGTCTTTGCTTCTCACGGCTGACACTTAACCCATTTAAAAGAGCTTGGTTTATTTTCCGATCAACATTGACTTTATAACTTACATTTTTACTACCCAAATTTCCTGATTTTGAAGCTTGCACTCATTTTCCTTTTACTGCTGGGCAACATTTCTCAAGGTAGTCTTTAAGGCGAAACGAAGGAGGAAAAAAATGCCAGGAATCTCTTTAAGAAAATACAGCAGTGTCTCCTCCACCTTCTTAGGCAAATGGATGGTTCCCAGGGAAGCTAGATTTGGTTGTGTACTTAGTCAGTAAATTGAATCTGCACATGGGGTGGACATAATTTAACTTAAAAAAATAAGAAGAGGATTTTGAAGTATTATTTGTCTATATTAAAAGTGAAGTAAGCATGCCTTAACAAGCCAGGCCATTTTGTCCTTTATTTGTGATATTTAAAATATTTCATTTTAATTCTGGAAGAAAAAAAACCCCACACACCAGTGGTTTAAATCAAGTGCTTAGTAAGGAACAGGCCGTTTTTTTTAAGGTACGTATGGGTTCCACACTTCAACAAAGATACAAATGAACTCCAGCTCTGAATGAAGAATAGGGTTTCACTCCCCTGTTCCCCCATTAAAGTTTCTCCAGTTTACCTCCTAATCTGCAGGACTAAAGCTTAACAAAACAAAGCGCCTTACCTGGGCTCTGAGCACCCATTTCTTAAGATAACTTCATTCTAATTCTTGTTACATTTTAGCTCACTGAGGGCGCTTGGAGAGGTTTAAATCAAAATAGGAAAAATAATAACCGTTGACTCACAGAGGTGGGGCCCAGTTACTTTGTCTTTGTTCAGGCAAAACATGTGTTGGAGGCTATGAAAGCTTTGCAAAATCCAAATCTGGGGATTTTAGCAGCCACATGCCATAACTGCAGATCCCAGGCTAGGCATGACGAATACGTTTGTACTTCCCATTAGCCATATTGTTGTGACTGAATAAAAAATGTAGTCTTTTTCACACAATTTAATTAGAAGTACCAGATGTGGTGTTGTATGACTGATGTCAAAATACGACACTTTTATGTAAACACTTTAACTTAATCAATCAAGTAAATACCTTTCACGATTCTAAAGTATTTCAAATCTGCTTGGTACAAATACATTATTTTTGGTGTTATGCTAAATAGATCATGGCCAGCTGCAGCATCATTAAGAGATTAGGGGAATAAAGTTAGATTTTACTATATTATTTTTCAAGGGCCGGCCTTTACAATTTCCTCCTCGGGGAAGGACGAAAAGAAGACAGGGGTTAGAAAATCCTTTAATTTTGTGGTGCCAAAGAAAGTTCTCCTTGGAAAAAACAAGCTCTTTCTCCACCCCCATCAGATATTACCATTGAGTGTTGCTGTGCCTTCCCAAGGCTGGCGGGGGCAGAGTGTTTCTTTCTGGTTCCTTCCAAGGTGAACAGCCCATTGCTGGGGCCATGGGCCTTTACCAGCATATTGGGTGTCCTCGAAGTTTCGATACTCCTGGGTGGACAGGGTGGGAACTGGGCATTTAAAAGCCATGCCGGGGACACCTGGGTGGCTCAGTGGTTGAGTGTCTGCCTTCGGTTCAGGTCGTGATCCTGGGGTCCCCCTGCAGGGAACCTGCTCCCTCTGCCTACATCTCTCATGAATAAATCAATGAAATATTAAAAAAAAAAATCCAAGCCATTAGCTGCCAGGCACCTTCCCTTAGCCTGCCTGGTTTGAAATCTTTGTTAAATTCAAACAGCCTCGATGGCAAAGGCCAGCTGGACTTCATCCGTAAGAGTGGTGCTGCTGGGTGACAGGCACTGAGGGGGGCACTTGATGGGATGAGCACTGGGTGTTATTCTATATGTTGGCAAATTGAACACCAATAAAAAATAAATTTATAAAAAAAAAAAAAGAAAAAGAGTAGTGCTGCCCAGACATGTCCCTCTTGGAAGAGCGAAAGGTCAGGGGACATCAGAAATGGAGGGAGGTGCTCTGGGTCCCAGCCTCGGGGTGAACTGGAGGTACAGGCTTGGACAGTTGTGCGAATCCTTGTGCCACCTTCACAAAGGGTGGCTGACACGGCCCTGGGGGAAAGGCCTTGGTCTTAAGAAGATGCACAGAAGGAAAGGACCGTAGGCTTCTGCGAGGGCAGCAGTGGCTCAGCAGGTGACATCGTGCATTTCCTAGAGACTCGTTTCTGGCTCTGGCCTGCGTCCCCCATTCTTTGCCTCCTCCCGTGCACGGGACACTCGTGGCTAAAGGAAGCCTTGCTCTGGAGAGCGGTTGGGAGAAGCCAGGTGCAGATGAAGAGGCCGATGGCCTTCTCGCCAGGGTTCTAGAACATTCTGCGGGCAGAGCGTTCTGTGAAACAGCTCTTCGGCCTTGTGCTGTTGACACTGTGGTTTACAAAAATTCGGTGCCCCCTGTGGGTGGCCTGCACGGTGCCTTGGCTTTCTGTCTAATGCAAACTGAGGGGAACCAAAGGAAAATGAGAGCATTACCCTGCAGGCTCTAACTTCCCCTGCCTTGAGAACTACTGACTTTTTCAGCTCCTCCAGAAAAGAGAGAACTTGACCTCTGTCTTCATCTACGATTTATATATATTTTTATGTCTTTGCTTACATACAATACGCATTTTTTACCTTCTTTCAGGTAACACCTATTTCGCTCCCGTCCAAGCTTGTTGTGTGTGGTCAGAACAGTGAGATGGTTCTAGAACTCAAAACAGAGCTGAAGATAAGCTCACCCAGGACCTGGGTTGTCCGAAATCACTTTGAAGAAGTCACTCATGAACCGTGGATGACTCTGTGCACTGAGGTGGGCAGGATTCAACGCCCGCCTGGCCTCCTGAAAAAGGTCTGAGATTGCTGAAAAGGCCACGTGGGCCGGGAGGCACTGACTCAGTTTCCACGCCACATTGGAGCTGTTTTAGTCCGAGTGGTCTCCAGGGCTTCAAAATTAGGAAAATGCTGAGTAACCCGTGATGCAGCTTTATATTAATTTGGAAACAAACATCAAGTAACGTTGAGCTCTCTGCTACGCTCCCCACACCTCGAGACTACACTGAAGCACCTGCAGGCTCGGATCCCACTTTTCCTTGGGTCCCAGGAGAAGGGAGGCTCCCCCCCACCCCACCCCGGCCCTCCTTCTACCCTCCCTCCCGCCCGGGCTTCCTGCACTTTATCAAGGGCTCCTTACTTTACTCATCTTACTTGGGCTTACCCGAGAAAACACTAAGTGAAAAGACCGAAAGAACTTGCAAAGAAGAGGTGTGGGCTTTGTCCTCCTCCTGGATTGATTTTCTGGACCACACACCGTGAATGCAATCAGTTGGTGGGTCTGCTTTTTATGCCACTTAAGCTGGGTGACCGGGTTGTTGTGTACTTTGAAAAGCTCCAGGAGTCAGGTTGGCATTCAGATAGCTTTGCTGTCCAATCCCGAAGAGCAAGAAGTCCTAAAGGGATTTATTTTCTTCATTCTCTCCTTTTTCCTTCTTTCTTTCTTTCTTTCTTTCTTTCTTTCTTTCTTTCTTTCTTTCTTTCTTCTTCTTTCTTTCTTCTTTCTTTCTTTCCTCTTTCTAAAGCAGCTTTGTTTACTTTGGCAGATGAATAAGTCTAAGTTAAAGGTGGGTGGAGGCATTCAGGGAAGGAAGTGTGTGGGGGAAGAGGATGGAAATGCGGTGGGGCCAGCTGCCACCCTGTTTTGCTTTGCTGGAAGACCTGAATAAGCATTGGATGAATGTTTTGGAAGACTTCTTCTGTAGGAATCTCTCTCTCTCTCTCCCGTGCAGATCCCTCATGGTGGGAGATGGGACACGCAGAGCCTGAGAGAGGCCATAGGATCTCCTTGTAGGCTCATGAACGCTTCAGAGGTTGCTCTCAGAGCAGACCGTTCCCAAGAATTTCTTACATCAAGGCCAATGGTGTGTGATTGTTTGGGGTTCGAATACTTTTCTTGGTCTATCTTGTGATATCCTATTTTCTACTGCTCAATTGACATAGCAGGTTCTAGAAAATACTGCTCTGTGGGCAACCAATGATGTGTTGATTATCTGATGATGAGAATGAATATCCATCCTGCATCCAGCTCTTTCTTGCTCCAAGGTCTCTATATATGCTGTCACAGGGTGTTCTCTCTGCTTGGGGCATTTTTTAAAATTATTTTATTTTATTTTATTTATGATAGTCACAGAGAGAGAGAGAGAGAAAGGCAGAGACATAGGCAGAGGGAGAAGCAGGCTCCATGCACCGGGAGCCCGACGTGGGATTCGATCTCGGGTCTCCAGGATCACGCCCTGGGCCAAAGGCAGGCACCAAACCGCTGCGCCACCCAGGGTTCCCTTTTTTTTTTTTTTTTTTTTTACCTATTACTCAACCCCAGCAAGCTTCCATTCATTTTCCGTATTTCCTATGTGTGTCTCAGCTTACAAGTCAGTGCTGGGCACTGTCTCCTTCAGGCTGGGCAGGTACCACCACTACATCCCTCACGTGTGATGTATCTGTTCCTGATAGCACGTATCCTGGTTGTGATTTGCTAACTCTTTGGGCAATTATTTGATTAACATTAGGCTCCCCTGCTAGACTGTAAGGTTCTGGGAGGAGGACGTATCCGGTTTACCACCATATCCCCAGAGCCCGACGTACGATAGATGCTCTGTGCCTATTTGTAGAATGGATGAACAGTGGATGATGCCTCTCACAGCCCCTCTGTCAGCTCCAATAATAATCACAGTGACTTAAAACAATTAAAAGCCAATTTAAGCATATTCAGAAGAAATTTGATTAAAAAAAAGATAAGGGGGAAGGTGTATCATGATCACTGTATGTCCCTGCAGTGCACAATAATACTTCTTCCCAGTTGTGTTCAGCAATCCTAGTGATTTTCAGAGTTTCTCACCCGTTTTTTGGTGTCTTTTCTCTTCAGTTCTAGTTACATATGCATATTTAGTGAGTGTGTGTTGGGAAACTCGACTTCCACTTTGAAATGCTTCACTTCACAGGTCCATTCAAGTGCATACTGGGTATTGATTCCATGAGTCACAATTGCCAGTGGGTGACATTGGGTAAAATACTTAACCTCTGTGCCTCAGGCTGTTGAAAAATAAAATAGGGTTTTTAGAATTTAATGAGATAATACTCGTAGTAAAACTTTGAGCACAAGGCCTGGCATGTGATAGGTTTTTGATGGACGTCAGTGATCATCACTAACAACATTAGTGATTGTCATTATTTTGCTATGGCGGAAACTGTGTGAAACTGGCCATCCAAGCCTAAAAAAGAGGTGATTCTCAGTCTCCTGAGTTCACGGCTTAGGAATAATTGGCACAGAAACGCTGGAGAGGATCTTTCCCTTTCTTTCTACGACCAGCCAGGTTGACAAGATGACCACCAAGGGGAGTTTCTCATTGCAGCTCACTGCGTGATGGCCCACAGCTCTTCACAGGTCTTGGCGAAGCTATAGGACGTTGATGGTGCCCCACTGACAGGATCATTCCTACACCCTGCCCCCCACCCCTGTGGGCAAGTGTCCCATGGAGCCCTCTCTTCCATACCCCAGGGCTTTTGAGGGGCAGGGAGCATGTTGCGTTGGCCCCTTGCTTGGATTCTATTGAGCCTGGGTGCTGCTGGATACATGGTTGAAGGTTTAGAGAAAATTGTTCACAATCTGTGAAGCATGTGAATTATATTCCTGTGACATTTAAAAAATTCTTGGCAGAGGGAGAAGTGTTGAGTGAAAGGTAATAATCCACTGTTACCTTCCCCTTCATTTGACTGCTGTAATAGCTGTTGGAAAGGCCTTTGAGAAATCTGTTGAGTTAGACTCGTCATTATGCTTCCCGTTAGTTAGATAGCCTCCTCATTCTTCCGTACTATTTCCCACTGGTGGGGTGCAATTAAAAATACTTTTTATGTCGACATGCAACCGATGTTCAGTCCTCAAGAGATTCACTTCTTAACACAAAGCGTTCTAAGTGAAATTGAGAACAAGCTTTGGCCATTACTTTCACAGGTGAAAATGTTTCACAAGTGACTGCTGTTGCTTTAAAAATGCTATCTCAGCCTTGTGGGGAATTGGTGTTTGTTTATGGCAAAGTTTGGACGATAACACAGAAGTTTCAGTCATATTTCCTGGAGACTTTCACCTGGATGGAAGAGAAAAGAAAAGAAAATTCTCAAACTGAGTGACTTAAAAGCATGAATGCATTTGCACATAATTTCTCCTTTTTCTAAAACAATATTCTCAATACTCTTTGGCAACTCTTCCTCCTTCTCGATTCGTCCCTCATTTGTAGCTTCACACTGACTGTATTTATGAATGTAGTTAATACTTATGGACAATTTACCCTGTGCTAGGTATTGGTCTAAGAACTTTACGTGAATTAACTTTATTGGCACCTTATGACAACCTATGATAGAGTGATGGTATCATCTGCATCCACAGGCAAGGAAACAGAGGCAGAAGGACTAAAATGAGTCACCCAAGGTTAAGCTGGTCAGCAGTCTGGCCCCAGAGTAATGCTAGCCCTTGACTCCTATGCTCCAGTGCTGTTTAAGCCCTGGTCTATGCAGAGGGAACCACTGGGAAGGCCTATGTAGCTCAAACCCAACCCAACAGCTGTGGAAGTTATGGAAGAAACTTGCAAGGCAACCAGTAGCCTCTGGGTCTCACTGTTGGAGAACCATTAGCCCATGTGCCCTTTCCTAGAGGCCATTCATCACTTCGCTGCTTCAAGTATGAAACCTCTAAGGATCAATTCAATTTTTATGACAAAAGTTGTTTACAGGATAAAATAATAGGAAAACTTCCTTTTCGGTGATGGTTCCATTGAGGAAAATGATCCTTGGTGGTTTTAAAAACATATAATCTCTTTTTGGGCTTACATATATGGACCCTGTAAATTAAACCAGACACATATGTGCTTCTTTCTCCTTTTTTCTGCTTGGTGTTATTTTAAAATAGTATATGTCTTAAATTTTGTTTTTAACATGAAATAGTACCTCTAAGAGGAAACACAAGAATAAAAGTGATTTCTGTGATGAGTCTTAGTCATGCTGAGCCTAGAATTAGCCAGGTCTATCATTTGTCTTTTCCTGTTTGTTTGCCTTCTCATGTTTGTTTTAATGAATTCAATTTCTTATACCTCTGTTTAGTCCAGTGGGATCAAGTGTTAGACATAGACTGAGTTTATTGACTTCAACATCTGTTTTCAGAAATCTCAGCACTTCTCACCTTAAGTTGGAAGCTGCTGAGTTCTACCCCAAGAACGAGGTACACTTTGAGCAGTTAGGGTGAAGAGTTTACCAGGCCCTCTTAAACGTTCATACCTTTTATGCCTTCCTGAACAGAGCTCTGGGGATAGAGCAATGTGGTCTCGGCTATTAAAGATAGTGGCCAGGAACACCTGGTCACAATAAATATAGGCTCCTTCTTTCAGCCTTCTCTGTGGTCTTAAAATGAATCTACAAATTTTAAAATTTGTCATTTCCAGGATTATGATAATCCTAGGTAATGAGACATTTTCACAAGCCCCACATTGTAAATCTGATGCTTGCTTATTTAAAAGGCCATATCCAAAGGAGATTGAATTTTGTGGATTGTACAGTTTCCTGGGTTCGACTCATACCAACACCAGATAGACTTAAAAATCAAGAATATTTACAAGATAGCTAATTATAAAATCATTAAAGCAGATGAATCCATGGAGTGCTATTTTAAGAAACTGTCTACCATGCTCATAGTAGTTGGGCAGATTCCTGTAGATTAGAAATAAATTTGGGCACAGCCTAAATATCTGTGGGCTTCAGCGAGTCTAAAATCTTTTTTCAAATAATAACATTTATTGGTATGTTTCTAATTATAAAAGTTATTCATGCTTATTTTAGAAAACTTAAAGGGAAAAAAGAAGAAAACAAAGCCATTTTCGATCTTACTCGTGCCCGAAATCTTGACATCCAAGAAAAAAGCAATTGTGTATTCTACTGAGGATCCTTTTTCAAAGCAATGACATTATGAACTTACTATGCACTTGAATTTAAAATACCAAAAAATAAAAAATAAAAAAATAAAATAAAATACCAATAAGAGTAAACCTGGTAATAGCTCTGATTATAGTGGCTGTGTACACTATTTTCTAATGGTAGGACACCCCAAATTAAGATACAATTTTCCTCATTTTTTTCCTTTTTTTTTTAAGATTTTATTTATTTATTCATGAGAGATAGAGAGAGAGGCAGAGACATAGGAAGAGGGAGAAGCAGGCTCCATGCAGAGAGCCCGATGTGGGACTCGATCCCAAGATCCCAGGATCATGCCCTGAGCCAAAGGCAGATGCTCAACCGCTGAGCCACCCAGGTGTCCCTCCTCATTGTTTTTCCTAAGTTACTTTATCAAATCATGCAAATAGCACATTAATTATGGAAAATTTGGAAGACATAAAAAATATCACTCTGAATTATCCCTCTTTCTTCTCAAAGTAAGCACTGCCATGATATATTTTCACCCCGTCCCAAAGCTGTCCTTTCTCAGTTCAGCAGGTGGTTTTTAGGGTGTTTTAGGGATGGATTGGCACAGGCTGTCTTAGAAGACAGGCAAATTTGACCACGTCAGGCCGCGAACTATGGTCGGGCAGCCAAGAACTGTGTAAGGGAGGAGTTTCCAACAACTGTGTTCTCTGGGCAGGAATTTGTGGGTGGGGTGTCTAGGAAGGGAAATGAAAATGATCTGTTCCATGCAAGCAAATTCAAATGTATTGGGTGCCGAATGATCTGTCTATCCACAGCTCAGATCTGCTAACAGCGCTTCTTTGGTAGAGAGAAGTGGAGCCAAGTCTTTATTCCAACGTTATGTTCCACGACGACGTGGTTTTTATTTCCCCATCAACTTGTGTGAATAACCAACCCGGCAAATAGAATCGAGCACGTAGTGGGTCCTACAGAAATGCTTATGGAGCACAAGTGATGAAACTGCAACTTATCATCTGGGCTGCAGCCTCAATTACAAATACCAAATTGTTTTCGTGAATGACCTGTGACTGAACTTATTTAAAGGATCTATCTTTTCGGTGAATGTGGACATAATTCAATATGCACCGAATGAGGTGATGATGATGCCAGTGGAAAAGGAGGAAATGTGAAGGCCAAGAAGAATTATCAGTTCAGCAAAGCATTATTCTTATCTCAGTGAATATCTATAAATACATATCTCTAAGTGCATACGTACAAAATAAAATTTTCTACAAAAATGTCTTGGGAAAAAATGTCTTGGGCTGTGGTGCCGATGGTCCCATTTTTAGAAAAAAAAAGCAAGAGGAACTGAAAATATGGGTGAAAATAGACAATGTCAGCTAAGAAGAAATATGCTCAAGAACTAGAAAACCCAAATGAGAAAGATGCTGCATTGATACATTAGCAGGAAACTTAGGTTTTTCTTTCATGAATTTTTTTTTTTGTTTTTCTTTCATGAATTTTAAAGTTGTGTTGGTTTGACTCAATCGATTTCATTAGCTTCTCACTTCGGCTGAAGACTTTAAATGATATGCAAATAATCCATCTGAAATACAGACCAGTAACCCACATGTTTGGAGAATTTTTTTGTTTTTTTATTCCTTGGAAAATTCCTTTAATGTTGGGAAAGTATCAATTGTGGATACTATCTACTTAGTAGAGAAAATAGAATCAGTGAGGGTTTCTCTGCACTAATAGATGCTCATTATAATCTCTGAGGTCCCGAGACTCAGAGGGTCTGTGTTTCTGAAAGGGTGGCCCAGACACCACCTAGGTCACAATCACCTAGGCGCTGATTAACATGCAGATTCTCGGGCCCCACTCCAGATCTCATGAAAGAGAATATTTAGCTACAGAGTCCCAGAAATCCAAGTGGCATTTATGCACACCAGAGTTTGAAAACCTGGGATAGGGCAAATGGTAAAACGTATTTGTTTACAGATTTAGGCAAGTCCAGGGAGAAGGGATGGAGTATGCTAGGTTCTTTCACCAACAGGGGTCACTCACTCTTTAGTGTTGAATTTGGTTCTAAAGTCTAAGACATAGATGGCCAAGCCCACATGAGAAAGGCCAGCTGGTGTTCAACAGAGAGAACTGGAGGTCTCTTGTCCAATGGATGAATCGATTTTGGGGGCCCTGAAATAATAATTAATGATGAATGTCATCTTTTGATGATTTCTTTGTGTTCAGCACTTCCACATGCAACTACAGGGGCTCCCATTTGATCCTCCTAGTAACTCCGTGAGATTGGCACATCTTTATTTTATTGCCATGGTCTCCGAGGCTCAGAGAGATTACATTTCTTGGATGGGGTCTTCTTTCTAGTAAGTTGTGGAGATGGTATCTCTGATTCCAGAGATGGGGGGCTTAGCCTCCCAAACCACAGTGTTTCCACAACTTTTATAAGCCTCAGCTTGGAGGGCACCTCCCAGGGAGAGAGCTTTAATGGAAGCATTCTCCTCTTCTTTTATGCCTTCCTTGGATCCAGCTTGAGCAGCTGGTGTCACACGTGCCATGTTGGGACCCAGGAGCCCAACAAAAACTACAAGTGGAGAAAACTCAGCACTCCTGCATTCCCAACTGTTTTCGAGGATCGAGGGCTTACTATTTTTTCAAATCACGATAGAGTGAGATCTCAGTGGCCACTGTGGGTAAAGATACGTTGCCAAGTTAAAACATATCTGCAGGAGGGTCAAGAATGTCCTATTTCTTGATCTGGGTACTTGTTACACGGACAAATCCAATTTGCAGCAAAATGCAGCAAACTCTACACTCATGAACTGCGCCCTTCCCTATTTGTACCTTATACATTGTTAAAAAAATAAAATAAAGCTGTAATCTTCATTGAATTATGTAACCTAACTGCTGAAACTCATCTCCTCTCTGCCATCTTCCACTGGTCCCCCTTCCTTCTTGATTTCCGAATCAACACACCGTTTATAGGGAGAAAATGGTAAGATAATTGTTCCAACAACTGCATATAGAATTATTTGTTAGACCAAAGACTCGGAGTAGGAGTCCACCCTGGTGAGGGAAATTGTCTGTTTCCTTGTTGAATCCTTTTCATCTCTTGGTTCCAGTAATCTTAAAAGTTTAGTACATTTTCCTATTATGTTAACACGTTGTGCACTGAACGGCAGACCCAAAGCCTCTTGAATGTGCCTTAAAATTTTTGCTTAAGTAACCTCACAAGACTCCCACATTCTTGGGTTCGGCCTGTATGGAGAATCAGCAGTCACTTTTAAGTTTTAATAAGTTTCACATGTCTTGTAGTGAAACTGTGTTTGGTTAATTCCAACCTTTAATTAGTAGCCTCTGGATTGGTGTACACCAGACACGGGGATGTTATTAGTGTGAACTGAAAGCGATGTGTGTTACTCTATAACAGATCAAAACAAACCTTGTGCGCTCTGACAGCATTAAACCCCACTGAGGCCTGACCAGGATATGGTTTTCAGTTGTAAAAGAAAATTGTAATTCACAAGTCCTTGCCAGATGTCGTACCCCAATACCTCAGCTTCATTACATCTGCCCGGGGTAGGTGGTCATAGGAGGTTCAGCCAAAGGGACTTGGTATGGGTTTTTTTTTTTTCCATCGTTTAAAAGTTAGATTTATTCAAAATATGTAAATGGACATATTGGTGCATCTTGGTGTTTGTTTTTTGTTTTTTTTTGTTTCTAGCTTTTTCGTTTTTAAAGAAACATTCAGGATGTAAATAATACTTTCCAATTTAGGGGGCAACTTCGACCTCGTCACACGTCACAGAAGTCCGAGTTCTTGGCAATGTTAAATCAAGGAGGAAACTTTCATCTGCGAAATGTAAAAAGATGCTGAGATAAAATCACTGGAGATGAGCACACTTGAATGAAAACATGGATTTAGGAGCTGCTGTTTTCTGGAGTAAACAAATGAGTTCTAAGATTTGCCTTATTATAGATCCCTACAACACGGTGATGCCAACCAAGTGCAAAATCACAAAAAGCTTCACTAGGTGGACCAAGAGAGAAAGAGCCAATGTATTTTTTAAAACTAGCTTGATGGGCAGTGGCTTCTGAAGTGTGGAAAGGTATTAGAGAAAGATCAAACACTGATGCACACGGTATGTTTACAAGTGACTCACATGGTTACACCAGGACAGAGGGACTCTTCCCATCTCAGAGCTCAACACAGGACTCTGAACTCCTGGACTTCTGCGCAGTTTGCACTCTTTGCCTGATCACTGTGTTATTCGACTTGATCAAAATCCACATTTTGCAACTTAACGTCCCTCGTATCCTTTTTTAAACTGTTAGACTTGTGAATGTTTTCTTTGGTTAGACAATTGGTCTTACTCTAATACTTACTCAATATAACTTCAATATCATTTCACAGTAATATATAATGCAGATGGTAGGGTATAGTAGTAGCTTTCACCCTACAAGCAAATCATATTTTATCTGGCTATAACTATAAAAAGTTATTCTTGATGGAAGGTTGTAGCAAGATTATTATTTTTTTCAATGAGATTTTACTGTAGGGAATGGTCACTGTTAAGTTCCAATGATTTAAATTGTAAATTATAATATATAAATATATACATAAATATATTTTTTTCCTACAAAGGAATAATGACAGAAAGCAACTTCAAGGTATTCTGGTTATAGACATAATTTGACACTAAGTTCCCTGTTGACCAATTTGAAAGATACCATTATGTTTCTTTGCTTTTAGAAGCCCCTGATTGCCTATCATTGAGGAAAGAGCAACATTTTAAATTGTGGTAGAAGGAAGTTCTTTTAAAGAAATTCCCCTCTCTCTTTTCACACATCTTGAACTTGTGAGGAACCAAATAATCACATTTTTGAGAAAGAGTGTTTTCTTTCATCAACACCAGGAGCAAAATATTTTTTTTTTTTTTTTAAAGCTGGCTTTTAGGATCTCCAGTGCTAATTTGTGTGTGTGAACTAAGCAATAAAACCACACAGGCAAACCTGAACTAGGCTCTGAGGTTGGAGAATAAATTTGAACCTTCTTTGGAATTTTTTCCTTTTGGCTTATTTGCCTCTCCAGATACAAACCACAGAAGCGGAATTTGTTGCTCTTCATGCTGTGTATAAATTGTTGTTGGCACTGACTTTTTGAATGATATTATCCTCTAACCATCCTTCGGAGGGCTAAAGTTCTACTCTTTCCTCTCCATTTTAAAGGTAAAAATTTCAACTCCAAGAACTAACAAGATCCAAAGGTCTCTTGAGTCATCTTTTCAGAGTTTTCATTAACAATTCATTTTGGAAAAATTTCCCCTTTTTCATGTTAAAACAGATAGATGATGAGTTATTTCTTCTTTTTCTCTTTCTTTCTTTCTTTCTTTCTTTCTTCTTTCTTTCTTTCTTTCTTTCTTTCTTTCTTTCTTTCTTCTTTTTTTTGGCCTACCATCAAAAGGCTTTACTCAAAAAAAAAAAAAAAAGGCTTTACTCATTGTTTCTAATTTTAATAGGTCTCGTCTTTGAAAGGTTGTTAAGTAGATGAACTAAGAAAAATATATCTCATAATTGGTAAAACTTTATTTCATGAGGATTGAAAAATATCTGATTCTCTTGACTTGTTTTTTAAAGATTTTTATTTATTTATTTGAGAGAGAGAAAGAGCCTGCATGAACAGGGAAAGGGCAGAGGGAGAAGTAGGCTCCCCGACAAGCAGGGAGTCTGATGTGGGGCTCGATCCCAGGACCCTGAGATCACAACCTGAGCCCAAGGCAGACATTTAACCGACTGAGCCACCCAGGCACCACCTGATTCTCTTGACCTTTATTATTAGGATTGTTAGAAGTTTTATTGCTACTAAATTTTTGTAAAAAAATGAACATTGATGTGTTGTAATTTGAATTATCACTTTATTCATACAAAATCATATAAGGAATGCCTCCTTACTTGTTGAGTGTATGTGCATATATGTTTGCACAGAACAAACTTTCTATGCTCTTTCTACCTATTTGGAACGAAAACGGCCATCATACTTATAGGAGAGGGCTTAAAGTGGAAAAATCTGGCTTTCCACCTTCATTCTGCCTCATACTAGTTGTAAGACTTTAGATAAGTTCCTTAATTTCATTTTTTAAATTAATTAATTAAGTAATTAATTAATTTATGAGAAAGAGTGAGCGCCTGAGAGAGAGAGAGAGGGAGGGAGAGAGAGAGAGAGAGAGCAGGCACATAAGCAGGGGCCAGGCAGAGGGAGAGGGAGAAAGAGAATCTCAAGCAGACACCCCACCAAGTGCAGAGTCCTACTTGAGGTCAGATCACGAGATCCCAAGATCAAGACCTGAGCCAAAATCAAGAGTCAGATGCTCAACCAATTGAGCCACCCAGGTGCCTCAAGTTCCTTGATTTCTTTTTTTTTTTAAGATTTTATTTATTTATTCATGAGAGACATAGAGAGAGAGGCAGAGACATTGGCAGAGGGAGAAACAGGACTCGATCCTGGGACTCCAGGATCACGCCCTGAGCCGAAGGCAGATGCTCAACTGCTGAGCCATCCATGCGTCGCCCTTAATTTCTTTGAGCCTCAATTATTCAGCTCTGAAAAGGAGGAATTAATAATACCCGAGTCAAAGACTGTTGTTAGAGAATGTTACCGTATTACCAACCAGGGATAAGTATCTACTATGAGCAGCTCTCCTAGGAGGAAGTAAATTACCTAAGACAATGAAGAGATCATGGTTAAGAGAGAAGTCTTTGGAGTTTGATAATTCCAGAGTTCAAAACTTAGCTCTATGTGTTATCAGTAGCTTTGACAAACTTTGACCAATTTCTTTATCTTTCTGGCCCTCAGATTCTTCACCTATAAAAAAGGGGTGAGGAAAGGGTTCTTCAAGGGGTTACCAACGGGATTAAATGAGGTGATATATACACTGAGTGCTTAGCATAGTGCCTGGTACTTAGTAATTGCTCAGTACATAGTAATAGAATATCATTATATTTTTGTAATAATATAATTGTCTTTGCCCATGGTAATCATTCTAAGTTCTCTTTGGATAATTATAATCATTGCTCCTTTTTAAAAAAGATTTATTTATTTATTTTAGAGATAGAGAGAGAAAGAGAGAGAGTACGAGTGGGAGGGTCAGAGGGTGAGGGAGAGAGAGTCCCAAACAGACTCCCACTGAGCAGAGCCGGGGCTTGATCTCATAGCCCTGAGGTCATGACCTGAGTGGAAATCAAGAGTCCACCGCTTAACCGACTGCACCACCCAGGCGTCCCTAATTATTACTTCTTTTTTTTAAAGATGGCATGTCAAGCTTTCTAATCTGAGAGTATCTATACAAATGAAGTAACTCAGTAAAGATTTGCTGAGTGAATATACATGACCTTTGCCAATGTGAAATTTTTAAAACGTAATTAGTATTACCTAGCAAATGCTGAGCCTTTTAACAATATTTTCATAGGATAGTTATCAATCAAGGCCTATCTACATAAGCTTCTAATTATCATCTCACCACAAAACTTCAAACACAGATACCTGTAACTATTCTTTGTTCAAGGACGTTAGCTTAAGATAGGTCTTTAGCCACAACATAATTATCTTTATACAGTGTTTTCCCTTGCTATCAATGTCAAAACCCTATGCTTGCTATAGGGACTTCTCTTAGGACTCAAGAAATTCAGCAGAAGTTTAGCAGTCCGACGACTTTAGAGACCAGCTAAAAATGTTTTTCACCAAAAAACACTGTAAAAGGACATTTTGACAGTCATGTTGATTTTCTACACACAAAAACAATCTCGATTTTTCTGTGAAATAGATGGAATGGCAAACAGTCCATAGATCAGTCCCAAATCTTACTGCCCATCTTTGTCGCCCTAAGACATCGCAGTAGCTGTGTGCAGAAGTGTTAACAGAGAGATAGCCCAATGGTAAACAGCCGAAGGCAGAGGTCTTGGAGGCCTGGCTAATGCACATATTAATAAGTGATTATGCCTTGGACTTAGTCTCTATAGGATCCTGTTGGGGGAAGAAGCTCTTTTCCTAAAAACTGACAAATGACACCATGGCCGAGGAGGATCGATGGCTGCTTCCCTGGGATTCCCACTGGTGGAGCTCAAGGCCTTTTCCCACATGCTTGGGAAGTCAGGAGCAGACACTCCCTTAATTGATGGAGGGAGAAGGGGAGAGGCGAGCCAAGGTAGGGGTGCTGAGACTGTGGGTGTGGGGAGCAGATGCCTGCAGACTTCCTCAGCCAGGCAGCCTGGTGTCTGACTCAGCTCCCCGTGCAAAGCCCCCTGCAGACACTGCCCTACTTCTCAGCCTTCTCGGGAGGTTTTCTTTTGATCACCAGACCCCCCGGGAGACTCCCAAATCATGCTGTTTTGCCTTTGCACATGCTTCTCCTTTTGCCTGGAAAAGTCCTCATCCCCCCTCTTGGGGGACCTGCTGTTGTTTCAGGACGGCTCAAACATCACCTCCCCCATAAAGCAAGCCTGCCGCCCCTCGGCACCCCCAGGCACCCCCCGTGGTGGCTGGGCCCCTCTCTGGGCCGCTCCTCGTATATCGTAGGGATGTCAACCAGCGTCCACCTTCCTGGATTGCAATCACCGCTTTGTGTCCCTCTCCCCCTGTGCCCCTGAGCAGGGCTTCTGTCTGATTCCTTTGTGCTCAGCATACAGCCCAGCACCGGGCAGAAACAAGGCCCCGACTTCACCTAAAAGCAGGGAGTACAACCGTGACTTAAGCGGCCTCTGTTTGCATTGGAATTATTAATTGCTTTGTAAGGGAGCTTAAGTACAACGCCCTGTTAGGAAGTTCTAAACCTGAGTATTGACTGGGAGATGAAAAAAAAATAATTTTCAAATGTAAAGACTAATTGTAGGGATATTATTAGGTACCCTGGGAACAACAAAGCCTTTCAGGATTCAGCAAGCGAGAGGAATGTGGGATTCAGCAAAATTTAAAATAACTTTTCTTTAAACTCCAAGTTTTATCAGAACCTAGTGTATTGTGTTTTGTTCCCTTACCTAACTTTCACATTCCTTAGGGGAAGCGAGAATATTTTTGTGTCTATTTCCCATAAGGAGCACAGTGCTTGACAGGTAGTTGATGCTTGGGATATGAGCACACACACTCACACACACACTTGATAGGTAGTTGATACTTGGGAGACGAGCACACACTCACACTCACATACACACTTGATAGGTAGTTGATGCTTGGGAGATGAGCACACACACTCACACACACACTTGATAGGTAGTTGATACTTGGGAGACGAGCACACACTCACACTCACACACACACTTGATAGGTAGTTGATGCTTGGAGATGAGCACACACACTCACACACACTTGATAGGTAGTTGATGCTTGGGAGACGAGCACACACTCACACACACACTTGATAGGTAGTTGATGCTCAGGAGATGAGCACAGACACTCACACACACAGACTTGATAGGTAGTTGATTCTCGGGAGATGAGCACACACACACACACACATACACAGACATGAATGCTCTGCATCTTGAAAACTAACGGAAGGCCTGGCACTATGTTTGGTTAAGACACATGTACAAAAGACATCAGCTCTTCCCTGGATGCCATCAGATACATAGCTCATTCATGAGTACTACCGTGTCACAGTCTGTGAACGTTTAGGATCCTCCCAAACTCCTGGTGGCCCAGTGACTACGATTCGAGAAACACAACCTCAAGGGTGTTTTTCCACTATAGAGCTTGCATTTGTTTTTATTTTGCATTTTAGAAATCCTCTAGCTGCTACCGTGCACCAAAGCTGGCGTGAGGTGCATGTGCTTCTGGTTGCAGGAAGGATTTCGGCTGTGAGAACTTCTCCAGACAACCTGTTTTCTCTATCTGCGTGAGGGAGAGAGAGAGAGAGCAAATACAAGAATTTCTCTTGTGCAAGATTGACTTCCTCTAAGGCCCCAGAGAAGCCATTCGGACACTCTTCCTTAGTCCCTCCAGCTGTAAAATGGAACTAATAATGACTAATAATGTATTTCACAAGGTAACTGTGAGGATTAAGTAGTCAGTGTTTCCTGGTGGTACACCCCGAGTATGAAATACTTCTGTAATGTGAAGCTCTGCTGAACCTATTCTTTTCCCCTGACTTAACATCAATGTTTTCTATTAAATTGGTTTTTCAGACCCCCGAGTTCATTTAAATGCCCAAATCAAGCGACTTGCAAGCAAGACGGTTTAATTCTGTATTAAGAATTCCATTCTGTGGCCAAGACGTTTCTAGAGAACAATGACACTTACCATTAAGATAACCGATGTGAATTCCTATCCCGCTATGATGCAACTCTGGGCAGGTTCTGAAATTTCTTTGCTCCTCTGCTTCCTTTCAGGTCCTAAAGCAAAGTATCTGTGCCTGACTTGCAGGATTGTGAGGAGACGGGGCAAATATGGTGAAATGGTTTAAGGCCTGTGGCAAAGGTGCCAGAGACCATTATTCTACACGTGAAAACTAAGTCCCAGAGATGCAACTAAGCTTGCCTGAAATCATGTCACAAGTGATCGTCAGGACCAATACTCCATGCCCTGGATGACAAACACGTCTTCTGGCCTCATGCTTTCTGAGGAATCAAGTACCTGTGGATGGAGAGTTTTCTCTCAGAGGAGCCACTCTTCCCATTTGGATGATGGTTGGCTTTCTTTTACCTGTTGATCTAGCTTTAGCCTCATTCTAAAACTGGAACACATGATTTTTTGTTGTTGTTGTTGTTGTTTTGTTTTGTTTTGCAGACTTGTCTCTCTTCACCAGCAGGAGAGAAGAAGAGGCTGCTAGAAGCTTGTTGCTAAGGAAAAGAGCCTCGTCAGAACATCCAATTGAAGACTTCTTATTGGCTGCAGCGAACACTGTTATATGGCTTGTAGAAATCAAATAAAGTCTTGAGAGGAGGCCAGAAAGTCAGAGAAATGCTGTTAAATCTCTAGTCCTGTATGATGCAGAATGAGTAAAGGGAAAATATAGAGTGTAAATTGAGTTGTAATTCCAACCGAGTCAATGCAGTCAGTTGTGATGGCCAAACAACAGATGCATGAAGGCTAAAGGACCCCAAATGTTACAGACTCTGGCTGCTACCCAAACACCCTTGCAGCTGAAATAAAAGAGTCCTGTATTCTTGCAGACACAAAGCTTTAAAGACAAAGCAGCAGACCCTCTTGACTAAAGGGGTTTGCAATGGATATACTGCTAGTAATCTTAAACCCACTCAGCAGCGACTGGGCAGGCTTGGGAAGCAAACGGGTTTTGTAGAAGGCCTACCATGTTCTTGGCACCCAATGGCCTCATTGTTACTCCTGTGTGTGTTAGTCGCATAGCACAATGGTATATGGACAGAGGGCTGCCTGGGTGGGGAAGAAAAGAGACTAGCATGGTGTCTTCAAGTCCTCCCTGCCAGTTCTGCCTCTTTGGGTCTGGGCTGAAAGGAGATGGAAGGAAAGGCCAAAAGTCATAGCTGCCCATTTTTTGATCGCCTCTTAGGCTCCGGGCCCTGTGCTAAGTGTATGCACCATATCTCATTTCACTGACATGATAAATCTGTGAGGTTTATAACCCTCCTTCGTTATGAAGAGAAGACTCGTACAGGTGAAAGGTAGTCATTAGGAACTTGTGCTCTGGAGCCAGAGCACTTGGATCCAAATCCCAGGTCCTCCACTTCCAAGCTGCCTGACCTTGGGCATTGCTGTCTCAACTATTAGGTGGTGTGAAGACCATACCTGCTACCATTGTGATGATCACCTAAATGAATAGACACAAAACATTAAGGGGAGTACTGGGCAGGTAACAGGCACTCCATAAAGTCACTTATTTTTATGACTGCCCAGGGCAATAAGCACAGCCATAAACAGGCTTGTGGCAGAGCCAAGCCCAGAACTCGGGTCTTTCTGAAGCTTGGGGTGACTTTTCCCTTAACCCTATCACTCTATGCCAAGATAAGTAGAGAGGATATGGCCAGAAAAGGCAGAAGCGATGTCCTGAAGCAGTTTCTAGCTGCTTAGCAATCAGAAAGCGCCAGAAAGACTTCCTTGCACACTCTACCCCCAGCCACGCTCCTCACCACCAAATGTATTTATTTATTTATTTATTTATTTATTTATTTATTTATTTATATTTATTTATGATAGTCACACACAGAGATAGAGAGAGAGAGAGAGGCAGAGACATAGGCAGAGGGAGAAGCAGGCTCCATGCACCGGGAGCCCGACGTAGGATTTGATCCCGGGTCTCCAGGATCGCTCCCTGGGCCAAAGGCAGGCGCCAAACCGCTGCGCCACCCAGGGATCCCCACCAAATGTATTCATTTTTGTCGTTTCCAGTTGCTACCACTGAACAACCAAAAATAAGAGGAACCCGGCAGCTCACGTGTACTTTTGTGGTGTCTCATTAGCATCGTCTACGAGTAGGCCGCCCTCCTCTACGGACTCCTGCGTGGCCCTTGCAGCCAGCGCTTCTTGCAAGTGAGCAAAGAGAGATGGCTTTCCCCGAGTTCCTTGTGAACTTAGAATAGCTTTGGGGGGAAATAATCATCAATTATATTCAGTGTCTTAAAGGGATGGGGTGTTTAGATGTTGAAAGGGCACTGTCTAACCCGATTTCCTTGACATAACCCTTTGGACTTGGCTTCAATTTTGATGAACCGCACAGGAAAGCTCTCATCATTGGCTGGACACTTGCTGCTCCCTCCCGGGGCTGCAGGGTTGGCTGCACGAGCAGAGGAGGATGCGTGGCCTTCTCTTGCGCTCGCCGCTGCCAGCCCAGCTCCGTGGCAGCCAAGTCCCAGGCGCTTGGCTGGTCTCAGCTGGATTTCAAGTCAGGTTCGGACACCTTGGTTGTGACTGGGTGAGGTGCGTAACTCAGGCTAGCCGTTTAGAAGAAGAAGGGGGGAGAAGCAGTTATTAGGGGTTTTATTTTAATAATGATTTTATTTTATTTTTTTAAACCGAGAACTGGAAGAAAATGTCCACATGACTGTATGCAGATTCATGTTTCAATCTGGAAAAGTGGAAGCAGTTTGGTCTCGCTGGGAGGCCTTTCTGATTCTCCAATAGGTGAGAAAGAGTGTGGGAGTGCAGCTCCCACAATGGTGTGGGCAAGGGGTGCTCAGTAGCCCCCGGGACGCCCTCTCTGGGGCCTGCATCATCGCCACGTTCTGCTGTAGGTGGGCCTTGCTTTGCCTCGGCCTCCATACGGTAGAGTCCCAGCCGAGATCTCCCCATCATCGGGTGGAACCCAGGACTTAAGGGGTTGAGTCAATGGGTGCACTGATGCCTCCGTGGGGAGGAACTTGGCCCTGGCCAGCGGACCACAGAGAGCACAAAGAGAAGCTGCAGCATAGCCTCTGGGGGTGTGTAGACACCTTGACCCACCGGCCTGCCGCATAGCAAATGTCCCCTCGAGCTATCACAGAGGAACCTTGTTGAAGTCCTTTTGCGGTGGCTCTAGGTCAGGTGTAGACTCCCCTCTATTCTGGATGGATTTGTTCATTAACAAAGTCAGCGTGTGCTATCCAGCATCCAGGGTCCTTCAGCTCAGACTCCTGCCCCGCAGGGAACTCCCTTCTACAAACCTGACACTGAATAGGCCCTGGGATATCCTGATTGCAGGGTTTGGCTCAATAGAAGGTCCTTAGCCTCCGTCAAAAGCTTCTTAAACGAAAAAGGATAGACATGTAAGGTTGACCAGCTGTTACTCTGTACTAATATCTGCTTTGCTGTTATGTTGGCTCTGGCTCCTCTTTCTGTTGTTTTTTGTTAGCTCCTCCACGTGGGAGCTGGGGGTATGGGTGGAATGATGTGTTAATGCTCAGATTTTGTAGTGAGCTTGATCAAAGAAGTTCGCTTGTTTGTTGGAGGGAACTCAAACCTAAATGAAATAATAGAGTCACCTGCGCTTTCGCTGCCCATCTTGTCAGGGAGGGGGTGGAGATTGAGGTTACTAGGAAAGCAACTTCTTCCCTTCTCTTTTTTTCTTCTAGAAGTGTGGAAAATCACTTCACGTGGAGGAAAAATGCCTATTTTTGGCTCCTGGAGAAGTTCACCAAAGCCTGTTACCTGCTGGATAATCAAGACTTGTCTCAGGTAGAGTGGCTTTCTGTACAACATTTTGCTTCATATCAGAGAGACCTGCACGCAGACACACTTGTGCTCGCTGCCTTCTTACCTCCCTAGGCCTTTTAAGTACTCATCTCGGAGTTAAATATTGTTGATTCCCATGCTGAAAGCAAATGTTTTGAAATAGTTTTTCTTATCAAGCGGTAAGATACATCATGCAGCCCTTTCAGCAGTGGAAACAATGCTGCTAGTCAGTTTCTCTTTGTTCCAGGTTTTTCACGTTAACGTGGTCGGTGTAGTAAAATCCTTGCCAGTGGAGGGAGAGCCAGATTTGTGGCACGGCCCATAACACACGTACATTACTGAGACCACACACAGATTAAAAAGATAAAGGCACACATTGCTTTTGAGCAATGACCTGTGTGCCAAAAATGAGGTTTCACCCACAATAGACCCGAAGAATGTAAGAGTTTGGTCTCAGAGTATCAAGAGTTTCCTTTTCTGTTGTAGTCTACCTTTTAAAAGGGTGGTAGGACAACATTTTAAAATTCTTTTGATTATTCTAGTTCCACTATTTATAGCTGAAAAGAAATAAAGACCACGTCCCTTCTACCAGGAACCACTGCAAGGGGAGGAGCAGCACAATGTGGGGTTTAGACCTTTGGCTCTAGAGCCAGACTACTCAGCTTCATTTTAGGATGACCCACTGTGTAACTTTGGGCCTTGGTTTCCTGTAAAACAGAAATAATTACTGTATTGTCATGTGAGTTAGTTGAGATAATACAGGTAGGGTGCTCCACTAGACCCTGGTAAGTTTTCAGTTGTTTGCTAGGAGGACAGTGAAATCTAGCCCTAATGCCATCAATGTGCTCCAAAAGTCAAGTTGCATAAAATGCAGGTCGATTTACTCCAACATGATGAAATAATGTATTTTCGGTCAATCTGTACCATTGCAAAAAGCACAGAGAGGACAAGCTAGTACAGCTGACCGCTCATTGAACTGGGAAGGTCCATGAAAAGGACACCTCTTGGATGCATCCTCTTTCAGGAAATTAAGGCTTTTCGTATCCACCTGCCTCTCAGTCCCTTATAGTGTTGGGGTCTAGTACAGGTGTAATCACAGTTTGTGTGAATTGGTGTCATGGGGGAAGGGAAACATTATTGGAGATGTTACATGTTATTATTAGATTCGCTGTCTGAACTTGCTTTTAGCGTTTTCAATGGATGGTTGTTTGCCAGGCCCACAAGAATCACCTAAGCAGATTTAACAACATACGGATTCCTGGTTCCAGGACAGAGGCAGCAAAATACAGGCTCCCAGACTTCAGATCCTGTGTTCATCATTTTAGCCTATATGACCTTTGACAAGCTATTAGCCTCTCTTTTTCCTAATTTGTGAGATGGGGTTGTCGTAAGAATTACAGATAATGTATTTAAAACTGAGCATAAATCTTGGTGTGTAGCTGGTGATAAATCAATACTATTTGTTAATACCTATTTTCTCTAAAAATCCCAGGCTGTAGTGTCCTCTATCTTCACTGAACTCAATTAGAGAAATTTTGCCTTGACAAATATAGTTTTGAATAAAAACTGGTGAAGACCTCTCATCTTACAAATGAGAAAACAAAAGCACAAAAAGCTTCTCAAAGTTACACAACTATTCATAGGCTAGAACTCAAACCAAGGCTCCTATTTGTCCATGCTTTTTTCCCTATTCCACAGCTCTGAATCACGTGATCTCTGAGGTCTCAAGTTCTAACCTTAGACATCAACTCCAGAGTCACATTTTCCTAGTCCCTGCCTGCCTTTACTTTATGGTGCAGCAACACCAAATTGTTACTTCCTGATACTCATGATTGCTGTTTCTCACCTATTTCCTTTGGCTTATGTGATCCTTCTTGCCTGAAATGCTTTTCTTGTCTTCATTTTCTACTAACTACACTAACTCCTGCTTCTGCTCATGAATGATTAACCACCACAGTAATAGCCATCTCACTGTAAACAATTAGAAGTCAGACAAAAGATCAGATATTAGACAAAAAGGCATATCGCCGGGAGTAGGAAAGCAAATGAGGTGAGCCCTGTGACTGCCACAGCTTCCTGCTTGGAGAGAGTTTCCAGGCCACTTGCCATGGTGGGGAACCTGAACAGGGTCTGGTGGTCTCACAGAGTTGAAGAGACCGATATCAAAGTCTGGAAAAGAAGGAGACTAGCCATTTGCAAGGCATATTGCCAGGAAGGAAGGAGATAAATGGAAAGGGAGCTCTGGAGATCTGCAGAGTTCACCCCGAGTGTTTGGCTGAGTATTATCATCTGCACATGCATGTGAAGAAACTACCAAGACTGGAGAAAGAACTAACAGAATGCACTGGACTGAACAATACCCAAAGCTCATGCAAGACTGGTGAGAGTTTGCATTTCCACCAGCCTGAATGAAGAAATTTCAAAAATACTTCAGGCGTTGGATAGAGTCCTTAGAAAGGTCATGCCTTAGTAAGGGATTACATTACTTCTAGAATAAAAGCCACTGTAGACCTACCATAAAAAGCTTAGGGGCAAGCCTCTCGTGGATCAAACTGAACTGCCATAAAACTCAATGTTCTTTAAAGGAAGACAATAAAACCCAGAATCCAATGAAATAAAATTCACAATATGTGAAATTCCAAAAGTAATTACTAGACATACGAAGAAGTGTGAAGATATGATTTATAACAAAAGAAAAATTAATCTCTTAGAAATGGATTCAGAAATGAAAGAGATAATTAGTAGACCAGGACCTTGATAGTACCATTACAAAGCTTATTCTTATGCTTAAGGATATAAACAAAAACACAAACATGATGAAAGGGGAATGGGAGATGTATATATAAAAAAAGACCCAACTATAACTTGCAGGGATGAAATTCGAGAAAAAATAGAATAGTTAAGATTACCAGCATATTGAGTGATGCAGAAAAAAGATCACCATGTCTGAAGACACAGTAACAGAAACTATTGAAAATGAAGTGTAGTTTAAAAAAAGACTAAAAACAGATGTACACGAACAGATCCTCAGTGAACTCTAGGATCATATTAAGCCACGTGTGTGATTGGAGTCCTAGAAATGTGTTTCAGGGAAATGAAAATCCTATTTGAAGACATAGTGGCTAAGAGTACCCACATTTTTATGAAAAAATATAAACCCACAGAGCCAAGGAGCTCAACAAACTACACTGAGGAGTAACATAAAGAAAACCACACCAAGACACATCATAATTACACTTCAAAACCAATGCCAAACAGAAAATTTAAATTTTCTGGAGCAGCTGGAGGGAAAAAAGGATACATTTTGTATCTTCCTCATGCAGGTCTAAAGACAACACAATGCTATCTTTTAAGTGCTGAAAGAAAAAAAGCAACCTAGAATTCTATACCCAGCAAAGATATTTTTCAAAACAACAGGCGATATAAAAAACCTTTCATGTCAATAAAAGGTAAGAGAACTTCACTGTAAGAAATGTTAAAAGAAGTTCTTTCAGCAGAAGGAAAATGATACTAAGTAGGGATTTGGATCTACAGAAAGAAGAGCTATCCAAATGGTAAATATATGGGCTAATATATTTTTTTTTTAAATGAGAGGTTTTCTTTCTTTCTTTCTTTCTTTCTTGGTCGTTTTTCATCTCTTTCATATATATCCATTTCCTTCTTCCCTTTTTTTTTTTTTTTTTTTTTTTTAGAGAATGAGGCTGAGGGAGAGAGAGAGCAAGAGAGCATGGAGCCTGACATGGGGCTTGATGTTAAGACCCTGAGATTATGATCTGAGCTGAATTCAAGAGTTGGACACTTGACCAACTGAGCTGCCCAGGTGCCCTGGCACATGTATCCTTTTCTCTAGTAAGAAATTCTATACTTCTTCACCATCCTTCATTGGGCCAAACTCAACCCCCCATACAGTCCAGGTTGGTAAGACAAATGAGTGAAGCCTCTGTGTGATTAGGTCAATAGTGAGGACAGTGGTAAACTGGACCATGACTATTTCATCCAAAAGGAACAGCTATTTCTCAGCTACAATTGATTGGTTCTGGAAAGAAATTGAGCACAACTCTTCCTTTATTTTAACATTGTCAATTAATTGGTTAAATCCAAACCAAAAGTCCCTATGTGTATTTTATATCCATGAGCTATATTTGGCTTTTGGGTCATCAGGCTACAACTACTGTTTTAGATATTCTTCACTTGTGCTCCTATAACACTCACTGGGTATCTCTGTTATACTAACTTAAGTGTATTCTAATTTTTTTTTGTTCCCAGCTAGATTAAAACTAGTGGGAGAGAACTATGTGTTATTTAATTTTATATTCCAAGTAATTAGTACATAGCCTGGCATAGCAAATGCTTCACATATGGTTGTTAGATTGGGGGTCACTGTAAGATATTATTTATGCCAATGAGCTCATCCTGTGTGCAGGTCAGAGAACTGGGGGAAGGTTTAGGAGTTAAGTACTTGACTAAAATTTTGGTAGAGTACTCTGGGAATATATCACAGTAACTTAATTTACTTTTTTTTATTCAGTTGATAAATCTATGCTATCCCTATGGTGGAGATGTCTGTGAGAATCGCAAGTATGAGGAGTAAAGCGATGTGGTATCTTGGTAGCTGGAGTTTTACTTTTATGCCTTTGCTTTGGGGGGAAAAAAGAGAAACCACAAAGCTTGTCTTTTATCTTCTCCTGCTACTTGCTCATACTTCTCCAAATGTAATTTCACAGTGATGCATTTGTTCCTGGGCTAGTTTCTACCTAAGCATGAATGGAAGTATAGGTGGGATGTCTTTTATTCATCCAGGTTTTCTTTTTTTAGTCTCCCTTCTCTACCTACCCAGCACACCCTTCTACATGCATAGATTTCACCTTATTATGCACACCTTGGTCTCACTATTAGAAAATGAGGTTGATCATGGGCCTCATTTTTGGGGAAGCTGCTCCAATGTCAGAGCAGTCAAAATACGATATTGAGGGTAGTCAGTGCATTGAGATCTTATTACATGTCGGGTCAATGAAATCATGTCATTTAATGCTCACAGTAATCCTACGTGGTAGTACTTGATCTCTATTTCACAGGTCAGAAAACCGAAGCCCAAGATTTCACAGCTCACATAATCAGAAATTAGATTTTTGTGTTCTCACTTTCTGTACCTTTGTTCTTCAAAGCATCATCACATCAATATCTGTTAGAAAGGCAGTCCCACTCCAGACCTACTGAGTCAGAACTTGCATTTTAGCATGATCCCAAGTGATTCATATGCATACTAATGTTTGAGAAACACTGGTCAACATGATACTACTTTCTGTTGGGGACACACTCTCTGTGGCTGGAAGCCCCAGTACACTTCCTAGTGTGTGCAACTGTCTCCTTAGGAGTGATTTAAGCAGCAAAAATGTTGTTGGTCGAATTCCATTGTGCTGACATGAATACTCACCCCAAGATCTCTCCCTTCCTCTCATCCATCATCATATTGCACTTTGCACTTTTGGACACAGCTCAAAGATGTGAACAAGGAGAGCTGGGAGTTTTGAAGAGGAATGTATGAACCATGGGGCTTCTTGTGACACTGGTACCCTAAACAATGTATGGTCCTAACTTCTGATTGACTCTGGAGGGACACCTGAATAATAATTTCTCCCAGTGACTGCTTGTGTCACTATACAGTCCATTGGGGCCCAGTCCTCTGGATTAGGAGGGCAGGGAAATCGTCACAGGAAACACTCATCAAGCAAGAATCTTGGCAGAAGTGAAGGCATGGAACTGTTGTGGGCACAGAGGTACATGGATTGTAATAACTTTATGAAAGTGTATTTTTACATTGCTACCATCCACAAGCAAATGTCTAACCACATATTTTAGGGGACCCAAGAGACTGTAGCACTGATTTATTGTAAGTGGGCTCGCAAAATACTGCATGAGGTCAAAGTTGTTGGATTGTCAATGAAAAATAATTTTTCCAGTTAAAGTATCTCATACACATTTGCTTTGACATGGCAGTGGTGACAAAGGATGCTTTTTGTGACATTCTTCTAAGGACCATTGTGATGTTAATAAATAAATTATTTATTTCATTCTCAAGAGCTAGGGTGTCTCCAGGCTTTTTGTTTGCCAGTTCTGTCTTTGGAAATCTTTTGTCTTCATCACCACACATCTGTGGGGGTCTGAGTTGAGCAGAATGGGCTGCTGTGGAGTAACGGGAGGAATTCTTTCCCCCCTGAGATGTGGTTGGGGCACAAAGCGGGACACAGGCCAACTTTCCTGCCTACAGTGCATAGCATGAAACTGTGGCATACTCCTTCATGTTGTGGTAACTTTGTTTTCCACATTAAATGAACAGAAACACACTTTATTGAAATAATGTCGCTCTGCAGAGGTAGCGTGACACTGCTGACCAGAGCCCTATCTCTGGGCATCTCATCCACGTGGGTAGGAAAGGGACATTTTTCACAGGGTTCCAGCATTCACAAGATTAGAAAGGTATGGCAATAACTTTATCACAGAATCAAATTGTTAAAAGGGGGTACTGTAAGATCATTTCATATGTTTTCTTTTTCAAAGATAGGCAGACATCCAAATTTTTAGAGATGAGAGGCAGTGAGGTACAGTGAAAAGAATGAGGGTGTAGGCTGATGCAAATGTTGGAAGGAATCTTAATTCTATTATTTATTAACATGACTTTGAGCGAATTGTTCAACCTCTCTGATTTTTAATTTCCCCATATTCAAAAAGGAGGAAATAGGCACTTTTGTACTTTTGATCCTTAAGACATGACTACAAATTGATTGTAAGATAGTGGAACAATGGATTCAATGGGGGAGAGATCCTGTTTCCATGTAAGTTTTGCTTTGTAGACTTTTGAAAACTTTTGAAAACTTCTAGCATCTCACCAATGTTCTTTAATTTTATTTTTCTTTGCACTTGAACCTAGAGTTAGCTTGCTTTTTTTGAGTTTTTAAAAATTTTTTATTATTATTTTTTTGGTGTTGGTTTGCTTAAGTGAGAATCCCACTGAAGTTAAAGACTCATGCACAAAATATTGAACTTTGTTTGGGTTGCTTTATCTATGGAAGTTATTTATTGGGGTAACGACTGTTAGCTGTTGAACTCAGGGGCTTAGTTTATTTCCTTGCTCACACAGAGTCCAAAGGAGCTGATTTTGCCTGGACAGCTCTTCTCCAAGATGGAACTCAGGGGTCCTGGCATCCTTCCTGGTGTCTTCGCCACCCATTAGGTCCTCCCCGGGAGGCCTCTCATGAATCCACTAGCTCGCTGATGAGCAGAGAGAAAGGATGAAGAGAATCTCATGGGTCTTTTTAAGGGCCAAGCCTATAAGTGCATACATCACATCTGCTCATATTCCATTGGCCATAAATTGGTACAAAATCCCATCTAGATGCAAGAAAACTGAGAGATGTGGTTTTCCTGTTTGCCCAGGAGAGAAACAAAATGGTTTGGTGAACCTATCATATTGCCTTCGCCTGACAGCTTTGCTGCCCAAACTGAATTGTAGCTGTCAGGCAGCTACCAGGGGGTCTCTCAGAAAATTTGCTTGTCAACTGATGTACAAAAATGTGGTTTGGGTATATAGAAAGCAGTTTATAGCTGTCCACACATGATATATGAAATGCGTGAAAGTTGTATATCTATCTCTCAGAGTTCCGTCTACTTCTGAATTGTTACAGAGAGTCAGTAACAATGTGTAGCACACAGTATTGACCAATGGTTCTCCAACTGTGACAACCAGACCAACATCACTGACATCACCTTGGAACTTGTCAGAAATACAAATTCTTGGATTTCACTCCAGATCGACTGAATCGGAAACTTTCGGGATGGGGCCAACAATCTGTGCTTCAACAAATCCTTCCAGGTGATTCTGACGTAATGAAGGATTAGAACTACCAGCATAGTCCTTGATTTTCTCCTTTTCTTTCAAGGAAGGGGAACATTCCCTTACAAGAAAATATATTCTTCCACAGTTTCCTTTCGTAAGCTTTCGTAGTGATGAATGGGCTCCAGCTAGTCTGAAATTTCTTACATGTTGACAGAGTTGATTCTTCTACAGTTTCATCATATTCATTTTGAATTGTCCTCATTGAAATAGTAAAACATCTCATCATCACTCTTCCTGTGTTTCTCCATCAAAGTCAAGACCATTTGGCCATCTGCAAGTCTTTTTCTTTCGGCTCACTTAAAACTTTATTAATATGTCTACCAGGTTTTACATATGACAACACAGATCAACTGCTATTTTCTTTTATCTTTTTTTCTTAAAAGATTTTATTTATTTATTTATTTATTTATTTATTTATTTATTTATTTATTTATTTAATTTTTTATTTGAAGGGAGAAGAGAGAGCGCAAGCGAGTCAGGGGAACGGCAAGGGGAAGAGAGAAGGGGTAAGAATCCCAAGCTGTCTCTATGCTGAGCACGGAGCCTGATGTGAAGCTTGGCCTCAGGACCCTGAGATCACGACCCGAGCAGAAAACACAAGTCAGACGCTTAAGTGACTGGGCCACCCAGGTGCTCCTCAACTGCTATTTTCTTGTGACACTTTTGTTTGTGAAAAATGGAGCATTATAATAATTTCATACCTGAGGAAGTTCCCACTGACTTTTATTTCCCATTCAAAAATGGACGTTCAGGAGCACCTGGGTGGCCCAGTCAGGTAAGCATCTGCCTTCAGCCCAGGTCATGATCCCAGGGTCCTGGGATTGAGCCTTGCATCAGGTTCCCTGCTCAGCGGGGAGCCTGCTTTTCCCTCTCCCTCTGCCTCTTCCCCTCATCCCCGCTTGTGCTTTTTCACTACTTCTCATTCTTTCTCAATAAACAAACAAACAAACAAACAAATAATACAAACCTTTTAAAAAATGGAAGTTCATTTCTCCAGTGCTTTTTGTCAAATAAGCGTTGTGTATTACATGAGAATACCTTAAGAAAACAAGGATTTTTTTTTTTTACAAAATTCAGAATATTAATTGATCTCCATGGCCTACTATTATCTGAAAATTATCAGCCATGCTATCACAACCTTTATTTTCTATAAGAATGTATAAGTAACACTTGCTTTTATGATCATTATTTATATCAGTAAATTTTATTTTATTTTTTTTAAAGATTTATTTATTTATTCATGAGAGACAGAGAGAGAGAGATGCAGACACATAGGCAGAGGGAGAAGCAGGCTCCATGCAGGGAGCCCGATGTGGGACTTGATCCCGGACCCCGGGATCACACCCTGAACCCAAGGCAAACGCTCAACCACTGAGCCACCCAGGTGTCCCTATATCAGTAAATTTTATTTTTTTTTTATTTTATTTTTTTTTTCAGATCTATATCAGTAAATTTTAAAAAGAAGTGGATGCTAATGAGTTTATAACTTGAAAGTTATTGGATTTGAGTGACAAATAGTAAGTCATACAATAGACCACAGTTATTTAACCAGCTTGAAGACTAGTAGCTTTTCATCTGGACTGACAGTGAGATCTTCTTCCCTTTCTATGTGTGGTGGAGAGAAAAGGAAGAGACAATGATTTCATGGGTGCATCTATAAAAGGCATTTTTTAAAAAAAGGTAGAATGGAAATGTAATCACAAAAAGATGACTTGGAACTCTGGTTTGGGTGTCGGGCAGCCTCTCTGGGAAGATCCTACCAAGATGTTTATCTTATCCTTTCCTTTAATTTTGTCTGCATCTCCCACGCAGAACTTTCCAAAACCTACCATCTTCTGAGAACAAGTCAGAATTTGTGCTGGGCCTTCCTACCTGAGGTGCCTGGAAGGATTCAGATCCTTACGAATGTGTAGCCAGCACATTCTGTGGACACTCAAAAATGCAGCAGGAATCATGTTCCCCTGATCTGATTTGAATTTAGAAGGACTGACTTGCTCAATTTTAGAAGTATGGTGACCCAGAGACTTGGGGCCATGTTTCCCTGCTTCCTTACTGATCCACTTCTCAGTTCGCTGCCAGACTGCCTTCTTTTGCTTAGTGGGTTACTGGTTTATTTTCATTTATGAA
This sequence comes from Canis aureus, assembly GCF_053574225.1. Lineage (NCBI taxonomy): Eukaryota > Metazoa > Chordata > Mammalia > Carnivora > Canidae > Canis > Canis aureus. The sequence continues at coordinate 10,752,303 of NC_135621.1, read as the reverse complement.
TGTTAAGAATGCCTTTCAGATGAATTACTCACTTACACATTCAAATTAGGATTTCCATTTTCCAGTTTTATCACAGCTGGCATAATTAAGGATGTCAAGTTTTTAAAACTATATTGTGACAACATTTAAACTTGTTATGCTTTTGCCTGTGGATGTAATTAAGACAGTGTGTTGGGTATCAGTTTATTCTTAAAAAGCAAAGTAAAAGCAGATGAGGTGTATTTATAGACTCATCAGCCAATGAATGGATGAAAGAGAAAAAGAAATTAATGGGGCAACGTCAGCCAGGATGGAGGAGGGACCCACTGCGAAGTTCATTTCCAGACCAACTATTTAGAATTTATTCCAAAGACAGCTGTCTCTTGAATTACAGTAGGGAGAAAAAAATGACGTCGTAAGACTATCTGGCCTCAAGTTAAGAAGCAGGCAAAGAGTAACACACTTCAAATAAAACTCTGCAGTTGGTGTGGGAGTCCAGGCACAATACTTACAGTCAGAGCCCCACCTTGAGTCTCCCTCCTGCAAAGACTGGGGGGCGGGGGGACTTAGGAAAATCTGGGAAAGAAGGAAAATCTCTAGGAAACATAGGGGCTTTGGAACTTGGTCTTGGCCACTTGAAAACTGTTTTGATTCGGAGCCAAAGACCCCATAGGGGAGGGATGGAGTAGATAAAAGGGCAGAAGACAAAAATGAAGTATAAAACTCCAACCCGGGGAGTTCATTTTTCAAAACAGACAAAGAAGAAAAATGAATTGTGAGGCTTAAGGGATACAGATTAATTTCTCTGTTTTCTTGTGAGCCTGGGCAGTACATTCCCTTGATTGTGAAATGAAACGCCAAAGCTGTCAGAGATTCTTGGGCATGTGTCTAACATGAGACACAGGTGAGGCATAACAAATTTGCATTGTCTTGAGCACATAGAAAGAGGCAGCGCAGTGGGAGGAAATATGGTCGTTTTGGTGTCCTGTTTTTCACCATCCATATTTCAGAGAGAAGAAGAAATAACCTGGAGCTAATGCAAGTCCTATGGTCTGCAGTGTGGAGCTGGGGGTGAGGGGCCAGCAGCAGGGGAAATGGCTTCACCAGGTCTCTGGCCAAAAGAGTCTAAAGGAATGTTCATTAATTTTTTGGCTGTTCACCGGAAACAACCAAGAAGGGGTCTTCAAAAATTCAAATATAAAAAGAAAATCACTTTTCTAGACAATTAAAATACACTAATAAAAAGTGACTTAATTCGGGGGAAAAGCCCTCCAGGGGTTCATGAAGAAATACTTCTTTTGTTGTGGACGCTTCTCTCTGGATTCTACTGTAACTGCATTTCCCGTCCGCAGCATCGTTTCTGCATATATCCCTATACTCTTTTTCCTCCTTCCCCACCTCAGGGAATTTTATTGATGTATTTTATTGACATGTGTGACAGGGGCTCTTGGTTTCACCTTTTAAAGAGGGAGAAGAAAATGATACTATCTCTACATAGAAAAGAAGGGAAGGAGGGAAGAAGGAGGTAAGGAAAGAAAAGAATCAAGGCATAGCAAATCCTATTGTTTCAATCATTTATTTATTTATTTTTAATTTTTAAAAAAGATTTTATTTATTTGAGTGAAAGAGAGAGAGGGATAGCAACTGGGAGAGCACAGTGTGGGGCAGAGGGAGAAGCAGGCTCCCCACTGAGCAGGGAGCCCAATGCAGGACTCCATCCCAGAACTCCTGAATCATGAGCTGAGCTGAAGATGACTGAGCCACCCAGGCGCCCCTGTTTCAACCATTTAATCAAACCGTTTCTATTTCTGAATAATCTCTTCAGCTGCAATGTATCTGGAGAGACAGAGGAAATGAGTTCAACTGGGTTTCACCCTTTGTTTTTGCCAAGTTATTGTTTTGTTGCATGGATAAGGCCTGGGTCTGTGTTCTAAAAATTATAAATATGTACGAGCACACAGAAATGTATATATTCAATGTCATACTTTTAGCTCCAAAGACGGTTATCCGACTATGCCCATCACGTGGCAGTTGATACCGATGCTTCTCAAACTACGGTGACAAAGGCCCAGTTTTAAAATTTCCAATCAGTCATGACTGATATTTTTGTAAAATAGAACAATAATGAGTTACAAGAAAAATTAAATTAAAAAATACCCTAAATTGTGCAGAAGGTAAGCCTTCAATGTTTAAAATTAGATTTCACAGGCAAAAATTGCTTGTGGAATTGCTGTAAAAAGTTTCTAAGTGCTTATTCTCGGTTTCCATACTTAACTCAAGGCAGTGTATGACCGTGCCCTTCCTTTCAAATACCATTTGAGTGGTGCCAGTTTAGATAGTCTCAGTGCTGAGGGTCAAAAGGAAAAGGATTATTAAGCTCAGAGCCATTAAAGCACTACGGAAATAGAGACAGTGAGATAAATTCTGGTATTTTTTTCAAATAACTTAATTTCATTATATAACTATGTATCATTTTCTTTTGAAAGAAAATATATAATTGCCCGGGCACTGTGGATTTATAAAAAAATCACTGAAGTAAAAAAAAAAAAAAAAAAAATCACTGAAGTGTTTGCTTACGTAAAATAAACTATATACACGGGATATCTCTGGTATCACATGCTTGTCCCCAAACACTGGAAGAATCAATCTATTTTAACACTGAAATCGTCTTTAGAATGAAACAATTTCTAAAATGCAAACAAGGGTATGGTATTCTGGAATCCATATACAGCTAACTGACATGACATACACATTCACGTACGCCATGTTATTTTTTTCAATTGATCTTTCTTTACCCAAGTATAATGAATGAATGTTGACCATTGCCTAATCCACCGTTGACTGAAGTAGTATTAATTCTCACGCTGGGTTGAAATGGCCAGGAAGATGGTGGAGAGCTACAAAGATTCTAAAGTGAATTGTATGTTTTCCTTTTAAACTACGAGGCATTGACCAATTCCCACCGGGCCCAGGTCGCCCTAACAAACTTTCCACACATAGGCTAATAGAATTTATGTCCAGAAAAGCAGTAAGTTAAAGAAATGGAGACTTGAGTCACAAAGACCTTCTCTTGCTATAAATTTATTATTTGCGAGGAAGAATTTCTTATTGAACAAAAAATGCAGAGCAGAGCTATTGCTTATCATCCCCACATGGAACAAGTGCTGAAAGGGCTGTGGTGTTGTGGAAGTCATATTTATTGTTAGCGTATGTTTTCTGTAGCTGTGGCTATCAGAGGGAACCTTCTGGGGAGGGTATCATTTACAGTACCCTATTGTTTGACATCCAACTTTATGATTCTGTTTCAGTGGTAGTTTATTACCATCACATCTTTTTTTTTTTCTTTGTAGATTTAACTTGAGATAAATGTCTCATTCTAGTAATGAGATTTTAAGAATTACTCAGTATTCAAACCATGTGAACTCAGTGGTTTATAAGCTTGGGATCTTAAAAAAATCACTAAGTAAATTTTGGGTGGTGAGCATGAGAAGCGTTCATACAAATATGAAGTTTTAAAGTGGAACTAAAATCCAATGAGTGGCAACAAACTGACATGAACTGGCTTTGTTGTGGCTCAGAGGAGCTGGCTCTTTTAAGGTTGAATTAGAGGGAGGACAGAATGGTGGAGCTTGGGTGGGAGTTTTTGTGAATCCGGGTGCATTAAAGGGGTAGGTGTGACTTTTGATTGTACTTTGAGTGCCTTAGGCTCCTAAAACCTCTTTTTTTTTCTCTCTCTCTCTATTTAAATTGTAGGGGATCCCTTCAGTGTTCCTGGGTGGCAGGAACCATCTGGAAATCTGAGACATTCTGTGTTCTGAGAAGGGATGCTTCCTGGGCAAATTCTCTTGGTCCCTTGGTTGGATTCATTTTTTATCTCAGCGTGTCATTTGCCATCTTTTTGCCACTTTTGGGTCCCTGTCTTCTGTTTCTGCTCTCACCCTTGTGCTTGTTAAGATACAGCCCTGGCTGGTTGTTCTCTTAGTGACAGTCATGACTGCCATTTCCAAAGTGATGACGTTGGCTGCTTTGGTTTTAGAAACTGTCGGAAAGAGCCTCTAACCAAAATAAAGAGCATAAGGACCAGTCGTGAGTAATTGGTTAAGTGGTGCAGGTTTTGTTGGCTTCATTTTTCTTTGCCCCCTGGGAAACACAGATCAGATGTAGGGAGTGAGTGCTGGGAGTAGGTTGGTGCTCCACCGTAGTGAGAACCGGAAGGACGGTTGTGAAATTCCCTTGCTCTGGCGCCTTTCTCTTCAGGTATTAGTGTGTTTTTGGAGGCTTGGGATCAGACTCTGACTCTGGTCTGTTCTTCAAATGGACAAACAGGGAGACACTGGGGCCCATTATATGTCTTCATAACTTTCTTATAAGGTACAAAGTAACATCGTTTTGGACCATTTTGAAGAATATGGGAAAATTCATTTTTGAAGGCCAGTAGGGCTGCTTACTGTGAGCAGACCTATGTCAGCACATCAGATCTTGCTCTGCCTCTCTGTGCTCTGTGAAGTGTCTGAATGAAAACTTTTCCATAATCAGAGGATAGTTGCTGAGGGAAGAAGGGTCACTAGATCAAGGATCGGATGGTGATGGCAACAATGACCAATCTGTTCATAAAATATTTATAGAACTTCTACATTGTGATAGGCCCTCTGCCAGGTGCTGGCCAGTGGTACCTCTTTGTTGCATTCTCAGCTTTTTAAGATATTTTTTGTTATTTTATTTTATTACCATTTATAAGTTGAAGTTTAGGGAACTTGCTTAATGAACTCAATAAACCTCAATCTCATGATTCAGTACCTGTGTCCATCTGTCTATCTCTCAATGTTTTTTCTCTCTCTCTCTCACACTTCCCACACACTCCTCATTCTAAATATTTATTAAGGCTGTGGTGACGGGGACACTGTAATGGCTATCCTATTACTTGAGTGAATTTCAAATGATTATTTGAGAGGCCTCCTCTTCCATTCATGTCCAGATAAGCAGAAATGTTCTCACCCAGACGTGGTTGAAGTAATGTTTCAAGGTGGGAAATAGTGGTTATTCATTTCAGAAGGGGTAATAAGTAACACATTGTGTTTTATTGCTGAGGTGTGTGAGATATAAAATTATAGAAATCCAAAGAAGGAAATATCTTTATGGTAAGCTCTCCATGGAAACCTATCAAGCTATGAATTTGAAGAGTGCTAAGTGGCTTCTGGTAAAGCCACATCATTGGAAAGGTTTATCACTTAACAACGTTAGCACATGGAATGCTCTAATTCTGTGGTAACTGCAGCCAACAACTCCTAGCTTTTCTGGACAACTACACAAATGTTTTCTTTTAGTGCAATATTTAATGTATTCTGTCTTAATTCTGAAGGTTTTTCTCATGCCTCCACATCTGAAACAATTCAATGCTGTCTCTATTTGAAGTCCCTCCTGGTTAGTGAGCTGGCTGTTGGTGATGTATCACGTACAGTGGTTTCTGTGATGTGGTTTGCAAGATGAATGAAGATCACAGTCACATTAAGTTGAGGACTATGGTCAGACTTAAGCCATTATCCTTGAGGTGTACGGCTGTTGATTTATCAATGTCCTCATTTTTAAGAATGAAATCTTCTCGAGGTTGCCATGCACTCTGTGGATGTATATCAAATGAAGTATAATGTTATATTCTCTCGTAACTTCATAAATAAGAATGTCTTGCTTTGAGGATGGAATGAGAAGTCAGCTCTACTTGGCATCTACATAGTAGAGAGGTCATAAAGAGATTAATGATTGTTGGCAACTGGTCAAATTTCTTTGATGTCCACTATTTTTTTTTTTTTACTAAAATGCTGCATTTGTCACTCCTTGAACAAGTTGCCCACACATTTATGTACATAAATTATGGTGCCTTTATTACATCACTTCCAACCTATCTGGATAAAAGCATGATGGAATTTTTTTCCCTGTGTGCAATTTCCATTTTGGTGGCATTTCTGCTTCCTAACAAATTCCAGACAAAATATATACCCAAAGCCTGTTTTTTATGTATTTCAGCTTTCTGTGTTCAGCCACACTTTGTTTGGGAGATGTTCTGCAGGAATTTCCTTAGATTTGTGAATATTTGGAGAGTAATTTGCAGAAATGGGGGTCTGGAGATTCATGTAATCCCATTGTATATCATATCTTTTTTTTAACCCTATAATTCAATTTTGGATAATTTGGGTGTGATACTTAATGTGGTGACTTAATTCAATTGTTTTCTTATAGTTTCAACTTTGATCTGTTTCTAAACTATTATTAGGAAGATGTGAAAAATTCCAAAGTGAACTCTGACACAGATATAGAAGGCACCTCCTTTATTCCTATGGCTTTCTGTCTCCAAAGATAGGTCAACTTCTTAACTTCTACTATTTCACTAGCATGAGATGTAAAGGTGCCTAAATGCTCTCAAGTGGTCTCAGGCTGCACTCACATTCCTGTTCTCGTCCTCATTTCTCTGCCCTCTAGATGTAGAAGTTGGCTTTTTCTGCTGCCTAACCAATGTTTAAAGGACAACAGTTTATATATATTTATTTTGGTTTTCTAATGTTTTGATATCAGCACCACTGAGTAAATGTTTACTGGGAAAAAAATTCAAACACATACTAAATTGATAAAATAAATTTATTGGTTTTTCTTAAACAACAAACAGGAAGGGAAACACATTAGAATCTAAAGCCGCAATCTGTGAAGGTAAAAAACATAAACTCGTTAGATTCTTCACATTGAGAAGATAGTAATACATTCTATTAGATTTACTGAGAAATCACTCTATCCTTTGCAAAGATGTATGTAACCATATGGTTCAGTTATCCAGCTCAATGGGTCAGGGCCCCAGGTTCATGGGAATCTACAGGAAAATATGACAGCATGATATTTCTGACAATACTTTTGACTGTCAACCCAGTGTACTCTTTACTTGCCTGAAATTGAGTTGACCGTTGCATTGCTTTCTGGTGGAGATGCTCAGAAGCATAGACAGAGGCTGGGAGTGGGTGGGGTTTGGAGGTGGGTAAGAGTGCAAAAGCCCTAAAATGAACAGGCAATTATCTGAAAACTATGATATATGCAACAAAGTTATTTCCAATGTTAAACTTTCTACTCAAAGAACAATCATTTGACATATTATCTCACACCTGTTAGAAAGGCTAGTATCAAAAAGATAAAAGATAGCAAGTGTTGACAAGGATGTGGAGAACAGAGAACACTTATGCATTGTTGGTGGGAATGCAAATTGGTGTGACCACATTGTAGAAAACAATAGAGTCCTCAAAAAACTCAAAATAAAGCTACCATAAGATCCAGCAATTCTACTTCTGGGTATTTATCTGAAGGAAATGAAATCACTAACTCAAAAAGGTATCTTCACCCCTACATTCATTGCAGCATTTTTACAAAAACTAAGTTGTGGTAACAGCATAAATGTCCATCAGTAGACAAATGGATAAGCAAAATGTAGTATATATATTCAATGGTATATTATTCAGCCTTAAAAAATAAGCAAATCCTGCCATTTGTGATGACATGGATGGATCCTGAGGGCATGATGCCTAGTGAAATAAGTCAGACAGGAAAAGACAAATATTGTGTGGAATTTTTTAAAATGTGGAATTTAAAAATTCCCCAACCTCATAGATACAGAGAACAGGTTGGTGGTTGCCAGAGATGGGGGAAGGAAGGTGGGCAAAGTGAGTGATCACCTGGTCAAAAGATACAAACTTCCACTTCAAGATAAATAACTCCTGGGGGATATAATACACAGTAAGATGACTGTAGTTAACAGTACTCTATTTTATATTTGGAAGTTGCTAAGAGAGTAGATCTTAAAGCTCTCATCATACACATGCACAAATTTGTAGCTATGGTGTGGTGATGGCTGGTAACTAAATTTATTGGAGAGCTCATTTTATGATAAATACAGACAGACATCAACTCATGTTGTACAGCTAAAACTAATACATTGTATGCCAATTTTATCTCAATTAAAAGAAAAAGAAAATCACTTAATAAAACAACAGCAACAACAAAATAAGCCAGCAACTTAATCCTCAGGATTAAGCAAGAGATGATTATTTGCAGATAGATTTTTTTACATGAAACTCTTTCTCAATTTTTTGTTATTTAAATCAGCAATCTCTATTGCATTAAAAAATAGTTCACTCTCCAAAATATATAAAGAACTTATACAACTCAAAACCAAAACAACAGAGTCCTATTAAAAAATGAGCCGAAGACACGAACAGACATTTCTCCAAAGAAGACATCCAGATGGCCAACAGACACATGAAAAGATGCTCAACATCACTCATCACCAGGGAAATGCAAACAAAAACCATACTGAGATATTGCCTCACACTTGTCAGAATGGCTAAAATCCAAAACACAAGAAACAACAAGTGTTGGAGAGGATGTGGAGAAAAGGGAACCCTCTTGTCCTGCTGGGGATGCTGACTGGTGCAGCCACTCTGGAAAACAGTATGGAGGTTCCTCTAACAGTTAAAATTAGAATTACTGTATGATCCAGTAATTCCATGACTGGGTATTTACCCAATGAATATGAAAATACTAACTTGAAATAATGTATGCACCCTTATGTTTACTGCAGATTATTTACAATAGCCAAATTATGGAAACAACCCAAGTGCCCATCAATAGATGAATGGATAAAGAAGATATGGTACACACACACACACACACACACACACACACACACACATACACACACTGGAAGATTACTTAGCTATAAAAAAGAATGAAATCCGTTGGGGGAGTGGGGGTGCCTGGGTGACGAGCACTGAGGGGGGGCACTTGATGGGATGAGCACTGGGTATTATTCATATGTTGGCAAATTGAACACCAATAAAAAATAAATTTATAAAAAAAAACCAGTATGCCAATAGAATTAAAAAAAAGAATGAAATCTTGCCATTTGCAACAACATGTTTGGAGCTAGAGAGTATTATGCTAAGTGAAATAAGTCAGTCAGAGAAAGACAAATACCATAGGACTTCACAAATATCTGGAATTTAAGAAACAAAACAAATGAACAAAGTAACAAGGACACAAACCAAAAAACAGACTCTTAACTATAGAGAAGAAAGGGGACGGTGTGGAGGGATGGGTGAATTAGGTAAAGCAGATTAAGAATACACTTATCATGATGAGCCCTGAGTAAAGCATAGAATTGCTGAATCACTATATTGTACATCAGAAACTAATATAACACTGTATGTTAACTGTACTGGAGTTAAAATTTTTTTTAAATAGTTCACTCAGTAAAGCTGGGGGGAAAAAAAGAAAAGCCAAAAAATAAAATAAAACGAAAAATGAAGTATCTAAAAAATATATATATAGTTCACTTAAAAAGTTAAGTTTTAGAGCAAAGGTTTGCTGGACACACTGTGTGTCTCACACAACTCGTGAAATACATACTGTAAAATGCTGTTACTACATTTTATAGTAACGTTTTCCCATCCTACCAAGGAAGACACTCTGAGTTTTCTTAGTCCCAAAGATAAAAACAGAGTGTTTTTGGCATGTGGATTGATTTGAACACTGTGCTCAGAGGCAGGAGGAATAAGGAAAGTTTAGCTGCTGAAAGGAATAGTAAGACGTTTTATAATGGGCTACACGGAAGGGTTTTTTAGCTTTTCTACTGTGTTGAAATTCATTCAATTAATCCCACAAGCCAGGCATTGTTCTAACCACTGTAAGCTCATATGTTTACAGATGATGAAAAAACTTTTCCATAATCAGACAATAGTCGTTGGGGGGGGGGGTGTCACTAGATTATGTGGATGATGGGTGTGATAACAACGACTGTTCTGTTCAAAAAGTAATCACTGAAGGTCTGTTTTGTTAACAGGCTCTCTGCCAAGTGCTGGGCAATAAGTACTACCTTTTCATTGCATTTTGAACTCTTTAAATTATTTTTTATTATTTTATTTTAATAACATTTACAATTGAATATCTAGGGAACTTGGTCAAAAACTCAATAGAGGAGTGCCTGGGAGGCTCGCTCGGTCTGACTCCCGATTTCATCTCAGATCATGATCTCAGGGTGGTAAGATTGAGCCCTGTTTTGGGCTCCATGCCCAGCTTAAGATTCTCTCTCTCCCTGTCCCTCTCTGCCCCTTCCCTCCCCTAAAAAATAAAAAAAGAGAACTCAACAGAACTTTCCCAATGGACATAATCTTGAGCTGGCGGATGATCTTTTCTCTCTCTGCTCCCCTCTGTCTTCCCGTCTTTCTCTTTTTCTCCCTCTGTCTCTCTCTTCTTTCTCATGCCCACATACTTTCCATTCCATCTGCATTTGGCAGAGTGCAAAACAGCTCACCATCCCTACCCTTGGGGAGCTTACATAACAATGTCAAGATAGACTATACACCAATATAAATATGTCAGATTTCTATTATATTGGTAAGTGATAAGGCTCTGAGGAAAAAATCAAGCAGGGAAATGCAATGAGCCATGGGGGAGTTATAATTTTACAAAGAGGTGGTCCGAGAAAGTCTCACTATGAAGGGACATCTGAGTAGAACCCTGCAGGAGGAAGGGGAGGGAGCTGTGTGGATATCTGGAGAGGGGCACTTCAGGGGCAAGGAGGACACCCCCATGGCTGGGATAAAGTGGGAGCAGAGAGGCAGCAGGAGATGAGTGAGAGGGGAGAGGGAGGTGGGCAGGTGATGGATATCCGTGGAGCCCTGTGCTCAGGCTAATAGCAGAGGCTGGGGGCTGAAAGAGCAGAAAGTGCTTTTCTCACAGTTCCAGAGGCTGGCGGTCCAAGGTCAACGTGTCATCAGGGTTGGTTTCTGGTGAGACTTCTCTGTCTGGTTTGCAGATGGTGGCCTTCCCACTGTAACTTCACATAGCCTTGGGGGGTAAGTGGGAAGGGACAGAGAGAGGGAGAGAGGGAGAGATCTGGTGTCTGTGTCTCTTATAAGGACATCAGTCCTATTGGATCAGAGTCTCCCCCCCACACCTCATTTACCCATAGTTATCTCTGTTAAGGCCCTATCTCCTACTATAGTCACCTTGGGGGCCAGAGCTTCAATATGTGAGTTTGGGTGGTGGGAACGATTCAGTCCACAACCATTTACAATTGCAGACAGTTAGTTGTAAGTCAGAGACAGGTGAGCAGTGGAGAGACATGCTCAGACTTTCTTTCTATAAAAATCACCCTTGTTGCTGAGAAGCTGGGAGGCCAGTTAGGAGGCTGCTACAATAAAATGGAGGAGGGAGATGCCTGGGTGGCTCAGTGGTTGAGCATCTGCCTTTGGCTCAGGGTGTGATCCTGGGGTCCTGGGATCGAGTCCCACATCAGGTTCCCTGCAGGGAGCCTGCTTCTCCCTCTGCCTGTGTCTCTGCCTCTCTCTCTGAGTCTCTCATGAATCAATAAATGAAACCTTAAAAAATAAATACATAAAATGGGGGAGAGATGATGATAATAATCATGAATCACAGAGAGTGTAGGATCTGCTGTGTGAATGAATGTGAGGACAATCTGGATGTGACATTTGTCATGCCACTGAGTTCTTCTATGAATATCTCGATTCCCTTGTATATATCAATCTCTCTGATCTAAGACACTGCTGTGACTTCATCTCTCGTGAAATGTGTAGGGAATTCTATATTAATACAAAATAATATTAATATTAATCAAAATATGAAAGCTTACTAGCCAAAGTTTGAAAATCAGAATAAAATATCTTGCTTTTTTCCTTGTAGGATGACACTCTAACTCACTTGCAATTTTGTAAGTGGCCTTGGGTAGAAGAGAAAAACAGGTTAAAGAAAGCAAACTGGTAAAATCTACAGGAGTGTGTTTGGGCTAAATGTTGGCAAATTGAACAATAAAAAAATTTAAAAAAAAAAAAGGAGCGTGTTTGGGTTGAAAAATCTGCTTTCCTCCGATCTTCACTTGGCTGGCTTTTCTTTGGCATATACATGTCACCTCAAAAGTCTTCTCTGAGAGACCTTCCTTGACGGCTCAGTCAAAGGTGTTCCCTGCAGTTACTTTCCATCTTAGCATGCTGCTTTATTTTCCACATGGCACCTTTACTCTATGATATTTTCCTATTTGGTTGTTCATTGTGTACTGTCTGTCGGCCCCTCCTAAATTCGGCACTCCAGGGGAACAAGGTCTTTGTCCTGTTCGCCACAGATTCCCAGCATCTAGAACTGTCCCCAACGCACAGTAAACACTCAACAAATACTTGCCAAGTGAACAAAAAGACAAAAAGAGAAAGTGTGGAGGCCCGGTCATGTAGCTCCCTAAGACTCACAAACTGTGTGAGGGGAAATAATCCCTTCTGCGTAGTGCAATGTTGAGGTTGACAGGGGACCACACAGTAGACAAAGGGCTGGGCAGATTTCAGGGCTAGAAGCTCTGTCTTTTTGAAGGTTTATGTGCATATCTGGGAGTCAAGAGATTGGGAGTTCACATCTGCTCTATCTCCAACCCACTGTGTGACTACGGTACAAATCATTACCTTCCGCAAGCATTAGTTTCTCCATCTGTGTGGTGTTACTGGCTAGTTTAAACATTTAGAAACCTTCATTGGCATAAATGACTCTATTTATGCTGTTGCTTTCAGGAGATTGAGTGCTTTGTGGAATGGAGCCCTGTTTTTCCTTTTGGCTTCTGAACTGCACTTCCTTGGCAGGCAAGGTGATTCATTGCCTTGAATTCCTCTTCTCCATTTCCCAGTTTCTCCTAAATAGTGTCCTCATTCAGTGAGGCTGCATGATTGTGGTGGGAAGGACAAGGCCTTGATCACCTTAAGATATGCCTTGGCTTGTCATTCCCTCCCTTGATTCCTCTCTCTTGGCCTACTCTATCTAGATGAATCCTCCAACTTCCCACCACACAGACGTGCATTCCTGGCTCAGCACCAGAGTGAGAACATAGCTTTTACTCATCTCCCACCAGATAGAGCACTGAAATTACGTCTTGTGCTCAGACCCCAAAGGCCATCATCCCTGCATCTCCCATTTACTCTCCCCTGCCAACCAGACATACTGTGCCAAGAGGAGGCCTCGGTTCTATAAACAGCCATTGGGTGACTTCCTTCTTGACTTCACTGCATTTTCAGCTCTGAAGAATCAAGAGCTGATTCTCTCTTATGTTTGGCTCTAGCTTCTATCCTCCGGCCATACCTAACCCCAAAGCAGACGAGGTATTGGCACAGCAGTAAAGGACATAGCTTTGGATTCAGCCAGACTAGGGTTACAACGCAGCAACACTACTAATTTTGTGAGCTTGGGAAAGTTACCCAATCTCTCCCGGACTCAATTTCTTCATCTGAAAAATGAAGATGAGAAGGGGTATTAAGAATTAAGTGATATGACGTGAGCCAAGAATTGAGCGCAGTGCCTGGCGTGTGAGCACATTTGGTAGTTGCTATTCTCAATTGCTGGTGCCCTCGTCACCAAGTCCAGGGAATTGACCTGATGATGTTATGCTCACTCTTCTTCCTTAGTTCCAAGGGTTGTTACTAAGGATTTAAAAGTTTTGGTTTAAAAAAGTTAATCTCCACCTCTTTGAGCCCTCTAATTTGTACAATTAGATAAATGATTCTCACTTTTGGTATGATCTACTCACCAGCATGTCCGTGATAGCTGGGGTTGCTGGGGCTCAGAAATGTCTCACTTCGTCTTTTAAGTAGTGCTCCTGTAAAAAAGAAAGTGCTCTACCTAACATCTAATGTCTACACAGACAAAACCAGACACAAGTTCATGTAATTTCCTGGAGAATAGGAGCCTATACATGGCTAATGTAGATGATTCCAATTAGGTTGTAACATGTGAATACTTTATGGGCTGCTTAACTTTGCTTCAAATGTTTGGTATTAGCAATATTTCTTTTTTTTGTTTGTTTGTATTTTTGTTTTTCCAATATTTCTTTAATATTTTATTCTGAAAGCAAGTTGATCTAATCTTTCGCATGCAGTGGATGGCCTCTTGGCTTCTCATACAGCCCAGGTTGATGACATATTTGCTTGGTGTCATGGATAAGAATTTGTTTCCTCTAGAAAAGGAAATAACACAATAGGGGCATTTAATATACATTCGCCAACTTATCAAGTGGTGGAGCAGGTTTTCTTGAATGGCATGTAATGTTACTTTCTGGTTTGAAGTTCTAACTTACACTATAGGGTAGAGAGGTGAAGTGCGGAACGATCTATTGGTGTTGAGAAGTCTCAGCGCTAGGAGAAAAGAAAGAAAGAAAGAAAGAAAGAAAGAAAGAAAGAAAGAAAGAAAGAAAGAAAGAAAGAAAGAAAGAAAGAAAGACAAAGGAAGCATTGTAAGAAATATTTATAAGTCAAATGTTACAGAGGAAAGACTCCAAACCAAAACCTATTTCAAAAAATGTTGGAGGAAATGGTATATCTTTTTATGTGCTCAAGAAAACAGTTAAAAAGAACTTCACAGCATTGGGTCGATTAAGTACATTTATTCCAGTGATTTCCCAGATATTTCCAAGTTCCATTTAAAACAGAAGTCTCCTATCAAGCAATCCTTTGAAATTATTTACCCTTTTATGGTTGTAAAGTATGGAAACATAATACTTTTAATGGAAACCCTAATAAACGGCATATGCTACAAAGTGTCTACTGATGTGCTTTAAAGGTTAGTATTCTTATGTCACAGGGGCTTGCCCGTCTACACTGCTGATCCCAGGAAATGCCCCAGGGACGTGGGCAAGTATAGCTGGAGGGGCAAGGCCAGGCAAGAAGGCCATGGCTCATTCATGCTCCCCGGGAAGGTACGGCTGCCAGAGTCCCACTGGAAAGCAAACTCCACCAGCAGGCAGAAACAGAGTCGTCTGGATTCAGGACTTTGTTCTGCTCCAGGCCTGGTGACTTGGTGGTCACCATAACCTGAAAAAGGTTTTTTTTTTTTTTTTTTTCCTTATAGTCGATAGGAAGGAATGTTCTCTATAGACCTGGTTGCGAATCCCCAGGATAAAATAGTATGTAATATTTTTAGCACGTATTTAATTGGCAACAGAAAAATTAAAACCACTTGACTCATAATGTTAAAACGGTATTCTGGTTAAAATCAACTCCCAATCAAGAAAATTTAATGTGCTTCGCCGAATGCATATTTTCATACAAAGCGAATATATTTTAAAGTTATAGATCCTTAATTTTATGCTGAAATAGTACTAGCAGCTCACAGATGGATTCCCCTCCACCCCGTCCCAGCAAATTATTTTTCATCGAAATGTGTTCAAAGCATTCTCACTTGTGTATGCTTCAAATTAACAATTTGGTACTCTACATTAGATAGTAATTTATTTATTGACATTTGATGGATTCATACTTGCGTTCCTTGGTTTCTTTTTTTTTTAACTTTTATTTATTTATGATAGTCACACACAGAGAGAGAGAGAGAGGCAGAGACACAGGCAGAGGGAGAAGCAGGCTCCATGCACGGGGAGCCCCACGTCTCCAGGATCCCGGGTCTCCAGGATCGCGCCCTGGGCCAAAGGCAGGCGCTAAACCGCTGCGCCACCCAGGGGTCCCCATTCCTTGGTTTCAAAATATTGTTAAAATGTTGTTAATAATCTGTGGACATACATTTTAAACAACTGTCATTAAATTTAGAATAACTGTCATTAAATAGGGAAAATTAAATTTAATAGACTAGTTGCTATATATTTAAATACCAGTGGATGATTAGAAGCAGATTTATTGAGGGTTGGTTTAATCATGGCTGGATAAATTCATGCCTTTCCAGCAAATATATTCATTGTATTTCTTTTGTTTTCTTTTTCTTTTTTTTACAGTGAATTGTTTGTAGGCATGTCAATTGGTATCCTATCAACAGCTGAAGCATCAAATAGTTAGTATTCAAAATATAGGATGCACTCTACACAAGACGCGCTCAAGAGAACTCAAGACTGTATATTAATCCTTGGTGAACCTGGAAAAGTCTTTGCTGAAAGACACAGAGAAGCCCAGAGAAGAACAGCTGTTAGGAATAGAGAATAAATTCACCTGATTTTGTTCCTATTTGCCACTTGGTAAAACAGTTGTCTAACCTCTTTTAAAATGCCTTTGATACTATGGGTAAAATATCAAAGACTGATGCTTTTAGCAACGTTGTTCAAAAATGTCAGTTTGATACACTGAGGCTATCATGTTTTAGTTTCCTTTTATTTTGAAAGAACAAGACATATCTTCCAAACTATCTGGAGAGGTTGGTTTCTTTTCGCCAGGCTTCAGCCCACCCTATCCCAAGTCTGAAGCATTTTGTTACATGTCTTTGATCTTCTGTTTGACTTCTGCTTCATGGAAAAATGCTCATAAACCTTTAGAGAATGGCTTTCTGTGCTTTTAGATTTATTCAAGAATTATAAACAGTGGACAGATCTATAGCAAAACGATTTTAAGAGCACTTAGGACTCACATGCTAATTTATTTGCTCACCACCAAAAAGGCTTGTTTGGTAAAAAGAAGTTTAAAAAGTTCAACTTTGCTTAGTGAAAAAAAAAAAAAAAACCTCCACTTTTAAGTGGCTAAAAGTATTGCATTTCAGGTTTCTTCTTCTTCTTCTTTTTTTTTTTTTTAATATTAAGACCTCTAAAGCAACAATCTTTTTAAAGATGTTATGCACGAGGATTGGCATGACATTTGAAATGGCTTCAAGGGTCCTGTTACTCTTGACATGCTGGCAAACACTTCACAGATGTGCTTTTTCACTGCAGCCATGTCAAGAGAGAATACAAAATCTGCGACTACAAACAAGTCCCTGCATGTCTTACTACTATGGCAAGAGGAGGCTCGAAGACGTCAGGGCGAGAGCATCCTATTTCCTCTAATCCATCATTACTCTAACCTAATTGTAGACTTTCCACAACTTATGGGATCCACCGTTGAGCTCTACATTCTTAGATGTTGACTAACAATTGTGGCTTTAGATGAAACAAACAAACAAACAAACAAAATTAGAAATCTTTGCCATTTGGTATTTTGCAATTCTAAAAATATCTTTCAGTATAAAATGTGAAAAAGGATTAAAGACTGTTTATGCTCTTGCTTTTTATTTTTTATTTTTAATTTTTAAAAGGCTTTATTTATCCATTCATGAGAGACAGAGAGAGAGAGGCAGAGACACAGGCAGAGGGAGAAAGAAGCAGGCTCCATGCAAGGAGCCCTATGCAGGACTCGATCCTGGGACTCCAGGATCACACCCTGACCCCAAGGCAAACGCTCAACTGCTGATCCACCCAGGCATCCCTATGCTCTTGCTTTTAAAAAATGGACTCTTCTAGAGCTTTACAGGAGTTGCAAACTCATGTCTCCTATGCTGAATCAGTACTATAAGGAGTTTATTTGGAAAATCACTTAATTTCATGTAAAAATAGAGATTTCGGCTTCTATTGAAAAATCAGTTCTGACAACTTGCTTTTTCTCCAGCAACACCAACTGGAAACAGTAGTGGCTGCATATTTTTTAGAGACAGTTTAATTTTTTAAATATTCGCTATTCTTCAACCATGACATGGGCTTCCTGACTCATTTACCTATGGCCTTTGCTTGGCATTTGGGCCTGTGACTCCTGTATAAGAGTACTCCGAAATACCAACAGTATTACTGGTGTATCCACATGAGGAAGTTTGCAAAATTTAAGCTCTTTTCTCAATAGATGTCCATTGTGACGAATGAAACCCTTTTCTTCAGCAGGACCCTATGTTGATGCAGAGGTTCTTTGGGAAACCTACACACCATTCTCTCAGGAGATCTAATCCAGTGGCCTTAGTCATTGTTGGCCAAGCTTCAATGGGAGTTCTACTCTGGGCTCAGTGTGAGAAGCATCTCCCGCTATGCAGGTGGCAGGTAATACACAAATCCACAATAGCATGCCAGTTCCGGGAGGACAGAGATTTTCTTTTCCTTGTTGTCAAAGTCTATGTATCTAGAAGAGTGTTTGGCATATGTCAGGTGCTCAGTAAATATTTCTTGAATGAACTAGATGGGTTATTTATGAAATGCACATGCTTTAGTTTAAGCAGGAAATATTTTTTAAATGGCAATTATTATTACTGTTCATTGAATGCCTTCTGTAGGTTAGGTACTTTACAAATGCCATTTTAGGCATTTCTCACAGGAATTCCCATGGGATAGGTACTATTTACCTGTTATATATAGGGACACTGAGATTCAGAGATTTTTAATTATCTGAAGTCAGATACCTAGAAACAGTAATGATTTTTTACTCAAATCTGCTTCCCTTCCAAAAGATATGTTCTTTCTGCTACTCTGTGTTTCCTTTTAAACATAAGACCATATTTTGAAACATTAAGCAAAGTGATGATGAAAGAGTTCTGTCCAAAAGACACCAAAACATCTGACAAATTGCTGATATTGTCAATTTAGTCAACTGGCTTGGTTTTTTATTCCACAAAATCAGCTGTTTGGATGTTTTCTGGACCTTGCAGGAAAGCTCGGTCAACTGAGCATGCAAGAGTTAATCTGTGACCCTGGATCAGAAGGCTTACAAAACTGCCCACATTGAATTGGTTATTCAACCTCAGACTCTCTCCTTTCACCGGGCAATGGGTCTCCCTAGCCCAATTGTTTTTCAGCCGGAGAATCTAAAGGGTTGAATTTTCTCAGTGTCCCCCTTACCTCTAGTTTATCCCACTGTGGCTTCAAAGGTTGGTCAAACTCCCCAAACTTTTGGCCTTCCTTGCTTCCTTTTGACTGTATCTGCTTTATCTCAGATCTCCGTCTTTGTATGTCTACCTCTGGCCTGGTAATCTTGCTCCAAGTCCTGATTTCTCCTCTAGCCTGGCAGTTTTGGGTTATGTATTTTTGACTTTGAACAGTAGCCAGATTCAATTAAGAAACCATAGATGTGTTGCACACAAGACTCAAGGCACTTGACTGTAGTTGGACTGATCTGAACTGGTCAATGTAGCTTGAGTCTGGGAAAGTTTTCTAATTTCTGTGTCTCATGATTACATTTCCCTTGCTTCTTCATAGAATTGTGGGAACAGCTTTAATGGTTCTTATAAATTTGTTAATTGAAAATGCTCATGAATTCAAGGCAATATATTAATATTTTAAACCAAATTTCTGTTAATTTATATCTAAAAATAATTATGTAGGGACGCCCAGGTGGCTCAGCACATGAGTGTCTACCTTTGGCTCAGGGCATGATCCCAGAGTCCTGGGATCATATTCTGCACCAGACTCCCTGCAGGGAGCCTGCTTTCTCCCTCTGCTTCTCTCTCTGTGTCTTTCATGAATAAATAAAACCTTAAAAAATAAAAAATAAATAAAAGTAATTATGTAGGTGTAACAAGGAACAGTCTTTACATACAGAAAAATCAAATAATTGTGAAAACCAAAATAGAGAATAAAAATTGAAGCAGATGTAGAAAATGATGACCATTAAGGTGAAATAATTGAACAATTTCTGGAAGTAGGATTCAAATTTTTTAGATAACACATTTATCTGTATGTGTCTCCATATTTTTTGATTAAAAAAGTAGTGTAGTTTAGATATAATAAAATTTACCCTTTTTAGTATAAAGTTCTATAGTCACAAAACTACCATCATATTAAAAATATACAACAGGGATGCCTGGATGGCTCAGCGGTTTGGAGCCTGCCTTTGGCCCACGGTGTGATCCTAGAGTCCTGGGATCGAGACCCATACCCGGCTCCCTGCGCAGAGCCTGCTTCTCCCTCTGCCTGTGTCTCTGCCTCTCTCTCTCTCTCTCTCTCTTTCTGTCTCTCATGAATAAATAAATAAATAAATAAATAAATAAATAAATAAATAAATCTTTAAAAAATATAGAACAGTTCCATAAAATATTTTCTGTCCTCTTTGTAGTCAAATTCTACACCCGACCCCAGTATCTGACAATTAGTGACAACCAGTATAGAACATTTGGATTGCCTAATCATTTGCAATATTTTCTGGCCCTCTTCATGCTTCCCTGTGGGAACTGGAGTTACCAGCACAAGCAGATACTGATATTCCAGTGATTGTTATTGTTATAAGTAACAACATCCTTTTCTATGACTCAGGAATCTTGTACACTATGTTAACATCTATGAAACCAGGGCAGCTTACCTTGTTTATTTGCATGTAGGGTAAAATTTCAGACACCATTTATGATTCTTGACTAGGTTATTCATTCCTTTCCAATCTGTATACATCTTTTTTTTTCTTGCCTTATTGCATTGGCTAGGAATTCTAGTATGATGTTGAAAAGGAGCTATAGAAGGGACATCTTTGACTTGTTCCCAATCTTGGGTGCTGGAGGTGGGGAGGGATATTAAGTTTCTCACCATTAAGTATGACATAAGGTATTAATTTTTGATAGATGCCCTGTGTTGGTTTTAGATGTTCCCTTTTATTCCTAGTTTGCTCAGTTTTTGCTAAAAGATTTATTCATCTTTGTTCAAGATAGATATTAATTTGTACTTTTCTTATAACATTTTTGATTTCAGCATCAGAGAAATGCCGACATCATTAAATGAATTGAGAATTTCCCCCATATTTTATATATACAAACTCTGGAAGAGTTTGTACAAGGTTGTTATTTCTTTCTCAAACATTTGGTAGAACTTGCCATGATGTAATCTGGGCCTGGAATTTTCTTTTTTGAAAGGTTTTTAATTAGAAATTCACTATCTTTAGGATGCCTGGGTGGCTCAGCGGTTGAGTATCTGCCTTCAGCTCAGGGTATGATCCTGGGGTCCTGAGGTCGAGTCCCACATCAGGCTCCCTGCATGGAGCTTCTCCCTCTGCCTGTGTCTCTGCCTCTTTCTCTGAGTCTGAGTCTCTCACGAATAAATAAATAAAATCTTAAAAAAAAAAAGAAATTCAATATATTTAAAAGGTATAGGACTAGTCAGATGATTTATTTCTTCTTGAAGGAGGTTTTTTACACCTTAATGTCACTGGTTGATAGTTCCAACATCTCTGTCTTATTTGATTGTGATTCTGTTGATTACTTTGTCTCTTAATAATGTATTATTTTTATGTGCTGCTTTGTGTGTCTTGCAATTTTTGGATGAAAGCTGTATGTCTTATGTAGAACAGTACATACTGAGGTAAATAATATTCATGCCTGATAATGGCATGCCTTTTATTTTTGCTAGGCCTTTAGTGTGTGGGATTGTCAACCCAGACAGTAGGGCTGGGTTTGAGTTATTTTCTTGCTGTGGTTACAATCACTATGCAAAAGCTTCAACCTCTAGCATTACCTTGTGTTTAAGGTAGGGAGACGGTTGCCAGATTTTTCTCAATGTCTGCTTCACTTTAATATTTAGGTTGTCCCACTGGGGTTGTGCCTCAGTAAGGACTCTCACCATACTTTTTTTAAAAAATATTTTATTTATTTATTCATGAGAGAGATAGACAGAGAGAGAGAGAGAGGCAGAGACACAGGCAGAGGAAGAAGCAGGCTCCATGCAGGAAGCCCAATGTGGGACTCGATCCTGGGACTCCAGGATCACACCCTGGGCTGAAGGCAGGTACTAAACCGCTGAGCTACCCAGGGATCCCCTCACCATACTTTTGAAGACCATTGTTTCTTGTTGCTGGTGTTTGCTAGCCTGGTGTTGAGAGTGTATTTTGTTGTCCTGCTTCAGTGCCAATCTTAGATAAGTGCTCCATCCCTGTGTCTTGGAGGTGCGGCCTTCTCAGTGATTCTTCTCATCCACAAGCTGGCAATCTCTAATGATCTGGGCCTAAGTGTATTCCTGCCCTTCCCCAGAGGGTATTTCTGTTCCTTTTCTCATCTGCAAGTGTCTTCACCTGTACCTTGGGGGTACCAGGGTGTGATGCTCTTCCTCCAGTGGGATAAGGCTTTTATTCTGTAGGAGACATAGGAGAGACAGATACAGGCAAATCTTCATGCCTTCACCTCAGTGGCTGCTCTTTCCTTCTCCAAGGCTGAACCACAAGTGATGCTTCTCTAGATCATTCTGTCTCTAGTTTTTCCCATGCATACTCAGTGAGGTCTGTGAGAAGGGCCTGCAAATGGGTGTGAGTTCCTCTATGTCTGTGGCTCTCAGTAGTTCCATGCTTTCACTTTAAACTCTGTTCCCTATACTCTCACACTGGACCTTTAAGCATTCTTTAATAATTTTAGTCAGTTTTTTGGTTTTGTTTTCTGGCTCCATCATGGCACCTGCTTTTGCTACAACAGGGACCAAAAGATTTGGTGCAAGGACCCCAAGATCCAGGACTCCTACCTGAGACTGTTGGTTAAGCTCTATGGGTTTCTGGCCAAACAAACCAATTCCACTTTCACCCAAGTTCTGTTGAAGAGGTCATTCATGAGTCACACCAACCAGCTGCCTCTATTCCTCTCCAGGATGATCCAGAAGATGAAGCTGCCTGGCCAGAAAGAGAAAACAGCAGTGGTTGTAGGGACTATATGTCCCTACAATAATGTGTGTGGTAGGAGATGCCCAAACTGAAGGTGTGTGAGCTGTGTGTGAGCAGCCATGCCTGTAGCCACATCCTCAAAGCTGAGGGCAAGATCCTCATCTTTGACTAGTTGGCTTGGGGTCTCCCAAGGGCTGTGGCACCATTTTCCTCTCTGGTTCATGCAAGAGCTGAGAGGTACAGGTATTTTGGCAAGGCCCTAGGAACCCCACACAGCCACATCAAGCCCTAAGTGCAGTCCAAGGGCTGGACGTTGGAGCAGACCAGAGGCCACAAGGTCATCTTGGGCTACACAAACTAACCCCAGATCCTGCCTTGTTATTAAAAAGATTTTGGTGCTGAGAAAAAACAAACAAACAAACAAACAATTGTAGCCATTTTTTTTTTTTAAAACCAGATTGTATAGCATCTGATGTTTGCTGCAGCTAAGCAAGTGCTCTCCTTGGAGGCATCGTTGTTTGCATTTGTTAAGTTAATTGTTTACCCTGTGACCACAGCTCTGTAACTGATCCAAGAAAAGTTGTAATTTTATAAATTATCTAGCTCTTTTTTTTTTTTTTTGGTCGTCAGTATGGAGTGATGTTCTTTCCTGTTTCCTACATCCCATAATGAAGCCAGAAACCCTATTTCTTGACTTACAAGAAAATTTATTTCTAGGTGTTCAAACCATCCACAAGAAAATCTTATTTCATAAACCAAATGTCAGGTAATTTTGGACCTCAAGTAAAAGAAAATCTAATCTCAAATATGTAAACCAAAAGTTTTTACTGCCTTATTTGAAAAGAAAAATGGAAGTATAGGTTTAAATCAAGTTATCAATTTTGTTAGGGTTCTGGGTTCTTTCTCTTTCCCACTCTGCTATCCTCAGGTCATCATTGTGTCCTTTAGAGTAACTCCCTCCAGTGTCCCAAGGTGGCTGCCAAAGTTCTGGACATCACATCACAGAGGTGAAAACAAACAAGCCACACATAAAAATATAAATTAAATTAATGGCCTTTTGGTGTCATTATTTTTTTAAGAGAAAGAAAAAAATCTCCGAAGGCTTCCCATCAGACTTGCCACATGTCTTATTCAACAGGATTGGGTCACATGTGCATCGCTCAGTTGTTGACCTGAATAAGAATGGAACTCCCCTATTTGATTTAACATCACGATTCATCGCTGGCCTGGAAAGGGGACAAATTCCTCTGAAGCACGTGGCCACCTGACAGCTGAGAAAAATCAAGATTCTACTATTGGCAAAGAATATGGGGAATGGCTGTTAAGTGAGCGACTAGTGGTTCCCGGTAGAGTTCATGAGGCATACAGAGGATCAGCTTCACAGTCAGGTGTATCTAGGTTCAAATGCTGGCCCTTTGTGTTTTGGAAAGTACAAAGGGAATAATATTTGATAAATTTTAAATATTTGCTATTTATCTCTTTCCCTCATTAAGTCATGTTCCTTGGCATTCATTTTGATATTATAGCTCAGGAAGGGGCCACGAATGCCACCTCCTGTTGGTAGAGATGATTTTAGATACGGTAAATGCTCGGAATATGGTAGCTATTGTTATCATACAAATAAATACATTTAGCTAAATATATATATTCATAATATATATAAATTTATACTTTTTAAAAATTTTATATATATATTTATATAAAATGCGTTTAGCTAATACTGGCTTTTTTTTCTAAGTAAAGCCCCTTATTATAGCTGCATATTTTGAGAGAAGATAGGGAAGTGTTTTCTAGCTCATTAGCAGAGTGAGAGGCCTTTAGCTGACCTCGCTGTGGCGACAGGACCTTCTATGACCCAGAGCCCATTCTGTGCCCCTGTTATATGCCTGCCTAGCTGAATACATGTATCATTGGCTTTACTCTGAGGACTTGGACACTGAAGCCTAGGCATACGTCTATGTTACAAGAGCACAGAAGCCACAGTTTGAGAAATTCTTCCTGATGTGAGCAGAAAAAGGAAAGGTGATTCGGGGGGGGGAGGGGATGTTGACTTGGGAGTTAATAGATCTTTGGGGAGATGCATCTTATAGTGTTAGAATTATGAATCTGAATTTCTAGAGGGAGATTCAAGTTTGGGAGGTAGATGTGGGAGTTATCCCTGCATAGATGGTTGTAAAGACATGGTCAGAAATAAAGAGAACCTCAGTGTCAAAAAAAAAATAATCCCCTGATTTAGGGGAACCCTAGCTGTGGGGTACAGAGGGCCAAAGAGGTACCATGGAAGTAAGAGAAGGTTTCAGGGAATGTTGGTCTTCTTGTTCACAGCTATGGGACTCTGCAATGAGTAAGAAAAGAGCAAGCACTGGATAAGAAATGAATAGTTTAAATAAATTTAGAAAGACTCTTACTTGTATTTCACCAGAATGTAAAGAGAAGACACTGTTCAGGTTCAAGAGTAGTGCATTTAGAAGAGAACCAAAAAAATAAATGAGCCTTTTTGTATATCACTCACCAAAGAAGTTGTTTTGCTTGAGTTTTTTCTAGAATCTATGCCTAGTATTCTTAATCTCTCAATATATTTATTTCCCCGTGGCCCTCGAACATTTTAATTCCTATGAATCCTAGAATCATCTTTAAATTAAAAGGGTTATAGCCATTCTGTAAAAATAGGATGGACCCCTACCCGTAATTTGGTTTCAGTGTAAGAAACATGCCAAGAGCATATGAAAATACAGGGTTAGATTCCCGTGAGCCTCTGGTCGCAGCCTATCAGCACATAACCTTGTTTTTTGTGTGTGTCTGTTTAAAGACATCTTGTTTATTTATTTATTTATTTATTTATTTATTTATTTATTTATTTATTTATTTTTATTATTTTTTTTTGAGAGACATCTTATTTAATGCATGTTGTTGATTCACTGACAATGAACTCACAGCAACACTGCTATAATTCATGCTCCAACCCATGTGTGGTCAGACTTCTTAAGTTTTGCCAACAAACGTCATATAGAGTGCTATTTTGCTTCTGTTTCATTTTCATTTTCCTAATTACCAGGGAAGGGGAAAATCTTACTGTGTGGCTATTTGCCATTGGGTTTCCTTTTGCTGTGAATTGCCTGTTCAGATCATTTACTAATTTTTTTTTGATGGCCTTGTTCTATTAATTTACAGATTCTTAAAATGTGCAACCTGTTTACCAGCATTTTCTGGAGTGTCTCTTCTACGTTCATAGAGAAAGTCAGGGGTATTTTTTTTTTTTTTTTTTTTTTTGCTGTGAGGATAGTCAGTTTTCTCCACCTCACTTATTTGATAGACCTTTCTTTCTCCACTATTTACTCTGCCCCTGCTAAGCCCCCCACCTCCCAGGTACAGAAGTACATATACCAAGTTCTCTGCATGTGTATGCCTGTGTTACGTTTCTTTCTTTCTTTTTTTTTTTTTTGTCTTCTTCCATCAGTTCATCTATAGACCCTCAAACTAATATCACATTGTTTCAGGACCGAAGCTTTGCAATAAATCCTGATACTTGGAAGGGCAAGTGTTCCCCTCCTTATTCTTATTTTTCAAAATTGCTCTTGAACCTTTATTCTTCCTATGAATTTTAAGATCAGTTTGTCAACTACAGTCAAAAGCCTTGTTAAAATTTGAGTTAGAATGGCAATAAATTTATGGACCAATTTGGGAGAAATTCTCATTCTCACAACATTGAGTATTTATATCTATGAACAGTCTATACTTCTCCATTTATTTGTTTTATGTCCTGAAATACATTTTAATATTTTCTAGTAAGATATTGTACATCTTTTGCTATATTTATTACCTGTCTTATATCTTTTTGCTGCCATTGTGAATGAGATCTTTTCTTTAATTACATTTTCCGACTGGCTCTTTATTAGGTATAGTGAAGCTACTATTTTATATATTGTTTTTCTACCCAGGAACTTCGATGAGCTCTCATTAATTTTACTAAGTCACTTATGGATTATTTTCAATTTTATATGTAGATAATCATATCATTGGCTAATATTGACCATACTGTTTTGCTTATTTTTTGAGGTCTCTCTTTTTTTCTGTTTCTGGATATCTCCTGAATAGAAGCAGTACTAGTGAGTATCTTTGCCTTGTCCCTGACTTTCAAGGTAAAACAAATACAATGTTACATGTCAATTATACCTCAATAAAAAAGGTGATGCTTCAGGCAGCCTGGTGGCTCAGTGGTTTAGCACCGCCTTCAGCCCAGGGCATGATCTTGGAGTCCCGAGATCACGTCCCACCTCGAGCTCCCTGCATGAAGCCTGCTTCTATCTCTGCCTGTGTCTCTGCCTCTGTGTGTGTGTGTCTCTCATGAATAAATAGAATCTTAAAAAAAAAAGGCGATGCTTCTAATGCTTCATGTTTAGTAAGATATTTGCTTTAGGTTGTTGGCAGGTACCTACATCAGTTGAAGAAAATTTCTTTTTGTTCCAATTTACTGCATCTTTCTTTCCTCATTTCATCTTCCTCCCTTCCTCTCTACTCTCTCTGTCTCATTTGCTTTGGTAAAAGGTTAATAAATAAACGTTAATTTTACCAAAATTTTGTGCATCTATGTTTGTAACTGTGTTTACCATATAGTTTTTCTCATACTATACTGCCCTTGTGCAATTTTATTTTATTTTATTTTTTTGTGGCTTGTGGAATTTTAACATGAAGACTTTGCTAACTTCACAAAAGGAATTGAGGAGCTACTTCCTTTTTTTTAATCTCTAAAACTCTTGTGTAATATAGGAGTTAAATGTTCTTTGAAGATTGGATGGTATCTGATCCAAGACCTTTTATATATGTTAAATCGAACACATATCTAATTAATATTAATAGTTGTAATTATTTTAATAGCGTATCATATGACTAATGTTTAATATAATTACTAAATTAATACATTGATAATATAACAATATATAAATTATTAAGTTAATATATTTCATATGTTAGTGAATATAATTTAATATTTAATATTATCTTCTCATCTTACAGTTGAGGCAGCAACTGTATTTCAGCTACTCCAATAATTGCCCTAGTTATCCATTTTTGGGACCTTTTGAGCTTATCCTCTTTCTCTTGGAATTAAAAAACTCCCAGGTGATCTCAGTGTGTTGAGAAACACAGGCCTAACCTTCTGACTGATTCTCTGAGGAGCTTTCTCCTTGGCATCTCCTGTCTCTCCAACGCTCACTGAGCTGAACTGCAAATTGCCTTCCTGTGGGGTTAAGGCCTTACTACAAATACTGAGAGCAATGGGGCTTTATGTGAAAACAAGCTTTTAAAATTTTAATCCAACCCATTCTCAGTGGTCTCTGAATAAACCTTTTCCATATATAAGATTCAAGGGAAGTTTGTTCTGGTTTTAATAAAGCACTGTCAAGCAATATCATGAGCCATTAATCCATGTTGAAATAAGAAAGTAGAGGAGCTGTCATAGGGTCACTCATATATCATTTGAGGGCTCCTCCTGGTGTTTGTAGGACACCATAGGCTTCCAATAGAAAAGGCTGCATGGACAAGACACCAGCTTTTCCCTTTCCTTTGTGAGATCTGGAACTAACTATGATATTGCTGTGATTCTTGGGTCCCCTTTCCTTCAGCATGGGACTTGAGAACTCCTTTTACCCTCTAGGTATGAAGCCAGCATGGACAACACAAGCTCATAATCCTGACATTGGATCTTCTTGCCATCAATTGGGGAATAATGGGTTTAATCAGGCCATTGAAAAGGAAGGTCGCTTGATCCTTCGTTTTCATTTCTGAGTTTCATTTCCCCTTTACTTTCACCTTTATTCCCTGAAATCAGTATTGCCTAGAAATTCTTCCTACCACAATTATGTTGCTTTCCCAGAAACTCTGGAGCCTTCCCAGCCCACACCCAGGCCCCTGCATGCCACCATTCTTACTCACAGCTCCTGCGGGTTTTTCCAAGACAGAGAAGATTCAAAACACACTCTTTGAGGCAAAATGGTCCTAGGAGGGGATTCATGCTAACATAACAGAGTCTGACAAGGAAGATAGCTTATTCCGACCCCTCTCCCATATCAGGATATATATTTGGGAAGAAATGCCAAATATTAAATAAAAAAAGCACACAACTTCATTCTTGTGGTTTTTGTACCCCATTTCAGACAGGCTTGGACAAATTCTACTAATTCTATTGTAAGTGATGGCTCTGAAAGCATTTCCAGCAACTTGAGGGAGAAAGGAGACAGGCAAGGAGGGGGAGAGAAAGGGTGGCTAAGATAAGCCTGATGGGCTCCAGTGGGGCCACCCAATCTGCTGTGGAAAGCTGTTACCACTCACCCTTCAAACTTTTTGAAAATTTGCTCCTATGGAGGTAGAGGTTGGTGGAGGAGAGGAGGCACAAAAGTGAAGAAAGTGTATCTCCCTTCTGGAAAGTGAGGTTGGCTTGGTTCTGCAATCCTGTGTGAAACATATTGTGCATAGAGATGAGCAATGCCTCCCTGCTGGTTGAACCAAAGGACAAGACTCTGGCTTTGGTGGTTGTCCAGGTACCAGGATTGATCAAAATAGACCTAAGATTGTTAAGTTTTTGGCGTTCAAGGCAAAGTCTGGGGCTGGAAACAGGGATGGATCTAAACCATTAGGTCCAAAGCAGATCACAAAGAGTAAAACCAAGTGCTGGAAGAAAAGTGAGTAAGTGGGCCCAGAACAGGTATAGGAGGTGAGGCCTGGAAAAATCCTTCAGAGAATGCCATTTAAGGAGGCATCACAAAAAAAAAAAAAAAAAAGGAGGCATCACAGTAACCATATGTTGCAGAGAAAGCTGTACAAGGCCCAGCCTGATCAGGGAATTGAATCACATTTTCAACCACAAGGAATGGACATACTGCAAGAGGCCACCTAGACAGATAAACGGACACTGTATCATAGCTGTCATTGTGTTTGCAATCTCTGTGATGCTAAGGTATGAGATAGAGGACACTTAGTGGTTCTGGTTGTGGGGTCAGTGCCATGGAAAATTTGCAGAAGAGACCATGATTAAGCGGGGTTAGGAGTGAGGCTGGCAGATAAGGATGTGGGACATACCAAGAGAACAGCACCTGCAAAGATACAGAGACATGACACAACATGATGCAGAGGGCACCACAGCAGTGAGATCATTCTGGAGGGGAGGAGGCAGGGGTAAGAGTGACAATCAAGACTGGCAAAGAGGATCTATGGGCTGGTATGATGATGAAGGGCCTCAAATTCCATAATGAGGAACTGGGTTTGTTTGGTTTTCATAACGGGGTGGAGCCACTGATGTGTTAGGACCCGGGCTCAGTCCTGTGTTAGGCAGTTCCAGAACTCCCAAAATCATGGGGATTAATTGAGTAGATTTCTTAAGATAAATAATACTTTTTCCCTGCCTTTTATTCTGATCCACTGCCTGTACCTCCCCCCCCCCCCCAAAGACTTCGGCACATAGTTTAACTCTCCTTTCTGATGTCAGCCAGACAAGTATAAAACTTAGAAAGTTGCATGATTCTCTGAGATTAGATGTGATTAGTGGATAGTGATCCTTTTTTTTTAATCCTTTTTTTAAATTGCTATTTTGTCAGTTGGATTTGAGTTTATCAATTAGTTTTTTTATAGAGGAAAAACTGTGGTTGCAGCCTTCCAGGGACAAGCCAGTGTAGGAAACTGAACCAGATGAATCACCATGAGGCATGTGAGGTTGTGGTTGAGAAACAAATGATATTCGTGATGCAGGCAATTGACTCAGGTTATGACTTGTTGGTCCCAGGATATCTGGTGTCAACCCCTCCGAAACATGGAAGGAGTAGACAAAGTCTCGTTGAGAAGTTGAGCATTTATATTAACACACCTGTCCTAGCTTTCCAATTTGTGAATGAAAACATTGTAAATGTACCCACAAAGAAACACATGTGGACCAATATATAAGGATCTTCGGGGCCTTTCAAAAGTGGAAATTATGAACATGCCCTCCTAACTTTACCTGCTCAAGAAAAGCTGGATACAGACATAGCAGTGAGTATGACGGTTGCAGAAGAGTTGGATTTTGTTTTTTGCTAGTCCCCTGAAAGAGAAAGAAAAACAGTATATTTATGGTACACTGAATAGTGCTGATGCAAACACATATCCTAGAAGTAGAGACCCCAGTGAAGAGAACAGACCGCATTTTGGCCCCAAGGACCTTGTTATCTGGCAGGCCCAGACGACTCCAGCAAGAATGGTTCCTTGGTGCTAGCAGGCTTCTTGGAAACAAAGGCAGGATTTCTGAAAAGTGAAAATGATGATCAAAGGCAAGGTCCTTTGCAAGGTTTTTTTCTCTGGCTAAAGGCTATGGCTTGATTCTGGCCTGAAACGTCACCCTGTGTTTTGGAAGCTAAGAATACCCACCTGCTTCAGGAATGCTTCAGCGTCAGAATTAACACTGTGAGGTTATAAGCTCATTTTTATTATTATTACTTTAAATTTGAGTATAGTTGACACACAATGATACATTAGTTTCAGGTGTACAACATGGCGATTCAATACGTTTATACCTTACGCTGTGTTCACCACACATGTAGCTTCCCTCTGTCCCCATAAATTGCCCTGCAATCTCATTGACTGTATTCCCTATGCTGTGCCTTTTATTCCCATGACTTACTCATTCCATAACTGGATATCTGTGTCAGCCACTCCCCTTCACCCATTTTGCCCTTCCTCCCCACACTCTTCCCCTCTGGCAACCATCAGTTTGTTCTCTGGATTTATGAGTCTGATTCCGCTTTTTGTTTGATAAATTCATTTTTATATGAAAAAAGTGATCAAAGAACTTGCCCAAAGAAGTAGGAATGGGAAGTGGATAGGAGGGTAGTTGAGTCTTCTCTCGCTGACTCTACAACAGCCCCGTCTAATGGAAATATAATGCAGGCCGCATATGTTATTTTATTATTTTGTTTTATTTATTGAGGTAAGATTGGTATATAACATTCTATCAGTTCCAGGTGCACAACATTATCGTTTGATATTTGCATAGACTACAAAGTGATCATCATAATAAGTCTAGTTACCATCCTCACTATACAATTGACCCTCTTTACCCTTTTGTCCCATCCCCAAATTTCTTTCCCTCTGATAACCACTAATCTGTTCTCATTATCTATGATTTTGTTTTGTTTGTTCATTTGTTTTGTTTTTTTAGATTCTACATAAAAGTGAAATCATATGGTATTTGTCTTTCTCTGGATGATTTCATTTAGCATAATACCCTAAAGGCCCATCCATGGTGTCACAAATGGCAAGGTTTCCTTCTTTTAATGGCTGAGTAGTATTCCGTTCATTGTTTATATATATACATGTCTACAGATGTACATGTATGTATCACATCGATATCCGTTCATCATCGATAGACACTTAGGTTGTTTCTGTATCTTGACTATTGTAACTAAAGCTATGACAAACATAAGGGCACATAAATCTTTTCTAATTAGTGTTTTTGTATTCTTTAGATAAAATACCCACTAATGGAATACTGGATCATATGGTAATTCTATTTTTGATTCTTTGAGGAATCCCCATACCGTTTTTCTGTGATGGCTGCATCAGCTTACATTCCCAACAACAGTGCATAAAGGTTCTTTTTTTCTGCAACCTTTTTTAACATTTGTTATTACGTATCTCTTTGATTGTAGCCATTCTGACAGGTGTAAGGTGATAGCTCATCGTGGGTTTGATTTGCATTTCCCTGATGATGAGTAATAGTGAGCATCTTTTCATGTGCCTGTTGGCCATCCCTATGTTTTCTTTAGAAAAAATGTCTATTCAGATCTTCTGCCCATTTATAATCTAATTGTTTGATTTCTTGTTCTTTGTATATTTGGGTATTAGCCCTTTAACAGATATATGATTTGCAACTATCTTCTTCCATTTAGAAGATTATATTTTTATTTTGTTGATAGTTTCCTTCAGTGTGAGGAAGATTTTTAGCTTGATGTAGCTCCACTTGTTTTCTTTTTGCTTTTATTCACTTTGTCTTTGTAGTCAGATTAAAAAAAAAAAAAAATATATATATATATATATATATATATATATATATATATATAATGATGTCAAGGAACTTACCATCTTTGTTTTCTTCCAGAAGTTTTGTAATTTCTGGTCTTACATTCAACTCTGTAAATTATTCCAACTCAATTTCTGTGTATAGGGTAGGATAGTGGTTCAATGTCATTCTTTTGCAGTGGCTATGCATGTCCAGTTTTCGCAGTACCATTTATTGAATGGGCTGTCCTTTTCCCATTGCATATTCTTGCCTCCTTTGCCATAAATTAATTGGCCATATATGCATGGTTTATTTCTTGGTTCTTTATTCTGTTCTATTGATCTATGTGTCTGTTTGTATGCTAATACCATACCGTTTTGGTTAGTATAGCTTTGTAGTACAGTTTGAAATCAGAAAGTGTGATATTTTCAGATTTCTTTTTTTCTGTCTCAAGATTTCTTTGGTTATTAGAGGTCTTTTGTGGTTGCACATAAATTTTAATATTGTTCTAATTCCATGAATAATGCCATTGGTATTTTGATAGGGATTGCATTGAATTTCTAAATTGCTTTGGGTAGTATGGACATTTTAACAATATTAATTCTTCTGATCCATGAGGACAGAATGTCATTCCATTGTGTTTTCTTTAATTTCTTTCAGTAGTTTTCAGTGTATAGATCTTTCACCTCCTTGGTTAAGTTTATTCCTAGGTTGCAGGGAAAAAATTATTCCCAAGTATTTTATTCTTGTGATGTCATTGTTAATAAGATTGTTTTTTTCAATTTCTCTTTGTCTTAATAGAAACATCACAAATTTCTGTATATTGAGTTTGTATCCTGTAACTTTACTGTATTCATTTATTAGTTCTAAGTGCTTTTAGTGGAATCTTTAGGGTATTCTATATGTTGAATTTTATCATCTATAAATAGTGACAGTTTTACTTCTTCCTTTCCTATTCAGATGCCTTTTATTTCTTTTTCTTGCCTAATTGCTTTGGCTACTGCTTCCAGTATTATGACAAATTAAAGTGGTAAGAGTGGGCATCCTTTTCTTGTTCCTGATCTTAGAGGAAAAAGCTTTTAGCTTTTCATAATTGAGTATGGTGTTAACAGTGGGTCTGTCATATATGGCCTTTATTATGTTGAGGTATGTTTCCTTTCTCCCTACTTGGTTAAGAGATTTTTATCATAAGTTAATGTTGAATTTTGTCAAATGCTTTTTCTGTGTCTGTTGAGATAATCATATAATTTTTATCCTTCATTTTGTTAATGTGGTATATCACGTTGATTGATTTGTGGATATTGATCATTCTTGAATTAAGTTCACTTTTATCATGGTGTATGATCCTTTAAATATATTGTTGAATTCAATTTGTTAATATTTTGTTGAGAATTTTTGCATTGATGTTGCTCAGATATAATTTTCTTTTTCTGGTAGTGTCCTTGTCTGGTTTTGGTATCAGGGTAATGTTGGCCTTGTCAAATCAGTTTGGAAGGGTTCCTTCCTCTCCAATTTTCTGAAGGGATAGGTATTAATTTTTTTTTTTTTTTTTATGTTTGGTGGAGTTTACCATTGCAGCCATCTGGTCCTGGACTTTTGTTTTTTGGGGAGTTTTTGATTGCAGATTGGATCTTTCTACTAGAAATTGGCCTATTCAGATTTTCTATTTCTTCATAACGTAGTCTTGAAAGGAATTTTTCCTTTCAAGGAATTTATCAATTTCTTCTATGGTGTCCAGGTTGTTGGCATATAATTGTTTATAGTAATTTATAGTAATCTCCTATGATCTTTTTTTTTCTTATGATCTTTTATATAAATTTCTGTGGTGTCAATTGTAAATTCTCTTTCATTTCTGATTTTATTTATTTGAACATTCTCTCTTTTTTTCTTCGTGAGTCTAGGTAAAGTTTTGTTAATTTTGTTTGTTCTCTCAAAGAATGAGCTCTTAGTTTTATTGATCCAAGCAATCGAAGGGTGTTCCCTCTGTGGACTGAGGTCGTCCACTGGCTCTAGCTGCTGGAGAGTGTTGAGGAGGGAGAGTGCGTGACTGGTTTGATCAAGGCCAGCAAACAGTACTGGCCCATGCTTTAGTGACGTTGGAAGAGAGTGTCGGGAGTGGGGCATGCCTTTGGCTCTAGTGAGGTTTTGTCCATATGTGCCTGCCTGTGCCAGCAAGGCCGTGAGGGAATGCAAAATTGGCACTCACCCTCAGCTCCACTACTGAGGAGGAGCCCAACTAATTTCTGCCCCCCTAGCAGACAGTTTAAGATTTGCAAATGTGGGCCTCCTGGGTGCCTGGGTGGCTCAGCGATTGCGCATCTGCCTTTGGCTCAGGGCGGGGTTCCCAGTCTGGAGCTCCAGCCCCCCCCCCCCCCCACATGGGGCTCCCTGTAGGGAGCCTGCTTCTCCCTCTGCCTGTGTCTCTGCCTCTCTCTGTGTCTCTCATGAATAAATAAATTAAATCTTTAAAAAAAGATTAGCAAATGCATCACCTTCACATAGACTCCCCTTCTCTCTCAAACTGCTGCCTTTGCACTGGTTCCCAGAATGGTCGAGTCCACATGCACGCCTCTTGCAGGAAGTATCTCAGAGCCCCATGGTTCCTAATTCCCCTGGATGTAAGCTCTGTTGGTTTCCAAAGACAGATGTTTTGAGGGCCTTGTTTGTCTGGTATAGGTTCTAAGGCTTGGGGTGACTGACGTAGAACAAAACCCCTTTACTTCTCAGGGAGAGGCTCTGGGCCTGTGAGAATTCTCCCTATTACAGGTTGCTATACCAGCGGTGGGGTGGGGTGGGGGTTTTGGTAACACTACATCTTTGCCTCTCCTGTCCATCTCAGTGTGGCCCTATTATCCCTTGTGGAGGAAACTGTTGAGCTACTTTTCTGTTCTTTCTCAGAGGGAATTATTTCACATGTAGTTATTGATTTGAGGTGTCCATGAGACGAGGTGAGGGCCTACACCACCATCTGGGACCACCCCTCACCCCAAATATATAATTTTAAAATTTCTTAGAGCCATATTTATTTTTTTAATATTTTATTTATTTATTCATAACAGACAGAGAGCTAGAGACACAGACAGAGGGACAGGCTTCCCTGCGGGGAGCCTGATGTGGCCCTCGATCCCAGGACTCCAGGATCATGCCCTGGGTCGGAGGCTGGCACTAAACCATTGAGCCACCCAGGGATTCCTAGAGCCACATTTAAAACGTAAAAAGAAACCAGTGAAGTTAGTTTAATAATATATGATTTCTAACTCAATATTTTATATTATTGTGATTTTAACATGTTAATCAATATAAAAATCATTAAAGAATATTTTACATTCTTTTTCTTACAAAGTCTTCAAAAATATGAGGGGTGTTTTCCCTTTACAAAACGTGTCAGTTTGTACCAGCCACATCCCAGGTTGTACCAGCCACATCCCAGGTGCTCAAGAGTGTCAGGCGACTAAGGGCTACGGAACCAGGTAGGCAGCCCAGAGCTAGAGTCTACCGAACCTTTTAGTTTCTCAGATGCTTCAGATTGTGCGAGGGATTAGGGGGAGTGGAGATGAACACCTGGTGTCACCGCTAACACCCTTAAAATGGAAGAAAGCTAAGGCAAGGCCGCTGCTAGAACGTTTGGTAAATATACACAGATTCGACAAAGTTCTCCTCCCGAGCAGATGTAGCCTGCACCAGCGTGCTTGATTTGGCAAGCAGAGTGCTCGCTAAATTTTAGTTTCCCCTGCCACCTCTGAAAGGAACCCTTGTGCAGTGACCAACCTGCAGAGCCGCACATGGCAGCCCAGCTCCTTATCGTTCTTCAGCAAACTCCCACATCTTCTGGCCCTTAGTGACTAAGATTCATCTGTAGAGCTTCATCAAGCTTTTGTATCCTGAGACACAGCATTTAATATTTACATTCTTCTAAACATTTTTGATAGAAGAAAATGCTTCTAATTAAAAAAAAAAATGTCTCTCAACTGATTCCTTGATGAGGCAACAGATTCTCATGAACAGGACTTAGGAACCCTGCAAATGAAACCCTTGTCTCTTAGCTCTATCAACTGAGTAACTGTGTTCCCACATTGGCTAGAGAATCCTTTCACTCACCACAGAAACCCCAGGACCAATCCATTGAGATGAGCATGTTTTAGAGATGGGCCAGATGGAAAGAGTCCATACTCCATCTGTTTATCATATAGATGTGGCCATTGTCCAAATCTTATAAAATCACCAGGAGAGGAAAAAAAACACAAGGCGGTGCATTTTGAGGGTGATCACAGCTCTTTGGACTATTTTAAAAGCACTGTCTGTTCCATGTATACGTGTGTGTGTGTGTGTGTGTGTGTGTGTGTTAAGGGACACCTTCCAAGTCTCTCCATGTACAGGCCGATGTGGGTTTGAACTTCTGGTCTGTTGCTTATCACTCGTATCAGGGCAGGTTAATTCATTTTGCTGCCTGTCAGTGTCTCCATCTATGTCGTTGGTTGGTATAAGAATGAAGAAGTCCTGGAGGTCATTCATGGGGATCACTTAACACAGAGAGCAGCATATACTAAGTGACTGATAAATGGCAGCTATTATTATTGGCAATAACAATGTATTATTATTTTAACGTTTATAATATTTCATCGTTTGTAAATCTTCGACTCGCTCACAGCATTTCTCATCAGCTAATGGATTCCAAACATCCCTCAGACTTGAGACCCTGGGAAAGAGTTCACAATCTGTTCAACTATTGTGAACAATGGTTCACAAACGTGCTTCCTGCAATATAGCCTTAAGAATAAATTCAAATATTCTAGCCGGAATTTTTTCACTTCAATTCAGCAAATATTCACAGAGTCTTTATTTGGTTTCAGATCCTGGGCTGGGTTGACTTGCAAAGTTACCTGTGCCAGAATCCCTTACTTAAGGTGCTTTCTAGCACAAAGCTTCCTATGTGCACAGTGACTTATATCACACCTTTCTCCACTAGACTCCCAGTGCCTAACCTTCCAGAGAGCCAAAATGGTGCCTGGTTTGTAGTTGTACCTCCAGCATCTAGCCTAGTGCCTGATGCAGAATAAGTGCTCAGAAAGATATTTCTCAATGAATAAAAGCAGTAGATGAGGGGCACCTGTGTGGCTCAGTCAGTTAAGCATCTGCCTTCGGCTCAGGTCATGATCTCAGGGTCCTAGGATTGAGGCCTGTGTCAAGGTCCCGCTCAGTGGGAGTCTGCTTCTCTCCCTCTGCTCTTCCTCTCTGCTTGTGCTTTCTCTTTCTTTCAAACTAAATAAATAAAATCTAAAAAAAAAATAATAATAAAACAAAAGCAGCAGAAGATGAGTGCCAATATGAGATATGTGTATCAGTTCTAGATGGCTTTCTCTGAGTCCTACTCTAGCTCTACGTCCATTCCCTTATCATCACATAGCTTTGTGTTCAACGACGTCAAGCTACGTGCATATCACAGTACATGATCACGCAGCTTTGCAGGCACTGTTCTCAATCTCTGAATGGCCTTCTTCCTTGTTTGATGAGCTCCTAACTATCCCTGACGGATATCTCCTCAGTGGAACCTTCCTTGGCCTTCGGAAGTTAGTCACACTATTCTTAGTGTTCTCTTGGTGTTTTGAACAAGGCTGCCCCTGACATTTATAGGACCCAGGCAAGAGCCTGAGTGGAGGCCTGCATACCACATGACCAAGTGTTTAAGAACTTATAAATCAAGCTAATCAGTAAGATAAAAATATGCTCTATCTTCCTCCTTTGTCAAATATACTATCGTCATAACAATAAAAAATGAGAAAATATTTTTATTAGGCTGAAAGTTGACAAAATATTGAAGATGACTGAATTTAATGTATCAATTATTATTAAACATTCTTTAATTTATAGGCTGGAAATATTTGGATGAGCAATAACAAAGATATACAGAATTCACACGTTATTAATTATTATGTATATTTTATATAGTTATTCTACAAAATAGATTTTTCTTGACTTCAGCAAAGTCATTTTTTATGTTATGATAAAGATTTTCATTTCACTTGGGAGTTATGATCTAAGGGATTAAACAACAAAATGTAGTATTCAGTGGATATGAAATTGAATATATCTAAGTGTCTATATTACATTAAAAATCAAAATTATTTTTGTGCTTTCAAGAGAGTTATTTCTTCCAAATATTTTTAGTTGTCTGCAAAATTAGAAGGCAAAATGCATATGAAAATGAAGACATATCAAAATATTTTTTAAAAGATTTAATTTATTTATTCATGAGAGACATAGAGAGAGAGAGACACACACACAGAGAGAGGCAGAGACACAGGCAGAGGGAGAAGCAGGCTCCATGCAGGGAGATCAGTGTAGGACTCAAGCTCAGTACCCTGGGATCATGCCCTGAGCCAAAGAAGGCACATGCTCAACCGCTGAGCCAGCTGCCCAAATGCCCCAAGACATATCAAAATCTTAAATCAAAATTATTAGAATAAAACTAGTCCATCTCCCAAAAATGTTCATACCAACATATTGGTGCTGGGATACCCATGATGGGTTGGCCATG
Source organism: Canis aureus (assembly GCF_053574225.1). Taxonomy (NCBI): domain Eukaryota; kingdom Metazoa; phylum Chordata; class Mammalia; order Carnivora; family Canidae; genus Canis; species Canis aureus. Next base: position 10,713,401 of record NC_135621.1, on the reverse strand, counting down.
GATAAAGAAATGAAACTGATCACTCTAAAGTTCAAGGCTTGCCTTTGCAGGGTTCTTGCCTTCTTCTCCTAACTTTCATATATTTAAATTTATTATTTTGAAAAGTTAATTAAATAGTATTAAATATTTTTATAAAAGTCAAAGTAGCGAAAAATCTAGTGCTCAATAGGCATCTAATTACCAGTGTAAATAATCAGTATTCTATTACATGCACTAATGAGATCTAGATCCCCATATAGAAACTAAAGAGTGATCTGAATTTTTGGGATGTTGCAAATTGTTTTCTTCAGAAGCAATGCATGATGGCTTTGAATAATGAGCAAACTGAAGACTATCTCCCAGGCCACAAATGAGAGTATCAAGAGAAGTGGGGAAAGTGATAGTACCAGTGGGAAATGATGCTCTTCGTGCAACAGGGAAGACATGACAGCTTCATTTGTCTCTCCCTCCTACCCAAGCACTTGCACTGCTCACATCCTCTTCTCAATGTTTCACAGATGAAAGCAGTGCTTCCTCTCCTGCCCGGGCAGTGACACACTCTGGATACCTTCAGGACACTCATATGCTTATAGTTCAAGGATATGGAGCCCAGGAGGTGGAGAGAAGGGTGTCCCTGGGAGCCTGCAGGATGTTAGTCTTGAGGGCGATGTTCACAATTACAGACCTGTGCAGGCACTGAGCGCCAGCCCCTAAGTAACAGAGGCCCGAGCTCTTTAATAAAATGTGTGTGTGTGTGTGTGTGTGTGTGTGTGTGTGTGTGAATATGTGTTGTGATGTGCTGCCATGATTTTTTAAAAGATTTTTTTATTTATTTGAGAGAGAGAGAGGGAAAGAGAGAGAGAGAGAGAGAGCAAGCATGAGCAGGGGGAGGGGCAGAGGGAGAGGGAGAGAGAATCTCAAGCAGGCTCCCCACTGAGCACGGAGCACAGAGCCTGGAGCCGGGCAGGGGGCTCCATCTCACCACCTGAGATCACCCCCTGAGCCAGAACCAAGAGTGAGGCACTCAGCCGACTGACTCCCCGGGGGCTCAGGGGGGCCATTAGATTTTACATATCATTACCTAAATGGAACCCTTAGTTCCTCTAGCATGAAGTGTTGAAATCACCCTGGGCTTCTCTATTTCTCTCACATTTTATATTAAATCCATCTCCTAATCCTATTGGCATTAACCTCCAAGATTATTCTTGAATCTGGCCGTGTATCCGGCTTCCACCACCACCACTGCAGCCCAACCATGGTCACCTTTCTTCCCTGGTTGGTGCACCATGCCTCCTAACTCTTCTGTTTCCCCTCTTTCTCTCCTTTCTCTCCCCCTAAAGTCCATAACAGTAGGCAGTCATCCTCCAGGAATATAAGAAACATCATGTCAATCCTGTGCTCTTCCTTGTCACATTTAGAATCAACTCTATCTTCGCCACAGTCTACCAAGCTGTTCCTAATTTATGTCCTGTCTCCCCCTCTGTCTTCACCTCCTACCATTGCCTCCTTGCTTTCTGTTCTCCAAGTCGCATGGGCCCTTCTGTCTATCAGGTTCTCTCAGCACCAGCCACCCTCAGAGCTTTAGCATTTGCTATTCCCCATATCCAGAACATTACTGAGCCCCATTCCCTGCTGGCCTTTTCTAAAAAGCAAACCTTGTCCCCCTCTGTTCCTTTACTTTGCTATGCTTTTATTCAGAAGATTTATCAAGACTTGATATGATTTTACATGTCGATTTTTTTTTAACACTATGTGTCTGTCATCTGGATTTATCACTTCTGAGTTGATCTATGTATCAGTAAGAACTAACCTACCCTCCTGGATTTGGAGGTGGACATTTTACCCAGATGTAGGCATTCTTGGCCACAGCAATTACTTTGGGGTCAGACCAGCAAAGCAAGCAAGCATCTGCCTCGTACTGTTACTGAAACATTTTGCAAGTAGAAGTTCTGATTTTGGTGGAGTTGCTAAATTGGAGCCATGAGTGGCCATTCCACCAATCTATGGGAGAGACTGTTTAAAAATAAAGACAACACGGAGAAAAATAGCATTAGAGGAAGAAAAGAGAGATTCTTGAATACATCATTTGAATCCTTGGACTTTTAGTCCAATGATCCTGTGAATTCATTTTTTCACTCAGGCCAATTTGATTTTCAGTAACCAAAAGACTCTGATGAATATTTTTATACTGCATTACTGCTATATTTGTCTCTACATTCCACAGGATGTACAGGTAAGTCAGATTTTACTGAAGGTTTGGTCCATCTGAAGAGAATTACCAAATGGGGGTGTTGTAGTAATAACATGATATGATTTATTAATATTATTTGGTTAATAATATAACATACTAATTATATAATAAAGTTATAAAAATCTAAAATTATACATTATGACATTTCCCATAGTCTAAGAGAAACTAATCCAAGAAGTTGAGCAACTCACCGGGTGTTCCCTTGTGGATATTCCACACTCAACCTCACACTCCTGTCCTCAGATAGGTGCCTCTCTAAAAAAAGTGTCTCCTCTTTCTAAACTCCCATGAGAAAAACTCCACCCACCTTATAGAAAATCTTACTAAAGGTGAACATGAAGTGGGGAAGAGTGGTGGGGACCTGTAGCTCTAGCAGGCCAATCTGAGGTGGCCTCTGGCATTCCAAGTGCCTCGGGAAGTAGTGCAACATGAGTATGTATATTCCAAATCCAGACTGTTTTTTAATTTTTTTGGGGGGGTCTTCCAACTAGGATGGGTTGCAGACACCCAGTCCAACAAGTGTTTCCCCTCATCCAGCAATCCATTGTAGGATCGCATACATATCAGCACTAATGATTCTCAAAGACAATGTCATCTAAGCCTATAAGATGGAAATGTTTCCTAAACAAACTCCTGGAGTCTTGCAGCGTACTATCAGTTCTTTTCCTTGATCCCACCTCTAAATTTTATCATAAAATATACTCTCTTAGGCATGATCAAATATGAGAGGATCTTAGTAGGGTGCCATAATGTAGTTGCTGATTAAATTTATAGCCCAGGGATCATCCTCCTTCTGTGACTTGGACTGAGGAAGTTGAGATGGGGAGTTATCTACCAAGGCAGGAGTTTCATTGTCCTACAATATTTTTCTTCCCTACTGGATCTGGAGTGTCTTGAAAAATTTTAGGTCTCTCAAACAAAGTAGTCAATAAATAGGTGCTGAATTAACAAATGAAGATTGCCTTGGTTCTATTTATGGGCTCATCACTCAAGAGTTTGGTAATTGACTTGATTTATACTCATTACTAAACAGAAATGGATTTAGGGTCTTTATTTTGGGGCAAGCTCTTTGTCCAGGAGTTGCTGATTAAGACAAAAATTCTGAGATGGGAAAATAAATTAGTCTTTATGGATCCATTAAAAGAGAATTGGTTCCCATATTGGCCAGAAGAGGGCAGGATCCCTGTGGGAATGTGACGGGATAGAAGTATTTCGATTGCAGAAAGGTTTCGGAGCATATGGCACTGCCTAGGGAAGGTCGGAGTTGGAGGCCTAGATAGTCTGAAGGGGGTAGGATAAGAGGTATTTAAAAATTCCATTTACTTTATCCAAATTTGTCGTTAATTTATTAATTTATTCCTTCAAACATTACTAAGTACCTACTATGTGTCAGGCATTGTGCATGGAACTAATAATATAAAGTGAACACAACAGATGTGGTCTCTGCCCCAGGGAGCTTACAGATTAGTAAGGGTTACAGAAATTAACAAATAAATAGGTGTATAATTAGAGATTTGGGCAAGAACAATGAAAGAAAATAACAGGGTGTTAAGAGGGGAGTTGGGGAGATTTCTCTGATAAGGCAGAAACTGAAGGATGAAGAGTCACATGAAATGTTAGGAGAAACATGTTATAGGAATAGTCTTATGAAGACCCCCAAATCAGAAGGAGGTTGGAATATTCAAGGAATTATAAGAAGGTCGATGAGGCCACATAGTTTTCCAGAAGCAGTTAAGGGAGTATTTGGTATGAATGGATTTGAAGAAATGCAGGAGGACGATGCAAGGCTTTTAAAGCCATGCTCAAGGGTCTTGATTTTCTTGTCTTGCAAACAAGGGGGAAGCCATTAAAGATTTTTTTTTTTTTAAGCAGAAGTGATATTGTCTTGTTCATGTTTTAAAAGATTACTCTGGTTGCTGGGTAGAAAATTAATTGCAGGGGTTCCGGAGGAAGCCAGACAAGAGGAAGCTGTCCCAGTAGTCTAGAGGAGGGATGGTGTTAGCTTGGACTAGATGGTGCCAAAAGATGGAGATAATTGGGTAAACTTGAGTTGCATTTGAAGAGAGACTTGGTAATTGGAAGTTGAGGAAAGGTGTCATGTGTTTTGACTAGTTTCTGCCATGAGTAACTGGAGAAGTCTAGGGAAAGGCAGGCTGGTGATGCGAGCATGGAAAGTGAGGAGTAGAAAATCAAGAGTTCAGCGTTGTACATTAAGCTTGAGATAGCCAAAAGGAAATGGTCTGGAGTGGAACTCTGAAGGGAGGGTACGTGAGAGATACAAACTTGTGAATCATCCACCTATGCAAACAGCGTCCAGAGACATGAGTGTGGATGACAATACAAGGGCAAGGAAGAGCGAGAGATGAGATGTCCTGGGACTAAATCCTAAGGAGCTGTAACAAAGGCAGGAATCACAATAATTTAATATGAGGCCATTGTGGGTTGACAGAAAGAAAGCCTTTCAGACATTAATCTAGTTAATGGCCATGCAGTCTTTCCTCTTGTAAGATCTCTTATGTATCATTTTCCTATTGGCACTATAACAAATTGCCATTAACTCAGTGCCTTAAAACAACACAAATTTATTTTCTTCAGTTTCGGCAGCTCAGAAATCCAAAATGGGTCCCACTGGACTAACATCAAGGCACTGACAAGGCTCTGTTCCTTCTGAAGGCTTAGGGGAGAACCTGTTTCCTTGCACTTATCTGGCTCCTAGAGGCTGTCCACATTCCTTCCCTTGTGATCTGTTTCCATCTTCAAAGCCAGAAAAGGACAAGTAAGACTTTCTCATGCTGTGTCACTCTGACACTGAATCTCCTCTCTCCATCTTTTATTTTTAGAGACCTCTCACGATTACATTGGGCCCACCTACCTAATTGAGAAAACTCTCCCTATCTGAAGATATACAGAGTATATATATAGATATAGATATAGATAGATAAAGATATATTGAGTATAGACATATAGAGTAGCAACCTTAATTCCATCTGCAACCTTAATTCTCCCTTGGCATGGAATACAATATAGTCATAAATTTAGTGGATTAGGATGTGAACATCTTTGTGTGGGGGGATCATTATTCCATCTACTGAATCTTACAAATCTTGCTTATTACCATTTAGAAAAGTATAAAAGAGTGCACACCACACCTCAAGTCCTAGAAAGAAGTCCTCTATGATAGCCCAAAAGAGTGGCACTTGGCATAAGTAGTGAGACTTATGTGTCTGTTCGCGCACTCGCACCCAGTCGGACAAGGAAAAGAAGCCACTAGAGAAGTTTTGGTTTAGGGATTGTTTACACTTCCCCTGTCAACAAGAATAGCTGTTTATTTGAACAGGGATTCCTAGGTTGTCATCATCACTAATGTCTCTGGGTTGGTTCATTTGTTCTGCTATAGCGCAATACGATAGATTGGGCAGCTTATAAATAACACTAATTTATTTCGTACAATTATGCAGGTTGGGAAGTGCAAGATCAAGGTGCTGAAAGCGTTCGTGGTGTCTGATCAGAGCCCACTTTCGGGTTTATGGATGGCCATCTTCTGGCCATGAACTCACACAGTGCATGGGGCGAAGGATCTCTTTGAGATCTCCTTTGTAAGAGCACTCATCCATCCATGAGGGCATCACCTTTGTGACCTAATTATTCCCGAAGGCCCCAACTCCAAATATCATCACATTGGGCTTTAGTATTTCCACATATGAATGTGAGAGGGGACAGAAACATTCCATCTATAGTAGTCTCTTAGTAAAAAAATAATGTCGCTTAACACCTATTATAATGAGGAAAAAAATCCTGAATCAAACCGTAAGATTCCCCACCCCAACAATACCAAGTGCTCAAAGATTTAGAGCAACTGGAACTCTCATGCATTGCTGGTAGGAATGCAAATGGTGCAGCCATTCTGGAAAACAGTCTGACAGCTCAGATTAAACACAGAGCAATCCTTCTTCTAGGTATTTACCCAAGAGAAATGAGGACTCACGTGCCCAAAAACCCACATGTGAATGTTACATCGGCTTTCTTTGTAATCATCAAAATCTAGACCAAACCAAATGTCCCTTACCTGGAGAATGGACAAAAAGGTGGTGCTTTCATAAGGTGGAACAGTACCCAGGAATAAAAAGGAAGGGAGCACAGATACGTGGAACAACATGGATGAATTTCTCATCCACCATGCTGAGAGAAGGAAGCCAGACTCCAAAGGCTTGATACTGTGTGCCACTTTGTGATATTCTGAAAAAGATGCAGTTACGGTGGTGGGGGTGGGGGTGGGGGTGGTGGGGAATAGATCAGCAGTTACCAAGGACTGGGAGTAGGGGAAGGCATTGACTGCAAAATGACCCCGGGGCATTTTTTGGGCAGTGGAACTGGTCGAGATCTTGATTGCAGTGATGGTTACATGACTGTAGGTGTTTGTCAAAACTCACAAAGCTACACTAGAAAGAGTAAATTTTTACTCTCTGTAAATTAGATATTAATTTTTTTAAAAAGGATGTGTACAAATTCTACAGGTCTTTTTGATCCCCCCAAAAGGCCCCATCCTCGGTCTATATTTTTATTGGGTATTAGTTCTACTGTCGGAAGACATAGTTAAGTGAACGTGCGTCCCACTTAAGCTAATAAAATCAAAGTTCCTTTGGAAGAGGTCTCCAAATGGCATCCCTGTTGAAATACATCATGGGAAAGACGGCCAACAAGGAAGTCGGGAAATCAAGGTTCCAGGAAGACCACATAGCCTCTACCTAGTTTTGTGATTAGACAAAGCACTTAAGCTCTCTAGAGCTTGGCTGCCCCATCTGTAAAATGGGAATGAAGCCTGATCAAAACCACTTAAGGGGGCATTATGGATACCAAAAGACAAATGACCTTCGTTTTATTAGCTTAAGGAGGACACAGGTTCACTTTCCGTACACAGAAGTGCTTGTCAAGATTGAACACTCCCGTGCCGTAGAGTATTATTATTCTCCTCTCTAATTCTAATTCTAAAAATCTATTTATGATGACTAGCTGGGCAGCAAGTTAAGCACTAGATACGCAGTAACTTGTAATCATCACAACAATCGTCTGGGGCTGGGACCAGTGTTATGGCAGGTGTCATGGCAGGTGTCATGCCCAGAGTAGGGGACTGAGGTGCTCAGAGGTTGCACACCTGTGCTGAAGTCAGCTAATACTGGGTGAAGTGGAGACACAAATCAGGTCGGCCTGACTGCAGGCCCATGGTCTTTTTCATCCCTTCGTCTTGGTTTTCTCAGAATGGCTTTCTATTCAGCAGCAAAATATTTAAGTTAGGCTATGATATATACACACAAAGAATCATGTTGCAAATGCACATAGGTATTGTATATGTATAATATATATGAGAAAGATGAATATCTACGAACTCAATGAAGTTTCTGAGCAATACAGATACAAAAAAAGACAAAGAGGGCAGAGTGAATAAAAATGGCATTTTTATTACTTGCTTGATAAAAATTTTACTTGGAGCAAATAGGTGTTTATTTATTTACTTAATGATCCCATTTTTCTTTATTGTGGTAAAATATACCCAGTAATGTTGTGTGTAGTAAAAAAAAAAAAAAAGAAGGGCTCAGGCAGTTAAGTGTCTGCCTTCAGCTCAGGTCGTGATCCTGGGGTCCTGGGATCAACTGGTATCCACCTCCCTGCTCAGCAGGGAGCCTGCTTCTCCCTCTCTCTCTGCCTCTCCCGCTGCTTGTGCTCTCTCTGTCTAACAAAAAAAATCTTAAAAAAAAAAAAAAAAAAAGATGAGACCTGACTTTAAATAACTCCATGTACTTTCTGGAAGTAAATGCTTACTCACTTCAATACTCTTTTAAAGAAATATTTGAGGCTATACATTTATTTCTAAGAACCATTTTAACTGTCCCCCATAATTCTGATAGGTTGTGCTTTTATGGTTGTTCAGGTTAAAATATTTTGCGATTTCCATTGTCACTTCCTCTTTAGTTCATGAATCGTTTGGAGATGCACTTCATCAAAATGTGCCGTTCTCCCTCTCTGTGCTGTTGATGATAACTCATTTAGTGACAATGTGGTTCAAGTAATATAATCCCTATGACATCCAATTTTTGAAAACTTTTGAGTTATTCTTTGCAAGCCAGTATGCGGTCATTTATGGTAATAAATGTTTTATGTGTGCTTGGATAGGATGTGTATCTTCAATTTGGGGAGTGCAGAGTTTCATACAGCTATAATTAGCATACTGAATCCATGATGCATGGCCTGCAACAAAAATGCAATTTTAAATTTATTCGGTGAGAGTAAACCTCCTCTGTCACTGGATGTAAATTCTGGAAAATGTGTTTTCTGTGAACTCCCAACTAATAGTCCTGTTTTCACTTTGATCCCCAAATCCCCATCTCTGGGCAGCGTCCTGCAGGAGATGTCAATCAGTGCTCCAGTCTGTGTTCAGATGGGTTGCTTCTCCTTCCCAACTGCAGGAGGGAAGCCTCTGGATCCTCTTCCCTCTCCATTCTCCGGCTTCTTCTTCACCTGCTGTTCCTTCTTTGCACCAGCATGCACCTGCCTAGTCAGAACTGGGAATTATCCTGGACTCCTCTTCCTACGTCTACTCCTATTTCTAACAAACACCAAGACTCATCAACTCTACTTCCCAAAATATTTCTCACTTTGGTCCGCTTCTATCAACCTCCACTGCCTCTGTTCAGGCCACTGTTATCTCTTGCTTGCATCACTGCAATCGCAGGCCGACTGATCCTTATCTGTTTTACCCTCTACTAGCTTCTTTCCACTGTTGTCAGTGATTTTTCTGCAATATAAGTCTGATGACATCATTCACTGTTCAACTCATTCAGTGGCTCTCTATAGATCAAAAAAACAAACTTCAAACCTCCTAACTTTGCTTACATGACCCTTCAGGATCTAAACCTATTTTTTGAAATTTCTCTCTAGCATCTTCTGTGACTACTTCTCTCTTCCCAAAATGAATCAGCACTCTAGTCGTTCTTGCAGGATCTAAAATAGGCTAGGCCCTGTCACCCTGAAACATACTGTGTCGAGCTTTATGTCTCTGAGATTGGTGATATTTCTTGAGTTTACATATCTTAACTCCCAAAAAATGGAAGAATGGAAAAAAGATTATACACATGTACTCACACACACACATATATTCATACAAATACATATTTGTGTATTTGTATACACACATATTTACATGTTTACATATACTCATGTACAATAAATGCTTGAGATAAATATATGGAAAATGTACATAAATGTGTATTATATGATGGAAAGTATGACAATCAACAAATGCTTTTAAAAATTATACATGGATGTCCAATTATAGATGATAGATCAACCAACACATTAACTTCCTCTTCTTCTCTAAACCCCATTAGAGTCTTAGTAAGGCCATATAAAAGATATGGATCCATGAGGATTAAAAAGAATGGAATTAGAATCAGTGGCAAATGAGAGACTGCTATACATTTCTGGAGTACAGATTTAGTAAATTTGGCAAAACAGGGGAGGCTGCCTTTTTGACTACACAGAGAGAGAGAGACAGTGAGATAAAAAAAAATCAGATTTTCCCAGAGGACTCTTAGAAGGACCAAGCATTCTGGAATGCCAGGCAAAGTAGCAGGTGATATTCAGACATAGGGCTGAAACAGGGAGATAATATGAGTCAGTTGACTGCCATCCATTTCTTTGGACATAAGATATCAATAGCCTCCTTTCTGTACCGAGCTGAGAAGTCAGAGGTGACTTCCCAGGAGACCTTAATAATCTCAAAAAAATATATAATAACCTCCATATACCTTGTATATGAAGAGTTAAAAAGATAAAATCAAGATATCCCAGATGACACAACAGAATGATAAAGACAGAAAAATATATAAAAGAAAATCCTAGCAATGTATCAAAGAAAATCCTTTGTAGGATTGTACAGTGTAAATTGTACAGTGTACAGTGTAAAGGATTAATCCAGCAGAATCAGCATCTGACCAGTGAGGTATCAAAAAAAAAAAAAAAAAAAAAGAAAATGAAGGTGAAGAAAGTATCAGACGAAGAGGAAATCTGTTAAGATTCGAGTCTTTTCAAATAATCAACTTCTCAGTGAGCTGTTTCCTCACCAACCTCTTTAAACTGCAGCCCCTCCGCCCAGCACTCTTGTGTTCTTCCTCCCTCTTCAGGTCTTCTTCGTTCAACTTGTAACCACCTGACATACTACATACTGTACTTGCTTATCTAACCTCTCTCTCTCTTCCCCACTGGAATGTCAGCTTCCCCCAAGGCAAGGAGCTTTGTCAGATTTATTCACGGTGGCTTCCTGTGTGCCCAGCTAGTGCTTGGCCCGGGAGGTCTTCAGCAAGTATTTGTTGAGTGAATACATAGGTCAATGATGCATGAGATCTAGAGCCTCACCTGCCATGGAAAGAGGTCAGTGGATAATGCCTCAAATTGGTTCATTTATAAAAAGAGATAAAGCCTATAATTTACAAATATGAGGCAACCACCTGCAGGCACAACTAATGGAGTTAAAGGCTCCGAGCTGCATCTGAGGGATGGGATCCATGAGCAGGAGCGGGAGCAGGCCATCACTGTTGGTTTTCATAAGTTGCTGCGAACCATTTGCTTTTTTCATTTGCCTGAACCATTTGCTTTTTTCATTTGCCTGAACTGTTTGTTTTATTTTATTTTTTTTAAAGAGCGTATGTCTTAAAAAATTGTTTTTATTTACTGTAAATATGTCATATCAAAGATAATAATAGCTAAAATTTATTGAGCACTTATTACATGCCAGGTATTGTGCTAAGCTTTAAAGGTGGATTACTGGAGAATGTAGTATGTATCTGTTGTCATTTTGCAGGATTGAAAACATCTGGATTTGACCTAAAAATAGAAAAAAACCCCCCACCCTCGGTGCAAAAATATAAATATTTAGGAACCTAACCTCTGTTGAATGAATTTTGCTTATCAATCCTCATAACAAAGCTATAAATTTGATATGCCTCCTCATGTCCTTAAAATGCAAGACACAAGCATCCCACAAATAGTTTTTAAATAAAGTTTTGATTTCCTGGGAAATCCTTGTAGAACTGCAAATATGCCTGCCAACGGGATCTGCTGCAATGGGAACTGCAGAAAGTGAAGGGAAAATTGTGTGTAAGCTCTTCTGGAAACATCTGTCAGTGTCCTCTGCTTACTTTCCTGCCACTCTTCTTTCCACTCCACGTTTCTCTTTCGGTCTGTTCATCTGGAGGGTAAGTGACCTTTGTTTCAGGAAATTTATGAGATTTTTCACAACATGAAATGACTTCTGACAGAGACAATATTGGGCCTCAGCGGATCTGCTTCCTCCAGTCCAGGCCTGGAATTTTATGCTCTGCTGTCATCCACCGGTTGTTCGGGAACACATGGAGCCAGTCACAACTGCAAATCATTCTTCAGTCATTCCAGAGGCGAAATTTAACATCGACAGTTGTTAAAAAAAATTTTTTTTAGCACAATCCTCTTATTTAGATGCTGTGGATCTGTTGGGAGCTCCCCATCTTTTGCTTTTCCTTTTTGCTTGGCTAAACTCCTTCCCATCTCTCAGGCTTCAGATTCGATGTGTCCCCCCTGCAGGAGCCTTTCTTGACAATGACACAACCTAAATGGGAATCCTGTGCTCCCACAAAGCTTCTGGAGCATCCGTCTGACATTTCACTTTCTATACTGCATTGTCACTACCATTTACTTTTCGTCTCCTCTGCTGGACCTGACGTTCCCCGGGTGCAGAGATTGAACTATTTGTCTTGAGGGCTCCAGTACATGACATTGTGCCCTGGTACAGAGTAGGGGTTCAGTAAACATTCATTGAATGGATAAATGGTGGAGTGAAAAAATGAGCAAATGAATGAATGAAAGCAACTGTCACTGTAGAGAGTTCCAGCATAGTCTGCATAGACTGAGTATGTGTCAAAACTAGCAGCCGAAACAACTGCGCGGCTGAGCTTAACAATGACTAAGTCAAAGGCTAATGAGTTAAAAATATTGGCTTCAATCCCAAAGTTAAAGGAAAAAGAGATACAAGGCTGTGCATATTTCCTGTGCTTGGGAGGAAATGAATATTTCCTGAAACCTTTTTCTCCAGCACTTTCCTAAGGAGATTGAGAATGCACCACATATTTTTATGGTCCCATGAAAGACGAAAGTAAATACTTTCAGAATGCTTTGCTCCTCATGCTGTAACCTGGCCTCTTCTTTATGGTTTGACGAGTAGGTGAGGGAAAGTTGTTATTCCTTTGCAGTCTTTCAATAGTAGTTAATGAAGACCAAGTGGAAAACTGAACTCGCCTCATCACTCACGAGATGGGGTCCTGGGTTATGTGAAGTGAAATGTTTCCAGGGCAGCCCCCTCCCCTGCCGACTCCCCACCCCCTCAGCTGGGACGTGAGATGCCCTGGAAGCTTCATGACTACTTCATGCTGTTTCACTTGCCCTTCATTGGACCAGAGCTAATGTGCACCGAAGGCCCTCACGAATGATATGAAGATGTTGAAAGAGAACTTTAAAGGTGGTTTTAAAATTTGATCTAAGGCTAGTGGAAGGATGACTGTTTAAGGGGATGTGGTCTGTGATTACTGTGAAGTCGGGCAAGATTTCTTTTTTTTTTTTTTTGTTTTTTACAATTTTATTTATTTATATGACAGAGAGAGAGAATAAGAGAGAGAGAGAGAGAAAAAAAAAACAAGCAGGGTGGAGCTGCAGGCAGAGGAAGAGGGGAAAAGGGAAAGCAGACTCTCTCCTGAGCAGGGAGCCAGATATGGGCCAATCCCAGGACCCTGGGATCATGACCTGAGTCACAGGGAGACGCTTAACCAACTGAGTCACCCAGACACCGGCAAGATTTCTTTCTTTAGTGCAGGTTATGGGACAGGCTAAGGAATAACAAATCAAAGGGAAAACATTTTTTTGAAACTGCCCCCTGGACATGCAAATGAGCAGCAAGAAGAAAGGGAATTATTCTACTTGGCCTGTGTGTTGGCTTATGTGTTTTACTTTATTATTTCATTTTTAATCTTTTAAATTTTATTTACTTATTATTTTTAAAATTTAATTTTGGCTTATGTGTTTTGTTTGTGATGCTGCATTTTCAATTAATGTAACTCTGAAAGACAATAGCTAATTCAGGATGCTATTCACAATAATTGTGGGAAAATTTTCATCCATATGTAAGACCAGACTGTGTCTCAATGTCTATTTTTACACGGCACTTTTTTTTTTTGTAAGAAAGGTATTTCCTTTAAACATTATGTATCTTTGGTTCAAATGGTGTTCTAGAGACACATATAGTTAAAAGTTGAAATGACACTGGTCACAAATCTTTATCATGTTATCCATTATGACCAGAACAACAGCCACATTACCTTTCATTTCTCCAAGTGTCATAATTCATTATGTTTCATTCATTTTCTTTTTTTGAAATTTACTTGTTTTTTAGTAATTTCTCCACCCAGCATGGAGCTCGAACCCACAACCTCAAGATCGGATCACATGCTCTTCCAATTGAGATAGCTAGGCGCCTCTCATTCACTCTCTTTACTACTTTTACTTTACATACTAGTTTCTGGTTTGAATTATAATTGTTATTATAATAATGATTATTATTTATGTTTAATATGACTGATTGCATTTTTATATTACCTTAAATTTAAGAAAAGTATCTCCCAGGTATAATTAACTTAATATATATCATCTCCAGCAGCTGTGAAGTAGATAGCCTTTCTCATGAAACTCTAATGCTGACTCTGGGTTGCTATTTTGCTGTTTGTTGGCTTCAAACTCCAGTAGGTTCTATTATCAGTCCAGGAAGTTCCTTGTTTCTCTAACCTGGAAATATAATAGGAAGTTGTGCACACGTGAGATGTGGGAGATCCAGGAAGGCTTCCCTCTATTGAGTACTAGTTCCTGTAGAGGCTTTCTTCCAGATTCTCTCCACTTGGAACTAATCTCTTTGTGCTAGGCTTTGTGGACACCTTCGTATCCACAGAGAATCCACAGGATCTTCTATCCACAGAATTCTAGACTTTAAACCTAGAAGGAATATTAATGGTTGATCCAACCCCTATCCTCAGTCTGTAGGTAAGGAAATGGAAACTCAGAGCTCTGTCCAAGGTCTCTGAGAGCTGTAGAACCAAGACGAGAATGAAGGCCTTCTGAGGGCCAATTCCTGTCTTTTACTATGTTCATTCATCTATTTGTTCTCTAATTTATGGCCTACTTGGGATTCCTCTGGGTGCAAGTCAGAAAAACCCAACTCTGACATACTTCAAGAAAAGAAGAACCTTTATGAACCTTTGGGCACAATAGAATCCAGTGGGCCAAGTAATGTCAACACTTGGTCTGTCTCTCAAACTGGTCTCCAGTTTCTTCCATGCTGGCTTCACGGATGGATGGCAACATGCCTCCCCCCTTACCACTCTTCCCTCAGAAGTCATAGGCATGGATCCTACTGGCCTTAGTTCTCTCAGAGTGAGAAAGGCTCACTTTCCTAGTTGGTCCCAGAAAAGTGCCAACATTAGGTCTCATGGGTTTACGATGGATTATGTGCCTGTGCCTGGACCAAATAGAAGGTCAAGTGCACTGTTATGTTAGCAAAGGAAAGTAAAATCTATGCTGAGTAGTTTGATGCAACCACAGTTTGCTTCAAGTACCTACTATATCTGAGACACTGTGCTGAGTGACTGTGTAGCATCTGTTGTGAATCCATTTTTATTTATTCAGTTGGTTCTTCAAAATGAGCATGTGGGCAGAAAGTTGAACCAACAAAATGGGGCAGAAGAAAGATTATATTCGATGTGTTGAGGGAGGGATGGGGAGGCAACAGGGAGAGAGGTTTGGGGTACAGAGCCCTGTGCAGGAGAGGAAAATTGAGGCCTGAATGAAGGTCTGGGGGGTGCCAGAGACTGGAGATATCTGGACAAAGGCCATGTGATGAGCTGCTGGGAAGAATGTATCCGCTCAGCTCAGGGGTGACTGAGCATGGTTTATTTATTCACATACTTTTGGAGGGGCTACTGTGGCCAGCCACTGTGCCAGGTGCCAGGGATACAAAGATGTCAAGGCAATCCTCACATTGTACCGGCGGTGCATTACGCAAAGATCAATGCAGTAATTGCCAGAAGGGAGAAGTCCAGAGTGTTCCAAGGGAAATAAACCCTGGAGGAGCTGGCTGTGTGGAGGTGAGAATACAGCAGTGAGGCAGGCAGAGAAGGTACCGTAGAGAAACATTTAAATGGAGACTGGAAGGACGAGGAGGAGATTTGGTAGGGTGTGAGAGGGCCAGGACAAGGGAAAGCACTCCAGGCAGAGGGTAGCAGAGCCCCTGGGCAAGTGCTCAGGTTATAGAGAAGAAATTGGTGCATTCCGAGCTCTCCTAGGAAGGTCGGCCAGTGGGAAAGCACAGGGGGAGGAATGTTGCTAAGAGCTCAGCCTGGAAGAGGAAGGGGGAGCCAGCCCAGGCTACGCTATTGGGGCCACAGGAGAGATGTTGAATTTTATCTGACAGCATTAGATTTGTGTTTTCAGAAAGGCCTCACTTGCAGTGAGTAGAGGAAGAGTTAAATGGGGTGAGACTACCCAGTCAGAGCACCCAAGAATGGTGGTGGCCTGGCTTGCAGGAGTGACAATGGAAATGAAGAGAAAACAGCCACACTCAAGGGGTATTTGGAAATCTTGGTTTTGTAAAGATGACTTCGGCGGTCATTGGACAGGCAGTAGGATAGGACTGCGGATTTGCGAAACTTCCACATTTTCATTAGCTGGTTGAATTGTGGGTTTTATTTTCCATGACAGTATTAAATCAGCTGGGGATACGCTGAACATAATTGTTTTATGGCTAAATGTATCCCATTGTAATAAATAACGGCCATATATCAGCCTGCCACGTGCCTGATTTAAGAGTACAAGACCACAGGGAACTTGGTTGAGCCTACAGATTTGGTGACTAAACTAAAGATAAAGGAATGGGACTTTAAACTCTGGTGGCCCCCAAGAATGTTCTGGGTTCTACAGCCAGCTTGCTTGCTGCAGTTTAGATAATCCCTTAAATCTGTTCGAGCTCACATTCTCCTGCAGCATATTCTTGGGTTGATAAATGAGACAAGTAGCCAGGTTCAGATGCTCCACAGTGGAAGGAAAGAACTCTGGTGGGTGGGGGTGAAGGCTCGGAGACCGCACGTGCTGTAATTACGGTGACCCCCTGGGAAGCCGATTTTGCTAAGTCACACTGGAGTCTGGGGAGCCAGAATTAAGTAATGTTCAGGATGTGCACCCAAGAGGTTTACACCAAGGAGCGACTGTGTGATTGCGTAGGGTATTCCAGGGATATGCGTGAGTCCAAAGGAGGGAGCGTGGATCTAGGCAGGTTGGCCTCAGTTTATGTAACCACTCTGCCATTTGCTAGCTCTGTCTCCCCAGGCTGGTCATTTATGCTCTCTGAGCACTGCGGGGGCATCGGGGGTTCCTAAGACCAGCACTGTAATGGAGGCAACTTTCATTTTGCTGGGTTTTCAGGGGTGGTTCTTTAGTAAGCAAATCCACTGAGGTCAAATACAGCGCAAACCCCAATGGGAGAAAGGAGTCTGTATACACATAGTAACGGTTTCCGTGCATGGAATGTGCAACCAAAACGGGGCTTGAAAACCCTGAAACCTTTTTGCCCACGAGGTCTAGATATTCCTGTGTGCCAAAGATCCAATAATGATAGACACCAGAGGGAAAAAAAGTTAGCTTTAAGAGGCCCCAGAAGCAGGATAAAAGACGTAAACAGCCAACACTATGTAGCATCTTCTATAGGCCAAGTGCTTTTATCATTTCATATGGACGGACTTACTCAATCCTCTAAACCACCCTTTAAGGCAGAGGTTATTATTTCTACTTTAAAATGAACTTACGGACCCCAGGATGGTTGCATGGTTTGCGCCAGGCCCCCCAGCTAGCTAGAGGCAGAGCCAGGATTCACACCTAGGTACTCCGGTTCCACAGTTCACATTTCTTTTTGTATCTACGGTGCATGGGATGCCTTGTCCAGTGTCCCAGGACATCAGTCATCACACGCTTTTGAAAGGTGATTGAACCACCTGAATTTAAGTATTAACTAAAGTTAACTGCCTAACTTAGCGTGTTGTTGCTTAAATGAGAACTCCCTTTCCTTAGGTTCCTCTAAGGTGTGGCTGACATGCCCAGCAGAAGCAAACAACATCCAGTGACACGGCTTGAGAGGACCCCAGAGACCTTCTGAGACCTCGAGTACTCAGGGGAAAGTTGTGGCTATGCTTTACGGGGTTCCCTTCTCCTCCGATCTCTCTAGGGCAGCAGAGGACAGGGCTAGATCTGCATCTACCATTCCTCTGCCCCGGCACCCCACCCCAGCAAGTTTCTTCCAAAGTCGGCACGCCACCATCCAGCTCCTGGCAAAGGAGCATTTTCAAATGCTGTTCTCACGTATTTCCAGGAATGTATGCCTCAACTACGGTAGGGTAGCCACAGAACAGGTGAAATCCAAACATGAGCAAATAGGTAATGAGAGGAGAAGAGGACAGGAGACTAGCAGGTCACAGGGGGTCAGTCCCAGTGTTGGCGAAGTCAAAGGAAGGGAGTAGGGCCCTGGGAAGGCTGCTGGGAGGAAGGCGAGGGCCTAGCCTTCCCAGGGCCCTACCCCCTTCCTTGGACATGGGCCAACACTGGACGAATGGGGTGGAGGTGAGTTATCAAGGTTGTGAATCAGGCTCACAGGCCGAAGGTGAGAACCCAACTACTGTAAACCGGATGCACAGTGGGCAGTGGTCACTGACCTGAAGTATGTCCCACGGGCTGTACCTGGTATGAGGGCAGAGGCGTGGCTGGCTTAGCATGAGTGGAGTCCCGAATGAAGAGGACGAGGCCACAGGAGCAGCGAGCCAGGCAGAGGGTCATATCCCATACTTCCGGCAGAGCGCAGACCGCCCAGTTTCACAGATGGCTAACCTCAGACTATGGGTGTGGACCTCTGTTGTTGCCTTGGCCTGTCTGGACGTTACCCATCTGCATTCCATATTTCACAAGTAATTTTGATGCTTTTCAACCTCCCTCCCCCCTTGAGGCCAGGTTTCCTAGATCTGAGGAGTAATTGCTCAAGGGTGACCCTACCTAACTCTGAGAATCAGTCTCATTCAGTAAGGAGTCATCTGATGTAAATAAAACTCGATAAGAAGCACGTCCATTTGTCTGCTTCTCCACTCTTGGGCTTCTTACTGCTTTACCTTGCTGAAGTTTCATACACTTATCTGTGGTGTGAGCTTGCATCAACTCGCACCGACTACAGTCATTCATTCTTTAGTTGTTTTTATTACTGCCCATACTTCTAAACCACTTCCCATTCCCGAATTCACCAAAGAGTTGAGTACTCCTAGCCCTGTTGAACCGACCCCGCTCCCCGCATAAGAAATGCTACACTGGCTAAGACTCCTTGTCCCTATAGCCCGGGATCCCTCTCTGTTGGTGACGCAAAAGCTATTTTGTGAAAGCACCTGCAATTTGTCCCTAGTACTGCCGGAAAGTTCAGGATGCTTCCAGCCACCTTCAGGGTAACTCAGTAAGGTTCTATTTACACAGCTTCCCTTGGGTCCAGCTCCCTCGTGAGGTCTGGATCTTGATGGGCAGGGGTGAAATCTCATTTACCTTTATTACCCCAAACAGTATCTGGTACATACTAGGGGCTCCACTGTGATTCGAATGCATTGGCTGATCTTTTTGGACACCCTCCTTGAACTTAGGTTTAAACTTCAAGTGTTGCTTCACCTGGTAACTTTTGTATTACTTATTGTGTGTAAGCAATAGTTTTAATTTTTCTAAAGTGACAAAGAAAAACTAATTCAGAGATCATTTAGTGAGTCCCGACTCTACAGTATGGCAAAAATTTTATCCTCTTCATCTACTTGTTCTATTCTGGACTAGCACGCCTTTTCTGTTTCTTTTTTCAAGCCAAAGATTCTCCGTTGGTGTATTTTCATTTTCCAGAAGTAATTCCTTCTTGTGTGCTTTTCTATATTAATAAAAATGAAGACTTAATATGGGTTATATTAACTACATTTAGTCTATTAGTAGGCTGAACTAATGATCCACTCCAGCAGGAAATGGCTTTCCCTCCCCTGAATTCTTGCAATTTGTTGCCTAAGCAATATATTTGGTTCTTTGCACACGCTGCCTGGATTTCTGCACCTGCATAATTTTCTCCAAGGAGATGATCTTTTGAAGGACCTCTTGGTCTGGGGCTTTAGCACAAAGTAGGCACTCACAGAATATTGGCTGTGAGAATAAATGAAGGAAGGAGTCAAGTAATAAATTTGACAATAAATTCCCCGACAGGAGATGTTTTAATATGGGTGAGTCCTTCTGAAGAAGCTAAATGAGGAGTTTTAGTGACAGTGGTGAAAGCACAAAGCAGATTGTAGCCTGGGAAGGATCCTGGATTCATTCATAATCAGCAGTTGAGATGTACAGGCGATCTGGAACTTGGTGGAATAGTGTTGACCCTTCCTATGGTTCTTATAAAATAAAGAGACTCCTACCCGGAGAAACTCCACATCTTTTCATTTCTTACTCTCTTCACCAAACTTCTGGCTGTCTCTGCAAATGTCACTTGAATGGTAACTAGCAGGTCATCAGCTACTTCCCTTAACCAACATTGTAGATGCCCAGCCTTCAGTAGAAATCCCCTGGCAAAATTTCAGTAGAAATTTTGAACTACAGCCTGCTCTTCCTTTACATTTATTCTAAGGCCATCTTTGTAGGACTAAATGGCAGACCGTGGAAGACGGATCTAGGGCAGCTGATTTAAGCAGCACGATACTTTAAAACGGTTATGTCAGCGTACACAGAGGCGTGGGCACACAACATGCAGGGGGTGCGACAAAATGACTTGCGAATGTCTCGCTCCATGACCTGTTTTGACCAAACTTTATTACTCATTTAATGGAGTTATGACAAAGAGTAGGAATCAAAACACATGGGGATCACAGAGGCTGTTATGTTTATTGTGTAGAACAGACAGTGATAATCCACTAAAGAAATATTTTCAACAAGCAAGCGATTCAAAGTACAATCATAGACAGCAACTCTACATGAAGAACAAAGAATAAAGTTAGAAGACACTCGGAGGAACAGGGAGAAAGTCAACTGCAGTTCAACGTCTTGATACTTTTCTCCTGCAAACATACCTAACTTGCAGAATGGTAGAAAAGTTAAATGTCCAGTCTTACTTAGCTGAGACCAACAACAGCAAAGAACAGTCCTATAAAATTTATCTCCCACAAAAATAAACTATATATATAAAAATTTTATGATGTTCTTACTGTTCCATTGGCCACAAGCTTTTTTTTTTTCAGTATGAAAAATGAGGTATACTGGGGCGTAAGAGGTAGTAGTGTGTTTTGATTGTACAACGTATAGGAAATAAGAGAGTAACTTCATCAGAGATGGAAATCGCTCGGTGCTCCGAGTTTGGCCAACATGAGCAACTCGCTTTAGTTTTTATGAGCTGGCCAATGAGGTTTTGAAAAGGCCCAACCGAGGATATGGAATGGGACTTTTATTTTTATGAGCCACTGTTTATTTGCTTATTTAATGCACAGTTAACAGTAAGGTTGAGTTTTAATTCTCTCCGTAGCTCCTTTGGTGATTCGCAACAGTGAGCCATCTGCCAGTCTCAGAGAGGTATGTGGCCTCTGAAATGACCTCCCTGAAGTGGCTGGAAGAGAGATGGTTTTGAGTTTCATTTGGCTTCAGTACTGAAAGCCATACTGACACAAGCCGTCATGAGAAACTACCTCCTGGCCCAGTTGATAATACCATGTTAAAAAGTCAGCACACTCACTAGGAGAGAAAGCAATAAAAACTCTACTACATAAGAAGCGCTTAAAATAAATCTGGTTGAGACATATTACAAAAATCACATTTGTGTAAAATACATGAAAATATCTGTCAAGCATTTTCTCATATTCAACTAATCTTAAAGACACATATTGTTGATTGCATCATGCAAAAGCTGAGCTTGTTGCATCACACCTACAAAGCTTCAAGTTTCTTTGAAGGTTGGCTTTTATTTATTTCTTTGCAGAAAGTATGTAAAAATGTGTTCCTTTCTACCAAACGTCTCTTACAAAAATAGGTGGGACTAGGGATAGGGACAGTTTGAACGGTTTCAAACATTGACAAAAATGAATGCTGCAAGTCACAAGTTCATTCCTTTTGAAGTCTGGAGGTAGGTCTTTGCAAGTCAATTAGTCCATTGCCTTAAACAAGTCATTTGAGGTACACACTTGGAGGGTAAGATTTAAACATTACAGTCAAATTTTGTGTGCTGTGTAGTGTGGACTGAGGAAAATTATCCTTAAGAACCTAGGAGCGACTTGGGTAAAAAAAAAAAAAATTCAAGTTAACGTAGAAATCTAGCAGAGAAGCTGAAACAAGTATTTGTAAAATTTTAATTAAAAAAAATAGAAAAATACATAGCCATGCTGAAACACAGTAAGGAGACTGCTTCTTTAACTGTAATGAAGTGTACAAAAAGAACCGCAGATGATCAGCATCGCCTACACCCATTACGTTTTTCTTTTTCTTGCATTGCTTGTGTATAGCAGCATGTAATAAGTACTAGACTGTAAATTAATTGTAACATTCAGAGGTAGTATTGAGTAGTGGGGATATATTATTGCATCTCTGGCTAAAAGTGCAGTTTGAATGAAGAGACGGTGAACTGAAGCCAAAGTTAAGCACCTCAGGCAACCATCCTATGTCAAAAAAACGTATTACTTGAAGTAATACATACACTTAATTTGAGGTAAGTGGTATTTAGGTCTTTCACGGAAACTGATACATAATGAAGAGAGGAGAGAGACAGAGAGAGACAGAGAGAGAGAAATAGAGATCGCTTTTTTTTTGTTTTGTTTTTTTAAACTGTAGAATAACTATAGCAGAAGAAATTTAGATTTCGCTCCTCTCACCTAATTCAGGTGAGCTCATCATGCATTATTCTGCTGTACCCTCTCATTAAATCACCGAGAGGATCATTTTGCTTATCTAGGTGCCTTACATGCTTTGAAGGTAACAAGTGTGATTTATTGCAAAATGGCATTTGGCTCTAGAGGAAGTAGGTTCTAAACCCGGATGAGTGTTTTCCAGAAAACGAGGGCCTGTGAGTCCATCGCTTACTCCTGCAGACAGGTGCGACGGCCACAAACACAGGAGTGGGCAATCTCTGTTCGCTTCCTTCCCTTTTTCTGACAAGTGAACATAACCTGATCTGGTGTGTGAGCTGGATGAAAGGATACATCAGCATTTAGTCTCATTTAGAAATATAGGTTACCAAAAACAAAACCAAAAACCAAAAAAACCCCCCAAAAAACCAAAAAACCAAAAAAAAAAAAAATCAAGTAAGTGTCTACGAGATTATACGAAAAAGAGAGAAGTAGTATATCTAGTCCTATCTTTGGTGTTCTAAACAGAAGCTTCACTAGGGCGAGCGGGTCGGGTGGTGGTTGAGGTGTACACAGTGTTGAACACCGCGCCTTTCCCACGGGAATGCCCCATGTCACGGGCGAGCGTGACACTTTCTGGCCTGTGTGCAGTGCAGTGACTGAGTGAACCCGGCTCGGAAGTCTGTGGGTTTTTTGCTTGTCTTTTTCCTCACCCACCCGCTCCTGCTTATCAGGTCAACAAACTATTAGTAGGTTAAGAAAAAAGAAAACAGTAATTAAAAGTTGCATTGTTAAACTGTGTCCCCTGTGTTTACAGCAGTTTTTCACTAAACCTGGGACTGTGAAGGGATTACAAAGAAGGTGATTAATATAGTCCTTTTCAAGGTTATGTGATTTCTCCCCCACCCCCCAGGCCCCCCGCCCTGCCCCCCCGCCCCCCTGCTCCCCCCCCACCCCCAGATGAAAGTGGAAAGACCATGGCAATAGAGAGTAAGTGGTCACTGCAGTGTCTTCTCCCTTCAAAAGATCCAACTGCTGCTGAGGTAGAAATCGAACGTGGGCGCCCCCTAATCCTCCTCGGCGGACTCTTGTGAGGATGTCTCTTCAGTCTCCTCCTGGAACACACAGAGGGCACAACCATTACACCGTGTGGGCCGCCCAGGGGGGCCCTCCTTCCACAGCCCGCTCTGCGGCCTCCAGGGGAGGATGCGGGTGACCGGCCAGGCCTCATTCCCAGGCCTTCTCAGACCGTAATTGAGGAATCAAGGTGTTGTTTTTTCCCAGAGCAGTCGTTAGCCGCTGTTGACTTAAGGCCTGACGTCATGGCGGCTGGTCAGCAAATTCAATTGTTCGCAGCCCAGAGACTGGCAGGCCAATGTGAGCTTACTCACCAACTAGAGTAAAAAAAGAAATGCATTTCTTTTTTTTTTCTTTTTTTGGGGGGCCTGAGAGCACGCCGGTCACCACCACGGTTAGAACCCCAGTGCACGAGTGGAGCAAGAAAGGGAAATCCTTCCTTAAGCGTCACGCGTGAACCTGTCCCGCGGATGCTGGCAGGAGTCGCTGGCACCTTTGTGACGCTTACGAGACGCTTTTGGGCACCGTTTTGTTATTGTTCCCGTTGGATGGGCAAAAAATAAAAAAATCAAAAAGGCCAGGCCCAGCAGGCAGTGCCCCCCAAGTCGCGAGGGAGCAGGGCCGGGAGCTGGGCCCGGCCTGGCGGGACCACGACGCCACCGCCAGGCGCACAGGCAGCCCGAGCACAGACCGCCTGGCAAAGGGCTGCAGGAGCGGACCGCTAGCTTCCTTTCCAAATCCAGTTCCTCATTCTTGCATTTATTAAAACACATTTTAAGACAATGAGCAAAGTCTGGCATCACGGCCGAATGTCAATCCTAAATCCACCTCGACCGAACACGGAGCGGTGGGCCGGCCAAGTGGAGAGAATCTAATATCTAGGTTTTTGCAGGGCCTCCTCTTCCTATAAATCTAATTCTTCCTTCTCTTTCCTTTCTTCTGATTCCTTGCAGCTCTGGAATTTGCTGGGAGTTTCTGCAAGCTGCCTGGGGCCGCACGGTTCTCGTTGCCTTTGCTTATTTAGCAAATGTGCAGTACCTTTCAGGACATGGGTGGTAAAGCGGAGACAATAAACATTTCTGATAAAAGTGTCATTGGTGAGAGGATGATTTTTATCAAATGCTGCACACTGTCTCGTAAGACGGCATGTGAAAAAGATCTAGGGGAAGAGGTAAACATTTACTCCTGCCGCCAACTGAGCCCCCTTTAAGAATGGCCAGCTTAAAACAGCTTATAACAGTCTTCATACTTTAATAGATTTGATTTTCCACATGGCTTCATTTTGTCTGGGTGGCTAACTGACACAATTTATACCTCTCTTCCTTTCCCAGGTCACCACAGTACACCATTCAGTAAAGCATGCCTTCAAGCTTGTCTGCGTTATATGACCAAACTTCCATTCATTAGTGTTTGAAACACTTCAGCTGTGAAGGAGCTCCTAAATGCTACCATGTGTGACGCTTTTGCGTAAGAGCAGCAAACGGGAGGGGAAAAGGCCCACGTGAACGGGCCCTCGCACACGCACAGGAATGCACGCGCATCCATGCACACACACGCACAAGCCCTCGCTCACCCGCTCTACCCTGGGCCTTAACCACAGACCACTGCTTACTGCAAACCCCTCTGCAAAAGGTTCCAAACATTCCCTTGCCCCAAAGACTCAAGAAAGCTGTAAATCCTGGGAATCAACACACACACAAACGAATGGATTACAGCTTAAAAAATAGAACCACAGCAGCACCAAGTCAGGAGATTTCACACCGGTTTTGTTTAGTCTGCTTCGGGTTATGTGGGAAATGTGGAACGTATGCATCGACCGCCCCTCCGCCCCCAACCCTCAAACTGAGGGCTCCACATACTTAAGCAGCAGGTTTATACCTCTTGATAGGCAACAGGCCATGACCCTGAGATTCTCCATGGAGTCCCGGCCACAAAGGAGGATGTAGCATGATCAAAGCCACAGGCAGACGAAAGGGAGACCAGCCAAGGTTCAGCTGCCCCCTGACCCTGTCTTTTCACTTAATATTTAAATTCCAGAAAGTCACTAAGCTGTTCGGCAGATACACTCTTCACGGGTCCCCAGATGACTCACTTCTCGTTAGGACACGAGGTGTGAACCTAGGGCACTGCTCTGAGACGGACCACAGCACAAAAGCCGCCAGGCCTATTTCACGCCTTCCTCTTACGGGTAACAAACTAACAGGCAAGCTGGAAAACCTTCTGGCTTTGGCTGTAATTATTCCAATTCCTACCAGCTCGATTTTTTTCTATACTATCTGGAAACCAAAGTACTTCCAAATCCAGAAGAAAACAGAATTTTCGGGCCATGAACTCGCAGAGGCCTTGTAGTAGATGGAATGCGTTCGGCTTTTCAAAACATTCCCAGAAACTTTGCTTGATTTGAGCTCTTGAAGCTCCCAAGATGTAAGTGGTTTATTTAAATCCCTTCGACACAACTCAGCTGAAGATGATGGTCCCTCATATTGTTTCCTTTACTTAACAGTTCTTAACACGACACGGATAGTTGTTTTACTAATCTATCTTTCCGCTGACCTTGAAATTCTTCTACTAGTAGCCGTCAGTACTGGGTTAAGTAACTAGGCTGTCAGAGGGTGGGGGCCGCAGTCTGTTACCTCTGGGAAGTGATGTGGCTCTCACATGCTCCCAGTGATGGTTTGCTCCAATGTCTAGTCAGTGGAGCATTCCCTCTTCTTGGCATGGCCCCCCCTGGCCACCCTCCAAGGGACAGCATGGCTGCCAAGCAGAGGACGGTGGGACGTGTGGCACTTCTCACCCCTGCAAACCTGTTTTCACCTTTTCAGTGACTTGACTTTTGCTACATGTGTGGTTGCTGTGACAAAAGCATGGGTATAATTAAGAGAAGCCTTCCCTGTCAGGAAAAAAGATGACCTTGGAAACCCCACCCTCAGCTGCCCTGTGCATCGCAGCTCACCAGACCTCACACAGGCCCTTCTATGCTGCAAAGCGATGGAGGGGCTGAGCAGCTGGGTCTGGCCTCCCCCAGAATCTTGCTTCCAGCGTAGAGCAGTTGGTTGGGACACCTGAGATGCAGTCCCCTTAGGTGACTTAGGAGACACTGCCACCCGTTCTAGACAATAGTTTGCACCTTGAGATATTTATTTCAATGACTTCACGTTTGCAGCATATGGGCCAAAGGACCTTTGAGCTCATGTAGGCCCCACTGCCCCCCCCCCCCAAAAGAGCAGCTTTGAGGCAATGAGGAGATGGGAATCCCATAGCCAGGAGTTACACACATCTCGTTAGAGTCTGGGCCGCAAGGTGGGAAGGCAAACAGCAGCAGTCTGGTCACGGAGGCCAACTGCTGGAATGGGGCTGCAGGAACGCGGGATAAAAGGACTTTTCAAAGTGGAAGTGCATAGTGACATTTTTATGAGCACCAGCCACCACGACCTCTGAACACCGAGCAGCTCCCAGCCATTCACGCGGCTACTTTACAAAGACCCCGGAGGCTGCACCACATCGGGGTGAAGCGTGCAAGTTTTGGGGGAAGAAAACCGATGAGAAGGAGAGGAAAGCGGGCAGAGCCGGAGAGCTCTATTTTTATTATGACTCCAGGAAAATTGCGCTCATTTCGCCTTAGTTTTTCTTTCGTTCATGAGAAAAAAAAAAAGGAATTTAATAAATGTAACTCTTTCACTGCTTTGGTTAAGCTTGAAAAAACACGCCACTAAAACCTAGCAATAGAGTTTGCACTTATCTCCATCCTGCATGTGGCATGTACCTTTGGGTATGCTTCCGCTCGTTGATTCAAAAGGAGGAAGAAGACGGCCCAATATCCAATCTTATCCTTTAATGCCTGGTGGAATTTTAAAACATCTTAAGCGTCTAATCACAGATCTTAGCACACAGACACAAGCGTGGGTGTGTGCTGGGAGGAAAGTTAAGTATTTAATGTGAGAGCCGAAGCTCTGGGTTTAATTTTCAGATGCAGACTAAACAGCAGGTCTGCAGTGGAAGGGAGGCCAGTGAATTCTAAATGGAACCGGGAAACGGAAATACCCTCCTTGCAAAATTTAGGACTTGGGTCCCCAGGATCCCCCTCTCTGTGTGTAGTAAAGAGTGCAAAAGCACAGAAGACCATGTCGGCTTTAATAAATCCTCATTTTTTTTTCTCCTTGATTGCAAAGAATTCTGTAACTCTTTTATTATGGAACGCTGCAGGCTAAAAATACTTTTGTAATTTAAGCTATCTTGCCAATAAACCTACAAATACCTGGTTGTCTAGAAAGAGTCGTTATAGTTTAATGACAAATTCTTTTTGTCATCTGAATATGTCCAACTCCTTAAGGCCTCGGAATAACACATTCAAGAGTTTTTCACGTTCCTGAGTATCTCCAGCCAGTCCCATCAGAGCAGAAATAATGGACTCTGCTTCAGTAGCAACGACCAGAAACAGATTTTTCAAGTTCCATCTGTGGCTAAATGGTCCGCAAGACCACAGAGCTGAGTTTTTCTGTTTCTCTGTCAGATAGTTTAATTTAAAATGGATTGAGGCTGTTTAACTTAATGGAAAGTGATTATTTCCTCCAACTAAGAAAACTTTACATCAGATTTAAAAAAAATATATGTTAAATGGAACATATATAAACCAGATAATCTGGCAAGTGGAAAGTATTCTGGGTGGAAATGCCAGCAGGGAAATGTGTTTTTTACCAGGAGACCTAAGAAGTTGGGATATTTGAGGCATTTGCACCCCATCCTTTCTTTATTTTGGCTGAATGGGTCTAGAAATATACGAGTGTCAGGATACCTTGCATGTGTCACCACCAACTTAAAAAAGTCAGTGTTGAGGTCCTTCCTGAGGTTGCATGTGTCACCACCAACTTAAAAAAGTCAGTGTTGAGGAATGTTTAAGGGAAAGATGGTTAATCCTGGAGGTCGCTGACCACCGACATCAACCGTGGCATTAATGGACTCATGATATATTTTCATTGTGACCCATTTAACCCCCCAGCAGGGGGTGAGAAAAAAAATGTGACAACCAAATGGGAAATTTTAAAAAAAAATTAAATTCAATTTGCCAACAGATAGTATAACCCTCAGTGCTCATCACACATGGGAAAATTTTGACAACAGAAAAGAGTAAGACACCCTGTAAGATATAGTGTGGAATAATCATTGTTAATTAGTTACTCATTCTATCTTTATTTCTTTACTCGTGATTCAATGATAGACTGCTGAGAAAGGAAACATTAAGTAAAAATGAAAAAGAAAACAAAACAAGATTTCATTGATTTCTAAAATGTACTCGTTTGTCCCATCTGCACCCTTGATCAGGGTTATGTCACCGAGAGAATGGCTTACCAAAGGAGCCTCATGGTTGAAAAATAGCTAAAGATGTAGCAAGAGGATTTTGCATGAAGGAAGCATTAAGAAGAAGGAAATTTATTTGAACATCTCCAAAACTGTTGAGGGATGTTCTTGTTCTCATGCAAAGTAGTTTTTATTTTTATTTGCTTTTTTATTTTATTGTTATTATTTTTTTAGCGAGGGCGAGAGAGGGGCCGAAGGAGGAGAGAGAGACTCTTAAGCAGGCTCCGTGCTCAGCTCCATGCCCACGACCCTGAGATCAAGACCTGAGCCAAAACCAAGAGTCGGATGTTTAACCGACTGTGTCACGCAGGCACCCCCAGAAAGCAGTTTTTAAAAAAATGATTATGTCAAAGGACGTTTAGTGGTTATATTCCAGACGTGTTTGTTCATGGCACAGACCAGGAGAAACTTTTTTTTCTTGCTTTTCTATGTGTATAAGTTTTTGCATATTTGTTGTGTTTGTTGCCAGGGAGGAGACCATTTCTGGATTTTAATCAAACATTTTTCACTGAACATTTTTCATTACTCTGAGTTAGGGCTTTTGGATAAAATTAGGAAAAGATCAGTCATACTAGTAGGTCAACAAATAATTTCTCAATATACATTTGAGAGTCTAGCAAACACTTTCTGAATGTAAAGGAAGTGTCTTGGACAAAGCAACATGTTACTATTCAAACATTTAGATTTTTTTTTTTAGAAAGACGAGGTTCTAAAACTAGTTACAATTGGAGCATCTGGGTAGCTCAGCGGTTGAGCGTCTGCCTTCGGCTCGGGGTGTGACCCTGGGGTCCCAGGATCAAGTCCCGCACTGGGCTTCCTGCATGGAGCCTGCTTCTCTCTCTGCCTATGTCTCTGCCTCTCTCTCTGTGTCTCTTATGAATAAACAGATAAAAGCATTAAAAAAAAAAAACCCTAAAAACCTCCTATAGGAAATCTGGCAAGCCCAGAAACTCTAAATTTTGCCTTGGGTAGGTTTATATATTGCCCCAAATTGAGTGATGTTCTTTTACTTCTGTTAGAAGTTTGTCATCTCTCTGAGACATTCCCTGCCAAGACCCAGCTGACTTGACCCTGCCCATATTCCTTTATTACAAGGGTGAGCCAAGCTAAGTACTTTATAGGTTTATGGTTAATAATCATTTTGATAGGTTTCCTTGCCCTACCCCCGTGCTATTATATCCTTGAGCCACTTTACTGTAAGGGTTAAACGTTGGCTTCTACTGTGCTCTCTCCTTTTCCCTTGACCTCTGCAATGTCACAGGTCAGGGGTTAAGTCAAAAAGTATTGCATATACAACAAAACAGTGCCACTCTGGCGGGGCTTTGACAGAATTCTTCACATTTTGCCAGTTGGTACCGAACATTTACTGGCCCACAAAATGTTTTTACCAGCTTGAAGGAGCATAAGTGGGAAAATAAAAAGAAATCAGTACTCTTTATGACTTAGGCAGCATAAATCATGGTGTTCCCTGAGTGAGTAGAAGAGTGACTATTTGCAAGTCTGATTTATTAGGAACTATTTACTGCATTGGCCGAGGTACCATTTAAAAGACGAGAGAGTCTTTTAGATTGAGAACGCTCTCCCCTCTGACTCCCTCCTCCTTTCTCCTTTGTGTGTCTAGACCCAGAGCCCCCAGTAAAAACGCCTTCTGGAAGAACAAGATGCTGACTGCAATCCATCAACTTGCTTGTCCCAAAATGAAATCTCTCATTTTGCTCAAACAATGTTTAGGTTGTCTGAAATATAAACATCCTTAAAACGGCCCTTGAAGTCCCTGTAAAAACATTCAACCTTTCTTCTTCTTCTTCTTTTTTTAAGAAGGGAAAAAATCCCACGATAACTGAGCTTACTGAGAGTTCTTTGCCCAGGTACACACCACCCACAGAAGATGTTACTCGCAAGTAAAAACTCTACTTTGAAACAGAAAGCTTTGTTTCCACTCTTCCAGCATCAGAGAACTTTCCAAGCCTCTCCCTGGGAAACTGAAAAGGAGCAGGTTTATACCTGTGTTCCTTGCTGGAGGTGGAGCTTGCCAGGGCAGCACAACAATGAGGACTTTGGGTTGAAAGTTAAGGAGAACCATCAGGATTTTTTAAAACCTGTTTTCCCTTTGGGTAGGACTCAGGTGAGAAAAAAAAGTCTGAATTAAAGAGCAGGAGTCACTTCTGATGTCTTCTTAAGGCCTTAAAAGAAGGAAATCAGGAAACGCGAGAAGATATCTGACGACCCAGCAAAAACTTTTTAGAAGTCCGAGATGGCATGGGATTTATTCCTATCAAAATAAAAACTTGAGGAACAATAACAATGACAACAAATCCTACCACTGTTTCCTACTAGAGTTAAGGATGTGATCCATGTGGTTGAGAAGTCAAGGGCTTCAGTTTGCTAAAGAACTAACGTATTAGCTAATTTCTATTTATTGCCTGATTCTTCATTTTCAATGAAAATATAGTAGAGCGCCCCCCCACTATGCTTCATTTTTGCTATTCTTATAATTTAAAAGATTAATGTGAATATTGCTGATTTTTCCCCTCTAGATTTTTAAGAGACCATTAACTTTTCCATTAGGATGTGGGACACACTTGAGGTCTCTAGCTGATGGCACCTGGTGGGCTTCATAAACACAACCCCCTGCGGTAGGGCTTCCCTTACATTTTTATTCTTCAATTGGACACATGTATTTATATACATAAACATATATCGGGATTTTGAGACTTATCATAATTCTAGACTTGTCTCCTCAGAATGAATTTTGCTGCTTTGTATTCCAGTTTCAAGAAGTGGCATTCTTGAAGCTCTGGGGAGCTTTCACAATGTGATGACATTAGGGTATTTTACAATAGAGTCTTTGTAATTCCATATAAATGTGACACACATACAAGAGAAGTGATTTTGACTGTTTTAGTCCTAATGAGAGGATGTAGCCATTACGGTAACATTTCCTCCTTAGTTAAAACAACCTTTATTTTTAAAAAGTACAGTGAAAACACGGGAGGTCAAAAAGATAGTCGCTTTGAACGAGTGAGAATTCCAGGATTTTTGAGAGTATAAACCTCTGGAAACGAAAAACCCAGCATCCAAAAAATAAGTCACACCATAGCTATACTCCCTGGAACTTATATTTTGAATCTCTCAAAATTTTCTTGGGAGCAAAGGGCTATGTTGTTCTTATCCCAGGGCATGGGTGGATTAATGGGGAACAGAGAGATTAATTCACCCAGTGACGGGGCCAAAAAGCAAAATTTAGGTCTTTTTACACACTGCTGCGCCCTTTTCCTTAGATGCAAAATATTTAATTGTATGAAAATTTCACCACCTCAAAACAGGATCTGAATGTAGCCCCTCAAAGTACTGTCGATGAAGAGAGGATATGAGCCTGAGTTTATCCAGACTGCCACATGGAAAAGCCATCTGGGGGTATTTTGAAATAAACAGATGGAAAAGGAAGAGATCCTTTTGAATGTAGTGTTAAATTTACATTATCCTCCATGAACTTCCACGTAGCCCCCGTGTTTATATAATTCATCACTGTATCCTTAGACAATATAGATTAGGAAGCCCAATGAGCTCATGTTCTTCTTCTTCTTTTTTTTTTTTAACTCTAAACTCTCCTTGGGAGGGCGTATCTAGAGCAGGGTCTGTAAGACAGCTAGATAGATCAGTGAAGGCCAACCCAATCCATCTGTGCCTTCTCTGATAGTCTTGATTCTCTTGGGAAAAAAATTTATGCTTTCTTGATGTATTACTGACCAATCTGCAACCAGTTTCGGCCACATGGATCATCTGCACCTATGATTTATTTGTTTCTGCCTTTCTACTTTTGCATATGCCACTCATTTCATTGATAACATCTTCCTTTCTTTTGCTAATTTACATCTCCATTGTCCCCTCTGCCACTAAACAACAAAATCAAAAGGCTTCCAGGGGCGCCTGGGTGGCTCAGTGGGTTGAGCGGCCCACTCTTGATTTCAGCTCAGGTCATGATCTCAGGGTCTTGGGATCCAGCCCCATGTGGGGCTCCGTGCTTAGTGGGGGGTCTGCTTCTCCCTCTCCCTCTGCCCCTTTCCCCAGCTCACACACTCGAGTGTACTCTCTCCCTCTCTCTCTTAAATAAATAAATAAATCTTAAAAAAAAAGTCTTCCAGGAATTATGCCCTTAAGTAACACATGGCATTCCACTCATCCATCTGCATCCCCTCTGTTCCTCTTACACATTGATAGTCTGTGGTCATTTGTTCAACAAATGTTCAAATGTCTTCTCATGCATGTTCGCCGAGTATCGTCTTCAGCCCTGGCTGGCTACACATTAGAGTCACTCGGAGAGTTCATAAAAAATACTGACGCTTGGGTCTTCAGACCAAATAGTCAGAATCACGGAAGGGTGGGGTCAGTAGTGTGTAGGTAAACTTGCTCTCCAGGAAAAAGAGGGTTCTGATTTGTAGTAGTTGTCAATTTTCATGCCTTAAAGGCTCACACCAGAGTGAATTTTAAGCTACCCTACTTGACATCACCGAACATACAATTTGAAAGAGATGCTTACAAGTGGTTCACAAGGGCCGGCTCCTTACATGCTACTGGGCAGGGTTCAGGGGTATATACAACATGTGATAAATACACAAATACACACATATGTATATTTCATATTGAGATTATATAATAACCACATGAATATATATATGATGATATATATTACATATTATATATATGTTTATAATGTCTAGGTTATTCTAATATGCAATCAAGGTTAAGAACCTCAACTAGGAAAAAAAATTAAAAAAAAAAGAACCTCAACTAGATCACACATTTCCCAGATGCAATAACTATTTTTGTTTGCCTCATCTTCCCTTACAACACCAAGAACAGAGACTGAGTCAATGTCATTAGCAGACCACATAAGGTTATTAATCTATTGTTCATAGCCAGGGATGCAACAGTGAACACTGCAGTATCCTTTGACCCAAAGGCACGGACTTTTATTTTTATTTATTTATTTTTTAAAAAGATTTTATTTATTAATTCATGAGAGACACAGAGAGAGAGGCAGAGACACAGACAGAGGGAGAAGCAGGCTCCACACGGGGAGCCCCATGTGGGACTTGATCCTGGGTCTCCAGGATCACACCCTGGGCTGAAGGCAGACGCTCAACTGCTTAGCCACCCAGGCGTCCCGGCACTGACTTTTAAATTTACGTTCTCTTGATGTTCTTACTGATGAAAGATGAGAGGCTAAATACATTTGGAATCACCTAGTTAAAATATCATTTTTATTTATACTTTGTTTTGTTTAAATATTGTCTACAACCAGTCAAACACTGGGCGTTTATTTTTAGTACTCCTTATCACTCTTGGCTTTTAGGAATGGGGGCAGCCGTGAGAATCTTTTTTTCACATTAACTCTCTTATTTTACTTAACACACACATGTAATTATTCAGACACATTTCCCCTATATGCATGCATGTGTTTATAAGCTTCAATTCCCTTTCAAGCAGCATTCGTAAAGCATAGTAGACACATAGGATTGCTTGGATGGTCTTCCCCATCCAAGCCACCACTGTCCCAAGAGAACAGGGTGGAAAGTACACTTTGTAGAGACCTCTAGGGAAAAGATCCCATCGATATTTTAAATTATATGAAAGAGATCTACTACAACGAACAGAACTCTGTAACCCATGACACTGGGGAACAACTTACTTCAGCAGGTTCTGCGTGAAATACTCAGATCTCCTGGGCATATCTTTTTTACAATTTATTTATTTATTTTAGGGGGGAGGGGCAGAGGGAGAGAGAATCTCAAGCAGACTCTGTACTGAGTGCGGAGCCCAACACAGGGCTCGATCCCATGACCCTGAGATCACTACCCACGTGGAAACTAAGAGTCAGACGCTCAACTGACTGCCCCACCCAGGAACCCCCTCGTGGGCATCTTTTTAAACCCAGAAGGGGAGAAGAGTGGGACATTCTTATATTTTAATATCAGCTCACATACTTGGCAATCATGGTTAATTTATTCTTCAGATTTTTTCCTTCAAGATGTATTTCCTCAATAAATATGATTCTTATGTTTTTATGTATCGACTACATTTAGGACAAGGCACATAAGGCATAAAGAATAGAGAAGTAGGGGATCCCTGGGTGGCTCAGCAGTTTAGCACCTTCCTTCGGCCCAGGGCGTGATCCTGGAGTCCCGGGATTGAGTCCCACATCGGGCTCCCTGCATGGAGCATGCTTCTCCGTCTGCCTGTGTCTCTGCCTCTCTCTCTCTCTCTCTCTCTCTCTGTGTCTCGGATGAATAAATAAATAAAATCTTAAAAAAAAAAAGAATAAGAGAAGCAAAACTGGTTCCTAATTTTGATGCTGCCAAGACTTCAGAAAATGAGATCCAAGCCAATGAGGGAGGACTTGAAGATTCATCAATCTGCAAAATTGGTATAACTTAATTTCCCAGTTCCTCGGGCTTCTTTGGGATTATCAAAAGTTATGGAATAATGAAATGAACAGAATACGTCTCCTGTCATGAATCACAATATATTTTGCAGCTAGTAAGTCCTGTTTCAAGTGAGTGTAATATGGATCGATAAAAGGAAAGGACAAAATTTGATGTTTAAGAGTTAACAAAACACATGATAAAATTACTAAATGTTTTATATGAGGCACTGAAATAAAGATTTTACTTTTCAAAGTATTTATATTTGCTTTGTACACTTCAAGCTTTGGTATTCTGGGTTTTTTTTTTTTAATTTTTATTTTTAAGTAATCTCTACAACCAACATGGGTACTGACTGAGCCAACCAGGTGCCCCGCCCCCAGGGTTTTTAGTGACACAATCTATGTATTCTTGGCTTTGTCTAACGGACACAACAAATGTGTAAGACTACTGTGATACTGACTTAACCAAAAGTAGAAAAATACTAAATAAAAATTTAATTTGGGGTCGTATCTTTTTTACTCTACTAAAAAGTAGTAGTAAAATATTAATTGGGAGGAAAAAAATCATAATGATCATCTCTTACCTGAGCAGGCTTCTTCTGAACGACTTGTTGTGGCTGAGAAAGAAACAAACAAAAAGGAACCGTTACATTTTAAAAGGAAATATACATAATAAAAATAACTAAGTATGTATGTTTTAGATATAGACACTTGTCTGCAAAGTAAAGATAAAAAATTGGTTCGAAAATCAGATTCACTTGAGGAGTGGAAGGGTCTAATTTGTTAGCATTTTGTTTAAAAACACTCAGCTTTCTTGAGACACAATTTACATACCATAAAATTCGCCCATAAGGTGTGTAATTCAAAGTTTCTTTAGCGTCTTCAGAGAGTTCTACAATCACCATCAAGATCTAGTTTTATTTTATTTTATTTTATTATTTTTTTAATTTTTTTTTTTAATTTTTATTTATGATAGTCATAGAGAGAGAGAGAGAATGAGACAGAGACACAGGCAGAGGGAGAAGCAGGCTCCATGCACCGGGAGCCCGATGTGGGATTTGATCCCAGGTCTCCAGGATCGCACCCTGGGCCAAAGGCAGGCGCCAAACCGCTGCGCCACCCAGGGATCCCCCTTATTTTATTTTTTTAAAATATTTTATTTATTTATTCATGAGAGACACAGAGAGAGAGAGAAAGAGAGGCAGAGACACAGACAGAGGGAGAAGCAGGCTCCATGCAGGGAGCCCGACGTGGGACTCGATCCCGGGACTCCAGGATCACGTCCTGGGCCAAAGGCAGGCGTTAAATCCCTGAACCACCCAGGGATCCCCAAGATCCAGTTTTATTTTTATTTATTTTTTTATTTTTTTTACTTTACTTATGATAGTCACAGAGAGAGAGAGAGACGGGCAGAGACACAGGCAGAGGGAGAAGCAGGCTCCATGCAGGGAGCCCGACGTGGGATTCGATCCCGGGTCTCCAGGATCGCGCCCTGGGCCAAAGGCAGGCGCCAAACCGCTGCGCCACCCAGGGATCCCAAGATCCAGTTTTAGAACATTTTCACCTCCTCTCAAAAAAATACCCCATACCCATTATCAACTGCTCCCTACTCCCTCCCGCCGTCCTGGTAACTCTCCCATCCCTAATCAACCTCTCAGCTTTCTGTCTCCACAAACTGGCCTATTCTGGAAGCTTTAGGTAAATGGAATTATACAATATATGGTCTTTTGTGTCTGGCTTCTTTTACGCAGCATCATGTTTTCCAGGGTCATCCGTGTGGTAGCACTCAACGGTACTTCATCCCTCTTTACGACTGAGTAACATTCCATCGTATGGACATACCACATTTTGTTTATCACCCTTCAGGGGATGGACATTTGGGTTGTCTCTACCATTTGGCTATCACGAACAATGCGACGGACATTCGTACGTAAGTTTTAATGGAGACATGCTTTCATTTTGCTTGGGTAGATAGTTTGGAGTGAAATTTCTGGGTCATACAGGTAAACTCTATGTTAACAACTTCATGAGGAGCCACCAGACAGTTTTTCAAAGCAGCTGCACCATTTTGCATTCCCACCAGCAATGGGTGATGGTCCCAATTTCTTCACATACTTGTCAACATTTGCTATTGCCTGTTTTTAAATTATAAACATCCTACTGGGTGTGAAGTTCAATGTCACTGTGGTTTTGATTTGATTGTCCCTAATGACAAATGATGTTGAACATCTTTTCATGGGCTTATTGGCAATTTGTAGACCATCTGTAGAGAAACACTACTCAAATCTCTTGCCCACGTCAAAGTTTGTCTTTTCATTATTGAGTTGTAAGAGCTCTTTACATGTTCTGGATATGAGGGTCATCAGAATATGATTTGCAAATGTCTTCTCCCATTCTGTGGTTTGTTCACTTTCCTGATGGTTTCATTTGCAGACTAATTTGTTATATTTATATCTATAGCTCCTAAATTATGTATGTAGAGCAGAATTTGTTTTTGAGTAAAACATCTGAGGGAAGCTTTTTTTCTACCCAGACTAAATTAATTTTCCAATAATTAGAATATTTGAAAGATATTTAAGTTATTCTTTCTTGGTAAAAGTAGCACCTGAATCCTAAGCTTTTTGATTGATTACTCCCAGTACTCACTCTCATGTCTGAATAGAAGCCTTACTTCTTCTATCTACACATCACTAGGATTTACAGACACAACTGAGCCACTCGGATGTGGACAGGGAC
Source organism: Canis aureus (assembly GCF_053574225.1). Lineage (NCBI taxonomy): Eukaryota > Metazoa > Chordata > Mammalia > Carnivora > Canidae > Canis > Canis aureus. The sequence goes on along the minus strand of NC_135621.1, from coordinate 10,675,591 downwards.
ATGCTTTTGTGGCATGAGTGAAAAAATAAAATAAAATCACTACCGTTCTCCCGAATAACAGAAATTAGGGCAAATTCATTAAAATCATGGGGTGCAGAGCTCCCATTCGTTTTCTTTCCTCTCAGAATTTCTGTGATGGTGTGATTGTCCTGTTGCTGGTGTACTAATAAATATGTTAGATGAAAAATCATCAGAGCTCTTTTTTTTTTTAGAAGAACAAGATAAAACATTTTTTTTTTTTTAATGGCAAAATACTTTGGCTCACCTAAAAGAAAAAAGTTCTCCCCCTCGAACTTCAATCGCAGGAGACATGACATCCTAAAAGCCCTGATCTCAAGAGGATACTTTCTCCAGGTGGAACTCACCCCAGGATGATTAGGACCTCTTAACTCTTGGGGTTCAAAGGGGTGTGGTAAGAGAGCATGCATCTCAAGAGTCCTCTGCAAGGACAGACCACTTTCCTCCTTCTGTTTCTTCCTGCCGGTTACACCTGTACCCGTGTTGACTCCCAAACCGTTTCCAATCCGCACACATTCTTGCAGGCTGACTGGTTTCGGCTGCTCAGAAGTTCCCCTCCTCTTTTGGCTGAGGATCCCGCATTCATGTGACTCCTGCACACTGCGGGGCTCAATGAAATCCTCTGAAAGGGTTGCCAGCTCACCCGATTTTCCATGAATTAGGTCCTGACACTTCAATGAGAGGAAAGACAATGTCTGAACCTCTGCCAGCCCTGGCTCCCGGCCTAGTCCGTGTCACAGAACTTCCACCAGCTGCCCTTCCACACAGCACTTCATACTTTTCAGGCCACCAAACAAACAGACCCTTGAATGCTCTCAATGCTGCTTGGGGTGACGGCTGCCAGGAAGTTTCCCCGGCCTCTGGCACCCGAGGGCTCCAGGCGGTGCGAGAAAGTTTTCTGTTGTTGTTATTTTGTTTTGTTTTTATTTTTATGAATGGCTCTGGTAGGAAATGCAGACGGAAGCATAATACTGCAGCCATTCATAAAAAAGGGAAAGGAAACAAACTCTAGTCTGGAAATCTTCTGGGACACCAAACCGACTGCAAGGTTCTTATCTTCCTCGAGGCATCTCCTGGCTTAGGAAAGGGCTGATACCTTGAAACCAGTTGCCCCTTGGGATTCCTGTCATCAAAATACGTGGTTGGCCACTACATCTCTAGAACAAGAGCATATGAATCTAGAACAACTATGCATATGAATCGTCAAGTGTGGTTGGCAGTGTATTTTCCTGCACCTGAATACATGAATACTTTACATACGCATTTCCCATACAGAAGCTAAAATCCTTTCTATTTTTTTTTAAAGATTTTATTTATCTATTCATGAGAGACACACACAGAGAGAGGCAGAGACACAGGCAGAGGGAGAACCAGGTTCCATGCGGGGAGCTTGATGCGGGACTCGATCCCGGGACCCCAGGATCATGCCCTGAGCCAAAGGCAGATGCTCAACCGCTGAGGCACCCAGGTGTCCTTCCTTTCTATTTTTTTTAACAGCTGCCCCTTGGTGACCAGGAGGATCCAGGCCTTATTATTTCCATTTTCTCCCCCACAGGGAAACTAAGGCATAGGGAATCAAATTAACTTCCCCTAAGATCATTTTCTATCTAAAACAAGCTGAGTCTTCTATTTCTTTTAATCCCCTGTATAGGCTCTGAGGAAACCTGTTTTCTTCCTTCACCATTCCCCGCCCCCTCCCGCTCAAAAAAGGTCAAATTCAAAGCCAGGTCCAATTCAGGAGGAGAGTGGCTTTGACTTCCACCTCCAGCTTCACTTTCTTCTTTGGGATCTCTCAGGACTCCCCACTGCCACCTCGGCCAGAAGGAGCCCATGGCTTCCTCAGCAGGTTTAGGAGGCCGCCGATGACAGGTGAATGCCAGAGGACAGGAGTTAGCCCCCCCCGCCACCCCGGGTCCAGCTGATCCCCTCCCTCCCACTAGGAGAGTCTTCCCTCATTGCCAACCATGGAGGGTAAGAAGTCCCCTTTAAAGGCATGGATTTCATGATGGCTGTTCAATTGAACAAGTTGCGAAGTCCTCTAACCTGCTTATTTAGATGATTCTGAGGACTCTGTTTCTAGTAAGTCTGCGCACATGGTGAGTTCCTACACTTTAGGGACCTTGTCGGCTTGGCATGCAAAATCTTAGAGCACTGAAATTTTGAGTTCCTTATGTTAAGAGAGTTCAACCTTTCAGAAAGCTTGTCATGCAAATCTCTCATTCAGCTGTAGCATTTAAACATCTCCAACGTAGTAGGTAAAAGCAAGCTTTCCAGCCATCAACAACAAAGGACTCTGAAGATCAAGTGCTTTGGGTTAATACAATGTTAAAACAAGACAATGAGAGCTAAAAAGACCCCATTGATAGAACACATCACAGAAAGACGCAGAAAAGCCCTTTCTAACCACATGGACTTCAAAGTGTGGTTCTCTGCGGGCTCCTCCTTATATGGGACTAACTCCGCCAAATTCAAAATACAATCTTTATCCGAATAAATATGGTTAAAGTTTGTACATAGCATAGGATACAGCATGCTAAGAAAGTGCAAGGGATACAAAAGAGAAAAGCAACATGCTTCAAGATTTCTGAGATTGTACAGTGAACCAGTATTTTTCCAAATAAGAGGAAAACAGTTATCAAATGTATAATGTCCGCAGAGTATTTTGGTTTTCAAGATTTTGCAGAATGGCACTCTTGTAGGAAACGGCCTGCTGCACCACCTATTTCAGAATAATTAAGGGGTTCCCCAGCCCTCCTGAGAATCCAATCTATGGTTCCAGGGAGTCTAGGTATTTAAAGGGGATACTTAGACAGCTAAGCCACCCTTCTGGTAGGCATTGAAAGAAAATCCTTCATAACAAAGGGCCGAGACATTAGTAGCTCATTTTTAGTACTAAGCTAAACAGTAAATGAAATGAGGCTGGAATTGGGCTTACTAACTTAATTTTTTTAAAAAATGAGGTACAATGTGCCATAAAGTAAGGATGATCCTTATGTAAAGAGTCTTAAGTTGACCTCTGAAAGAAAATACCCCTTCATTCAGATCTCTGTGGAGATGGGGTCTTTTGGTTTCAGGTAAGCAGCAGATTTTTAATTTAATTATATCTTTTGTTTTTGCCAGTCGCTGGGAGGTAGTTTTGTCCCCTTTGCTTTAAAATCCTAAGACCATTGTTCAATCAAGAGGTACTTCTGTTCCTTAGCACAATCTTTTCTTCAGGTAGATTGTTTCTCATTTCTACAGCAGTATAGAGTAAGACAGATCTCCGTGCTATTTACTAAAAAAGAATTTTAAAACCCTCATTTCTTTTGCAAGGCATGAAAAGTCCCCTTCGGTGTAAACTCTCTTGAAATAAGACTTACACCGAAGGGGACTTTAACACGTCCTCAAATAACAGCTCACAGATAAGCTCAGCTATTTACAATTTTAAATTAAATATGGGATCATATTAAAAACACTTGCTAAACAGATATTTGTCTTTAGACTCCCAGAGGGTCCTTTATGCCTAAGTCAGCTCGTTGAAAAAGTGGGGCTTATGACTGCAATTGTAACCACATGAGTGCAACCACCTTCGTATTTTGCCTGAACTGGCTGATGAATTTATCCCTACCATTTGGAGAAAACTCCATTAAATAAATTGACCTACTGCTCAACTACCCCAACTGCTTTTTGGACTAAATTAATTGGTTATTTGTCATAAAAAGTACCAAACAAATTCAATAAGTAGACACAGCCCAGATTCTACACAAGCCATTGTCCAGTTTCTACATAAACACTTCGAACACAGCCATGAACCACGAAGGCCAGCAGCAGCTTCATGTCATGTGGTGTACATCCCTAGGGGAGTTTTTTCTTTATTCGTGTTTTGAACAACACCCTTTTTCACCCTTTGTCCCAAATAGTTTAAAGGCAAAAAGATGACCTTTCTTTCTGTATATAACCATTTGCCAAGATTCATTTTCATTTATGTGCTGAGAAATATGCTTTTCACCCTCTGAAATTTCACAGTGCTGTTTTGAATGTATTTTTTTGCCTATGACATTAGCTGAACTGGAGGGAGATTCCCAACATCAAGAATGAAAAGTCTTTCCTGCCTTTCATGAAATGATGTAATCAACACACTTGCTCATGATCCTCTGGATTTACAGTTTTAAAACTCCAATATTCCAGAAGTCAAGATTTATATTTGGGTTCCTCTAACAAAATGAACATGCTCTACAGGTTTTGAACCATTTTTTAAAAAGCATAAGAACCTTTCCCTCTCCTTTTCTACATCAGATGTTAGGTGGAATCCCACAACAAAGTAGGCAAAATGGTACACTTCTGACAGGAATGGCAGTGCCTCATTCACATGATTTCCACTCCAACCCATTCCCCGCCCTCCAAGGTTGGCCCTGGGACCCCCTCAATGGAACACCAGAGCTCCAGAGAAGGTTAGGTAAAGGTCTCTGATTTTTAGGTGCAAATCTTCCATCAGACCTGTATCACCAGGACAGGTGGAGACAGAGCATCATTCCCTTTCACTCAGCAGGACTTGCACTGTTAGGTTGAACCATATGAACTTGGATATGTGTTTGTCAAACCCAGGAAGACAGCAACAATTTCATGTAGTTTAGCCTAATAAAATCAGGGTAAGATGACCATTCACCTTATAATTTTTGTGGTTTGTCATTAGGCTTTGGTAGCCCAGAAGTCCTATGGATTTTTACACTTTCTGTGCACCTAGATCCTGCACTCAGTTTCCCATGCTACTCCACCCTGGCTCCTAACCCTGACACTTATTTTGACAAAGTCCTCCTCACTCTCTGGTGAAAGAAGGGATTTGCTTATACCAGGTGTGATGTTCCAGTTTTCTCATTTATTCTGCAGCTTTTCTTCTAGTACGTCATGGTTGTTTTTGTGATCATCTAGCTAAGCTCTCATATCCACACAAGCCCTTCTGAACTCCACCTCTTCGCCGAAACTGAACGGCTAGAACAATTTGTCTGTAACAATTCTTGGTGGCTGTCCAGGAGAGCTCCAAATGGAAAAATATAACTTCTACTGTAAAATGCTCAACTTCCAGTTGTTGACACCACTGTGGGGGAGTGGAGTTCGGGGTATTTTCTAATACCAAGTGATCCAAAATTACTTTATTTACCTAAGAATGTTTTTTTGGAGGGGTAATTAGATAGGAATATGATGTGTCTAAAGTTGGAAGAATTTATTTCAGATCAAATGCTGATGGGACACTGTGAGGATGAGACACAGCTATAGCTAAACAAATCCCATCTCTATTGCATATACCACTTTTCTTAGGCAGGAAGCCTTCTTGTTTTCATGGCTTCCTCACCTGAGAATGATCGTGTCCCCTAGTGATGGGAAGTCTCGGTATGGAGAAACCACCTATGGTAACTAGCCAGTGGCAATCTTCCTCCAGCTCAGAAAAAGCTTGAGTCAGGTCATAACTTCTATTTCTTGTGCCTCTTGTGTGCAGTTAGAGATGACTGTGCAATGTGTGTACACATGTAGCCCTGGATGGTTACAATCTGACAGTAACATCTGGCTCTTATAGTGCAAAGGAGATTTTGTAGTTCTCTGTGCAAAGTCTCCTAAGAAGTGATAAATCTATGGGGAGTTTTGGCAAAATCTCTGGAATTTCTGCTTGGTTTTGGGGGGAAAGGGGAGGTGTTCCTTATTTTTTACTCCGCTTGGCTTTACTCTCAGACTTTAATGCAAAAGACAAAAGTAAGCATCATTTCAAAAGTATTTATTGGATTATTATAGCAAAGTATCCTCGCTATGGCTGGGTTCATTTCATCTGCTCAAGGATGAGAAAGTCACAATCGGCTCTAGTTGGTGTTTATTAACATCAGCCTGTGTGTGTATATGGCAGCATGCCACAGCAGTTCTCAGAAAACAGATTTGGGGCCAATCCTTTGGAGTCTTAGCCTTCCCTCTGGTGCCTTGCAGACACCTTCAGAATGGAGGACAGAGATCAACAGGGGATCCTTTAAAAATTTCAGTGTCCTGATTAGTTTCAAAAGCCAACCTTTTATAATCTGATGAAGTTATTCATTGGCTCATCAAATCCTAATTGATATTTCATACACTATAAATCAGAGGGGAACCGTGTGTGCAAAATGAATAAGAAATGTTCCTTGGCCTCAAGAAGCCTAGTGTCTAATGGGGGGGAGGGGCGAACAAGCAAATAGTAGAATACAATGTGTAATTTTAGATTAGTTTTTTCTATGTTCAATGCAATCTCTTATGCTCAATGTAATTTTAAGTGTAGAGAGGCATGGTCATGATTATTTTCCCTCTAATAGGAAAAGACAACATGATTTTTTCCCCCTTCTAGTTAGGGAAAATGAGAAAGTAGGGATAGAAGAAAAAGAGATGTAAGAAGAAATGTGAAGACTTGATGTAGAGGGAAAGTATCACTTCTTTCCTATCACAAAAAAAAAAAAATGGATATGGGGCACCTGGGGGGCTCAGTGGTTGAGCGTCTGCCTTTGGCTCAGGGCGTGATCCTGGGGTCCTGGGATTGAGTCCTGCATGGAGCCTGCTTCTTGCCTGTGTCTCTGCCTCTCACTCTCTCTCTCTCTGTGTCTCTCATGAATAAATAAAATCTTTAAAGAAATTTCCTTGTTTTCACTTAAAGTTATAGTTAAGTTTAAAAGTTAGAACAAAACAGGGATGCCTGGGTGGCTCAGTGGTTGAGCTTCTGCCTTTGGCTCAGGGCCTGATTCTGGATTCCTGGGATCGAGTCCCGCATGGGGCTCCCTGCATGGGGCCTGCTTCTCCTCCCTCTGCCTATGTCTTGCCTCTCTCTGTGTCTCTCATGAATAAATAAATAAAATCTTTAAAAACAAAACAAAAACAAAAAAAGATGCAGTATGGGGGTAATGTTGTCAAAACTATGGTTAGTTTTAAAATGCTACTTCTGGGCAACCCGGGTGGCTCAGCGGTTTAGCGCCGCCTTCAGCCCAGGGCCTGATCCTGGAGACGGGGGATCGAGTCCCACGTCAGGCTCCCTGCATGGAGCCTGCTCCTCCCTCTGCCTGTGTCTCTGTCTCTCTCTCTCTCTGTGTGTGTCTCTCATGATAAATAAATAAAATCTTAAAAAAAAAATGCTACTTCCGTGTGCTCCTAAGTTACAGCATTTAAAAAGCATTTTTATTTTATAGAAGATAGCCACGCTTTGGAGGATATAAGGCATTCTGAAGTGAACAGTCATGTGCAGGTGGGGTAAAGGAAGACATGGTCTCATGAATTGACTTTTCATCTCAATTTTTACACTTCTCCAAGATTTGGGACAAAATTCACCTGTAGGCAAAAATTTTACCTAAGTGAAAATGGTGAAATTAATGTTACTTCATAGAAAAAGAATTATTCTGTTTCAGTCCTATTTCCTTATTCTGTAAGTTTTAAAAACAGAAACACTACCTATTTTTAAAGGCTCAAATTATTTATTTATTCTTTTTACATATTTCTTTTTTTGCTGCATATAACCATTCACATAGCTAGTTCACTTTGCATATGCACACATGGTGAACAGCACCAAAGCAAAACGAATAAATGTTTGAAACACCATACAGCTGAGTTTCAGCAAATCAAACATGTATGCATAGATGCTGTGGACTAAGTTCAAACTTCAGCTAATGTCAACTTTAGCCAGGTAGAAAGACTAGTTAATGTTCAATACTAGATGAAGATAGACATCTATGAGATAATGGAAATTAAATTATATATTATTGAAGATGACCAATAGCTAATACTCTAAATTTGTTGGTGATATACCTGAAAGTCCATTTAAGCCATAATGTCTTCTTAACATTTGACTGATTCTTCAGGTAGCTGTTATATGAAGCTCGATTTGGACTTGAACCACACATATTTAATTATTCACGTAACATTTATATCTTTTCTTGTGTACTGGGCCAATTGCTTATGATAGAAATAATGTGATTTTTATAATATATGTATTTACTTGAGAGAGAGTGAGAGAACATAGCAGGGGAAGCGGCAGAGAAAAGGAGAAGCAGGCTTAGCAGGGAGCCTGATCCAAAGGCAAACTCTTAACCAACTGAGCCACCCAGGGGCCCCAGAAATAATGTATATTTTTAGAGCAGTTCTAATTACTTTTATTTTGATTAAAGGGATTTAGAATCAGACCTAGAAAATTTCTTTGGGACATCAACATTATGGCGGCATGAGTCATTCTTTTATTCTCTCTTCTTTGATTTACAACTACTCAGAGATCCATTAACAGGCAAAAAAAAAGGGGGGGGCGGGGAGGTACCCCTGCACAGCACACCAAGACACAGAGATCCCCTGGATTGCAGAGGAAGTGGCAGTGAGGGAAATGGCAGCGAAGCTCACAGGCAGCAGAGACAGTGGTGAGGGTGCAGGCTGGCCAGCAGTGAGCCAGCACAACTGTTTTTACAAAGGAAGTAGAGGGTGAAGGCAGTGAAAGAGGGTCTGCTTGGTCCTGCTCTCTGAGGAGAGATGGCAGTGATTGAGTTTGGAGAGGGGAGGGAGAAAAGGAAAGGGAAGAATGTAAACAAAGAGAACTGAGGGAAAACTCTCCTGCTCTCGGCCCCAGGAATCAAGAAGACTGCTCATGGACCACTAGGGACCCTTCCAACTTGAAAACACCCCTTCCAGGTAGTAGGCATACCCAAAGCCTAAGAGCTAACTACACCACTTGTCTCTTCTTCTGCTGCCATCCTTTGCTTTTTTCCCCCACCTCCCTTTTTCATGTTTGCTGCCAACCTTAGTGAGAGTCAGCTCTGGGTAAGGGAAACCAAAAACATATGCTATAGCGCCACCTTCTGGAAAACAAAATGAAGGCTCTGAACTACCAGCCTCTTGAACTGTTAAGACACAAAGTAAACAAAACTATGCCTAAATAAGAAAAGTGTTCCCTACTTCATATGCAGAGACAGAAGCACTTTTCATCAAACCCCATGGAAAACCATGGTAATACATTATCACAAAAACTGACATTTTCCCAGCAGCTAAGCCCCAAGACATGGAATATTGCAACCTAATTGATAAAGAATTTAAAAGAGCTGTTATAGGGAAATTCAACAAGATACAAGAAAATTCAGAAAGTTAACACAATGATCTCAGAAATAAAGAGGAGTACTTTACCAAAGACCTTCAAATCCTAAAAGAGTACCAAAAATAAATTCTAGAGTTGAAGACTTCAATAAATGATATGAAGAATATATTAGGATGCATTGGATATAGAGCAGATCCTATGAAAGAGAGAATTAGTGAGCTCGAGGATAAAAATATAGAAATTATTCAAGTGGAAGAGGAGAGAGAACAAGGATTTAAAAAGTAAAGAAACCCTATGAGAACTATCTGACTCTACTGGAAGAGCCAACATAAGAACAATGGGTATCCCAGAAGGAGAAGAGAGGAAGGAACCAGAGAGCATATTTAAAGAAATAATAGCAGAGAAGATCCCAAACCTGGGAAAAGAACTGGGTATACAAGTCCACGAAGCTAATAAAACACCTTGCTATCTCAATGCAGAACAAAACAAAACAAGAACCCATCTCCAAGACATGCTATATTAAAAGTGTCAAAAGGCAACAATAAAGCAATAGTTTTAAAGACAGTCAGGAGAAAAAAAGATATTAACTTACAAAGGTACTCCCATTAGGCTACTGCAGATTTCTCAGCAGAAACTCTTTGGGCCAGAAGAGCATGGAATGACCTATTCAAAATATTAAAAGATAAAAGCTGCCAGCCAAGAATATTCTACTGGGTAAAGTTATTCTTCAGATATGAAGGAGGAATAAAGGCTTTCCCAGAGAAACAAAAGCTGAAAGAGTTCACCATTAGATCTCTGCCTTAAAAGAATTTTTGAAAAGAGGTGTTCAAGATGAAAAGGCAAAGGTCTACAAAACTCTGATAAGGGGATAGTTAGAATTAAAACTGTAATGGTTTTTTAGAATGGTATGTTAAACTCTTAATTATAGCATAAAGGTTCAAGGAAAAGAAGATGAAAAATAACTATACTACACCTTGGCAACAAAATCACAGCATAAAGAGAGATAATTTGTGACCTCAAAAAATATAAAAGGGGAAGAGTAAAAGGATGGACGCTTTATAGGCAAAAGAAGATGAATTTCTATTAGCAGAAAATGGACTATTTTATCCAATAGATGTTTTGTGCAAACCTCTTGGTAATCACAAAGCAAAAATCTAGAGTGGTGACGTGAAACAAAAAATGGGGAGACAGAACAAATCAACATGGAAAGCCACAAACTTATAAAGGTAGACAGAAACAGAAAGAAAAAGGGAGAGACAAAATAACCAGAAGGTGAAAGATAAAATGGCAGTAGTAAATCCTTACATATCAATAATCACCCTAAGTGTAAATGGATTGAATTCACCAATCCAAAGGCCAGAGTGGTTGGATGGAAAAAAACCAAGACCCAACTATATGCTGCCTACAGGAGACTCATTTTAGCTCTAAGGAAACACACAGGCTCAAAATGAAAGGATGGGGGATGACAGTCCAAGCAAATGGAAATTAAAAAAAAAAAAAAAAAAAAAGTGAGCACAGCCACAGTTTTATCTGGCAAAACAGACTTCAAGCCAAAAAGGGTAACAAGAGACAAAGATGGCCAATATAAAATGATAAAGGGGTCAACTTCAAGAAGATATAGCAATCTAAATATTTATGCTCCCAAACCTGAACCCTGAAATACATTAAGCAATTAATAACAGATCTTAAGGGAGAAACAGATAATTCACTACAATAATTGTAGGAGACTTCAGTACCCCATTATCAGCAATGGACAGATTGTCCAGGCAGAAAATCAACAAGGAAATGTCGGAATTGAACCATGCTTTAGAACAAATGAGCTTACTAGACATATACAGAACATACTATCCAACAGCAGCAAAATACACATTCTTCTCAAATGCACATGGAACACTCTCCAGGATAGATCATGTGCTAGGCCACAAAACAAACCTTAGCAAATTTAAGAAGACTGAAATCATACCAACTATATTCTCTGTCCACAACAGTATGAAACTAGAAATCAACAAGAGGAAAGTGAGATGATCTACAAATATGTGGGAACCAAACAACAAACTTCTGAACAATCTTTGGGTCAAAAAAGAACTCAGAAAGGAATTAAGAGCTATCTTGAAACAAAAATGAAAACACAAAGTATTGAATATTTTTATAGGATGCAGCAAAAGTGGTTTTCAGAGGAAAGTTTATAGCAATAAATGCATATTATTAAGGAATTAGAAGTCTCTCAAATAACCTGCTTTACCCCTTAAAGAACTGGAAAAAGAAGAAAAAATTAAACACAGAGTTAGCAAACGAAGGGAATAATAAGCATCTCCCAGAGTGGAAAAAAAATGAAATTGAAATAACAAAATAGAAAAAAAAATCAATAAAACTAAGCTGGTTCTTTGCAAAAATAAACAAAATGGACAAACTTTTAGCTAGACTAAGGGCAAAAGGGAGAAAACTCAAATAAATAAAATTAGAAATGAAATAGAAGACATTACACATGATATACTACAGATATACCTAGAATTGTGAGACTAAGAACAATTATGTGCCAACAAATTACATAACCTAGACAAAGTTGATACATTTCCAGAAATACATTACCCACCAAGACTGAATCAGGAAGAAAAAGAAAATCTGAACAGACCAATAACTAGTAGAGACTGAACCAGTAATCAAAAAACTCTCAACAAAGAAAACTCCAGGACCAGATCGCTTCCAGAGAATTCTATGAAACATTTAAAGAACAATTAACATCAATCTTCCTCAAATTCTTCTAAAATATTGAGAACGAACACTTCCAAACTTGTTCTACAAGGCCAGCATTACTTTTACACCAAAACTAGATAGGAAACCACAAGAAAAGAGAATCATAAAGCAGTGTCCCTGACGAATATAGATGCAAAAATTATCAGCAAAATATTAATAACGCAAATCGAAGAATACATTAGAAGGATTATACATCATGACCAAGAGGAATTTGCTCCTGGAATCATCACAAGGATGATTCAACATATACAGATCAATAAATGTAATACATCACATGATCATTTCACTAGAGAGAGAAAAGCACTTGACAAACTGCAACTCCCTTCATGATAAAGACCCTTAATGGAATGGGCACAGCAGGAAATACCTCAACATAATCAAGACCATATATGACAAACCCACAGCTAACATTATATTCAATCAAGAGAAATTGAATGTTTCCCCTAGGATCAGGAACAAGGCATAGATACCCACTCTTATCACTCCTATTTAACATAGTACTGGAAGTCCTAGCTAGAGCAATTAGGCAAGACAAATTAAAGGCACTCAAATTAGAAAGGAGGAAGTAAAATTCCTTATTTGCTGATGATAGGATCCTATTTATAGAAGATCCCAAAGAATCAGTCAAAAACCTGTTAGAATTAGTCAACAATTTCAGTAAAGCGGCAGGACATAAAATCAACATACAGAAATCAGTTGTCTTCCTTTACATTAATGCTGAAGCACCTGAAAAAGAAATAAAGAAAACCACCCCTTTCACAACAGAATAAAAAAAGAATAAAATACTTAGGAATAAATTTAACCAAGGGAATGAAAGATCTGTAACAGCAAAACTACAAAACTTTGCTGAAAGAAACTGAAAAAGACAAACAAATGGAAACTCATCCCATGTTCATGGATGTGAAAAATTAATATAGTTAAAATGGCCATACTATAGATTCAATGCAATCCTCATCAAAATACTAAAAGGAATTCTTCATAAAAATAGAAGAAACAGTTCTAACACTCGTGTGGAACCACAAAAGAATCCCAATAGCCAGAGTAATCCTGAGAAAAAAAGAACAAAGCTGGAGGTATTATGCTTCCGAATTTCGATCTAGTAATAGATCGAAAGCCATAGTAATAAATACAGTATGATACAGGCACACACACCCAAAAATAGATACATCAACTAATGGAGCAGAAATAGAGTCCATAATTAAATCCCAGTATATAGGGACAATTATTATTATTATTTTACATTTTATTTATTTATTCATGAGAGACACATAGAGGCAGAGACACAGGCAGAGGGAGAAGCAGGCTCCCTGCAGGGAGCCTGATGCGGGACTCGATCCCAGGACTCCAGGATCACACCCTGGGCGGAAGGCAGGCGCTAAACTGCTGAGCCACCCAGGGATCCCTAGAGGGTCAATTAATATTCAAAAATACCCAAGGGGGAAAAGATAGTCTCTCCAACAAATGGTGCTAGGAAAACAGGAGAACCAGGGAGAATGACGAAATGAGTGGAATTGGATCCCTTTCTCACACCACTCATAAATATTGACTCAAATGGATCAAAGAAGTAAACGCAAGACCTGATACCATAAAACTCCTGGAAGAAAATATAAGGAAGAAGCTCATGAATACTGGCCTCGGCAATTATTTTTGGGATATGATGCCAAAAGCACAAACAACAAAAGAAGCAAATCAATAAGTGAGACTACATCAGACCCAAAGGCTTCCATATAGCAAAAGAAACAATTAACAGAGTGAAAAGACAACCTACAGAATGGGAGAAATTTTTTTACAGACCATGTATTGGTCTGTAAAATACACAACAACAACAACAACAACAGCCAACCTGATTTAAAAATGGGCAGAAGAACCAAGTAGGCATTTCTCCAAAAAGGACGTCAACATGGCCAACAGACACATGAAGAGATGCTCAACATCACTAACCATTGAGGAAATGTAGATTAAAACCACAGGAAGACATCTCCTCACACCTGGTAGAGGCTGTCATCAGGCAGACAAGAGACAAGGGGTGCTGGCAAGGACAGGGTGAAAAGGCAACCCTTGTACACTGTTGGTGGGGATGTAAATTGGTGCAATCACTATAGAAAACAATATGAAGGTTTCCCCCCAAATTACAATTACATCTATCATATGATCCAGCAAGTCGACTTCTGGGTACATACCCAAAGGAAATTAAAAAAAAAAAGATTTTGATAGAATATATATGCCCCCCATGTTTATTACAGCATTATTCACAATAGTCAAAATATGGAAACAATCCAAATGCCCATCAACAAATGAATGAATAAAAAAAGTGATACATATGCACCATGGAGTATTGTTTAGCAATGAGAAGGGAAGCTCTCCTTCCATTTATGACAATCAGGATGGATCCCGAGCACATTAGGCTAAGTGAGATAAGTCAGAGAAAGGTAAGTCCTGTATAATATCACTTATATATCAACCTAAAAAAAGTGAAACCCGAAAAAAAAAAAAAACAGAGTAAAATGGTGGCTACGAGGGGATGGGGTGGTAGAGGGGTAAGAGAGACAGTTTAAGGGTTCAAACTTGTAATGAGTAGTAAATAAGCCAGAGATCAACATGCAGTATAATGAATAGAGACACTAATATTGTACTACACTCATTGAATAGCTATTAAATGTGATAAATGTTGCTATATCAGCAATCGTCATACAATATTTAAATATATCAAAGTAAGACGCTCAACACCTTAAACCTACACAATGTTACACATTGAGTTTATCCAATCTGAAAAAAAAATGTCTTCGATTCTAAGAACATCTGTCTGGATCTTAGACTAAAACATTTAAATGCAGTTTTATAAAATGATTTGAGTATTGAGTAGTTCCCAGCAGCTATAATAGTTACACATGGAAATTGAATTTAAAAAGCTGAATCATGATTTTAGGCATTTCCTTTCCTTAAGGAAAGAGTCAGTAAATTTATTTGTAATCTCTTAGGTTCTCAAGGACTACAAAGGGAGAGTTTCTGGGTTGTGAGCGCTGTGATACTTCACGGAGTCATAGCTCTCCTAGAACCCTAATTTAGCAGCATTTTCTTGGCACCAGCTTAGGGCTGACATTAGCAGTTGAGTTGTTTTCCTTGGAGGAAGTTTAATATTCAATCCGAGAAATGTTAACTATTCCCGAACATTAGCTTATACCCTTTAATTTTTTAAACAGTTGTAGGGGGGAGTTCTCTTTCTTCCACATTCTCACACTTCCAGGGCGCACGCAGCACCCTGGTCTTTCCAGAAAATACCTTGGGCCTGGACCCACCCTCAAGGTTTCCTCTGGATTAATGTCCCTTTCTTCAGAATCCATTAAGTCCAAATGTCTCATTCCTTCTTCGGAAAACCAAACACTTCATTTAGTTTGTCTCCAAAATCTCTATTTCAAACTCAAGCTGGAGCTTCGGGCAGCCCCTGAAAGACCTAACTTGGGGTGACTTCTGGGATCGATATGCTGTGAGTTTAAACACTATGTGTCTTTGTTTATGCTATTCCAGAAACGTCTCTCTGAACTGCACTTCCTGGTCGGTCACATCCAGCAAGTCAAACATTTTACATGTTTTGAAGATTTTATTTATTTATTTGAGAGAGAGAGAGAGAGAGAGAGAGAAGCAGACTCAGTGCATGGAGCTGACCTGGGGCTGGATCTCATGACCCTGAGATCATGACCTGAGTTGAAGTTAAGAGTTGAACGCTTAACTGACGGAGCCACCCAAGTGCCCCCCAAACATTTTGTAAATTACAATTCAGGATTAGATCAAATGATTTCATTTTATATCAATCATATGATGATACAGCAACATATACTTTACAAAGTGATTTAGCGTGTCCTGTCTAGTTGACCTCCCCATGACCACCTGAAGGAAGTGTTCGGATTTACACTAGAAGCGGGGTCCTAAAGCAGCAAGCGACTTGCAAAAAATACGACAGGGCCCATATATAATGGAGCTACCACTTGAACTCACATCGTACAGCATTAGCTTCTTCTGTGCCTGTTTTCTTATGAAAAATCAGTGCTGTGTGCAACCATCTTCTCTCATTCATAAGAACAGGATTTTTTAAAAAAAAAATAATAATAAAGATCTAGCTTTCTAGGTTTTCTATGATTTCCCTAAAAAAACAAAACAAAGAAACAACTAATAAGAAAAACTTCATGTTAGTGACATAGCTTTAAAGATCTTAGTTCAAAAGAATGTTTCTAATATATTTAAAGGACAAATCAGTATTAGAACACTGCTTAATAACAGCTCGGAAAAGAGTTTTCTCATCAAAAAGTTCAAAATGTCTCAGAAATATAAATAGCCATCTTGTTTCTCACTAGATCTCTATAAAAGTAGGAATCCCATCCTGCTATTCTTATCTTTACATATATATATATATATATATATATATATATATATATATATATATATATATGCTTCCCTTCATCCTTTTCTTGTATTCCCTTCAAAAAGTCTGTGGGAAAAAAATGCAGTGAAGACTGTGAAGGCTAAGATTTCTGAGATAACTGCTAATGGATTCTTTGGTTTGTGCCTTTCCCCCTTGTTCATCATCTGTTCTAATACGTGATCATGCTTAAAATATTAGCTATAAATCCCACGGTGTCTACGATATAGGAAATACACGGTCACAGCTCCTGTATCTGTGGTGTTTATGATCTAACGTAGGACAAATTGTTATCTGTGACCAATATGTGAGGAAGAATAAAGACGCCTTGCTTCCCACCCAGAGGCCATGGAGGTTCTTCCCATACAGGTTCCTCATGTGCATGGTCAGACACCTCCCCTCTTCTTTCCTTGTGGCTTTCTACTCAAGAAATCGATACGTCTCCTGCCTTTAATTCCTCGTTCTGTATGGTCTCTCCATTCACTAGCTGGTGCTTTTGTGAGTGTGTTCATTTCTTTGGAATGTGACCACCCGTGACACTTATTTTTTACTCATGATATATATAAATACACATTGCCATACAGAGGGAATCATTTAAAACACTCCATTTAAAGCCAGGATATATGTGTATAATATTTATATATATTTACATTAAGGCACAATTACTAGTCAGAGCTCCGGACGCTGACCACTTCGTGCTCCACTCTCCGAGAAGCTGTGCAGACCACACCAACAATGGAAAATTCTCAGAGATTCCTCACACACACAGGGAAATTGCCCACCCACCTGGCTTAGCTGCTAACACATTTCCTGTCTTCTGCATGGGGTAAATACTCAAAAAAGGTTTCTGACTGAGTTCTAAACCCTAAATTGCCTGGAGGAAGTCCTCTGTTTGAAGTGGTAGTGATACCTTTCATAAATCTCATAAAAGGTGCCGGTTAGAAATGATGACTCCTGGGGGCGCCCGGGTGGCTCAGCGGTTGAGCGAATGCCTTTCGCTGGGGTCATGACCCCGGGGTCCTGGGATCGAGTCCCGCATCGGGCTCCCCGCAGGGAGCCTGCTTCTCTCCCTCCACCTGTGGCTCCTGTGACTCCTGCCTACACTCCTAGATTGAGCAGGAACTCCGGGACCGCCGGTCCTTTGGGTGGTGCTCTGAGAAACCGTCGTGGCACGACAACTCTCGCACAACTACAGTTTTTCCTTCCAGCAAAGCTGTCATTGGCCCGAGAGAGCTGCCTCCATGCAGATCCGAAAGTGGGCGAGGAACATGGATCTATTTCTAAATCATGAGAGGACATAGTAAATCCCGCTTGATCTCCCCATACTTCCTGTCCATCAGTGTACGGGGGGAAGAGTGATGGAAATTGAGTAATTTCTACAAACGCAGATAACGAATTCTGATGTATCCCATCAAAGAAAATTCCTCTAGTATGCTTCTGGGTGCAACAGGGGACCCCCACGCACACTGACTTGGTAAAGATATTATCTGATGTGAACAAAAGGCCTGGACAAAACTGCACCTCCAGGGTTGGTGAGCTGAGCAGCTGACATCAACAGGTTGACTCTCGGGGGCTTCGGATGCTTCCTATCCTCCTGCTCTGCCATCTTAGATTTTTTCTGGGTCCATGTCCCTCGGAACCCCAAAATGGGAAGGTCCGTTCCTGGTGGACGGTCTCTTCCTCTGGGCCTCGGCAGGCTGTGCTGCAGCGGAAGGGCCCTCGCGTTGGGCTCTCACCCACCAGCCTCACCTCTGGGCTCGGGACAGGGCCCCTTTCCGTGAACAAGGGAAGAGGGCCAATGGCTACAGGGGAGCGACGGGCATGGCTCTGCGCAGTCTACCACCATCCCGGCTTTGAGGCCTGTGGTTTCCAAGGGCCCTCTGGACTCACATCAGCTGCACGAGGGTCTTCTCTGCCCTGTTCATCCTGGGCGAGGCCATAAACTTGTTTTTGGTCTTTGCCAAGCGATTCAGGAGAGGTGGGGGGTAGGGGGGTGGGTAGGCCTCTGTAGAATGCCCACATTTCGGTTTTACAGTTATTATGGAGATGGTGGCTGCGATTTTTGCTTCCCTGGTCTGTTTGGAATTTCCTCTGGTAGATCCAGATTTGCCTTCACCTCGCCGTGGACCGAGGGGTGTAGCTGCTCCGACAGCTAGTGAGTGAGTGCGCCACGTGGCCTAAAAAGCAGCTGTAACTCATTGGTCATGTCCAACAGGAGGGCCGGGGAGGGGTAGCAGGCCACCGCCACGAGCGCCTGCCCACATCTGGACGGCGACTCAACGGCTCCGGCTTTCCCTGGGAGTCCACTGGAGTCCTGCCTGGCTAAGGGAGGAAGGGCAGGGCCGGCGGGTGTGCGGGCGCCCTCCTTGTTGTACGCTGCTCCCGACTTGGTCACTGCCCGGGAGTGTCCTCACCCTGTGAGGGGGGGACTACTGAGAAGGGACGCTTGTCTCTCTATAGATGCCGTGGGCTTCAAGTCCTGGCTCTAGATAATACACGTTTTGGTATGTCTGGGCTTTTTGCCAGATGTGGGTAGGTATCTCTGATCCCAGGAGGGACCGGTGGTGGTGGGAGGGTGGGGTGTTTTTTTTTTTAAGTTTTATTTATTTATTTATTTATTTATTTATTTATTTATTTATGATAGAGAGAGAGAGAAAGAGAGAGAGAGAGAGGCAGAGACACAGGAGGAGGGAGAAGCAGGCTCCATGCCGGGAGCCCGACGTAGGACTCGATCCCGGGACTCCAGGATCGCGCCCTGGGCCAAAGGCAGGCGTTAAATCGCTGAGCCACCCAGGGATCCCCTCTTTCTTTCCTTTCTCATTTTCTTTTTCTTTCTTTCTTTCTTTGGCTTTTCTTTCTCTCTCTTTCTTTCTTATTTTCTCTTTCTTTGGCTTTTCTCTCTCTTTCCTTTCTTATTTTCTCTTTTTCTTTCTTTCTTTCTTTGGCTTTTCTTTCTCTCTTATTTTCTTTCTTTCTTTGGCTCTTCTTTCTCTCTTTCTGATTTTCTTTCTTTCTTTGGCTTTTCTCTCTCTTTCTTTCCTTTCTTTTTTTTTCTTTCTTTCCTATTTTCTCTTTTTCTTTCTTTCTTTCTTTGGCTTTTCTTTCTCTCTTTCTTATTTTCTTTCTTCCTTTTTTCTTTGGCTTTTCTTTTTCTTTCTTTCCTTTCTTATTTTCTTTTCCTTCCTTCCTTCCTCCCTCCCTTTATATACATACATATTTATACAGGGATTTCTTTTGAAAGGAGCCTATATTTTATCAAATATAATTAACGATGACCAATCAGATCACAATACGTATATGTATGTATATAAATGGAGGGAATATGTATATATATTTATATAAAAGAAGGATGTTTATAAGGTACTACCTTTGACTGTAGTTGCTATTTCCAGGATATGGAAGCTGCCTTGGAGTACTACAGTAGCAGCGTTCGGCCTTGGGGAAATTGTCCCCCAAGGAGCTCTCGGTTCAGTTTGTAAGGGTTTGGAGGGAACATCTTGGTACCTGCAGAGTTCCAGTCACACACAGGGAAAAGGAAGTCTAAGTGGGTGGCAACGAACACGGCTCTGGAGCCAGGAAGGCCACAGAAATCAGGTCTGGGATCAACTACGCCCAAGCTATGTGACTTGGTGGCAGTGCAAACCCTGATCTACTGATCTGTATAATGCGGATAGCTCAACTGGTCTGCCGGGCTGATTAACAACGACTGACGTCTCGCAAGTACAGGGCACAGCTGCTGGCTGTTTGAACTTCATCCACATTATGTGAAAGCACCAGGGAAGGTGGCAGTGGTGATGGGACAGTAGCAAGAGTGGTGGTCACGATCGTCCTCACAACAGTGATACCAGGAGTGATAGCAAGAGCAGCGACATTCCTCATTGTTTAGGGATTTACATTGTTCGATATCAGAGAATTAGGTATCCTTCTGGTGCATGATCACTAGACGCTCTGCAACATAAATTACAAACCCACCCTCTCATCTGCCAATGTGTCACGGAAGCCGTGCCATTTCGATGGCCTTCCAGATTCCGGTTTCAGTTGCACGAGACTACACATGGCAACCAGAACAGGATTTTTTATGTGCTTTGTTCACCTAACTTGCACAGGACAATGGCAATTTCCTTTGTATTGTGTGATGCCGAGTTCATAGGCATACATTTTACAAAGATGTTATCTAGCCTGATTTCCTTCATTCAGCTCTAGCCTGGCTATTTAAAGCTCTTGATTTGTGGCTAGGGATGTCCTCCCCCACATTCTTGTAAAGCTAAAAAGAAAAAAAAAAAAAAAGAATGGAACAAAAGATTTACAGAGAGAGCAAAGAACACACGCATTCATAATATTAACAAGGAACTATTACTTAATGGTAAAAGTAAAACAACTTAATAATGGTGGCTTGCAAACCGCATCTGACCCACAGATCCTATTTGTTGAATGGATCCAGCCATGTGAACATTAAAGCTCTATATGTGTTAGGCATGTTTGAGAATTCCCTGTAGCTTTTTTTCATAATA
This sequence comes from Canis aureus, assembly GCF_053574225.1. NCBI lineage: Eukaryota > Metazoa > Chordata > Mammalia > Carnivora > Canidae > Canis > Canis aureus. The sequence continues at coordinate 10,654,848 of NC_135621.1, read as the reverse complement.
TTACTGTAATATGATGCTGCATCAAGAATGCAGCGCCCAAAGCACTTAACTGCAACCCTGCAAGACTTTACAGCTTAAAGTACTTCCCTTGTTCTTCTATCTTCAAAACACCCTGGGCTGCTGGGAAAGAGAGCCTGGCTTTAAAATGTACTATGGTCGGGGATTTCTTTTGAAAGGAGCCTATATTTTATCAAATATAATCAACGATGACCAATCAGATCACAAGATGTAAAGAAAACAAAAAGTGAAAACGAAACTCTTTGTTTTCTTCAAAAACTACCTCTCTCCAAAAATGACTTTCAGCGAGTTACAAAATTAGAATTTCAATAAAAGCAAACTTAATTCTCCTTCTTCAAAGTTAGGTGCTGCTTGCAAACTAGCTCTAGGACGCGTGGGCTGTTAAGAGTCCAGAGATCTACTTTTTAAGAGGTTAACAGCGGTAAATAATCACGTCGTGTCTGCAAGTGTGTTACACAGACATGGAAAAAAACCCACCCCAATTTAAACAGATGCCTTTAGGCTATAACGAGCATGTATAACACACTGCAATTATGCAGATATTTCTGTCAAAAACATTTCACGTATTCAACAAATTTTCGAGTAGCTACTTTGTGCCGCAATGACTACCAGACTCTTCTCCAGCAACCGTTGAGCAGCCTCTAATAGATGACATTTCACTCTAAGTTTACCTCCTTAACCACACTTCCAATGTTTTAATAACCGATAATGCTCCCGGTGTAAACATAACCTTAAAATTCAGCTACATTTCCGACCTATTACAGTTTGATAGCCAAGAGAATGCAGAGCTAATTGTGAAAGAGCTTGACTATTCCAAAAATCTAATTTTCCTGATGCTTTCTTCCAAAGACTCAACAAATATTGTATCATCAGTCTGCTAAGCCACACATACTCTGTATGATCCCTTCTCCTGGGAGGCACTAGAGACAGCACTTCTGGCTGTGGTGACATGGGAAGAAGGAGCAAGGAAAGAAGAGACAGTCTGGCGACCACTCGGGTCAGAAGCTGTCCTTCTGTCACCGCGGGAACCTATGACTTGCTCTCCTGCTTTCGCTGCTCTGACCACTGGCATGAAAATCCACTCCTTCCTTCTCTTGCTCTCAAGATCCCTTCAGGTTCTGCAGGGTAGTACCTGCTTGGCTGCCAAAAACTGACCAAGGAGGTCAGGACCTTCTTTTTAAAGAAAAAAAAAAAGATTTTATTTATTCATGAGAGACACACAGAGAGGCAGAGACACAGGCAGAGGGAGAAGCAGGCTCCATGCAGGGAGCCCAATGTGGGACCTGATCCTGGGACTCCAGGGTCATGCCCTGAGCCCAAGGCAGGTGCTCAACCACTGAGCCCTCCAGATGCCCCAAGTCAGTCTCCTAATACCTTTACCAATGCAATGGCCCATTTCAGGGTCTTTAAGGAGAAGATGAAGAAACAGACAACGGTTTGAAGAATGCCGGCCCCTGAGTTGAGTGCTTGCCCCTCTAATCCCTCAGCCTTCTTGTAGACCATGATGAACTGCTGAGCTTCATTCATATAAACAAAGGTGTGCACCAGAACAAAAGTCCCTCAGTTCCACTCGTCACTAAGAGATGGCATCAGAGGGTGCTCCAAAAACTCGTAGCTCTTGTAGAGAAAATGGAAGCACGAAGAACCCAATATGGCATAGAGGCTGAGTCTCTCATGAAGGCAAATCCTGCACCCTTCAGTTATAGCCTCCACACATTAGGTAGTAAGAGCACAGGTGCACCGATGCACGAGGGGCCTAGGGCTTACAAGGAACCGTTCCACATCATGAATCCCAGTATCCTTTCCATGAAAAGCCAGGAGACTGAAGCATAAAAAGATGCTAATATTATTCAAGTATAATATTTTTCCATTGCTTGCTTACAACTGGGGAAAGTGAACACAGGAAAAAATGCCACTGTATTCATGCAATACTGATTTATCTACCTGTATTTTACCAATGTTAGAAAGTACCACTGTTGAAAGTCTGTATAAATTTTCAATTACTCAAACTGTGGGGAGTAATACCTCAACAATGTGCCCTTTAAATGTGACTTAGGGCCCTGACACCATATTTTCTTTAGGTGGCCGCGTTGTTATTGTTTTAAAGATTTTTATTTATTTATTTGTGTGTGTGTGTGTGTGTGTGAGAGAGAGAGAGAGAGAGAGAGAGAGAGAGAGAGGGAAAGTGCACATGTGCAAGCAGGGGGTAGAAAGAGAGGAGGAATCTCAAGCAGACTCCCTGCTGAGCACAGAGCCCATGTTGGGGCTCAATCCCAGGACCCTGATATCATGACCTGAGCCAAAATCAAGAATCAGATGCTCAACTGACTGAGCCACCCAGGAGCCTCTAGGTGGCTTTTTTTCTTTTTTAAGGCAGATGTAAGAATTCCCTTATCTTTGAGGGCTACTGTCATGGGACTACATAACCAAATCTAAACATCTTCTCAGGAATTCAGACGGCTGACAGAGACTTACATAACTTCCACAAGAGAGACAATGCTGTGGCAGAGTGAGGCCCAAAAGGAGATAAGGTATGGCTGACACAGGTGTTTACAAAAGATTTCTGTGGCTGCTTCTGAGAACTGCTTTCCGCACAGGCCCTAGTCCCAGAACAGTTTTATGCTGCTGATAACATGGGTCCGTGCTGGCGCTGCTTTCCACGTTCTCTTCTGATGTTAGAGATTCACTGTCTCCGTGGGTTTAAGCAACTTAGAGACAGGCGGAGTCTTCTTAGAGATAGCAACCAAAAACTTAGTGATTAGAAAACCTCTTCGATTTGGCTTATTGCTTACAGAAAGCCAGCTGATGTTAAAAAAGATAAAGCTACGTTTGGTGGATGGTTCCATCCATCTTTTATACTTATTCTTTCCGTGAAGAACCATTTCAGAACAACAGACTTACCTACAGAAGGCCTCTTGAGGAAGCAAGGTATAATTCTGTGAATATTTCTTTGTGATCTTTTTATCCCTTAGGATTAATCACCTCTGATTCGCTGTACAGATCATTCAACATAGGAAATATTAATACGAATCGGATTTCATGAGAAATTCAATCTGTTTTCCAGATACTATAGAGATTGTTTAGACGGGATGAGTGAATGGGGAACTTGCACCATTGCTTATGCACAGAAGACACATATGTAGGAAAGTCGAAAAAAAAAAAACCCTCCTAGCTCGGTGTGATATGTCTGGTCAGGTGTATGCAATCTTCTGATAAAGGCAGCAGTAATACAAGCAACAAGCTTTTCTGGAGCTCTGCAAAAATCTTTTCTATAGATCTCCATGTTTACAAAGACAGGGGAGTGGACTGAAGCTCCCCAAGGCTATTCACGCAGCTGATGGGCAGCTAATTTTGGATGCACTCGATATTCGAACCTTCATTTGTCTATCTCCAAAGGCCACACTTTTCCTCCACGTTATGCTGAACAGGAGTATCATGATGATAAAGTATTTGTTTGAATGCAACCCATCGCCCAAAGTATCCTAGCCCTAATTCTCCAAGTGGTGAGCAATGCTGCTCTGTCGCAGTCCAAGAACAAATTTAGTGTATGTAGAACAGAGGCCTGGTGAGTAAAAGTGGCAAGCTGGTGTCTGTGATATGTGCCAAGAATGCCAAAATGGCAGCAGCAAGGAAAAGTCCACTGACTGTTGTTGTTAGGATACTTGTGTTTGTGTGTGTGTGTGGGGGGGGGGTTAGATTTATTTGAGAGTGAAAGAGTGGGAGACAGTGTCCCAAGCAGACTCCACACTGAACATGGAGACCCATGTAGGGCCCGATCTCAGGACTCTAGGGTCATGCCCTGAGCTGAAACCAGGAGTCGGATGCTTAACCGACTGTGCCACCCAGACAACCCTAGGATACTTGTTTTTAGGGAGAGAGAAAACCCTTTGAAGTGGTGGTTGCTTTAGCTTTTGACTTGAACACATATCTAGCAGATAGTAGCCTTGTTGCAATGTCCAGAGAGTCCTACAGCTGCATAGGTTTCTTCCAATTTCAGAGAAAGTGGTCAATGATAAGAAAGGTACTCTCGTGTTCTGAGTACTTTTCAAGGAGGGACAGGGGGCCACTGGCCTGGGGATGAACACATTTGTTCCTGTGGTCCACATAATTTGTGACCCAATTGCTCTGTCTATAGTCTCAGCTACCACTGTGCCTGGAACTACACCCAGAATCGTTGAACTCAATCTACCCTCATAACTACCCTTTTTACTTATTTTTCCCTCATTTCTTCATTTCTTCTACATACACTTACTTATTCAGTGCCTCTGCATGCCAAGGATGGAGGGGGGCTTCCTAGTTCCTCTCATACAGTGAGCATTCAAGAAATGAGAAAGGAAGAAAAAAATGAAGGAATATGATCTTTGCCACTTGACAAGTCTAGCGATGCTTATGCTAATGACCAAATATCATCAAGAAACCCATAAAATTATATTCAGTACATTGATAAATGTAGTCAGACACAATGTTCCCTATACATTAGCCAGATTTTCATATACAATCACATTATCAAAATTTAAAGTTAAAAATCAAAGATGTTAACATTCAATCACCTGGAAAATCAGTACTTTCAGAAAGTCCAAGATTAGCCGGACTTTTACATTATCTAGTTTTGATCCCAGCTCTTACTCCCTTTTATTTTTTGGGGGGGGGGGGGCAATTAAAAAGAATGCAAGTATTCTTGCTTTATACTTTTCAGGATGAAAATGTAGATTGCTTGCACTTGACAATCTCGATCTTGAAGCCAAATTGTGCCACAAAACAATTAGAGAATGAGGATAGCTATTTAAATTAGCCACATTTAATAGTTTAAACATGAGGAGTTTCTTACATTTGGTAAATATTTTAGTCCTCTATTGGTTGTGGCAATTTGGGCCCTGGCAACTAATAGGTCCACACACTTCAGAATTTTTAGAGAAAAAAGGACTAGATGCCTAATCAGCAATTCATATACTAAAAATACCATGAATATTTGGACACATAAATCTTTGGATATGTATCAATACATATGTGCGCGAGCACACGCACACGTAGCCATAAACTTTGTTAGCTCCCGGGCTCCATTCTTATTGCCCTCGATAAACAGAGGAGTTATAATCACATAAAGGATATTTATAGTTGTGAGAATCTCTTAAGTCTTTCAACATTGGATCGCTTTACGTGGTTGTGAGATGATGGTTTTGGGAGGAGGAAAGAAGGAAATTCCAAAATGTGAATGGTATTTAAACCTCTTAAATTTTTTCTTCAAAGGAAGAGAAAAAGAATAAAATTATGTTTTCCTTATTCAACAAGATGGCACGCAGAAGGGCTGTTGGGCAGTAAAGTAACTAAAAAGAATATAAAGATCCAGTGACTTGAGTCCCTTTCATGAAATATGCGAGTTTAAAAAATCCAATAACCATAAAACAACTTTTTCTTTGATGCTGAACAAAAAACAAGCTTGAAATTTAGTGCTGCTGAGCAAATGAATGAAAAATACAGATGTTTTTACCTCCAGCTCAACTTAGATTTGCCATGTGAACAGTTCCATGCTTAACTCTTTGTACGACGGACTAAATGTATCAACGCATTAAGTCAACAGCGAAGGTTTAATGTAAAACTTTAAAGAAACACATATTTTTCCCTTCTTAAAAAAAAAAATCTCTTAATGAATTGGGAAGCTCAGCTGTGCCATATCCTTTTTCTTGTCCTCCATGAATTCAAACTTTAAATTTGAAACTAACTTTAAATAAGTAACATGTTGAAAACCAAATATGCTGTGTCTTCTCCGGGTACAGTATTCCAGTTTGATTTTTTTTCTTTTCAGATTAACTAAGATTTTGGTTGTTTTCTTGAAAAATGTAGGACGTTGATGTTATTTTCATTTTCTAAATTATCGGCTCAGAATCCCAATTTTCCTAAAGCTTAAAAACAATATATTAATGAAATACCACCTGCTACTTAGAGCTTCCACAGGAAATTTGCCTTTCCACTTTGTAATGTATTATTTGGGGGGAGGAAATGACAACCTACTTCATTATCCAAAGCACAGTATCCCAAGAGCTGCAAAGCAGCAGACACAAAGAAAGAAGGCCAGTGTCCCCTAACCCACTGACATTTCATGGAAATTAGAAATTCAGTAGGAGAAAGCAAAAAGCACATGCTGAAAGAGGCCAACTTCACCCAAACTTTTTCTTCCATTTCCACTAAAGCTCAGTTTGCCTGCCAGCCTGCCTGAGGGGGCTAGTTCCACAGAGGGGCGGGCATGGGCCCTGGGCACATTTTTCAACCTTCTGCAAACAACCGCGGAAGGAATAAGGTGGTGGTCATGGCCATGCCCTTTAACCCGTCTCCAAGAGTGAGGGAGAACACATGGAGCCTGGCTCTCCAAAGCTCAAAGACCTTTTCTCCAGGGTTATTTACAAACCAAACAAGGTCGAAGATAGATTACTTCCTACTGTCCAGCTCACAGGAAAGAAGCATTTTGTTCAGGTACAGTATACACTTAGGAAACAGAGGAGTTGCTGAAAGCATCTCTTACAAGCATTCAGCTCCCTCGGGGTTTACAATAGATTTTACTCTGAAAACAGTCCCTGCTAATTTGGCTTTTCTCGAGTGTTTCATCTCCTTTTTTCCTCTCATCCATTTCCAACTTTCATGGTTTCCCTCTCTCCACAGTTCTTTTTTTTTTTTTTAAAGATTGTATTTATTTATTCATGAGAGACACACAGAGGCAGAGACACAGGCAGAGGGAGAAGCAGGCTACCTGCAGGGAGCCCGATGCAGGACTCGATCCTGGGACCCCAGGGTCATGCCCTGAGCTGAGGGCAGAGGCTCAACCCCTGAGCCTCCCAGGCCTCCCTCTCCTAGTTCTTATCACCATAGTAGAACAACCTGCTACTCCCTATCATACCCTGCACTTGATGTGTATGAGAATTAGAGCACCCTACATCTTGGTACATTAGAAAAATTTGTTCAATAATCAATCCGCACTTTCATCTGGGTAAGGGCAAACAACTAGTTTAATCAACTGTGGGTTTTTTCCCCATTGAGTTGACCAACAGTCTTCTTTAAAGTACAGTTATTTTCAGTTGGGTTTAGTTTAAAATGGAATGGGCATGGGTATTCATTGAAGTACTTAATGTAAGGTTTTTGAAGAACTGATGTAGAGCTTACTCTGTCATCCACCATGTGAACTGGCTGCTTAAATATGCGCGTCTTCAGGAAAGATCAAGTTGGTAAGGTTTTTTGTTTTATTTTTTTTTTTATTTTAAAAACAAAGGTGAGTTAAAACAGGTCTTCCACCATAGCAACAGTTTCCTTTCATCTTCGGAGATGAAAATTATTTTAATTTTGTGGTCACAATGCACAACAGCTAGCAAAACAAAACCCTGCTTAAAAACATCAAATGTGTTCGTGATATGACCCTGAAATAGAAGAATGGAAAACATGAGGTAGTTCTGCTCTTGAGAGAAATGGTTCAAGGAACTGGCCAAAGAACACCCAGTCTTTATCTGGGCAGCAGTTGTGAGAGCAGGGAAATGTAAGACTTGTCTACACATACCAAATACCTATACAAATATAGGTATATCCAAATACTTATACAAAAACTTGGCCAATTCCCAATGGAATTGGGATTCCATTGGAATACTGTAGTCCAGATTCTAAACGTCTACTGGGCACAGACCACATCAACATGGTGGGAAAATTAGAAATTGGAAATCTCACCGTGAATGAAGAAGAACTGGATTGCTGGGTTTGAAGAAGGGGAGAATGCTGGTGACTTCAGAGCTGTCTTGAGGATAAATACGTAAAACAGGGCTGAACAACAACCCTTTACCCTCGGTGAGGGCACTTCAGGAACCATTCGTACTGACTTAGTCAAGGTGTCTGGATGGCCGAAAACGCGATACATGGACTCGCTGTGACACTTCAGCCAAGTCCCCTGAACTCCCTAGGTTTCCACATCTCCATCTCTGAAGGGGAGTCACTGTCAAATTGTGCAATTCTACGACATATAAAGAACTGCGTGTGTCCTTGCCTTCTTCAAAACGGAAACAATCACCAATTTTGTCTAGAACCCGGCCACTTCAAAGGGAAGGATGGTCTCCTCCAGTGTGGCTGAAACACTGGGCAGCGCAAATGAACACCCAACAGAGGCAAAATAAGAAAATCAGGGATCCCTGGATGGCGCAGCGGTTTAGCGCCTGCCTTTGGCCCAGGGCGTGATCCTGGAGGCCCGGGATCGAATCCCACATCGGGCTCCCGGTGCATGGAGCCTGCTTCTCCCTCTGCCTATGTCTCTCTCTCTCTCTCTCTCTCGCTCTCTCTCTCTCTCTCTCTGTATGACTATCATAAAAAAAAAAAAAAGAAAAGAAAATCAAAAGGCAAATAGTCTGCGGGCAAGGAGCAATTCCTCTCCAGAAAGTTCTCATCCTTTCCTGGAGGCTGGTGTAACAGATGGTGGCTCCCAGAATTAAATTTCAGAAAACACTCTTGGTTTCCCTACCACCAAGGGGATACACGCAGGTCCCACCAGTGTAGCCACGAATAGGCACCTGGGGCCATCCACCCCGCTCTGAGGAAGAAAAGGGCCATTTTGTGAAAACAATCCCGGGCTCGAACTCAGGCTGGTTTGAAAATCATGTTAAGTCGTACTTTCAAATCGAATGATTAAACCCCCCTGTGTGGAGAGAAGGCCATTAAAGTCCTCCTCCCTTGATAGAGAGGGACCGTCCAGGCCTCTCTCCTGCGGTCATGCCCTCCCCACGATGCTACACCCCTGCTGACTTCACAGATAACAGTGGTGAATGTGGCCACGCAGGAGATTAAATGCAAGGCTACTTGGGGTTTTTTGGTTTTTGTTTTTGGGGTTCCCCCCCTTTCCTTGAACCAACACAGGGCTGCTTCTGGAATTAAAAGTTGCATTTTTCTCACCCCATGCCTCCCTCGGAGAAGAGTGCGTGTTGCAAGACAGCTGAAGGAGCGTCTTGCTGACTGTCCCATGTGACAATGGGGCGTTGCAGGGCTTCCTGCTGCTGCTGGTGATCCTGCTAACCCTTCCTTTGTGATCTTAGCAGTTAACGAGACTGTAAACCAGCATCCAAGCTGATTGAGTGCAGGTTTAAAGGGCGAAAGAAAAAAAAAAAAACAGTAGTTGTTTAATGATTAAACTACTTTTTTTTTTTTTATTACTAAACACTGAAGTTGTTTTAGTTTAATGTGTAAATCAATGTACAGGCAGGATGCAAACCGCCTTCAGGTTGAAACACAGCCTCAGAGCACAGTTGTGCTTGGAGGAGGGCGGGTGGGGGGGACACGGGAACATTGCTGCTGTGACTTCAAAAACTCAAATTTGTAAACCGGCCTGGAAAGCCAAGGAGAGGCCTCTGGCCTCCCAGGAATTAATTCTATAGAGAAGAAGTTAAACACATAATTTGTAAAACCATTGAGCAGTAAACTTCTGGTTCCACAGTAACCCGGGTAGTTGCCAAAAGCAGATAAATCTTCACCCAGAGGAGGAAGCCCCACGCTGTTTGGAAAACAATTCCTAGGCTTTGCCACCACTGGAGCGGATTCTGTGCGCAGGCCAGAGGCTTCGCTGTTCTTGTCGCACTTACTGCTTTTTTTTTTTCCTTTTAAAGGTTTTTATTTATTTATTCATGAGACACACACACACACACACACACACAGAGAAAGAGAGAGAGAGAGAGAGAGAGAGAGAGAGGCAGAGGGAGAGGCAGGCCCCATGCAGGGAGCCCGACGCGGGCCTCGATCCCAGGACCCCAGGATCAGGCCCTGGGCTTAGGGCGACGCTCAACCGCTGAGCCACTCGGGTTGCCCTGCTTTTAAGGGCAACGGTGACACTTTACCAAACTCAGTGGCCTCCCTCCCGGAGATTCAGATGGTCCCTGAGAACAGAGGTCCGGTTTCCTTTGCTCTGAGCAGGTGTACAGTGAGCCCAAGCAGCGGGGTCCACAAAAGGTCCCTGGGACTTGGCGGCATATTATCCTGTAATTCCTTCCCAGAATAGACTTAATGGAAAGAGGATGCACAATACACCCCTCCTCAGAGGAAGCGCGCCCCGACACAACCGAAGTAGTCATTCTAAAAACAGCCCGATGGCTCTGTAGTCAATAGCTCTATTTTCTCCTCTTTCCACTTCCTTCCTTCTCCTGGGGAAGAACGTGTGTGGGACGGACACACACACACACACACACACACACGCATTCACATCTCGGCGCACACAACTGAAAAGGCCTCCCCCCTCCCACATCCTTCCCCGCCCTGAAACCCCATTTAACTTTATAAGACTTCTCACTTGAGGTCAGTTTTACTCCCAAACTGATGGGGAAAGGCCCATTAATCAGCCTTGGGTGGAATTCGGTTCAAGGAGCCGGGAGAAGGGCCCCACCAGGAAGCCCTGCAGCAGACAGAGACCAACAGGAGCAGTGGTCACAAAATACCAGGAGCCCCCAGCAGAAGAGCTCCCTAGGGGCAGAGAATCAGCATTCTGGCCTCCAGATGGCTGAGCAGCATCAGTCCCAATCACACCCCTCAACTGCTGGTCACATTCCTTCCCTGGGTCTCAAAAAACCCCCTGAAATTTCCTTGCTATCCCTCCGATGTTTTCCTTAACCGTTTCACAAGCTAGAACGTTTCCTCCGGCTCAAGGCCAACCGAATCCTTCTTAGAATAGAAGCAGTCCAGAAGTTGAGTTGGGTGTCATTTTTTTCAAATGCGGAAGATGCTTTGCCTTGAGTGATACAAGGTACCAAAAAAAAAAAAAAAAAAATTGGCGGTGAGAGTCTCAGGCAGGTGACAAAAGCCTAGATCACCTCCAACGTAACACGTGTGCAATAGAAATGTTGGAGGACAAAAAAACTACTTTTGGGCTCCTTATAATTAATTAAAAGAGCTAAACAAACGTTTGTAAGAAATATCTTCCAAGTTCATCCTGGAATTTGACATTTGAGGAATACCAGGGTTTAATAAAAGACAGTGAATGGAAACTTTTAAGAAGGGTCTGAATGGGAGCTTCTGGGCATTTTCAAGGGCTGGAGATTAATGGCATTCTTTCTTTATTCTATTAAATTTTACCTCAAAACATATGGTTCCTCTCTTCTCTGATACGTGTATTGCCAGGGCCACTCTAGCCGTATGACAAAATGGTGGAAGGGGCATGTGAGAAAATGGGAAGGCGTGTTCTGACGAGCAGGGAAGAGTCAAAAGAGTGAAGCAAAGGGAAAGTAAATGGGATATTTGTAGGAAAATATGTGTGAGGCCACTATCTTGAGAACATACAGAGGCAGGAAAAATCTCTGAGCCACCCAGCTCCCCCTCTAGCCTCAGCACAGTTACTGCTAGCTAGAGGGATTTCTGACGCGTTGAGTGTGGGGCTTGGGGGTGGTGGGGTGGGGAGGCTGAGGCAAGAGAGGGCATGTGGGATTCGGAACCTCAAGGCATTTACAAAATTCGAGTGCTCGCCCTGTTTCCAATTTATAGCCCAGAAATCAACGCATTGGAGAAGTTCGAGATCATGCTCAGACACCGCAAAAAGAAGAATGGAATTCCAAGCAAGTCAGAGGGAGGTAGAGTAAAACAGTTTTGTACTCTGCTTTGCAGTGGGGTCGTTTAAAAAGTAGCTTTAGTAGCATGACAGGAGGGTAGGAAGTAGATAAAGCTTCCGCTGTCCAGAGTCGACCAAGGCAAAAGAGACGTTCATTGCAGCAAGAAGTTTTGAAGTTAGCCCTAGGTAGTAACCTTCCCAAGGCAGGCTGGGGTAGAGGTTGGGGAAGGCTTTCCTGGGGATACGAAAGTCTGGCATCTCTCATCAGCCAAACTCTAGAGCTCCCATCTGAAGCCACAAAATGGCACTTGGACTGAACGCACACCGTGCCAGGTTCTCCTCACTGAGCACTGGAAGCTCCAGGAGCTAAAGGGATTCGCTGAGCGAGTCAGGGAGCTGCTTGATCCTCAGCAGCACGAACACGTTCTGCTGGACTGGGCCAGGCCCCAGCTGGCAAGCGGAGTCCACCACCAACCTGCGTGGTCCTTCCAAGCCTGCGACCTGACAGTGACCCGTGTGTCATACAGGTAAGCCCAGAGCGGGTGATGAGCATCCTTCATCGAAGAACATGCAGTCTTGAGAACATCAACTTATATAAATGATAAAAACAGAGCTACTCTGGTTTGGGAGGGGGAAGGCACCCAGAACCCTTGGTCCTTCAGGAACCTTCTTTATAAGGACAGCCATAGGGATTTTGTGCTGCTCTTTTACTTGGCAGATTTACCATAGTCACCAATCACATCATTCAGAGGAGCAAGCTACCCTTCTTTGGGGCACATCAGTTAGGACGGAGGAGTACTTTCACCTCGTTTCCAATTTTGTGATACCCAAGAAATGGTCAGATCTTCCCCAGGTCCAAGGGGTTAGCAGTAGGAGACCTGGATCTCAAACACACGTCTTAAACAAATCTTTTACATTTTCCTTGTCCCTTTCCCGTTCTCTATAATTTCCTATCGTATTTTAGTAGACTCTTGTTTTTCAGGAATTGGCAAATTCCCCAAATTCACAGTCTCTAAATTTGGGAATCCAGGAAATATTTTGCTCAGGTTTGGAGATGTCTCTTGAAACTGTATTACTATCTAGAGGCAAGGGTTTCCTGTGCATATCCTCATACCAAAGGCTGGCTGCCTCTCCGACTTTTACCAAGGATTCATCTCTCATTTGGCTGTTTTCACAAACGAAAACAAAAACAAACCCCAGAACAAAACAAAAAAACAAATCGCCATATGTTTAGTCTCTTAAAGGAAATTACCATGTCCGCTCAAATTAGGAAGAAAGCAGGTCCCATCTGGATGTGACTATTGGCTACGTGTTGGCTCACCTTATTCACCAATTGAATGATGTTTCTCCCAAATGTCTAGGAGCAAGAATTCAACTTTGTGCCTGAGAAAAGTGGCAAACCACTCAATGTCACAGACCCCTGCGTCCATCTTAGGTCACTGAAAACTCAGGTTGCCTCAGATTACACGGCCTTGAATCCTTTTTGGATCGAGGTAAACCAGGATTCTATTCAATAGGGCCACAAACAGAACAGGTCTAAACACTACTTGGTGAAGTTTTTTTGCTATACTGTCATTTAAATGTGTATATATATATATATATATATATATATATATATATATATATAACCACCTATTTGATTCCATGATGAGCCTGTTTCAGTGATGTTGATAGGTTCCCTGACATTTTAATTCTCATCAACTTAATGGCAAGTAATAGGACATGTCACACATTTCCATGTTGTTCTCTATCGTTCCAGAAATGGGAAAGTAGAAGACTTACATAGAATCTTTCAGAACAGTTGCATTAGCCATAATAATGCTAATAATAATGCTTAGTGTCGGCTTCTTAGATGCTATTTCACCTGCAGAGATCTGCGCTGGGAACACCTGCCTTGCTAACTAAAGCTTCACCTAGGTTGTAAGTGCCTCTTGATTCTAACACCTAGAATTAGCCGATGATAGGTACCTGCCTTCTGTGATCATGTTTGAGGCTCCTCTACTATCACCCATTCTTATGAAAGTCAGACAAAAGTGGAAGTAGAAAAAGACATTAAAAAAAAAATTGAGTACCACTACCATCTTGCCATGAGCTATCTTGCCTAATGTACTTTAGCTTTCCTTTGAGCCCAGAGCTCATGAGCTACTGCTGTGTCTTCTTCAGTGATACTGTCTTTTTTTTTTTTTTCAGGACACTGTCTTATGTATCATGTAATAAGCACACCGAATGCCTAATGTATACATTAGTATGAAGAATGAAGACTTGCCATTGTCCCTCCCAGGGAGCCAGTCTCTATTTTTAAAGGGCTTTTTCTCTGAAACGTTAGGGATTTAGCAAGTCTATGCTGTGTAATGTTCCCAGAGAGATGTGGCTGTGGCATCTGGGAGGTCTGATAAATGTTCTTGTCTGATATACGTCCATTCTCTGTGGGAAAGTTCTATCAGATGAATCAAGACTAGACCTCTCTTCTCTTTTCCATCCTGCTGCTTCATCAGAATGGGACCACTTCCCTTCTGCAGACACAAGTTTTCTCATCTAGAAGCGCTTTGAAAGTCCTAGTCAACCCACTGGTATCTCTTGCTTTTCAGTGTCACTGACATCACTCCTTAAAATAGGCACTGTTGCCCGGAAATGGATGGAACAACCCTCATATAGTTAATGAAAACAGGTAACATTGGTGCCTCTTCAACAGTCTCTTCCTTGCCCTCTTTCGAGCGTTTGTGTAGAACATTATAAAGTTACACACTCCCAAAATGCCATGGGCCATTTCGTTTCCAGCCTCCCGATACTTGTCAACGTGGCCATCTTGATCTTCCTCAAAAGGGGAATTTTACGTCTTTGCTTAAAAGCTCGAGAAAAATGTGCTCAGGTGTTTTTAAATTAGAAAAAGGTGAAAATTACAATTTTGATGCTTTAAAAGTCATTTTTCTTATTCAGATCATTACTGCATACAAATCGGTTGAAAAGAAAATGGTTGAAATTTTCCAGGTGTCCCGCATTCATTGAAGGAGAGCTTGCAGACTAAGCACTGAAGCATTTCCCAGGTTCAGAATTAATTAGCTGCCTCCACCCCATTCTCTCACCGTCCCTGCTTATTAGCCTTCCCACGTGCACACCCCACTTTACTACACAAGTCTGACCTTTCTTTGTAAGTCCTACCACACACGTAAAGGGACATCTGATTTCCCCTCTCGGTCCACACTACCTTTAATTCATCTGCGAATACTTACAGGTATTCTTATGAAAATGGAACAAAAATGAAGGAAGGGAAGAGAAAGGAGCATGTTTCGAATTTTCCAGGCACATTTCTTCATGTGGCTGAAATTAGGAAGGATGTCTGTATCAACGTGGCTAGACACTCTTCTAGAGGTAGGGCTTTGGGTAAATTGTTTAGAAAAGCAAAGTTAAAAGCCTCCTCTGAGTGGAGAAGGGATTATTTGACTTTGACTTATCAGAAACTGGGTGTTTTCTGTGACTAGATTTCTAGAGAATTATGTATTTTTAAAAATTACTGAAAACTTGCCTCTCTTTCTTTCCCCCTGTGCGTAAGGATAGAGTGAACGTCTGTATTAGGCGCTTAAGAGATATGCAAAAGTAGTTCTTGTCTTTGCCAAGAAGCCCAAAGTTCTATCAGAGAGTCAAGATAAACATCTGAAAAACAGGTAGAGATACACACAAGTTGAAGCCCAAACCCATAAATTTAGGCTATTTACTTCTGACTCCACACTCCAGGAAAGCCCTGGCCTTCTTGACTCTCTCCTCCTGTTTCTCCCACCGACTCCATCTGCAACTTCTTTCCTGAACTCCCTTCCTCCTCCCTGCTGCCTGTTTTAACCTGATAGGCCTACAGCGACATTTAAAGACACTGCCGAGTACTATCACGACCTTATACTTACCAGTTACTTCCTATGCTATTACCCTCTTGTTTATAGGGAAAATCCGGGGTCACCTGGAACTGCCAGCTTGACGAATGCTATCTCACAAAGCTCGGTGTTCCCAACGTGGAGCCCCGGTTTTGCCCAGCTCTCTGCAGTCCCTGGTTTGTGTTTGTCTCTTCTCTGAGAGCCATCAGACAAATACCAGGCTCTTTGCTGAACTTCTCAGCAGCTGCCCAGTCCCGGGGATCCGGCCTTTCACAAGGTGACAGGATGCCCTGCCTTGTGGCCTCAGTGGCATGTGGCCTCTCTGCTTGCTTTTTCTTTGCCTTCTCTCGCTTCCCGGGGTGTGTTATCACTTAGGGTCCCTTGGCCTCAGCTTGGGGTTCCTTGCTCTTCTCTTCCTTCTCTACTCACTCCCTTGGTGCACCCATGTGGATTCAAGTGGCACCTACGTTCAGGTGAGCCCCAGGTCCCCATCTCCAGCCAGACCATCATACCCTCTCTTTAGCCCCCTATTTTTCAACGTCTACAAAATACGTCAAGTAGATATTTCACTGCCCTCTACGACAAACATGTCAAAATCAGATTTTCTTATCTCTCCTCCCAACACTGCCTCTGCTGGGTGCCTCCCCATAAGTGGCACAAACTGGTATCCCCAACTCCCAGGTCCATCCTCCACCAGCCTTCCTGTCCCCCCCACAGTCCCCTCTGCCCTGTCCCCCCCTCCAGTCTGCCGTAAGCCCTACTTAGGCCTTCTCCCTGCGATTTCCTCAGACCCCGATCTTTCATCACCATTTCCCCCGCCAAAGAACTCTTCCAGATATTACCTCTCTCCAAGTAAAAATATACATACATATTAATACACTCAAGGAAGTAATAAGTAGGAAAGCTTTCTCGGGGCATCCTGCACATGCTCGAGCAGATCAGGAATGGTTCCCATCATGTTTGCTAGTGATTTATAAAGCATCAAAGAAATGCTTCAAGCTGGTGTTATATGAATATTTATTAGGTTTTTCTATTTACTTAACTCAATAGTTGTTTAATTGTTATGCTCCCAGGGAGGTAATGGCTTAACAGGCACATGAGAAATGGGCTGAACAAAATGGACACTTGGAATAATGGCATTCCGCGCATCGCCAGCAGAACAATCTCCCAGAGTCAACACGTCAGGCTGTCTGGAAATTCTGCTTCTCATTTTATCTTCCAGTTTCTCATTCCTTAATTTATATTCCTATTCATTCATTCATTCATTCATTCATTCATTCATTTATTTTGCATTACATTATTCTTCTACCCCATTGAGATGAATTTAAGAATAACTATCAAGGGATCGCCTGGGTGGCCCAGTGGTTGAGTGTTTGCCTTTGGCCCAGGGTGTGACCCCGGGGTCCAAGGATCGAGTCCCACATCAGGCTCCCTGCAGGGAGCCTGCTTCTCCCTCTGCCTGGGTCTCTACCTCTCTCTGTGTATCTCTCGTGAATAAATAAATAAAATCTTAAAGAAAAAAAAAGAATGACTATCAATTCCTGGATAGGAGCACAAGCTGATGGAGACCTGTTCTCCAAGACTCACTTGGCTGCCTCTGGAAAACTTAACTGTCCACTGCACTCCCTTACTATTCAACGTGGGACTTGTCCCCAGCTGTGACCTTAGTGTAAAAGGTTCTTCCTTCTCTGGTAAGGAAGACAACATTCGACTCCTCTCAGAACCGTGGGACTCTTACTTCCTGGGAAAGTTCTCAGTGGGTGGCTTCTCCGAATCTCCTGGCAACCTCCATGCAGGCCACTTAGATGCTCATTACAGTCATCTCTAACGTCGTCCCCAGAGGAAAAGGAGTGAAGAGGGAAAGCAACACTGAAATAAATCAGCTATCTGGATTTTGCCAATTTGCTGCTGATAAGAATCTGTTAATAGAATGTTGGGAGTTTTCAGGAAAACCTGTCAGGCTTAACCCCAAAGTGCACAGAGTTTACATGTAAAGAGTAACTCCACAAATGTAAATCAAGCCAGATATTCAAAAGTGCATAGAAGGAAACCGCCAGGCCCAGTATAAGTGATGAGATTACACGTGAAGCAGGGAACGAAATGTCATTTACAGGCTGTAGAGAGGGAGCAGAGACAGGCAAAGGGGAAGGCCAGGGGAACAGGGAAGGTTCCTCTCAGATGATACTGGAGAGACAAAGGCAGTTAAGCACTTTTTGAGCATCAGTTTTATGAAATTAAACCCTCCTGGAGCCAACATCGTGATTCCTACAAAAAGGTTTAATCCTGTGCAAGGATGCCTGAAGCTCAGTCCACCCCCCTACCCCCCCAACTCTTACCCTACCCCACTACCCTGCCAGGCATAGCCTTGGGCCTGCTGAGAACAGGTAACTTTTTCTGATTTCCACAAAGTGCACTGTGGGGCAGCAAACTGCATCCACGGCCTCATCCAGACCCGAGGTGGCAACCTACGAATGAGTGACTCGGTGTGTTGAAGTGATCTCAAGGACGTGTGACATGTCCCCCTACTGGGGAGAGCCACTGATGCGAAGTAGCCTGAGAAGCCCCGCAAGGTGGAAATGAGGTCAAGAGTTCCCCCAGCCTCCTCCAATGCCAATTAAGTGACTCCTCTTGATGTTGTTTCCTCAGGATGGTCTCTTCTTAGAGCTGGCTCTTGGAAGTAGCTAGCTCCTGAGGGCACAACATTAGACCACACATGGCAATGGCACCTCAAAAGAGACCTGGTGAGGGAACAGTGTGATGGGGGGGAGGGGAAAGCATGGTTTCAGGAATGGGTAGGCAGGATTATTGCAAATTCCTAACACTGTGTTCAATCCTACGCTCTATAACTAGAAGGGAAGAGCGATCTGATGTAGTGGAGATGCACCAAGAGAGGGAGAGGGGAAGGGAGCTAACATTTATCAGAGCACTGATTATATACCGGGGATGTCCTACACATCATCAGTTCTGACATGGACCCTGTGAGATGGGTCCCATTAAGCCCACCTGACAGATGAGGAAACTGTAGTTCACTCACAGGAGTCAGGCGCTCTGGCTGGGGTCAAACAGCTAGCGAGTCACATGGCCCAGATGTCAACCCAGGTCTAACTACAAAGCCCATATTCTTTCAATTACACCATGCTGCTTATTAAAAGGCCGAACAGTACGCCTGACGAGTAAAAGTTAAAGGAAGTTCCATAACTCATGCCTGACAAAAAAAAAAAAAAGAGACTGAAAAGTGATATAACGTTTTTGAAGTAACATCTAGAAAGGACAAGACTAAAGGATGGCAACCAGCTGTTTTCAAACTTGTTCTGAAGAAATAATAGGAAATGGCCTTCAAGTGCAACATGAAGGAAAGCTTCCTCACCAGAAGGGTTGTGTGGAGCCGAGCTGAGGCTAAGGAACACTGTGAAATCTTCTTCCTGTGCAGAAGTCAAGACAACCAACTCCAGTGAGGAGATGAAAGGTGGAGGAATTTGTTTTAAATGGACGAAACCGCTGAAGGAGCTGACTAGAGAGGAGGAGGAGAAGGAGCACTGCCATAGACTGGCATGCTACGGAACAGCACAAAATGGCAGAAGGAATGGCAGAAAGAAATAGAAGAAATGTCCGATGGGGAAAAAAGAAAGCAAGAGAATCATGATCATTAATAATGAAGACATTTCTGTTTGCACAACGTCAAGTGTGACCCTCTTCGTGGAGCAAAGTCCTACAGCATCTCTTTCTCTGAGGGTATTTTTCAAGCAATATAGGTTTTAATCTGAAAGGAAGAATGTAAGTGTGGTCCTGCCTCAGAGCAGGAAGACATAAGCGCCAAAAGACCACTCTAGGGGCTTTTGCAATCCTCAAAGCAGCTTATTCCTTGACTTTATATTTATGTAGATTTAATAGTGATCTCATTTTTAAAAAGAGCATGCCCCATTTAATTCTCATATTCCCCTATGTACTAGGCATTATCATCCTGTGACAATTTACATTTCACAGTTACAAAAACTGTGGCCCAGAGAGGCTACAGAACTTACCTACTTAATAACTGACAGAGCTAAGACTTGACATTAAGTCCTTGAAAGGATCCCAAATCCAGGATTCTTTCCAGAAACTTAACCTGCATTTTCAAACACACACGATGGGTTGACTAACTGTCAACCATACCACTTCATGTTGTTCCCTTAACTTCATTTGTAAACTCTAGAGACTGATGGCAAGGGCAGAAGAGGAACAGCAAAAAACAACAACAACAACAACAACAACAGCAACAAAACCCAAGTGATATATTCAGAGTAATAGAACAATAAAAAGGACCTACGTGGACACCTGTAGCCCTCTACAGACACGTTGGAGATTTGTTTCATAATGGCTCTAGATGTGGGAAGCAACGTCTAAAAGCTTTTGGTCTTTATGTTGCTGGAGCCTACCATGAAGACTGCACCCAGAAAACATGTTTTCCTTCATTTGTTTATTCTTTCATATGTTCAACTTTGAAACAGATAAGGTCACAATTTTTAATATATTTCTGCAGTACTGAAACACTTTCAAGTGATGTATCCTATGGAGAAAGAAGTGACATGATATAAAAAACATATCAAGCTCACTTTAACATTTTAAAAGGTTTTAATTGCTTTGCTCACTAAAATAATATACAGAAATGTAAAGAAATTTTAAAATACTGATCATGTACCTTAAGAGTCTTAAATGTGGTAAGGACGGCAACCATCGTGTGTTTGGGGATGTACGGAGAACATGAACAGAAAAACCAACGGGAAGAAAGTATAGTTACAGATAATACGTTTTAAGGTACCTACAGTGTCTAAATCAGGGAATGTTCCATGTAATCTATTATCTGTAAGTACAGATATGCCCAGACCCACAGCGTGCAGCATTTAGTATAGAGATGCATTCACAGTAGTCTCGTTCCTCCCAGGCCCTGCATGTGAAACAATTTCAAGCACGGAATCGTTGATAAACATACAACCGAATGCAGTGAATCCCACATCATGGATACTCAATACTCAACCTTCGCCATGGTACGGTATTATTTCCACATGGATGCCCTCATCTCTAAGGGATGAGGGGAGGCTACGGTGTGAAGTAACCCGTCATCACAAGGATGACAAGGAAATGGAATTGAAATTGTTTGACATGATGGAAATTCAAATGCCCAAGTGCTCATTAGGAGGCTTGGCTTTGGGGAGAAGCCGTGTTAGTGGAATCGACCATGTTAAGGCAATAGGAAAAACAGACAACTTCGAGCACATGACCCAGCCCTGCTGCCTGCATCCTAATCTCTCTGTCATCACACAGCTTTCCTTAGAGCTCTGCCAAGCATTGTGCCTGCAGAGAAGCTGCTCTGTTGAGCAGAGGATGCAGACCCTAACTAACTACCCTGTCATCTGCTTCCAGGGAAGGCTCAAAGCATATTAAGGTCTTCAAGAGGCTCGTCCTCCCAACAACCAGTTCAGCTCCATTATTAAGCTATCTTCTTATCGGTAACTAACTTTATTATTATTATCATCATTTTAGAGGGGAGAGGGAGTGCAAATGAAGGGCTTGATCTCATGACCCTGGGATCATGACTCAAGCCCAAATCAAGAGTCAGATGCTTAACCGACTGAGCCACCCAGGTGCCCTAAAACTAACTTCAAAGTCAAATGATACAGATAGGGTGTCTGCTATGCCAATCTTTGAATATTTGTTTTTCTTACAAAACTTGCTTCTTTCACAGACCCAACCCTTGAGCACAGTGCCATCTTCTCAACTTGCTTGTGCCTTAAGCTTGCTAATATAAGTCATCAAAGCATTCCAAATAGTTTGGATCTATACAAACAGAAATGAGAAAAGAGCTGAGTTTAAAGAGCTGTGTTGAAATAAAGAGCTGAGTTTCCACTAGATACACATCATTTTGAGGATTAGAAAATGTCCATCCTTCTCCTCATTACTTATTACTTAATGCTGTTATTCTCAAGGGTGTTGATCACTGTTGCAGTCTGTGGGGCTCCATGGTTGAAAGAACTAACTGAATGGGGGTTAGGATCCAGGGAAGGTTAAAAACCAGGCCTCTTGAGTGATATTAGGTGACTTCTAATGGCTATGGCTTAGTAAATTCAGTTCAAAAACACAAAGAGTTCAATTTGGGTCCTTGAATTCAGTCAATCCTTGGACAAAGGTACTTAGCCTTTAGTAAGAAAAAGGCAGCATGTAAAAAAACAAAAGAAAACCATGGAGGTGTGCATTGCAGTTTAAGTTGGACAATGCTCCAAGAACTACTAAGGAGCTATTTTAAAAAGGGGAGGGGGACAAAGAGGAAACTAGAAAAAGTGGCCAGAATCTCACATCCAAAGTACTTCTCTGAAGATATCCATAATAAATCAGAGAACGGGGGTCAGACAGAAAGGCCCGTAGGAACAAAGGGAAGGTGATGAGGTCTTCTGTAGCATTATCAATGATGGGTGTTTACACGCGTGGCTAAAGCTATATGACATCTTGCTCAATGATCTCCAAAATTGAAATGATCCTATCGATTTTATAGAAGTGAGGATTGACCAAGATGTGGAGACTTTTAAGCAGCAGATAAGAGACTTAAGACAGTGCTTCAATAAGTGGTAACTACTGTTCATGACTGTAATATCTGTTCTCTAGAGAATATTTGTATTATTGCACAAAAAACTAAAAAGCCTTGGAGAAAGTATTCACTCCTGGTGATGAGGACCTGTATTATGAGAATGGTAAGACAATGAGCGAATTAAAAGATCGAGGAGAGGCCCCTGTTTCCAGCTGGGGAACAGGAAAGGAGCCTTTTGTCAGCTGTGGTGTCCCACGGGTGAGTGTTCAAGGCCAGGCCATGGCCTGAGAACGACTGGATGTAAGAATCATCTGGAGCACGAAGAAAGGAGCCAGACAGAGGCTGACTTATATTGCTTCGGTCTTAGGTCTTTAGTCCTCTTCCCTCATTTCCTCCCTCTGTCTCTGTCTCTCTCCTTCCTTCCTCTCCAACTCTTTTCAATACATCTTTTGTACTGTTAACTTTAGCCTACCTCTTTTTTTTGGTCCCAGTGAAAGTGTTTACACATCTGACACCCCAGGCGATACATACGCAGCCATCTCATATCTGAGACCCACCTGGGCCACAGGGGCTGTCCACAAGGCATCGGGGCATCAGGGACCTGAGTCACGGCGGGTGTGCCTGCATGCAGAAGGAGGATCCCTCCATTTAAATAGCTGGGTTTCTCCTTCATGTTGAAAGCCTACTATCTTCCTCTTTTAAGCAGGGTATGAAACTGTGTTCATTGGATTTATGAATATGAGGTTTATGTCTCCATATTCCTGCCCGCAGATGCTCTACTTCTGCATTCATGTCTATATAGGCAAAACAGGGGTGCCTGGGTGGCTCAGATGGTTAAGCATCTGCCTTCAGCTCACGTCATGATCCCAGGGTCCTGGGATCGAACCCCACGTCAGGCTCTCTGCTCAGTGAGACCCCTGCTTCTCCCTCTGACCTCTGCCTGCTGCTACCCCTGCTTGTGTGCTCTCTTTCTCTCTCTGTGTCAAATAAATAAATAAAATCTTTATATATATATATATATATATATATGGCAAAAAGAGGACTGACATTAGGCTTGAAGCATAATGACCTAGTTACATTAGGTTAAAGGCCCCCATTTTCTCCACCATTCTCTTTTCTCATCTGTTTCTAAGTAGACTTATTCAAATAGCACCTCTTTCCAACCTTAACCATAGTCAAGTCAGCTTTAATACCACTAGCTTTAGATATTTTTCATTGTCAAGTTAGCTTAAGAGAATTACGGGCCTTTCTGTCCTATTTCTTGAACTTGTCTTCCATATATGAATGCAAAATTCAAAATATGCCTCTAAAAAGATTAAACAGAAATTAGGGATGCTGAATATCCCATATTACAGGAACAAACCAGAGTTAAAAGAAAAAAACCCAAAAAGGCAATCCATAGTTTAAATTTCCTGCCTGCAGGGCATGCTACACCTTACATCCTCTTAAATTCCACAGGTAATATAATTTATATTAAATGGGACAGGTCCCAGCAGAAATTTGTACTGGCGCCAGGCAAAACAATTACTTTGATGTGCTCTTTTCAAAGTATTGCAGCTCCCAGGTACAGAGTCTACATACAGACAAATGGCAGAAGATTTAGATGTCCTGGCTGCTATTAAAATTATTAAATTGCTAACATGTAATGGTTGAGTAAAATGCACAAACAAAGCTAATCTATTTACTTGGGTTTTTTTTTTTTAATTAATCAATGGTTTAAAAGCAAGAAAAATTAAAGTAAGACAGTCTAATAGTTTGCTAAGCTACAGTTTCCTAGAAAAGAAAGCAAAACACACCCTCTGCCAGCGGATGTGTTCAGAACTAAACCTTTTTAAGATGATGGCAGGATATATATTGTAAAGGCAATTACAGTGGAATTCAGGTGGGGCCAAAGTACATCAAGATTACAGTTTGGCAACAAAAAGCCTTTTGCTATATTTTGACCACGTTTCAGGAAGTCCTCAACCTACACTGGAGGTAAGTTCCAAAAGTCTGTTTGTAAATTGACTACTTGGAAAGTAGAATAAACATTCTGATTGAAATGATGACCATCAGAAATATGCCCATTAGATGCCAGGTCACTAAAGAGGAAGGCCCCTTCAAGGCAGGGACAGACACAGAATCAAGTAACGATAAGTTCCCCGCGTTAATAGACAGACGCTGTGCACGAACCTGGAGAATATGTAGTTCTGGGTCCCTAAACCCACCAGGGACAGGTTTAACTCTCACCAATAATGGAAAGAATAAAGAGAAGAAGAGACAAAGGAAAAGAAGAAAGGACGGGGCGGGGGTGGAGGAAAAATAGGGAGGAGACAAGTGAACAAGACTTCACTGAGATGGGGCAGAGATCTTGGAAAGGGTGAGTACGAAATGGCAAAGAACAGTAGAACAAAGTAAAGAACCACCATGTGCGTGTGAGATATGCCGAGTTGAGGGCACCCACTCGAGGCTCATGCCAACGGCAACCTGAGCGGGAAGAGGAAGCCCAAGCCATGGAGAGGCTCCCCACTTGTACATAACATGTTTCAAAATCAGACATGGGGAATCCCATGGGGAATCCCAAGTCTCAGGCAAATTCTTGGGGCACTTTGGCTTTTTTTTTCCTCCGCAAGGAGAGAATTTAGTTTCCTTTAATGCTTAATTGGCAGACTCTATAGATACCACTTTGGCCTGTGTCTCTCCGAAAGTCATATGTTGAAATCCTAGCCCCCAGAGTGACGGTAAGAGGAAACAAGGCCTCAGGGGTGGATCGGGTCATGAATGGGATTGGTGCTTTTATCAAAGAGGCTCCAGGGAGCCTGCTTTCCCCTTCCACCATGTCAAGACACAAGGATAAGTCTGCAACCCACAAGACGGAGCTCACCAGGCTGTCCTGATCTTGGAACTTCCGGCCTCTGAAACCATGAGAAACAAATTTCTGTGGTTTCGAAGCTTCCCTGTTTGTAGTATTGTTTTATAGTAGCGCAAACCGACAAAGACAGGTATGGTATTAGTTTTATTTAAAGGAGTAAAAAAATTGAGAAATTCAGTGAAAAGAGGCAGTCAAGCTACATTTGTAAAGACTGGCAAGCAGCGGTAGAAGCTGAAATGGGCTGCTAAAATGGGACTCAGATCACAGTAGTAGTTGATACCACCCAGGAGCAGTAGAAGGACTGGAAATGATGTTGGAAACCCAATGACATCATTACTATCCAGTGCAGCTGCTTAATCCCATGTCTACCACGTCCCAGAACCACTCAGCCACAACAAGATTGTTACCTAGAAACATCCTTACTGGAAAAATTAAGCACTGGTCCCATAATTTCCTGTTAATGACCAATTTCCCTAAATGTTGGCCTGTGTGCCTCCTAAGTGGCCACTCCATCTTTCTGCTCCCCAATCCCCGATTCACTGTCATTTACGAAGCGCTCCCCCAAGAGCAGACCTTCCAGATGGGCATGTCCAGAGGGGCATGGCCTCCTTTTGAAATTCCTCCATCGTTTCCCCCCTCATGCTCATTTTAATCGTGAATGATCTCCTCACTTCAGACAAAATGCTGGGAGGCCAAGGGGACTCCCAGCACGGGACCCCACCAAAGCCTGTGCCCCTTTTTATTGACACTTAAGAGTTCCCATGTTTGGTTTTTACTCATCTTCTACCACGGACTGGGCCCCCTTCGCTTCTGGAACAAGGCGCTAATCTTATGTAGGTCCTGGCACACAGTTCATGATCAGCAATTCTGAATGAAACCCAGTTTAACAAGGCACTGATGTTTTTAATGTTTGTAGCACTTATGACACTCCCTTTGATGCTGAGCCACTGGAAAGCCTATCAAGACTCTAACAGTCAGCATCTAAACTAGTAATACCTTCCCAGCATGGTTTTCTGCCCTCAAAGAACTTACTATCTAAACAAAGAAGGAGAAAGTTTAAAATTCGTACTCTATAGAACTTCATGTTCATCATGATTTGTTATTATTTTTAAAATATTTTATTTATTTGAGAGAGAGAGAGAGAGAGAGAGTCTCCCCAAAGAGCAGGGAGCTCGATCCCAGGACCCTAGGATCATGATCTGAGCCTAAGGCAGATGCTTAACCAACTGAGCCACCCAGGCAGCCCTCGATTTGTTCTTTTTAACCTCTTCCATTTCGATCCTCTTCTCCAACACCTTTTTCTCTTTCCACCCCTCCAACAGTATCGCCGAAAAGCATTCTGTGAGCTGAACCAACTCACAGTTCAAATTCTAAGTGTTGGTGGTGGGCAAGACAATAGAGTGGCCTGGCCTTCTTGTTCAAGATTGGGTGCAAAACCACATGCCACTGAGACTTCTGTTTAAACTTTTCC